>NC_071990.2:171883333-172600000 GCF_028885655.2 Pongo abelii
TAATCCCTTCATGAAGACAGAACCCTTATGGCCTAAACACCTCCCTTAAGCCCTACCTTCCAACACTGTTGCACTGGGAATTAAATTTCCAACACATGAACTTTGAGAGACACACTGAAACCACATCACCTTCCTAGTCTCAAGTCCAACTTACTAAGTGATCTTATATATGCTACATGTCATTTGTAGGCTCTTAGACTCTGAAAAACAGGGTCCTTATGTTGTCTTTGTTAATTTTCAAAGTAAGGCTCAGACACATCTGTTACACAACAGGTTCTAGAGGAAAGTGGATTGACCATGATAGAACGTCTTCATCAATAATTGAGAGGCAGGAGGACATACATACATGTGGATGAGTCTAGTTCAGCATTGTCCATGTGACAGCTGGCCCCTCTCTGATCATGCTCCTTGAGCATGAGAACTTTGGGAAAGGAGCCATATTGATGTTCTGCTGGGAGGAAGAAGACTGTGTGGCCAGCCAGGAGAGGCAGCGTGCAAGAAGACCTGATGTGGTCCTGCTGCCACGGGCTGGAGCCCTTCAGTCATCACCTGAGGTCCTTCAGTGCAGCCCTGAAGTGATGCTGCTCCAGAACTCATGTCCATACCCCACCCTTCATCTGGCTGTGGGTGCCACAGCCACTGCCCCTGCTCTCCAGGCAGGCTGTGTACACATCTTCCCAACTCCAGTCCCACTAGAGAAGTTCAGAGGCTTCAGGTTGGTGGCTTGAAATTGGCCGTGATGGGATCATTTTCACCATGGAAATTGGCAAATGCTACAAATCAGGGCTCTATTCTTTTCAAAGAGCAGGTTGTTGAAAATTTACTAGCTCATTACTGAATCCAGTCATCTATCTTTCCTACTGTTCAACCATTTCACCATCTGACCATCTATTTACCTCAGCCATTAAGGCCAGATGAATCCATTTGGAAATGACCAGGTCAACCAAGGAATTAGATGTAGCAAAACCTTGCTGACACATGTAAATGACTCAAGCAGACTCTCACTTGATTTTAATGATTTTTGAATTTTCCATTTATTTACAGCTGTCTCATCCACACTTAAATGGGTGTACATGTTTAGTGAATTTTCTTTATGGCATCTTTTCAAAGCATTCAGCTTAGATTACATGGACATAATGCCTCTGTTTTCACATGCATGTTTTCTTACAATGAGGCTTATCTAGATACATAAGGCAATGACAATAATGAGCCCAATTGGAACAAATGATTCTGCAGGCAAACGCAGCCTGCTTTGGGGGTGCGCACAGTGTACGTGCACGTGTCCACTGGAGGGCGGCGGGCCACCAGGGTGGAGGTGCACAGGAGCCCCTACTGCACTGTTGGGGTCTCTGCCCTCTGTTCCAGGGACCAAGTGTTTCCTCCTGGCGGTCCCAGAGAGTTTTGCTAGGTTCACCCTACACTGAGTCGCAGGTCTTCCAAGACTCACAATTTCCTGCAAAGCTTGAAACACAGTGGGAGGCACTGCCTGAGTCCTGTCTGCTTCTGGGCAGCGCCTTCTCTGTCCCAGCTGCTGAGAGTATTTGTTGCTGGCCGTCTCTGCCCCCTCCTTTAGAAAGAGTGACATGGCCCTCATTACCTCTTGGTGGTACTGCTGACCAAGGGGCCTGCATTCCCTGGCTGAGGTTAGGAAGGACCCACGTGGGGACATTTAAAAGATCATCTCTCCTTGGACCCTTAACTGAATGATCCCAGGAGACAAAATGAAGCTTTGAGTAAATTAATTCTAATGTCAAGACTGCTCTAAGTGTGGCCCAGAGCAGGAGCACAAATGGAGGCTCAGATGCACACACCTAGGTACTGGAGAGATGTAAACCAAGATGTGAACCAAGGCATCTTGCCTCCCTTCCCTGCTGAATCTCACTGGAAAGCTTCTTCCTGTCGTCTGGCCATATGTCAAAGTGAGAAAGCCTTTATTTGCAGCCCTTTTTTTGTGAAACAGACTTTTGTTTCATTGAAAAGAAGGAATGCACTTTTATTTCTGACTTTTGGGGAAGAGGTGCTCTCGTTTTCAGGACAATTGGATAGAATGTGTTTACACAAGACTGTCCAATTCTAGTTCCATGAAAGTGGGGCATAGTGGCTCTGAATTCAGAGCTCTATGAGGGAAACACCGGGTTTTCCATTTGGAGTCAGTTGGCACTGCTTAGAGAGTGGTGTGGGCACAAGACGTGTTTGAACATACCAGTCAGTGGTGTTCACCACGTATGTAATTAAAGAAAACATGTTCTGCATAAGCTGGGCACATAGGGCTGTGACTCACACTGAGCAGATCTTCGCCAAGGTAGATCTTTGCATTTAGGTTTTCCTTCCTCCAGCTGAATAGGAGGGCAGAGGAGAGAGTGAAGAAAGGATAGTAATATTCTAGCATCTGAGTGTCTCCACCTGGTTCCCAAAGGCAAGGCCACCTGTGCTTGCAGTCGGGCGCTTCCCGACTTTCTTTCTGCACATGGCTCTCTGATACACACTTGGATTCCAGACCCCTTGTCTACAATGGCAGCTGCCCAGGAGCATGACCTAAGAATCCCAGAGTCATGCATTCCTACTTTGTCACCACCCAAAGGCCTTAAAGATCTGAGACCTCCGTGCCCCTGCCTCTGTGCCCTTCTGTATCGACGAGTGGAAAAATAGAGCTTATTTGGTAGAATGGTTAAGATCCATTATCTACTAATTTAAGGGAAAGGCTAATTTAAAAGCAAAGGAGGGCTACTTCTCAGAACCAAAAAAAAATTTAACCGAACTACATTTCCAGATATAGAAATTTCTAAGCCAGGTGCAGTGGCTCACACCTGTAATCCTAGCACTTTGGGAGGCTGAGGTTGGTGGATCACTTGAGGTCAGGAGTTCAAGACCAGCCTGGCCAACATGGCAAACCCCTGTCTCTATTAAAAATACAAAAATTAGCCAGCCATGGTGGTGCATGCTTATAACCCCAGCTACTTGGGAGGCTGAGGCAGGAGAATCGTTTGAACCTGGGGGGCGGAGGTTGCAGTGAGCTGAGATCACACCACTGCCCTCCAGCCTGGGCGATAGAGTGAAACTCTGTCATCTCAAAAAAAAAAAACAAAAAAAAAAAAGAAAGAAATTTGTATTACATATTTTAAGCCTGGTGAGTTTGAGTAGAAGTGAAGTGAAACTTTTTTATCAAGACATTGTGTAGAGTCCTGTGTCCTCCAATTGCCAGTTGTGTGGTCTTGGGAAATAACGTCTTTCATGTCTCTGACGCTCAGCTTTTGTCCTCCTCCCAGGGTGATGAAGGGTAGACGAGGTGGGGTCTCTGTGAGAGGCACCTGGGTGCAGTGGGTACCAGCCACAGGCTGGGAACTCAAATCTCTACTCTGTCTGTGATTGGCCGTGGGACCTTAGGCCGTCACCTTCACTGCTCTGAGCCTTTATAGGATGGAGATAACCTTACCACACAGAGGATTTGGGGGATTCTGTAAGAGCGTGTGTGTTCAATGCTGGCCCAAGGCATCATCAGTGCCATTCACGTCTTTATGGGGATAGGCAGTATGTGCTCAGCAGAAGAAAACTTCTTTTTCTTTCTTTTCACCGTGGTTAAACATCTAGTTTTATGGATGTAGAACAAAGGAGCCCATTTCCTGATAACCTCTGATTATTTATAATCTGTAAGCACCTCCTGGTTTTCCCATTTCACCTGAGTGTGGTAAGTCATGAGGAATTATTTCAACAAACGCTTATCACACACCCAGGAGGTGTCACACTTTGGGAAGATGAAGACAAATGAGACATTTATTTTAGTAAATGTATGAACCCAATAAACAAAGAGGTTTTCAGATGCTGTGTGGGGTGCAGGGAGGAGTCGCTTCGTCCTGAAGGTGGAAACATCACAACCTGGCCACACCCCGCCGTTTGCCCTCAGTCCTTCCTGGACGACTTCGTTTCTCAGATGCAGCTCAGATTGTCATCTTGCTTTAAGATTCTCAAAGGTCTTTGCCACTACTCCATCTTCCAGGACCCTGGATGCGGACGCCTTCTGCCGTGGAGTGTTTGTGTGTTGTTTAGAGCACAGGAATCCTGGGCTGCTGCCACCAGCCAGCCAAGCAGCAGCACATCCAGGGAGGTGTCAAGGCCAAGGGATAAAGCCAGAAATTTGCTCCTTTTCGGTGGTTTTAAGGTGCTGAAACCTGAACAGCTCCAGGAGCTTCATCCTCCTTAGATGTTTTTTTATGGGTTAATAAAGTAAATACCTCCTTTCAAAAAGGATGTGTTTAGGAAGCTAAGCTGTTCACTTTTCAAAGTGAGTGATCTGTTTTACAGAGCTTAGACGCATGTCCAGCCGCCTGCTGTAAATCCTCTCTGGCTGTAAAGGACAATGTAAACAACATGGGTGCCGTTTAAACAGTCCCCAGCATGGCACAGGCAGCGCCACTGGAAATGCCTCCATCTTTCTAAAGAGAAACAGATGTTTGAAGAGCGGAGCTGAGCAGAAACCATTCTTCAAACAGAAGATTAAAGCATCTGTTGGTATGCTGGGCCGGCGACCCTCGGTGGCCACCTCAGCTGGGCCTGCCGGTCACGGCTTCCGGGGTGTGTGGTGGAGGAGGGCATGGGGTGGTGGGTGGAGGGGAAGGAGGGAGCCGAGTGCTGATGCCCAGGCCTCTCGGCTACTTCTCTTTTCCAGAGTCGGAGTTACAGTGGCCCGTGGCCCATCGATGTCCTGCTGGCCTGTCCAGTGTGCTGCCAGCCCATCAGGGGTCCTGTTCACATTCCTGGGGCCTTCCCTGAACGTTGTCCTTTTTATCCCTGACGCCAGTTGTCACTGAGGCCCTGGACAGAGGGCTCACAGCTGGCCGGGTCTAGGCGTCCCTGCCCTGTGTCAGACCCTCCAGAGTCCCTTCCTCTTCCAGGTCCTCCGTCCAGAATTCACCTTCTGAAAGACTGGGGTGCACACCACACACGACATTCCTGGGATTCATGGGAAATAAACGTGCTCATCTCGTAGAACTAAGAAGGAGACAACATCATTCCTGCTCTGCAGCTCAGTAAGAATTCCAAAATGTTGATGCAAGAAAGGGGATCAGAAGAGAAGTTTGCAGGGGATGCCTAGGGTTGAAGAATTCCTTCTTTTTGCTTTCTCTTGTCCCTTCCCCAAAAAGGTCCATAAGAGAAATTCTTCCTGTGCAAAGCTTTAGTGAGCCTGGGGCATGGAGGAGTGAATCCGGAAAGGGTGACCTCCAAGGATGACCATGCAAGGGGGAGACGGGCAGGGGAGGACATGGAGGGGGGAGACGGGCAGGGGAGGACATGGAGGAAGGAGACGGGCAGGGGAGGACAAGGAAGGGAGGATGTGAAGGAGGAACCTAGAGGAGGGACTGGATGAGGACGTGGATTAGGGATAAAGATGAAGGACAAGGAGGGTGGGCATGGAGGACAAAAATGGAGCAGTGTCGTGAAAGGAGGGACATGGTAAGGGTTTTTCTTACTGTGAGTCTCGTGGAGAGGGTCTCTCTTACTGTAAGCATCAGAGTGTGGGTCTCCATCACTGTGAGCCTCGTGGACAGGGTCACCATCATTGTGAGACTCATGGACAGGGTCTTCATCACTGTGAGCCTCGTGGAGAAGGTGTCGATCACTGTGAGCCTCCTGGAGAGGGTCTCCATCACTGTGAGCCTCCTGGAGAGGGTCTCCATCACTGTGAGCCTCCTGGAGAGGGTCTCCATCACTGTGAGCCTCATGGAGAGGGTCTCGATCACTGTGAGCCTCGTGGACAGGGTCTCCATTACTGTGAGCCTCGTGGAGAAGGTCTTCATCACTGTGAGCCTCATGGACAGGGTCTCCATCACTGTGAGCCTCGTGGACAGGGTCTCCCTCACTGTGAGCCCCACAGAGAGGGTCTCTTTCACCATGAGCTCCTTTGTGAGGGTGTGCAATTCTTTTGGTATAATCTTGCATATTTTACTCCTAGTTACCAGTTTCTTTAATTAGGAAATTTCCTGAGCTCCTGCCTGCGGCCTGGGTTGCTTGCAGCTTCCACTCTGTTTTAGTGCCTTTGTTTTTTGGGGCATCAGTGGCTCAGTGTCCTTCTGAGGGACTTGGCTTCTTTGTTTACGTCGCTTGTGTGGCCTAGGATGCACACTCTCAGCTCCCTACGGCTCATTTCCTTTCTTCAGGGAAGGGATCACCCCTCCATGTCTGCTGGGCTCTTTCCACCCTCTAATTCTGAACATTATTCCCCGTCCTTTTAAACAGCACCTCAGAAGCCTGAAGATGGCTTCGTGGAGGCTGGAGCCATGCATGGATTGTATCCTTGGCCGGAAATGCTTCCTTCCTGACCTGCTGGGCCCCTCCTGTTGTGGGTGCTGTCTATCTGGGCTGAGCTCCTCACCGTGTCTGGGAAGCTGAGTGCTGTACCCACGTAGCTTCAGACTCACAGAAGGGGGCCTTGGTCTGGAGGGCACTGAGTTTACAGGAATGAGCCAGCTGACGGCCAAGTGAGACTGCCGGTTCTGACAGGGCCACCTTCTGTGGCATGGAGGCCTCCATGCCCTGGACTTAGTTTCCATGGAGGAAGAGAATTAGGATGGTTCTGAGCAGCTTGGGGATCTCTCTCCACACCACATGCATTTGCAAATGCTCTCTTCTGTATGTGGATCCTGGGCGGAAGACGTTCAGGTCTCCTGACTCTGCAGGGCAGTGTGGGGACCCCCAGCCATGTCCCTGCATCCCTCGGCCAGCCCTGGCCCCGCTCTGTGTCTAGTGGCCACCAGCAGCATCTATGGCTTTGTGAGAAATGGGGTTGAACAATGTCTCACGGGATCTGAAGCTCCTAATTTTATTTTTTTGTTGTGTCATAAGCCTGTATTTTGGTAGGAAAAGATACAGAGGTTGTTTCAATGCGCTCCTTTCATCTCCGCTGCTTTAGGGATACATGCTGTAGTGCCATTTTATGCCCTGTAATGAAACTGTGTGGAGTGGATGAGAACGCCCCTGGGAGGTGCCTTCGGAAAGGCAGCCGGGTCCACCTTCCCATCCTGCACGCTGTTCCGGGACCCTGCATCCCTCTTAAAGCTTGGGTCACATCAGTAAATGCACAGAATCCTGAAGAAAGGAAGTGACCGGCCATGACCTGTTAGGGTCTGGGCTGCACAGCAGGAGGTGAGCAGTAGGCGAGCAAGCGTTCCCGCCTGAGCCCCCACTCCTGTTAGATCAGAGGCAGCATTAGATTCTCAGAGGAGTGTGAACCCTAGTGTGCATGGCACATGCCAGGGATTTAGGCTGCGGGCTCCTTATGAGAATCAAAGTCTGATGATCTGAGGTAGCAGTTTCATCCCAAAACCATTTCCCCCACCCACCGTGCGTGAAAAATTGTCTTCCACGAAACCAGTCCCTGGAGCCAAAAAGGTTGCGGCCTGCTGTGTTTGAGGACATCGTCAGTTTCTTGGGGATGAGACCGTGTTGTCCTTGTTCACCAAAGGGTCCCCCACACCTAAAATAGTGCCGGCACAGAGATGCCTGGTAACTCACTTCTGTATTAATTCAGGGCATTCAAACCATGGTTTCTGATCATCTGCTATGTGCTGGGCAATGTCGTAGGTCGCAAGACACAATCATAAATAAAAGATACAGGGTGATGATGCCTGGACCACAGGAGCATGCTCAGAAGACAGAATGAGGAAATGCAACCCTTTCTCATGATGGAGGCTCGAAGGGTTGAGAACAGGTGGCTTAGAGAAAAAAAAAGGCTTGAAGAGAATCAAATTAGGGCTCTCCAGAAAAACAGAACAGGGTGTGTGTGTGTGTGTGTGTGTGTATGTGTGAGAGAGAGAGAGAAAGAGAGAGAGGCAGAGAGAGAGGGAGAGAGAGAAAGAAAGAAACTTATTTTAAGGAAGTGTCTCCTGTGATTGTCAGGGCTGGCAGGTTTGAATTCTGCAGGGCAGCCCCGCAGGCTGGAGACCCAGGAAGAGGTGACACTGCAGCTGGAGTCTAAAGGCCTCTGAAGGCCGAAGTCCTTCTTCCTCCAGGAACCTCAGTCTTTTCTTGTAGTCCTTCACCTGATTGGACAAGGCCCATCCATACTGTGGAGGGTCATCTACTTTACTCAAAGTCAACTGATTTAAATGCTGATCTAATCTAAAAACACCTTCACAGCAACTTGTTTGGCCAAACACTGGCACTGTGGCCCAGCCAAGTGGATGCATAACATTAGCCATCCAGGGTGGACAGGCCTTTCCACAGCCCAGAGGCAGGTGACTAAATTAAAAACAAACAAAAAAACCAACTGCGGAGAAACCCAGGGTGAAGATGATCAGCAGGATGGTACATTTCATCTTTGCTGGTCATTTCAACTTTGCTCACTGCACACTTTCCCCTCTCGCTGGCAGGGCCAGGGGACGAACGAAGGCCATGTTCTGAGGTTGTCATGAGTTGAAAAGTCTTTTCGGGTTACGGAAATCAGCTAAATGAACACTTTTTAAATGGGGCTGCGCTAATCCAATGATTGTTCGCCTCTGAAACCAGCCTGGCTCCTCTGTCATGCGGAGACGTGAGGTGACTCTGAGTCCTGTCAGAGACACTCACACTCCTGCAACACCAGCCCCAGCCCAGGGCCTCTTACAGAAACGCGCGTGGAGGAGAGGGGGTGGAGAAGGGTGCTGTCCCCTGGGCCCCTTGGCAAGTGGCCAGTGGAGCTCAGAACCGAAGAGTTGATTTTGCCTGAAAATTCACCAAGGAGCTCCCATAGAGGGTGGGAACTGATGGGCATAGAGGAGGCCCAGGAGGTCCTGGCCACGCGCAGAAGCTTGAGTGACCCAGGGCACAGATCTCGCCTGCTGAAATGTCAGCTTCCAGGGTCACCACACCTGAGCCACCAGGAGCCTAGGCCATGGGGTTCGGTTTCTGCTTCTCAGAGGAAACAGATCCTGGCTCTATGGCTGGCACCGACACAGCTCATGCCCTGCCCTGACTGGGCCAGCGACTTATGCCTGGGGCTGGACTCAGCCCTGCCCCGGCACTGAAACGGGGGAGCAGCCCAAGAGAGGCGGCGCTCAGAGAGGCCAGGGCTGGCGGGACGTGCTCCTGAGAGAAGCCCCATCTCTCTCCCTCCACAGAAACAAAACCAACCCCTCGAAAGAGCCGCAGCAGTTCCGCTGTGTCCTGGACGCAGCAGCCCGACTCCCACACCCACCCCGGCCCACCCTGGCTGACGCTACTACCCACACCTCCTGGTTGCCCAGCCCAGTGGCTGCTTTCCAGCCTTTTGGCCTCTGTAGCTCTTGAGATTGTGGTCACCATCTTCCAAATAGCCTCCTCCCTCCCTGTAACCATCAAGAAGACAGAAGCCAACTCAGATATTTCAAAGAGCCTTCCCTGAGAGGGGAACCAGCCACACAGGTGTCCAGACGCGGAGGCCCTGTGGCCTGGGGAGAGGGGCCGCTGCAGGGATCGCGTCGCCCCGTGGGTCTCCTAGAGCCATCCTTGGGGCTACACCCATGACGCTGCCACACAAACGGGCCTCCACGCATTCCACTTCCCCACCTGTGTGGTGTCTCTGTTGGCAGCACTGACTTCGAATGCCACCGTCAAAGGGGGTGGGGGCTGGACGCCTCCATCGGGAGAGCCCCATGGTCTTGGTGGGCAGCTTCTTCCCTGTGTCACCCTGTCCTCTTATTCTCCCAGGCGGCATTGCAGCTGGGCCCTCACTGGGGCATTCCACCTGCAAGGGGAGTCTGCGGGCTTCCTCGAGCCTTTCTACAGACCCGGGCAGCCTTGAGCGTCAGCCCAGGGCCTCCTTGCCTCTCCCTGTGGGTTTCCCTCCAGGGCTTCCCTCCACCTCGTGGTGATCTCATATCCACGACTCTCGATGTGTTTCCTTGGCCAGTTCTCGATACAGGACTCCAGGACACGTTCAAGGGTCTACAGGACACAGCGACTCAACGTATCCAAGCAGAACCGTGCGAATTCCATGACACGGATCCTCTCCACGTCCTGCAGGCCCTCTCCTCTCTGGCCTGGATAATTGTGGGAGCTGTCTCCTCTCCCTTCAGGCTTATCCTAATGACATGCACTTTCTACTCTGCAGCAGCAGTGAGTCCCCCAAACAACAGTCTGATCATGTCACTCCCTTACTTGATCCCTTCCACAGATAACCATTGTTGTTAAGGTAAATTCAGCCCATTTGCAGCAATGGCCTCCCTCTCAGCCGTCCAGCTCACCGTTGACTGGTCCCCGTGGTCTCCCTGTCCATGCTTACTTGTCCCCCGTGGTTCTCCTTCTGAACGTCCAGCTGACCCTTGACTGGCTCCCATGGTCTCCCTCCCACCCATCCAGCTCGCCTTTGACTGGTCCCCATGGTCTCTCTGCCCATGCTTACTGGTCCCACATGGTTCTCCTTCCTGTCCATCCAGCTGACCCCTGACTGGCTCCCATGGTCTCCCTCCTGCCTGGCCAACTCACCCTGGGCGGGCTTCCTGGCCTCTGCACTCTGGCCATGCTGAGCCTCCTTTATCTGCTCAACTCCACATGCCCTTTTCTGGCCCCTCATCTTGGTCTGGATGACCCTTCTCACTGACTTCTCATCATCTAGTTTGTGCTAAGAAACCACTTTCTCCAGGGACCCCGGCTTGGCCCCCGGTTTGGGTGTGTGTTGCTCCCTGTGAATGCCTGGGCCTGTGCTGCCCCTCACCACTGAGTTATCGTGCCCCACTGTGGCCTTGGGCTGCCTGTGCCATCTGCAGACGGGCAGCACCTGTGGGCACCATTGGGGTCTGTCTTGCCCTCAGCCCAGCACAGACACCTGGCTCGTGGCACTCAGCAGGTGGTAAGGAGTTCTCGGTATTAAGCTCAGAAATGAATGAATGAATGGGAAGAGGGCCAGGTTGTTGAGAATTCTCTGTTTCGTGAAAGAAGAAGCATGTTTTGTTGTTATTGTTTTTTGTTTTGAGACCAGGCCAAGGTGCTTAGCTCAGGTATCATCTTCTCCATTAGGTTTTCCTTGAGCTCCTGGACTGAGCAGAGTGTTCTTCCCAGGGGTCATCATACGACCTCACATATGCCCTGCCTCAGCCCTTTCAACTTTATATTTGTCCTTCATCAGTGTCATCTATCATCATTATCTATCATATCTCCATGACTTGTCTGTCATCTTTCCATGTATCTATCATTTGTCTGTTTATCTATCGTGTGTCTGTCATCATTATTGCCATCTCTCTGTCTACCCATCCATAGTCTGTGTGAAGCCACATACTCTCCTTTCCTGAGAGGGTTTCTTACTCATTCTCGAACCTTCTAGTCTCCCCTACAGAGCCGATACCCAGTGAATGCTTATCCGTGGCAATCGCCCACATCCTGGGGATTCGCTGTGTTTCAGAGTCTGTCATGTGGGAGAGGAACTCTAGTTTCTGCACGATAACAATCGGTGAGCCAAGATCCACAGGTAGAAACCACAGGAACGTTCCAGCTGGAGGCAAGCTCCAGACACGGAATGAGCTTCTTCAGGGAGAAGAAGCTGCCCTGCCAGGCGGTGTGTGGAGGAGGCCGCCATTTTCATCTTCAGGCGAGGGAGCTCAGGCCAGCGTGGGGCGCCAGCTGGTGACGCCACGCAGCGCCCCGCCCCCTGCTCAGCGCCCCGCTTCCGCCGTGAGGAGCCGCTCCAGCCTCTCCTTCCTCTGAGGAAGGCAGTGATGCTGTCTGTGCATCGGTCTGACCCTTTTAGGAAAGAGTTCCTGAGCAGGCCCGGGAGTCCGGCTACCTGTTAGGCCTGGCCCCCAGCCTGGAGCTCATCTGCTGGAGGCACCTTCTGGAAGCTGAAGTTTCCTGCTGCACATCGCTCTGCTGAGGCCCTGTGGGGAGCGCAGCGCCGGTTTTTCAGGCAGCGATAGAAGGGCTAACAATGGGGGGAAGTGCCTCATTGACCTGCTTTCTTTCCTAGTTATCACTAAGAAAACAGGCTCCGTGGAAGCTGGGGTTATCTCAAAGGCTGCTGCATGAGTGGGGAATAAGGGCGTCCGCTCTCCTGGAAATGCTCAGGTCCGGCCTCCGCCCCAGGGTGAGCCACCGCCTGGGCTGCAGGCTGAGAGAGAGAGGGATTTCACTTCAAATTGAGAGGAGGGTTTTCGTTTTATTTCCGGTCATGCGAACACTTTTCTGACCTCGGGGAAGATCACGTTTTTTGACTCTCCTGTCCTGACACCTTCCTAAAGCCTTGCTCAACTTGCAGATGGACACTGGGGACTTGGTGCTCAGTTTGCGGATGGAACCCCCTCTCCCTCTGGGGGCTTGGCGAAAACGCAGACTCTCGAGTCCTGCCCTTCCTTCAGGCTCCCAGGGTGGCCAGGCAGGGTCCCGGAACAATCTTGACCCAAACAACCTCTAAGACCTCTGAAGAGTTGCGGTTGCAGCCCCTCCCGGCTTCCCTGGGCCTCGGGTGGTGAAATCCTACAGATCAAAGGACCAGGGACTGGGCGCGCCTCCTGGGCACCGCCTGGGGTCGGAGTGCCCTCCCCAGGGACCCTGGTGGCCCAGACGCTGCCCCGCTGTGCACCTGCCTCTGTCCCAGCTCCCTGCTCACAGGCGCCTTAGGGCTTGCCGGTCACCCCGTGAGGATACACAAGACCTGCTGCAACGTGGCTGCGGAAGCAAGGGGCCTAAGGGTGATGATGAGGGTAACAGTGATGTTGGTGTGATGATGATGATGGGGTGACAGTGATGTTGGGGTAATGATGATGACAGAGGTGACAGTGATGTTGGGGTGACAACGATGATGGGGTGACAGTGACGGGGTGATGATGGGGTGACAGTGATGTTGGGGTATAATGATGAGGTGACAGTGATGTTGGGGTGATGATGATGGGGTGATAGTGATGTTGGGGTGATGGTGATGATGGGGTGACAGTGATGCTGGGGTGATGATGATGGGGTGACAATGATGTTGGGGTGATGATGGGGTGACAATGATGTTGGGGTGATGATGGGGTGACAGTGATGGTGTGATGATGATAATGGGGCGACAGTGATGTTGGGGTGATGATGGGGTGACAGTCATGTTGGGGTGATGATGGGGTGACAGTTATGTTGGGGTGATGATGGGGAGACAGTGATATTGGGGTGATGACAATGATGGGGCAACAGTGATGGGGTGATGATGATGGGGTGACAGTGATGATGGCAACAGTGATGGGGTGATGATGATGATGTTGATGGGGTGACAGTGATGATGTGGGCAATGATGATGGTGTGATGATGATGATGGGGTGACAGTGATGTTGGGGTGATGGAGTGACTGATGTTGGGGTGATGATGATGGGGTGATGATGATGATGAGGTGACAGCGATGATGTGGGCAATGATGATGGTGTGATGATGATGATGGGGTGACAGTGATGTTGGGGTGATGATGATGGGGTGACAGTGATGTTGGGGTGATGATGATGGGGTGACAGTGATGTTGGGGGTGATGGTGATGATGGGGTGACAGTGATGTTGGGGTGATGATGATGGGGTGACAGTGATGTTGGGGTGATGATGATGGGGTGACAGTGATGTTGGGGGTGATGATGATGATGATGGGGTGACAGTGATGTTGGGGTGATGATGATGATGGGGTGACAGTGATGGGGTGATGATGATGGGGTGACAGTGATGGGGTGATGATGATGGGGTGACAGTGATGTTGGGGTGATGATGATGATAGGGTGACAGTGATGTTGGGGTGATGGTGATGATGGGGTGACAGTGATGTTGGGGTGATGATGATGGGCTGACAGTGATGTTGGGGTGATGATGATGGGGTGACAGTGATGTTCGGGTGATGAAGATGATGGGGTGGCAGTGATGTTGGGGTGATGATGGGGTGACAGTGATGTTGGGGTGATGATGATGATGGGGTGACAGTGATGTTGGGGGTGATGATGATGGGGTGACAGTGATGTTGGGGATGACAATGATGGGCTGACAGTGATGTTGGGGGTGATGATGATGATGGGGTGACAGTGATGTTGGGGGTGATGATGATGGGGTGACAGTGATGATGTGGGTGACGATGGGGGATGGTGGGGGTGATGATGATGGGGTGACAGTGATGATGTGGGTGATGATGGGGGATGGTGGTAATAATGGGAGTGATGATAATGGAGGTGATGATGGGGGTGATGGGGAGGTGAGGGTGTGGGTCCTCCAACCCACAGGGGAAGGAACATCTGGTCTGAGGCTCACATATTCCAGGGGCTGTAGTAAGTGTTGCTTCAACACAATGAGGTAAACACCCAGGTCCCAAGGCACCAAGACCGGCTCCTCTGGGCCTTCCCCAGTTGCCCTGAGGCCACTTGCTACCATCCATCCAAACAGTAGGCCTGGCTTGCCTGCTTCACAGGGTTCCTCATCTCCCAGGCAAGAGGGGTGGCACGGATTCTATAAATAAATAAATAGCATAAAATTCAACCCTGTAGGAGGCCTGCAAAGCCCTCAGGTTGTGGCCCTTGCTGCCCATCCCCTTCTACAGCTACACCAGCCTTTTCTGCGGCCAGGACATGGGACACCACAAACGCACTCCCACCCCAGGGCCTTTGTGCCGCTGCCCCATTACAATGCTCAGCCACAGAGGTCCCCACAGCCAGCACCGTGCAGGCCCCGTAGTTCCCAGCTCTGGGGCCACTTTGTTAGGGGCCTTCCTTCATCCACTTAAGACATTTTAGAAACAAAGAATAGAAGGTTTTAGTCACATACATATCCTGGCTCCATAAGCATTCTATATAGAAGCCCTGGGTGGACACGTTCCAAAACAAGGGCATGGTTTTACTCAGTACCTTTGAATCTTTGATGACTCCAGGCTCTCGTAGGAGCCAGGAGGAGATGTCAGGTCTGAAGCTGAACCCGTCTGGTCATGGCAGCTCTCCCCACGTGGGTTTCCCAAGTCACTCAGGCTCTGAGTTGTTCTTCCAGTCTTTAATGTGGTACAAAGGTAGGAGGCATCTCAAAGGATGAACAGAACTAATATAATAAGCCCTTAGCCTGGGGCCCGGCACATAGTGGGCAAGCTGTGAACTCCAACTGCGCCACTGTGTTCCGGACACGCTGTGGTTGTCGGGTGGGGGCGGATATTGAAGCATCAGTGGCCTCTGTCTGGTTAGCGACACTGCACCTCCTGACCCCTTTCTACTCCCTCAGGCTTGGTCCTTCCCTGGGCCCCGTTAGCTTCACTGTGAGTGCCTCCCGTTCATCCAGGCATCTGTGTCCCACGCGGAGGTTCCCATGACAGTGAGGACTGATGTCTTTTAAACGGCAGTTCCCATAGTCCCTGGAGTGGCGCCTGGCATGTCGTGGGCTGGATAAATAATCATTGAATGGATGAACAATTGAATCAATGAAGAGAGAAAACGGCCTAAGCCAAAGCCACATCAGTGTGGCCATGGAGTGAGGGGCAGGTGGAGGTTCTGCCAGCCCTGAACCCTTCTCTTAGGGGGGCGGCCTTCGTACACCACATCTCTTTTGAGTCTGTTTTCTTGGGGGGGTTGATAATTCCTTCAGAACATTACTGGGGGGCACTGCGGAGTGTTAGCTTGTGAATGGAAGTGTTTCTTGAGTGGAGCAGCTGGAGGAATTCTGAGATGGCCCGTCACTGCCACCCTGGTGTGCACACACTTCCTCCCAGCTGTTCACCGGGAATCCAGGGCGGCTGGGAGGGCTTGTTATGGGGTTAAGATCCCAAAGCAGTTGACCTTATGGTAGGGAGATAATTGGAGGGCCTGGCCTAATCACATGGACCCTCTAAAAATGATTTTCTCCACCTTCAGGCAGGCGGCCTCCAGGAGCTGAGAGTAGGAAGGAGCATAGAGACCTCTGTCCTGCAACTGCCAGAAGAAAATTCCCCTAGCAATTGGGAGCTGAAAAGTGGCCCTCAGTCCATAGAAGTCTCACAGCCCTGGCCGGTGCCGTGAATTCAGCCTGCTAGGACCCGAAAGTAAAGTTGCATCATGCCCAGGCCACTGACCTGCGGAAACTGAGCTGAGGGTTGGTGCTACTCTAAGCTCCTGTGCTCATGGAAATTTGTTATACAGCAACAGGAAATTAGTGTAAATAGAAAAGGCTGTCTCAAACATGGTCATTGATAACCAGACATTGCCATGTTCCAGCCCCAGGAATAAGACACAAATGGTTCTCATGAGCGCTTGGCCATCCATCAAAGCAAGCCTTGATTCCACACAGGAGAGAAATCTGATGACTCAGACCCTGGGGCCTTTTGGGTTCAGGATAATTGTGAGTTCGTTATACTGAATTTCTTAACAGGAATTTAATGAACAAGTTCCCTGTTTTGAATTCCAGTTCCATTTATTAGTCAGGGCAAAGGGAGGCTGCTGTAACAAGGAGCCCCACTACACCGTTGCTTAAAATACAGGCCTGCGCCTGCCTCCTCCTGCAGGGGCACCAGGCAGGTGGCCCTCCCGGTCCCCTGTGGCAACTGTCTCCAGGCCATGCTCAGCAATAGCGGGAAATAAAATGATGAAGGTTACTCCTCCTCCTCCTCCTCAGTGCAACTCTTTCTGGGGATTAAAACAAGGACCTCAGATGTCTACACTACAGACAGCGGAGGTGCCTTGGGCCCAACTCAGGTCTGTAATGCACTGCGTGGTCAGAGCGGGCTGGAGCTGCAGGAGGGGAGGGGCCAGCATGCAGTTGGTGAGGGGAGGGCTTCAGTGCTGGGTGGGCAGCCTCTTCCGGGACCTGGCTGTAGTGCGCCAGCCTGGTGGTGAGTTTGTGTCTGACATGGGCTCTGCCACCTGCCAAGTGTCTGATCTGAGGACAAGTGGTGCTTTCTGGGCCTTAGTGTCTTCATCTGCAAAACGGGACGGTGAGACCCAGGGCTGTTAGTGGACAGGCCTCAAAAGGTTGCCTGGCACATGCTGGGCGTGCCCTAAATCAGCATCCAGGGCAGTGCCGCTCACCAGAAGCCGCAGGACCTGTGTATGGAGCTAGTTCAGTCAGTGACCTGCTGAAGGAGTATGGGGCATGGGGGCCGCGGATTCTGAACACACCTCATCCTTACAGTGATGACAGCAGAGTGCCTGCTTATTAGCAGCTTTAGCCAATTTGCAGTTTATCTTGGTGCTCACCCAAACAGGCTGCAAACTGAGACAAACACACTTTGAGGTCATCACCCCATGACTCAGAACGTTTTCCTGATGGTTTCTGTGCTGAGGAAAGAAAAAGAAGGCCTTGAAATATTGCCAGTGGAAAAGGTTTGTGTGTGCAGCTGATGGCAGATGGTAGATTCTGGCAGCCTGGCTGGGAAGCCCCTGGCATCAGGTCTGTGCTGGTCAGTCATGTGCCCGGGAAGCCCAGGATGTGGGGGTCTGTGCTGGTCACTCAGCTTCCTGGGAACCCAGGGTGTGAGTGTCTGCGCTGGTCACTCAGCTGCCTGGGAAGCCCCGGGTGTGGGGTCTGTGCTGGTCACTCAGCTGCCCTGAAAACCCAGGGCATGGGGTCTGTGCTGGTCACTCAGTTGCCCTGGAAACCCAGGGTGTGGGGTCTGTGCTGGTCACTCAGTTGCCCTGGAAACCCGGGGTGTGGGGTCTGTGTTGGTCACTCAGTTGCCCTGGAAACCCGGGGTGTGGGGTCTGTGCTGGTCACTCAGTTGCCCTGGAAACCCAGGGCATGGGGTCTGTGCTGGTCACTCAGTTGCCCTGAAAACCCAGGGTGTGGGGTCTGTGCTGGTCACTCAGCTGCCCGGGAAGCCCAGGGCATGGGGGTCTGTGCTGGTCACTCTGTTGAAGCTCTTCTTCTTTTCAATTTGGGGGATGTGAGGCTCTGTCCCACCTCCTGGTCTTGTTCTAGTTGTTAACAGAATGGTTAGCTTTGAAAATCAGGCAGAGTGCTTTAGGCAACTTTCATGGGAAAAGAGAGGTTCATTTTCTCCCATACCCCGTGGAGCCAATTCCTTTGAAATCTGAAGAGCAGAAGGAGAGAAGGGAAGGGAGCCGTGCTCTGACGCTGCTTGCCGCCATTTCTCTCATGGGGAACACGCTTTCTTGCTTGCTCCAAGACTCACTTTTCATCCCCATTCAGGTTCCGGGAGCTCTTCTAGGTATTGGAAAAGCCATGGTGAGGACACACAGCTCGCGCCATCCTGGAGAGGAGCCTCCAGCCAGAGAAGCCAACATGCGCACGATGCACACACCACAGGGAAGGCACAGATGGGCGCACACGACGCACAAACCACACCATGGTGGAGCTGACGGTGGCAGGGAAGGCACAGATGGGTGCACACGACGCACACACCACACCACGGTGGAGCTGACGGTGGCAGGGAAGGCACAGATGGGTGCACACGACGCACACACCACACCACGGTGGAGCTGACGGTGGCAGGGAAGGCACAGATGGGTGCACACGACGCACACACCACACCACGGTGGAGCTGACGGTGGCAGGGAAGGCACAGATGGGTGCACACGATGCACACACCACACCACGGTTTTGCCCCCTGCACCTTCTATCCTGAGGATGTTGTCAACAAGGCTAACAGACCCTGACTTCCACACCAATGACTCCTAGTCCTGCAGTGATGAATTTGAATGCTCTGCAGTGGCCTCTGTCCAGCTGATTGACCTGGGGTCAGGAAGAAGACGGGCAAGGGCCAGGCTGTGGCCTCGGTGTTGGCAGATGCATTTCTGGGTGGAAAAGCTGCACAGCAGACACCCCAAGCTGGGAGTCAGGAGTTATTAGGAAGAAGTCCTCTGGGACAGCATGTGGGGGCCTGGCCTGCTGCGTTCCCCACCCTCCACAGAGAGGCCTCGGTGTTGTTTCCAAGCCCTGCTCCAAGGTGGCTCTAGAGCCTGCACCTGCAAATGCACCATGGGCAGACCATACCATCTCTGCGGGTGAGCTGGGCTGTCCCCTCCGCTGGGTCAGAGACACTGTCCTCCTGCAGAGGATGTGCAGGAAGGTCCCCCGGTCTGGGCTCAAGCCAGGCCAACCATCCTACAGAGACAGGAAACCTGGAGCTTCCCACAGCAGCCCAAAGTTCCAGGGGAGGGGCGGCAGGGAAGACTTCCAGCCCACATAGCACACACTTGCACATGCACACACCTGCACACACACACCTGCACACACACCTGTGCACACACCCACGCAAACGTGCACACACTTGCATACCTGCATACACATGCACTTACACCTGCACAAACACCCCTGTACACACACAGGCACGTGTACACACCTGCATACATGAGCACACACCTACATACCTGCACACACACACCTGCACACACCTGCACACACACACCTGCACACACATGCACACGTGCACACACCTGCACCACACATGCATACACACAGGCACACACATCTGCACGCACACCTGCACATGCACACACATGCACATCTGCGTACACATGTCCATGCACACATGTGTGCACACACACAAACTAAAGGAAACACTGTTCTCTGGCTTCATCTTAGTGGTCTCTGTGTGGCGCAGACGTGCTTGCGCGTGGAGGCTTCACTGCACAACAGTGAGAAGGAGACATCTGCCCATGGGGAGACATGAGCACAGCTGCAGGCCAGGGGCACAGGGTTCGGGGGATGTGTGCTAGGAAGGATGGCCGGGTCCGACCTGGGGCTCTTGGAGGTTGAGGGATGTGGACTTTCTTTCAAGGTTAGAGGGGAGGGCCTCTGGGGACCTTGGATCTGGCATGGGGTGATGGGTTTGGAAATTTAGATGTGAGTCAGGAGCGACTGCTGTACAAGATCCCAGCTGAACCGAGGCTGGGCCAGGGCAGCGGGAAGCAGTGGAGGAAGGGGCATGACAGGTTCTCAGAGGGTATTGGCGGGCTTTTCCTTCTCGTGTCTGCCTGATGAAAGGCAACGCCATCCTCAGGGGCCTCCTTGACTGAGAGTGGAGGGTGTCTGGCCACCTGGGGGCAAGTGTTCTGGGGCGCAGTGTGTGTTTGGATGCGAACCTGCTTCCCGACTGGAAGGGGTCAGGGAATGAGGCCGGGGAGATGGGAGCAGGGGATGGGAACTGGACCTTGTGCAGGACATTAGGAGAAACAGGGGGCAGTGTCTTGGGAGACCCCACCTGGTGCTCAGGGAACACAGTGCAGGGTGCCCCAGGTGCCTTGGGAGATGGAGGACAGAGGATAAGCCGTGGTGGCCACTCTTGAGCCAAGCAGCAAGGGATGGGGCAGGGCTGGCCATCACCAGGGGCCCTGGGGACCGGGGCACATTGGACATCTTCTCTGGCCCTGAGTCTGTGCTAAGCAGGAATGTGTAGAGATTGGTTGACTCTATTGCGCTAAAACTCAGTTTTATGCTCTGAACACTTGGTCAGTTAAACTCCACAATTGCTGTCATTTTTGTAAG
Source organism: Pongo abelii (assembly GCF_028885655.2). Classification (NCBI taxonomy): domain Eukaryota; kingdom Metazoa; phylum Chordata; class Mammalia; order Primates; family Hominidae; genus Pongo; species Pongo abelii. The sequence continues at coordinate 171,903,668 of NC_071990.2, forward strand.
CATCGCCTGACCGCAGGAATGCAGCGATCCCGCACATGACATGTCCTTCCCAGTCCACTGCAGCTTTCTCACCGGGAGGGCCATTGCAGATGTGGACACACAGCAAACAGGTCTGAACACACGCATGGAGACGGGACCAAGTCATCTTCTGAGAGAGGAACCTTCCAGAAAGTTGAGGGATCTTCTGAGTTGAAGTCCCCAGGGACTGTGACAGCCCAGAGCAGGTTGCACCCTGGAGGCAACAAGGACTGTGGTCTCAGCCGTTGCCAGGTCGCTGACTTGAAAAATGAAGACACTTAGCACATGGATCTAGTTGCATGTGTATATCTTGATGTGCTTCCACAGGAACAGTCATTTAGGAAATTTTATGCTCTAACATTTCACAAACACTGGAACTCCACCCTGGCAAGGGGCCATGCTCCGCAGGCCGGCAGAGCATGTGTCTGCGCGTCTGTCCAGCCACCCCGTGACCCCACATGGGCTGTGCTCACACTTTCTCTCAAGCGACAATGACCCATTTGTAGAATGATTATCTTTTCCTAAGACTAAAATGTCCCATTTATAAATATAATTGGTCTACTTTTAAGAAAATGTTACCTGGTTTTACTTTAAGAAAGACTCTGGGATTCTGTATGTCATTACAATAATTGTCTTTATTTTATTTGCAAATATCATATTTGATGCAAAGGAATGCGGTAACACACGTGGTTGCACATGGCGATGAAGACCCCAGGAAACCCTCTCTCTGAGAATAGGACATGACTGGCACCCCCATGCCTGCCTGCCTGAGCCCTGCTGGGTCCCACACCAGGGACCCATGCCTGGACTTGCTGCCATGATCTCATTGCTTTAAAAAATGTTTATCACATTTGTGTATTTGCTGAACAACATGTGGTCGTTTTGGTTGGTTTTCAGCTTTGAAAAATGGTATCACAGTACCTGTTCTTGTCCGGAGCTTGTCACATTTCATGAGTCACTGATTTAACTCCGCATGGCTGTAGTTTGTTCATCTTCACCACTATGTAGTACTCCACGATGGACCACGTCACAGCTCCCTAATTCCTCCTCCTGCCAGTGGACTCTGACGTGGTTCCCAGGACTTTGCCATTGCAAATGGCACTGGAGTCACCTGTTGTTGATTTTCTGCCTGATCATCTGTCTTTTTCTTATTTTAGTTTTTTTTTAATTTTTAATACTTTTATGATGGGCATATTTATACATATTCAAAAGGAAAGAAAACATCACAGTGAACCCCTGGACCGGAGCTGGCTGCGCAATCACCTGCATGTGGACCCTTGTTTTGTCTGTTCCTCTGTCCACTTACCCCTCCTGCCGGGATTATTTTCAACCAATGAATTTTTAATATATTCTGGATGTTAATATTTTGTTATGCGGTTGCAAACATCAGCTAGTTCGTGTCTAATCCTTTTCATCTTTTGCCGCACAGGAGTTCTCAATTTTAATGTCGTTCCACTTATCCATCTTTTTGATGATTAGCATTTTTTGTGTGTGTTTAAGAAATCATTTCCCTTCCTAAACTCAGATGTTTCTCTCATTGTAAAATTCAAAATGTTTTTCACATTTAAGTTGTGACTTACGTGGAGTTGATTAATGTGTAAGGCATAAGGACGTGATCTCATTGGACCTTTTCACATGAGCCCTCCCCAGCCTGCAGCATCACACTTCCACTGGCAAAGGGTCTGCGCGCACACACGCGGGGCTGCTTCTGGACTCTGCCTTGTTCCCCTGGTCAGTTTGCTTATTGCTGGGCCGATGTCATACTGCCTTACCTTCATAATAAGTTTTGATGGGAATTACGCTTTTTGGGAGTTTCTTAGATATGTCTGGCACGTTGTTCTTCCGTACAGATTGTAGAATTATTTTTTCTAATTTCATGAAAACACCTGTTAGGATTATGATTACAACTGCACCAAATCCAGAGGCCAATTTAAGGAAAACGGTCACCTGCATCATGTTGAGCTTCTCTATGTCTCTGGCTATAAACACAAGCTCTCTCTCCATTTGCTTAGGTTTCCTGTTATGTCTTTTGACAAAATTTTATAATTTTCTGCATTAGGTCTTATGCAACTTTCTAAAGATTTATTTCTGGGTCACATAGTTTTTGTTGCTGTTGTAAATTTTTGTTTGTTTGTTTGAGAGGGAGTCTCGCTCTGTCGCCTAGGCTGAAGTGCAATGGCACAATCTTGGCTCACTGCAACCTCAGCTTCTCAGGTTCAAGGGATTCTCCTGCCTCAGCCTCCTGAGTAGCTGGGATTACGGGTGTGCGCCACCACGCCTGGCTAACTTTCAACAGAAATGGGGTTTCACCATGTTGGCCAGCCTGGTCTCGAACTCCTGACCTCAGGTGATCCATCCGCCTTGGCTTCCCAAAGTGCTGGGATTACAAGCGTGAGCCACCACACCCAGCCATAAATTGCATTTTTTTTTAAAGTCATGTTTTCTAACTCTTGTTGCTGCTGTATGTGTGCAATTTATTTTTATACATTGATCTTAGAGCAGACACCTTGTCAACTATGTATTTATAATAACTTTTCTGAGGTCTTTAATTTTACATAGGCAATCATATTGTCTGCAAGCAATGAATGTTTGCTTCTTCCTTTTCGATGCTTAAGGCTTGTATCTTAAACATTATGTGCGTGCTGGGTGATTTTGAATACAAATGGTGATAGTAGAAATCCTTGTCTTTTTCCTGACTCCAAAGCAGATGCTTTTAAATTCTGCACAAGACTGATTGACTTTGAGATCCATTCCTGTGTTCAGACACTTGAAGGAGGTCTAGGATCTCCTAAATGCTGGGGAAGGGCAGAGGGGAGACGGAATTAAGGGGAGGTCACTCGGGTTGGTTCGTTCCAGGCCTACCGTTCGCTGGGCAGGGAGAAGGAGGTCCCACGCTCTCACTTGAGTTGGTTTCCTGATCAATTTCAGAAATTTCCTCCATTTTAGGGCAAAAGAAGCAGAAGGGCGGGAGAAACTCGTAGGCACTGCTTCTCTGGAACATTCCGTAGTTGGTCACTTCCTTAGTCGATGCCAAGAAGTTTGTGGACAAGTGAGGAGCTCGTAAAGGGCTCCCAAGAGGCCGGCAAGGCTGTGGAGAAGCAGGGTGGGACAAGAGGCTCTTGGCGGCAGGAAAGTTTCAGGCACAGCCCCCCTCAGCCTGGCCCCAGAGGCAGCTGGTCAGGCTCGCTAGGGGAGGGAGGTCTCCATGCTCTTGTCCACCCAAACACTGGCCGCAGGGACGCTGGCCTGGTGGTCCTAAGTTCCTGATGCTGCTGATGTGGGCAGCACACGGCTGCTGAGGTGCAGCCCAGGCCAGGTGGCACGAGCAGGGTGCTGGCATCTGGAGATGGGCCGGTCTCGGTGGGGCTTGCTGTGGCCGCAGTGCCATCAGGTTTCTTCCTGTGAGAACTCACTGCAGACTCACAGATTTGAACACATTTTTAGGCCTGGGCGGGGGGCTCTGCAGGTTTGCTATTCCTGCAACCGTCTTGGTGATATGGGAGTGCTGGGCAGAGGAGGGAGTGGCCCCTGGCCACCCCCACGGACCTAGGTGAGGACAGGCACTCTGGCCTTCCTGCTCAAATGTTGCATTTTCCAAGACCACCCTGGCCCCCCTACACCCCCATCCTGAGCCTATGAAAACCAAGACCCTAGTGGGCAGACACACAGAAGCAGCTGGACGTCGTGAGGAACACATCGGTGGAAGAAGACACAAGCGGTGGGTCGTCGAGAGCACGCGGGCAGAAGAGCACGCCGCCAGGCACCAGCAGGCCATCGACTGTGGAATGATGCAGAGTTTGGCCTGAGTGGTTGGAGGAGAGTCAGCGGCTGGACTCCAGGGGAAAACCATCTCCCTTCTGGCTCCCGCATCTGCTGAGAGCTACTTCTACTCAATAAAACCCTGCACTCATTCTCCAAGCCCACGTGTGATCCGATTCTTCTGGTACACCAGGGCAAGAAACCCCAGGATACGGAAAGCCCTCTGTCCTTGTGATAAGGCAGGGGTCTAATTGAGGTCGTTAACACAAGCCGCCCGTAGACAGAAAGCTAAGAGAGCACCCTGGAACACATGCCCACTGGGGCTTCCCCTGTGAACATTCGCCCCTGGACACTGCCATGGAGTCAGAGCCCCAAGCCTGCCCGTCTGTCTGCTCCCCTTGAGGTTTGCGCAGTGGGACACTGAAGAAGTGAGCCACTCCCCCGTTGCACGCCCTGTGAGGGGGACAAGGGAACCTTTCCCGTTTCATTGGGAATCTTTGGCCTGACAAGATGTTCCAGGCTCATGTGGAGCATTTTCTACCCTGGACCTGGAACTAGCCACTTTCTGGAGTCCTGGCTTCTTTTCGTGGAAAGGAAGTTTAGGTTCCAACGCAGGCTCTAGGAATGTGCGTTCTAAATAGGGTGGCCTTATTTCTAGCTTCTTTCAGCAGATAGACCTGAGAAATGTATTTTCAAATTCAAGACTTAACATACTGTATCTTCTGTTTCTTCTTTCCATGCCCAAAATGCTGCTTCCCCGTGACGCAACATAATTACTCATGCTCTGTCTTGCCTTACGCGTGCAATCGTCCTAGAAGAAAACACCAGAACCAACAATGTGATTCCCACAGCAGGTTAAGGGTTTTTCACCTCTTCTTGATCTTATGCTATGCATGTTCCGCTGGGTAATTTCTATGTTCTGAAGTCACTTGAGTTTGTCGCCGTGTGGTTGTGTGAGTCAATGCAGCCTTTTGGGGAAGGAATCCGGTAGAATCGACTGAAATTGAAAACACACTCGTCACTTCAGTAGCTTCTCTCCAGGAGTCTGCACTGCATTGCATTCTGCAGGGGAGAACATGGGTACATGAGGAAAGATGCACGTGGCCTGGCAGACAGACGGGTGTTTACCGCACTATCTGCCCTCCCCTCAGTGACGAAGCCAAGTGGTGGCTGACTGGTTGTGGCTCATCCGTGGATGGTTCTGTGGCTGTTTCAGACACCATGCATCTGTACCAGCTCCTTGGAACCATTTTCTTGAGTGAGGAAAGGAAAAGAGGCAGTAAAAATTATGTGGTGGTGAGATTCTGTGTCTGAAACAGTGACGTGATTGCCTTATGTATGAGCACATATAATTGCACAGGATTCACTGGAGTGGGAGATGCTTGGAAGGACACATGCCTTGTGGTTTATATCTGGGGTAGGGGAGAGGAGGGGAAGGGAGGGGCAGGAAGCAGCTGGCCAAAAAAGACTTTTATATTGTATTATTTTTTATTTTTTGTTTGTTTTGTGGGTTAACAGACATTTTCTTTTTAAAAAATTTTAAGTTTGGGGGTACATGTGCAGGATGTGCAGGCTTGTTACATAGGTGAACATGTGCCATGATGGGTTGCTGCGTAGATCATCTCATCACCTAGGTATCAAGCCCAGCATCCATTAGCGATTCTTCCTGATGCTCTCCTTTCCCCTCCCCCAACCCCCACAGTCCCCAGTGTGTGTTGTTCCCTGCTATGTGACCCTGTGTTCTCATCATTCAGCTCCCCCTTATAAGTGAGAACATGCAGTGTTTGGTTTTCTGTTCCTGTGTTCGTTTGCTGAGGATGATGGCTTCCAGCTCCACCCATGTCCCTGCAAAGGACATGATCTCCTTCCTTTTATGGCTGCATAGTATTCCATGGTGTATGTGTAGCATGTTTTCTTTATCTAGTCTATCATTGAAGGGCATTTAGGTTGATTCTGTGTCTTTGCTATTGTAAATAGTGCTGTAGTGAACATATGCAGGCATGTGTCTCTATAATAGAATGATTTATATTCCTTTGGATATATACCCAGTAACGAGGTTGCTGGGTCGAATGGCATTTCTGTCTTTAGGTTTTTGAGGAATTGCTGCACTGTCTTCCACAATGGTTGAACGAATGTACACTCCCACCAACAGTGTAAAAGCATTCCTTTTTCTCCCCAACCTTGCCAGTATGTTATTTTTTGACTTTTTAGTAATAGCCATTCTGACTGGCATGAGATGGTATCTCATTGTGGTTCTGATTTGCATTTCTGTAATGATCAGTGATGTTGAGCTTTTATTCATATGTTTGTTGTCTGCATGTATATTTTTTAAAGAAGAGTCTGTTCATGTCCTTTGCCCACTCAAAATGGCTTTTTAGAAAAGACTGGCCCTGAGAAAAACTTCACGTGTGATCCCATCCCATTGATGTAATAATTGATGTGTGCAGATGTATAAAATGACAGTCACCAACATTTTAACTGTGGGCACTGCAGGGTTCTGGGTTTTTAGTGATTTTTCTTTCTTTAAAGGAAGGTTGGAATTTTTTTTTTTTTAGATGGAGTCTTGCTCTGTCGCCTAGGCTGGAGTACGGTGGCGTGATCTTTGCTCACTGCAACCTCCGCCTCCTGGGTTCAAGCAGTTCTCTGACTTAGCCTCCTGAGTAGCTGGGATTACAGGCACTCACCACCATGCCAGGCTAATTTTTTGTATTTTTCATAGAGATGGAGTTTCACTGTCTTGGCCAGGCTGGTCTTGAACTCCTTTGTGATCCACCCACCTCAGCCTCCCGAAGTGTTGGGATTTACAGGCGTGAGCCACTGTGCCTGGCTGGGCGGTTGGAATTTTCATACCAAAAATGTACTTTAAAAATTACTTATTAGAGAAAGAGCAATATGGCTACTTTACTGTGGGGAAAAACAAGACCTGCAATGAGATGAGGTCTGCGGGCTGCTCGGCCGGCCTGTCCTGGACACGCCTTATAGCGGGGAATCAGGGGCAGGTAGGCAGTGACATGAGGTACCGTGGCCCCAGCTCCACTCCGTGGGGGGTCACGGTGGAGAGCTTCAGGCATCGGTGCGGCTTGGTTAGCAGGGCTCAGGCCAAAATGTTTCAGAAATGGTGTCTCAAGTTATATAAGAGCAACTGTGTCCCAGGGACAATGCCCGCTCCTGCTGGTGTCTGGACATTCTTTGCCCTTCCCAGGGAGGACCCAGATCCCTGTTCCTCTGGCATCTCGCCTGCCTGGCTTAGGAAGAGGGCAGAGCATTGTCAGGTTTTCCTGTCTTCTCAGCCTTTGAGAAAAACTACTCTTCAGTGGGAAGTATTTTCCTAGGCTTTATTTGGCGGCATGCTGGGGAACTTTTAAATTACTGCCTTCCTTTGCCGTCATGTAATTCTTGTATTAATGCTTCTTGTGCAAAAAGAAAGGGAAGCTGCTACCGTGCTTTATTAGGGCTTTCCAGGTGGTCCAGGTTTTTAAAATCCCATTTCCACAGATTAACTTATGAGTAGTGAAAACAACCACTGTGCACATAATAAAATTGATGATTATTTAACACAGATGATAAAAAAATGCCCTCTTTGATCACCACTGAGCTCAATGGAATAAGGAGAAATGTGAATCTTTCTGAGGTGTTAGTATTTATTTCCAAGCCACAACGAGTGCCACTGCTGTTGTTCTCAATAGTGTGCAGGGCTATGTCTTGATCAGTTTTCCAAAATGAACACGTTTGTGAAACACCCATCAGTCGTGTGCGTGGTTCCATCTGGTGCCCTCAGCAACCCTGTTGGTTAAAGAGTTGAAGTTCGGAGAGATTAAATGACACCTCCAAAGAGGAACAGTCAACAAAGAACTCAGCTGAAATCAGGGTTAACTGTTTTAAGTAAATATCCAGTGCTTTCCCCACAGGAATGGGTGGCTTTTCACTTAATCAACCAAATGGCCTTGGTTTGAGCACATCTTAATGGCTGTGAGCTGTATGGAAAATGGATGTTGTGGAATTCAGTTAGAGGCCCCACCTTCCTTCCTGGCCCCTCCTGCTGTGGTCAAATTCTGCTAATTGCAACTAAATCTTGTTCCCCAAGTGCTGGCCATGAACAGCCTTGTCTTAAAAGCAAGGCCAAGATGGCACATCGCCAGCGGTCAGCGGCAGCATTTATAGGTGTCATCCTGCAACGGGCTTGCCGGTCACGCTGGCACTGTGTAACACGCACGCTCACCTTGCACCATCTGTCATGAAATCCTGGCGCTATCACATGCTCCTTCCTTGCCTTACATGTGCGCGTTTATGCTGAGTTTGGAAAGGAGCTGCCATTTGTTCCAGCAGGAGTCAGCCAGGTCAATCTCTGGGAAGCCCAGATAAGGCTGCTTGCCTGGCACACGGAGGGCTGGAGACAAACAGCCCTTGGAAAGATAATGGGTTCGCCTGACACTGGGGCTGTGAATCATAACAAGATCCAAGGACTGGAGCAAGTCCAGGAATTGGCAGTGTCCCTTGTTGTTCATCACCACGCTTCAAAGCTCAGAGTGCAGGCTACCTGAAATTAAATGAATCAACTCTTAACTCACCAAAAATCACCTCCTTTTACTTACTCTTCAAAATAGACGAAAGAAAAATTTTATAAAAACAAATGATAAGCACAAAACTCAGGTTTTAAACTACCTTTTCTTAGACAGAAACCACACAGGAAGAAGTGAAAGGTGCCCATCTTCCATGGGTAGCCCACATTTCATGGCTGGTGATACGGTGGGGATCCTACTTAGCCTGACAACCTGACATACTCTCTGTGCTTAGGAATTCATAGTGTGGTATTTTAGATTCTAAATCAAAATCACTGGTGAGGACATTTAGAGAAGTCCCTGAGGTTAAACACAGCAAAAGAGGCAAAACCCAATGTGGATCAGGAGCTGTACATGTGCCTGTGTATAGGCATGTGTGTGTGCATTTGCACATACACATGTGTGCGCCTGTGTGCATGCATGTGTACATGTGTGTTTCCATGGGTATTTGTGTGCATGTGGCTGCACACGTGTGTGCCTGTGTGCCTCCTTGGGCACATGTGTGTTTGCATATACATCTGTGTGCATGTGCCTGCTCATGTGTTGCCTGTGTGCATGCATGGGTACATGTGTGTTTGCATGGGTATTTGTGTGCATGTCCCTGCACACGTGTGTGCCTGTGTGTGTGCATGGTTACATGTGTGTTTGCATGGGCATTTGGTGTGTATGTGTATGTATGTTTGCATGTATGTGCACACATGCATAAGGGCATGCACACACATGCCTGCACACATGTGTGCCTGTATGGGTGCCTGTGTGCATGTGACTGTGCTTATGGGGACATGTGTTTGCTTGTGCAGGTGTGACAACATGTGTTTTATGTGCATGTGTGTGTTTTGTATGCCTGTGTGCACATATGTGCACATGTGTATTTGGGTCCACATGTGTTTTGTGTGCATATGTGCATTGTGCACATGACTGTGTGCCTATGGGCATGAGTGTTTTCCTGTGCACATGTGTGCATGCCTGTGTGCACATATGTGCATATATTTGTGTGTACATGTGTGCACAGGTTTGCCTGTGCCCGTGTGCATATGTGTGCATCTGTGCATTATGTATTTGCATGTTCATGTGTGCAAGTGTATTTGCATGTGTGCATGGGGGGTGCATGTGTGCATGTACGTGCATGCACATGTGTCCCTGAAAGTGGACTATATTCAAGCCTCTCTTACATAGGCCAATAGAGGTTATCCTGGCTTCTGGGCCAGGGCAGGTCAAACAGTGTTGATGACCACAAGCTTCCGGTGCCCCTTAGCTGCCCCTCCTCTGCCATGGGCCAGAACAGATGAAACCCAGAGCTCATGATGCCAATCTGTGTTCAGCTGCAGGTTGGTATTATAGGCATGCAGCACTTAAATAACCTAAATCGTCAGAAATTACAAAATAAATGTTCTGTGCCTGGTAACAGTGAGCAATTTATCTGACATTTGATTCCAGTTTGCCATTTACAAGGTAATTTCACAGGTCTCCTCTGTTGTCCCAATCAGACTGGGAGGAGAGCTCCATGAAGCAGGAGGCTCAAATCACTCGGGAGAGACCAAGGACCCCAAGGAAACAACCTGTCCTCCTGCAGGAAGCTGACCTGGTGTGACCTCTCTGTGACCAGTGACCCGAGCCCTGTGGTCTGTGGGGTGTCATCTGCCTGACCAGGCCGTCCGGAGGATTCCAGAAGAACCCTGACCTTGAAGACTGCAGCTCCCTGTCCCGGCTGGCAGGTGACGGAGCGATGGTGCAGACACCCATGCATGCTCTTGGATGTTTAATGGAAACACAGACTGGGACAGGACAGGGGCGCAGAGGGGAGAAAGCGCAGTCTCTGTTCTGGACGGTGGCCAGGAGGCAGAGACGGGAACGCCGATGGAGATCATAGCGTGTGTCATTGAAACACACAGCTGCGCCTACTAGCCCAAGACACAGGAGGGTCTGAGCCAGTCAAAGTGAGGAGGTCGGGGCTGGAATCCCAGAGGAGAGCATTCTCGCCCTGAGATTTTAAGAAAAAGTGGAGTTAACAGCCAGAGAAATGTTGAGGTCTAGGTGGGTTGGAGGGCTTCTAGACTCATGATGGGGCGTGTGGTGTGAGAGTATGAGGTCATAGCCTGTTAGGGAAGCCACGTGGCAGCCAATGAAGAGGCGTGTGTGCAGGCCCGTGTGTGTGCATGTGTGTACGTGTGTGCAGGCATGTGTGTGTGCGTGTGTGTACGTGTGTGCAGGCACGTGTGTGTGTATACATGTGTGCAGGCACGTGTGTGTGTGTGTGCATAGCAATCTGTAATCCATGAGTAGACATCTTGTGCAAGTGGAAATATTGATCAGGCCTAGGGAGTAAACGGCTGTAAGACAAGGGCTCTTTCTGTGTTTGCTGCCTCTGTTTGGTGCTCATCACATTGTGACTGTCCGACATGTGCTTGTGCGTATGCACAGTGTGTATCCATTCCACAACAGCCGGGACTCCTCCCCGAGCAGATGATTCCAAGGCACCACTTCCCTCCACACCCACCATTTATTTCATGGACTCGCCTTTGGAACAGCCCAGAGGCCTGCGGGACCAGGGCGGGCTGATGGGGCCTCTCTCACCCGGGCTGCTCAGCTCCTTTCTCTTGCGTCTGTCACACGTGCCACGTGTGATGCCATATTGAATAGATGGGCTCTATTTTTTGTCCTCCTTTCTAATCGTGGGCTCTTTATCTTAAGAAATCGTTTCGGCCGGGCACCATGGCTCCGGCTGTAATCCCAGCACTTTGGGAGGCCAAGGCCGGCAGATCATGAGGTCAGGAGATCGAGACCATCCTGGCTAACACGGTGAAACCCCATCTCTACTAAAAAATACAAAAAATTAGCCAGGTGTGGTGGCGGGCGCCTGTAGTCCCAGCTACTCAGGGGGCTGAGGCGGGAGAATGGCGTGAACCTGGGAGGCGGAGCTTGCAGTGAGCGGAGATCACGCCACTGCACTCCAGCCTGGGCGACAGAGCAGGACTCTGTCTCAAAAAAAAAAAAAAAAAAGAAAAAAAAAAAAGAAATGATTTCTTACTTCTCTGAATCTCCCTCCACCCAAGGCAGCAGTGCCTGAAGAGAGGGCAATGCCAGCATTTTGTATTTGTTTTGAACTGAACTGCGTCATTTCCTGGTGTAAGAAGAGAATGAATTTCATATTTTAAATCTCTAAGTCTGGCTTTGGTCATTAAACACTGAACACAGGGAAGCATTTTTTTGTTACTATCGGAATTCCTCAGTTACCAAGATGAGAATGGTGCCAACAAAGTATCTTTAAAAATCGTTGACTTTTTGTTTTTACACAAGATCTATGATGGAACTATTTTGACATAAAGTCAAGCTAGAATGTCACAATATGTAGACCAACCTGAAGCTAGATCCCTCTTAAGATAACTTAATCCAGTGTGGATTGAATGAAACTCTTATTTTTTTTTCTATCAGTTACTCTGTTCCCAGCTTGTGCTACCAGAGTTGGTGGCTGTCATCAAAGCCTTCATCCTGGTTGACACAAGGATGTGCATGTGGATGAACACTGAAAACTCTACCAAGCCCTGGGAATTTCCATCCACATAACCCATGAAGGCAAATGCTATATGCAAAGGTTTGTGATCACGTGTCCTACCTTTGAATCAATGGACTTTTGCAGGAATTTTTTGGCAGGTAACTCTGTCCAGTATTTTAAGAAGGACATGAACCTGTACCAAGGTCTGTCAAAGCTGGTCAAAGAGGAGATCAATTCCACGTTGTAAATTGTCCTTTGCACATGAATGGAAGTTGTGTGGCTGGAGCCTGTCAGCCTGAGTGGTCTTCAGATTGTCAGCAACGCCAGACAAGGCCACGTTTTTCTCATCTCTGCATGCTCTGCACTTGGCAGGTGACAGATAAATGTGTGTGCGCTTTGGGAGGGCCACGTAATGGGGGAGGGGAACTGTTTGCATCATATGAACACTAACAGCTCCTGTGGATTTGGGGATTTGATGAACATGTGTTCAGAGCATGTGTGTGCATGTAGACCCGCTCCAGGCCTGCACCTACCTGCCCCCTGCCCCCGCCATACACGTACTTTAGAAATGCAGACATGGGGTGTGTTTTCAGCATTTACGACTGTCCCAAGCAGGGAGGCATCGGGTGGTAATGTCTGGTGTGTGGGGCTTACTTTTCCTCCTGACCCTGGACAGACTCACAGATAAGAGCATCTAATTTCATGAGTCACAGGTCCCCTAGCTAGGACTTTCTATTGCAATGTCAAATTTATAGCCCTGCTAAAGACCCCTTCTCCTGGGAACTTCCTCAATCTGAGAGAAAAGGGAACGAGTAAACCGTTCGTGCCCAGAAAGCACCTGGAAGCACAGGGATGCTGCTCGTCATGAGTGGCAGTGACAACATGGCCGTCAGTGGCAGTGACAATGTGGCCGTCAGTGGCAGTGACAACATGGCTGTGAGCGGCAGTGACAACATGGCTGTAAGCGGCAGTGATAACGTGTCCATTAGTGGCAGTGAGAACATGGCTGTGAGCGGCAGTGACAACGTGGTCGTCAGCGGCAGCAATAACATGGCTGTGAGTGGCAGTGATGACGTGGCTGTCTGCTGAGAGGCTTCTCGCGTGGGCTCCCTTGATCCCAGGTTTAGGCCCTGTGCAGCTGGCACTTCATACGAAATTAAGCATCCCACGAAAGTGTGGGGAAAGCCAGCGAGGATGCTGCCATTTGCCGATGGGCAATTGATGGTGAATTCATCTGCAGCTCACAGGTGGGTCTTATTAGTTCATTATTTCAGTCCTGACGGCTCTGAAAAAGCCACCACGTTCTGGCTGTGTGATTTTTGGTTGAGCTATTATGGAGCGGTGTTGGAACCCTGCTCCCACCACATTCTGCCTAGGTGATTTTGGTTGAGCCATGATAAAATAAGGATTTTAGAGTTTCCCTCCGAGGCTTGGTAAGAGAATCAAACCAGGAAATGAATATGAAGTGCGTGGCCAAGCATCTGGTGAGTGACAGACAGGGTGGAGGAGGGGCTGGCAGTGGGTTTCTCTGCTGAAACTACCACTGCAGGAGCAGCCCTGAGAGGAGGGGCTCTTGCAAGCCCGGGGACCCCGGAGGCCTTTGTGGCTTTCCAAGCCGTTCTTGGTGGCATAGCGAGGCTGGCACATATGCTGCTGGGCCCCAGGCATGCTCTGAACACCTCCCGGGCACTGTCTCAGGAGAGCCCTGTGAAGGAGGAAGGCCCACAGTGCCAGGCTGCAGGTGGGGAGACTGAGGTTGAGGGAGCTCACGCCCTGTGGGCCGGTGTCAGGCTTAGGAGGTGGGAGTGGCAGCCTTCAGGGAGGTGGATGGGCCCCAAGAGAAGAGCCCCACAGAGGCTTCCCCATGCCCCCTGGAAGCAGGACAGGCCCAGGCGGGGTCCTCTGATCCACTCTGAGTCCTGGCCTGGCAGAGGCCTAGTGGGTCCCTCAGGGAGAGTGGCATTGACGCTGCAGGGGCTGCTGGGGGGAGGGAAAGGCTCAGGTCAGGGCCCAGGAAGTTTGTTTTGCAGCTAATTTTTACGTATTTGTTTAATCTGTCACCCAGGGTCATTGGTCAGGCTGCTCTCAGAGTCTGTGTTCCCAGCGATGGGCTGCCTGGGAGGAGGAGGAAGGCAGCCTCCAGGGACTCAGAGAGAGGAGTGCCATGGACAGGAGGCCTCGGGTGCAGGAGCGTGGCCAGGTCAGCTCCCAGGACACGGGCGCTCACCCACAGCGCTGCTCCGGAGGTCCGGAAATTAGTCTCATCCCAGGGCAGTCCTCTGCTCAGGAAGCCGCATCGCAGGCCTGGCTCCTCCAGAGAGAGGGGGGTCCCAGACACGGCACAGCCCCTTTGTTGGCTGGGATTTGATCCTGCTCAGTTAACCCAGAGGCAGGAAGTCATTCATCTAACAACTAGAGGCCTCTGATTGTTCACTCAGAGTCAGTTTAAGTTTTAAGACAACTCTGACACAAGTTTTACGATATCTTAATTTCTCTGAAAACATGGACACTTATTTTCAAATGTTTTAAGAGAGAGCCAGTACTGTCTCTGTTGTTATTGGTGTTTCGCACCATTCTCTCTGCACAAACCACTGCAATGGTGCATGACTGGGTTCTCCAGTTTCCCTGTGAAGTGGACTCAACACGGGGTGCTCACAGAACAGCCTGAGTGTGGAGCCTTTCGTGTCCTCACTGTGCAGGCCCAGGGGCTTGCGGGTGCCTCACCAACACCTGATCACACAACGTTTTTTATCCACTCACTTTAAAAGAGTCATTCCAGGACAATTGTATTAGCTGTCATAGAAACAACTACTTTTCTTTCATGTACTCATATAGCAATGTTTTACACAATTCGTTAATTCAGAAAGTATTTGGTGCTTTCTATGGGTCTAACTGATAATGATTGATTTACATAATTGCAACAAGCATAGACCATCTGGGACATGACTCTTGGTCAGCACACAGCCCTACTGAGGGGAGCAGGGGTACGTGGGCACTAGAGGAATGCCCCTAAGTGGTGAAGATTCCAGAATACCATTGACACCAGGTCCTGGGATCACAGAAGAACCAAAGAAAACATGTAATGAAGAAAACTGGGTAAGGAGAGGCCAAGTAAGAGAGCTTTACATGTCACCACCATCACCATCACCATCATCACATTCATTGTCATCTCTATCTTTGTCATCACCATTGCCATCACCATCATTATCACCATCACTCATCATCATCATCACATTCATTGTTATCACCATCACCACCATCACCATCATCACCACATTCACTGTCATCACTATCTTTGTCATCATCACCATCACCATCATCCTCATCACATTCACTGTCATCATCACTATCATTATCACCATCACCATCATCATATTCACTGTCATCACCATCATCATCCCATTCATCACTATTTTTGTCATCACCATCACCATCATCGTCATCACCACATTCACTGTCATCACCATCTTTGTCACCACCATTATCATCACCATCATCATCACCATCATCACATTCACTGTCATTACCATCACCATCACCATCATCACCATCATCACCACATTCACTGTCATCACTATCTTTGTCATCATCACCACCACCATTACCACCATCACCACTACCATCATCAACATTACCAATGCTAATAACAGTTTTGAGCATTTACATTAGGTTCTGTGTTAAACACATTACATGGAGTATTTTAATTCTTCCAAAACTCTAGAAGATGCCAAAGATCTTGTTTATTGTTTCCATTTCATAGATGATGAAGCCAAAATCTAGAGAAGCCAATTGACTTTCCCATAGTTGTCATCACCACCATCACCACCATTATCATCACCATCATCATCATTCTCATCACATTCACTGTCATCAATATCGTTGTCATCACTGTCATCACCAGGTGAGAAGCAGGATTGAAGCCAAGCTGCTCTACCATGTGATAGTCTTCCTCCCAAAGTGTTACTGCCACAATTGTCTAGTTTGAGGAACAGAGTCATAAGAAAGTCAGGCACCTTGCCAGCCTAGACCACACAGCTCTAAGGTGTGGGAGCTGGAACTGGAGGGCAGTTTTATCTGACCCCTGCCCACAGTCTTTCTACTCAGTCTTCCTTTCCCATGCAGCTGTCCCTCATTGGAAAAATTCTTAGGCTCTGAGTTCCCATTGCCCCAAAGACCCTGTCTTGCATCTTAGAGGCCCTCATAAACTCAACCCTTCCTTTGCTTTGCTTCAGACCAAAGAGGATCACAGCCCAGGCAGCAGAAGTGCTTTGGGTGACACCAGGGCTCTAAGAAAGGAATCGTGATGATGATGTTGGTGACAACTATTGTTAGAGCTAACTATGACCCTGGCTCTTTATCAAGATGTTTACATATATCATTCCCCAAACTTCCATTCCCTTGCGGTTGATTTTAATTTCACAAGTGAGAAAGTGGAAAGAAAATCCATCCCATAGCAGAGCTGGGATGCAAACCCAGACCTATCTGATTCCAATGCCTGTGGTCTCAGCTGGTGGTTCTGCCTTTCTAACTCCAGAGCAGGAGCCACCATTGGTTCCTCCAAGAGGTCCAGGCCTCCTGCATGGGAAGACCCTCATGGAAGAGAGGGAGAGGGTTTGAATCGTGATGCTGATCTCCCAGTGTGAAGGTGTCACTTCTTCCCCGGGCATCAGGGCATTTCTCATACCCACCATGTTAGCTCAGTTGGCACGGAACATTTTGGATCTCATTTGTCCAACCCAGAATCTGAGATCTGAGTGTGAAGCCTGAGCCCACCCTGGGCTCTAAGATGCTTGCTGAAACCTGAGGCCCTACCCATTCCCCCCGAAGCTGGGTCCTGCTTCTCTTACCCTTCAGCTGCTGCTGGCATTTGGTAAAGAGACAACAGAGCAATAGACTTTGTGTCACTGCCTCACAGACCAAGCACTCGCCACTAATCACTTCTCCGACTGCCTACCCATCAGCTACACAGAACTTCCCCAGCAGCCTGCTGGGACCACACCTGACCTAGCCACATGGGGCACTCCACTCACACTCCTCAGCACCCTACCCCACCCAGTACTGGCTTCTTTGTGCTTTCACACACATATATGTGTGCATGCACACACACAGTCACACACAATAGCTCACATGCAACTCCTCGCATACATTACACTCATATACTCATATACATTAACACACATGTACACATTCTCACAGGATAAACAGTCACACATTCATTCACAACCACACACACTCATTTCCACATGTACACACAATTACACCATACAATACTCACATGCACACACATTCACACACTCACACACTCACACTTTCCTTGTAGCCCATGCCCTCCTGAAGAGAACAACATAACTTGTTCCTCTTCCACCCCCAGTGACAGGCCCAGTTCCAGGCATATGGAAGGTGCCCAAATACATCATTGTTTAGCTGAAGTGACTAAGTAATGAGGTTATTTATTTCAAATAAAGATAAAGGCAAGTGTTCAAATGAGTATTGTCTTTCAAAATGCTGTTTTTGGAAAGTCCTATGTTTGGTTGAATGACGGCCAACAAACTTTTGAAGTTCAGTTATTCAATAAAATGGCAATTTTGGGCATCTGCTATGCTCAAGGAATTGAATTAAGTGCCAGGTGTTCAGAGATGGTCAGTATGACTCTGCCTGTCCCAGGACCTCACGTTCTTTAGGACCAAAGTATGAAGTTAAAGACAAAACCTGCTTCTTCATTTTATTGTCACATCTTGCCTAGGTCAAGGTCAAATTTGGCTTTAGAATCCCAAGTCTCCAAGTTGCTAGGATGCTTGGAGGTCATGTCGGAGATAGGAATCCTGTCTCACTCACGGGGCAGCATGACTCTGCCCCATCACCTTCTGAGACGAGGAGCTCAGTGTGGTCCATGGGGTCTTGTCCCTTCACAGAGCCCATGGCTCTTGTTCATGATATTTGGTTCTCAGTGATGAAAGGATGTTTAGGAAAACAAAACGTGCCAAAAGGACAGAGGATGATGTGAGAGAGGCATGCTGTGCGCCTGGAGCCAATGTCAGAGGAGGAGCTGGTGATGTGTCTGAAATTGGTGTGCAGCCTCCAAGGCAAGCTCTGTGCAGGGTGTGATTATTACACACTGTACTGGTTATCCATCGCTATGTAACAATGTTGTCACAAATCTAGGGCCTTAAAATGCACATTTATTATTGCATAGACTCTGTGGGACAGGAATCTGGGCACAGCTCACTGGATCCTCTGCAGGGCTGCCATCAAGGTGCCTTCCAGGAATGTGCTCCCATCTGACAGCTCAACTGGAAGGGGTCTTGCTTCCGAGCTCATTGCCTTGGCAGTGTTCCGGCCCTGGCAGGGGCCGGGCTGAGGACCTGGGTTTCTGGCTGGTTGTCTGAAGGCTGCTTCCAGTTCTTTCCCATGTGGGCCTCTTTCTTGGCTATTTTCATTAAAACCATCAAGGCAGAGAATGTCATAGCAAGACCGATGTTGCAATTTTACGTAACTTAAGTCACACAAAGGACATCCCATCCCTTTTGACATGTTCTATTAGTTGGAAGCAAGTCACAGGTGAATGCTACATTCAAAGATGATTCTTGTGTATGAAAGATCACAGATGCCAGGGCACCCTAGGAAGCAATAGGATGGGGCATGGGGTGAGTGTGGGTGGCCCAGGAAGCTGGTGGGTGACACAGGCAGGTGGTGTGGACTTGGGTGCTGTGCCAAACATGTGGCAATGAAGAGCTTTCCACTCACTCCACAATGGGTGATTCTTTTGGGTGTTGGAAGAAAAATCAGAGATTTCCATCAACTGCAAAGGAAAGCAGAAGGGAAAAGCTGCAGGCAGCACAGCCCTTGTCTCCTACCAGGCTTTGTGCCGTCAAGAGGTGGGATCACTGGCTGTACCCACAACGTACAGAAATGCCATGTTCTGACTCATGATTTGGGCTCATTCTCTTGGGACTCAATTTGTCAAAACCTCCCTCAAAAACTCATGAAGTAGTTACATTACAACCTAGTCTCACCTTTTGTTGATGATTAACAAATGCTTGTTAATGATGGTTAACAGCAACAACATAGACTGGAAACTCCCAGGCTTCTTCCTTCTAAGGTTCCACATACATCCTAAATGTTTTCCTGGAAAACCAGAGTGTTAATAAATAACATCACTTATGAGTGAGCTGCAATATCTCATTTACCAGCCAAGTGGCCCCTGGTCAAGAGTGGATCCACAGTAGTTTAACAGGAGGAAGAAGTGAAATGCACAGTGGGTGTTCCTTGTAAAGTCCGTGTTCAGCACGTCCTGTTGGTCGACAGAAACATGGTGGAGGAGCCCAAGGGAAGGGAAGAGAGAAACAACAGGCAACGTCTCTCAGAGGTGAATTTCCAGGCTTAACTTTTTCCCCTTTTCTTAGAGAAGCTTTCCCAGATTGACAACTTTATGCACAGATACTGATCATCATATATGTGTATTAGTTAATATTGTTTCAGTAGTATAGGAATTGAAATAATTAACTGTTCAGAGGTTAACTGGACATTGCACGTAGGTTTTTTAACTTGAGGAATATGGAGGTAGAGAGAAGTGATTTTCAACCCTAGAGTAAGTAAAAGGCTTACATAATATTTTATCTAAGTCCATGCATTGCCTTTTCTCCTAAGGTGTTGGTATTGTTCCTAGAGTGAAGGGACACACTCATTTGTGTCCAGTCTAATGAGCTGTCAGGCTTAGATCCAAAAGGGGCAAATGTAACTTGACGGGTCCATTCTACATTTAGCACTGATAAGAACAATAATTTATATATACATGACAATGGAGGGGCCACAGCAACACTATAAAACAGAAAAAAATGTTCAGCTTTATTTACGGTGTACTTCCTGTATTTCAGAAAGGTGAGGTGGGTCTTACAAAGGCTCAAACATATCACTATATTCTTTCTGCCCACTTGTTCTTTACAGCTGGTGACACTGCATCGCCTCCCTCAAACCCTGCTCTTCTCAATACAATTCATTGCTTCAGCTCCATCTGCTCCCATCAGCTGTGTCAAATGAACAGGGTATGAGATCAAATGAGAAGCATGGGTTGAGGATAATTCCCAGGTTCCTACCTGGAGATGGGGTACCTGGTGGTTATTGCCACTGATTGACAGAATGAAATCAGAATGAGAGCAAATTTAGGGTGAAAGGTGGTTAGTTCATTTTTGCAGGGGTGGCCATTGAGGTGGGAAGTGTCAAGCATGGGTAAAGCAAAGGGGTGGATGTGAAGGACGTGAAGATGAAAGGAATGAAAAGGCTCAGAAGCAGAACCCATCCTCACTGGGCCTCAGTGGTAATGAGTGGTTCCAGGAGACTGGGCCAGTCAGCAGTGAGAAGCAAATGGTCAACAGTGAGGATGGGGTGGTCAGCAGTGAAGATGGGAGGTCAATAGTGAGAAAGAGATGTTCAGCAGTGAGGATGACAAGGCCAACAGGGAGGATGGGGAGTCAACAGTGAGGATGAGGAGGTCAACAGTGAGGATGAGGAGGTCAACAGTGAGGATAGGAGGTCAATAGTGAGGATGGGGAGGTCAACAGTGAGGATGGGGAGGTCCAACAGTGAGGATGGGGAGGTCAACGGTGAGGATGAGAGGTCCAGTGAGAATGGTGAGGTTAAAAGGGAGGATGGGGAGTCAACAGTGAGGGTGGGAGGTCAAAAGTGAGGATGGGGAGGTCAACAGTGAGGATGGGGAGGACAACAGTGAGAATGGTGAGGTCAACGGTGAGGATAGTGGGGTCAACAGGGAGGACAGGGTGGTCAACAGTGAGAATGTGGAGGTCAACAGTGAGGATGATGAAGCCAACAGGGAGGATGGAGAGTCAACAGGGAGGATGGGGAGGTCAACAGTGAGGATGATGAAACCAACAGTGAGGATGGGGAGTCAACAGTGAGGATGGGGAGTCAACAGTGAGGATGGGGAGGTCAACAGTGAGAATGGGGAGTCAACAGTGAGGATGGGGAGGTCAACAGTGAGGATGATGAAGCCAACAGGGAGGATGGGGAGTTAACAGTGAGGATGGGGAGGTCAACAGGGAGGACAGGGTGGTCAACAGTGATAACATGGAGGTCAACAGTGAGGATGATGAAGCCCACAGGGGGGATGGGGAGTCAACAGTGAGGGTGGGAGGTCAAAAGTGAGGGTGGGAGGTCAACAGTGAGGATGGAATTGTCAACTGTGGCTAATATAGCAGACAAGCAAAAAAAGCTAAGGACTTAAAAGTCTGTATCAATTCTTTGAATATGGAGTTACTTTTTCCAGCATGTTTTGGTGAAATGGGGGTTGGAGGATTGTTCTGGAGGTGGAGTCTAGACTAATATGGGTGAGAAATCACGGCTGATAGGGAAGCAGTAACACATGGAAGCCATCTCCTTTCCAGGTCTGTGGCCCCCTCTGTCCTGGTCCTCATTAACATTAACTATGATGGATTCTCTTCTCTCTTCTGATTCCCTCTTCACTTTTCTCACCCCTGGTGTCCATTACGAGGACCATAAAGAGTTTTCCTTTCTTCAGGGAGATGCTGATTGGGAAACACTCTTCTATCACTGTTGCTCTGAAATCATTACCCTTCATAAATACTTAATTAGGGATTTACCAAAAATCCCTAATATCCATTACATGTATTAGACATATAATAAATACTTATTGTGTGCTTATTGTAGAGTGGGTGGAAATTTAACCCACTTCTGGACACAGAGCTGGGCGCTGGTCCTTGTGCCCTCCTGAACAAGAATTACAATGGCATCTGTTCCTATCTTTTGTGAAATGCTGAAAGGCTTATTACGCTTTGATATCTGAATAGCAGCAATGCCTTTCTCTCTCTTTTTGGATAATACTTTATGTATCTTTACATTTTATATTCCTTTTGAGGATTTTAATTCTGCAAATGTGAATTGAAATTTTGAAAAATGTTGGGTTCAGCATTGCAGGGAACTGCTTTATAGCAAGGGAATATTCTGGCACCAGTTAGCTCCCTGAAGTAGCAAGATTTAATTATCTACAACCATCAGAGTCAGTGCTGAAAGTAAAAGGCCTCGCTGGGGGAGATCCCCCACAGGATTCCAGGCCTGGCTGAACCCCAGTGTGACCAAGGGAGTCAACTGTCTTGCAAATTCTTAAACCCTCTAGTGCCTCCTGGTGTCTGGCCAAAGGCTCCGAGGAGATCCCAAGAGAATGAGAATGGTTGTTGATCTTTGACACCCCCAATCTTACACAGCCTAGCATGGGAAGAGATTCGGGCCAGAATAGAACAGATCTGCCTTTGTCAGCTGGATACGTCAGCGGTGGGGTGAGGATGGATAGGTCAGTGGGCTCACTGTCCTCCACCATAAAGTCCAGACAATGACGCCCAGCTTTTGGGGCTAAAGCAAGGTCTGGTGAGTGGACAGGGTTGGGGTCACGGGGCTGGTGAGAATTCAAGCTCAGGTCAGCTCTGGCCACTATGTGTCCTCCCAAGGACATCCTGGGGGCCCACAGAGGGAGGGTTGCTGCTGTCCCCTAGCTCCTGCCCACCCCACTCTCAGCAGCTTCCCCAAAGGTGTCATCAAGACGCTGAGGATCGCAATAAGTCGCGCTCACTGGGCACCGGTTCTGCATGTGCTCTGCTTTCCCCCGTGCTGCTCTCACACAAGCTTTTAGAGGCGGCTGTCACTGCCCTTGCCTCGCGGGGTCAGCAGAGCAAACTGTGCCCTGAAGACGTCCTCTTTCCAGCTCTGCAACAAAGGGCTGCCTTGCCTGCTCTCCTGCGAAGGCTTTTGCTTATTTTAGTGTACATTGTAAAACCATTTCTCTTAAGCTTGCAGGTGTAACTTAATCTTTTATTTGTTCATTAATAGAGCAATTTTGATGTGAAGACTAAAAACACACATTTCCTGTCTCTTTAATACTCAGTGTATACATTTTGCAAATTAAATACATATTTTAGACCAGTTATTTGATAAAATTTCTTCAGACGTTGCTTTTCAAACCATCATCATAAATTTAACATATCTGATTTTCTTAGGTACTTCAAACCCCTAGCAAGGGAAAACTGTAAATCTAATGAATAAAATCTTCTCAGGCAATTAAACAATATTTACAAACAGGCTGCTTGACCCAAAGGTGACTTCCTTAAATCCGAGTTTCTCAGCCCCAGCACTGTGGATGTTTTGAGCGGGTAATTCTTTGTTGTGAATGCTGTCCTACAACAGGGCCCTAGAGGCCAGCAGCACCTCCCAGTTGTGACAATAAAAATTATCTCCCCACAGTACCAAGGTTACCCCTGACTGGGAACCATTGCCTTAAGTATTTAAACACTGATGAAAAGTTTAATCTTTTTAAAACTTTAAAATTCTTAAGCATTTTGATAAGCTCACAAATTTATACTTCAGATGCTCATAAACTTCAGATGCCTTTAAAAATTAAAATATCAAAACTCTTACAAAGCTCATTGCTTCAAGTCCAGTTGACCGATTACCAAATCAGCCAGAGAATTTTCTTCTCTGGCTGTCTACGCCCCTGTCTCCCTTCCGGGACTTTCTGACCCTGCTAAGGGGATGTGCTCACCCAACTAGAAGCCGCGGAATTACCGCTCAGGCTGCCTGAGGTCACGCACTCATGGTTTCTGGTCAGAGTCTCAGGTCAGAGGACAAGAATCAAGGGTTGAGGTCAGAGATTTGGGACCAGCAGCGGCTCCGGGGCGCCGCTTGCGGAGCGATGAGCACCGTATTGGCTCCGTGGCTCCTTCATGCAGCCCCCCAGCCCACGCCCTTCGCTGGGCCTCGCAAACCTCCCGGGATCCGGTGAGTCCAGCTTCCTTTGTAGCCTTGTCGCTTTAGAAATGTTATTACTCATTTTGACCTGACAGAGTTTCCTGCCTTCTGAGCCAGACTTTCATGTGACTGGCCAGGTAGGGCCCTGAACGCCTGTGTGGGCGGATCAGTGCACACACGCGCAGTAGACGTGATCTGGGGCTCGCAGGGCCTCCTGGTCCTGCTGCCCACGGCTGGCCGACCCTTCTTCTCAGTGTTCCCCTCTCAGACTCCATAAGATAATGATGCTTATTTTTAATAGCGACGTTATTATTTGTGGTCGAAATTTTATAGCATAGCAATTTCTGATCTCAACTCTAAAGAGAACATCTATCTCTGTGGGTTATTTTCTACCTGGGATGTTTGGAATTTGCTTATGCTGTAATTTATCAACTCCTGAAACTTTAGCCTAAAAAATTTTGTGTGAGATTTTGAAACGATACTTAGAAACCTGAGAAAAATATAAAACACTCTCAGATCCACACATCAAGCATGAGGCCTTTTCCTAAAATACTCAGTGTTTGTTGAGGGAGTGAATGGAGGTCCCCAAGGCTTCATTAATTCTGTGGGCCCCTGAGCTCTCCTTGTCCTCTGGGCTCGTGACTCCTCCTTCTTCTGAGGCAAATGGGGAGGTTTGAGCACAAACACTCACTGGAATTAAGCCTGGTTTGTAGGACTCGCGGGGGAGGGAGGGGAGCACCAGCTACAGAGTCAGGGACCCTGTCTGGGGCTCCCAAGGCTCATAGCAGGTGTTCGGTAGCAGGTGACACTCACACCTGCCTCTGGTCGGGCCTGTTTAACTGCTCATGTGTCCGTCTTCTACTCTGATCAAAAAGATCCCTCATCCCCGCCCCCCACAACCCCCTACAACCCCTTCTGTTTTGCATGTGAGGTCCCTCACAGCGTAGGATCGGGTCCTAGGAAAAGTGGAGGAGCTGCAGGAGCAGCAGATGCGGCGAGGACTACTGGACCTGGGGATCCTGCTACCTGGCCTGTCGCCGTCTGTGGCCCACCAGCCCCATTAGGGCAGCAACAACGCCCAGAGGAGCCTCTCGCTTAACCAGGTAAGAATTCTGAAGGAAGTCTTTGGCTTATGGCTGCTGTGGACTGAAATGCATCCCCCAGGATCCGTGCATTGAAGTCCTAAGCCCCCTGTGACGGTGTTGGGGTGGGGTCTTTGGGAGGTGCTGAGGTTGGATGGGGTCCTGTGGGTGGAGGCCTCAGGATGGAACAGGTGTCCCTACAAGAAGAGAAACGGGCGTGCTGGCTTCCTCCCTGGCCTTGCCAGGCTCAGTGAGAAGGCACCTCAGTGAGCCAGGAAGAGGCCTCAGTGGACCCTCCACTGCCGGCACCTTGACCCCAGGCTTGCAGCCCCGAGCTGGGGGATGGGCATCTGCTGTTGAAGCACCTCTGGCTGTGGCTTTGTTTACAGCCTGGGCTGGCTCAGATGCTGGTCTCAGCAGCCTGGAAGAGAACGGGGTCAGCCCGGCACCCCCTTGGAGGAAGCGAGGCCTGCAGATGGGCTGTGTGCGGGTGCCTGTCCTGGCCTCAAGCCCTCCGCGCTGTCTCCTTTAGGGAACGTGGGATGTAAATCCACACTGATGTGTGGCTTCGCATGGGCTTCCTCCTTGCAGATAAACGGCGACCCCACTTTAGTAGCAGCCAGAAGTGAATTCCAGACAATATGCACGGAGCGTACGGGTGAGCCCTGGCTGCACCGTGGACGATGACCAGGCCCACGGGACAGCAGCCAGGTCCACCCATTTCCTCCTGGCCCCATGTGGTAATCAGGCTTTGCCCTGGAGCAGACAGCCTGGCAGCCTGGGCCCTGTTTGTCTTGGCGCATGTCCTGCGTCCGCTGCTGGTTCACGGTCGTGGTACATCCCTTTCGTGAAATGTACCCTTGCCTCACAGCCCCACCGTGTCCCTGTGATATGTGGGTATGAACACAGGCCTCTAAGCAAGAGCAAATCGCATTTCCTCCCCAGAGGGACGCGGTTCTTCCTGAGCTCCGGGGACCTCGAGGTGGCCCTTCAAACACGTGGCAGTGTGCACCTTTGAGTCCCACAAAGCTGAGAGAACCTCATGGTCTGTGTTACTAAACTCAGTCATATGCTGAAACGATGACCTCTCCAACCCATCACAATCATAACAATAAATTTCAGATATGCCTGAACACCAAAAGCAGTAGGTAAAGGTGATTTTTCTCTGTTTTCTGAAGCCGGAGGGGTATGAACACTCCCCGGGGCACACACTAGCACACTCCCTGCGTGAGTCTCAAGGCTGGACAGGGCATTTCCACAAAAGAAACCCGTGGAAAGCAGCCCTTTTGCTTGGCGAGGCCTGGAAGTGGCTCGGTCCCTGAGGACGTGGGGGGCGTTCTCAGCGTCCACTTTGGTTTCAGCGAAGAAGTCCAGGGCATTGGTGCAAGCAAACATGGTTTTCCTCGCCTGCTCTTCTTTCACGGTGTTGTGATTGGGTGTTGCGTCTGTTGATGGAAATAAAGCCAGGTCAGCATCAGCAGGGCTGACACGAGCGAGCCCAGGTTGATCCGGAGCAGCTGTGGAAGCTTGGGCTCTTAGCAACTTTGTCCAAGTAGACACGGGTGCATCGGAGGCCCCAGTTTCCTGGGAGCTATGAGTCCCAGTGGCACCCACAACCTGTCGAGCTGGGAGGCCTAGAGGGGCAGGTGGCTGATCCGCAGCAGCCCCAGGGGCCCACCCCTGCTGAGCTGGACAGCAAATCTGCCAACACCATGCAGGGGTGACTTTATGACAGGAAGAGAGGCTGGGATGTGAGTCTTCCAGGCCAACCAGGCCCCGGGAAGCTGGGGTGGAATTTCACGCTCAACTGCAGGGCACTGTGGGCAGGGATGTCCGCTGACCTTGGCTTGCACCCAAGCTGACCGCACAGTCCCCGTTCAGGGAGGGAGGAGGCTGAGTTCAAAAAAGATCGGGTTTGAGCTGTAAATACCACTCAGGTCTTCCTCTTCTTGGATTTGATTTATGTTTTCTGGAGTCGAGCAAACATAACACACTGTGTTCCTTGCTAGGGAGGGCGCGCAGTATTCCTCAGGCTGGGGCCACCTCCGACCTGCACAGTGGACTCACGCCGTCCCCACACTTGCCCTCTTACTGCCCCGTGCTCTCTGGAGTCGGGACCCCCTGGCCTGGAGATGTGCCCAGAGGAGAGAGTGAAAGGGAGGAGCCAACGCAGAGAGTGGCAGGTCTTTTTGCAAAAACCAAGTCAAGTGCCCCGTGGGCTCCACCCAGGAGAGTACCCGGGGGTCCCCGGGGTAACCGGGTTAATGCAGCCCAGGCCCACCTGCCCCTAGGCTGTGGGGGGCGGGTGCATGCTTGGCAGGGGCAGGCCTGATGCAGAAGGGAATTCCGGGGCCTCCCCATCATGCCGCCAGCCTTTTCCCATCCTCCAGGGTGCTGCTGAGGCTAAGGGAACTGGGTCAGGGCAGGGTGGCACCTAGGAGCTGCCAGCTGCACTTATTTTTTCATTTTATTATTTTCATTTTATTACAATAAAATTTTCATTTTATTACTAGCTTTTTGGTATCCTCGGGGCACTGTTTCTGGCCAAGTCACATTCACCTCTGGCCTGTACCTCACAGGTTCACAGAGCAGCTGAACCTCAGCCCACATCTCTGGGAATCAGCAGTGAGTCCAGATCTCACCGCACCTTCCCGGAAGTCACTTGGTCCCTGGAGATTCAAACCCGTGTGAGGCGCAAACAGCAGCGATGGTCTCTGGTCTCCACCGACTTGGCCGGAAGCAGCTGTGGGACCTGGCAGGTCCAGGGGTCTCCACAGCACAGTGAGGATGAGCTGGCCCGAACCTTGAGTGAGCATTGGGTGTCGGCACAGTGCAGGGGAGCTGCCAGACCCAGGGAATGGCGTTCTCGCTAGTTTAGAAAGCACAGGGTCGCCTGGTCCTAAGAGAGTGGGGTTTCCACGTAGCCTAAGGGTGGGCGGTGAAGAGGAGCTGCGGCTCTTACATGCTGAGCTGCTGAAACCCAGCGGCTGGACCGGCTGGACCAGCAGGGATGCGGCCTCCCACGGTCCTAGAGCCGGATGTCCGAGAGCCAAGACCCCGCAGGCCAGGCGCGCCCCCTCCAAAGAATCCGGGGAGACTCTGCTCTGCAGCCCTCCTGGTGACTCCTTCCTCGGCCTGCAGACGTCGCCCCCCAGCCCTGGCCTCCCCCTGCCCTGCTGCCCTCCTGGTGACTCCTTCCTCAGAGTCCTTCCTGCAGACGCTGCCCCCCAGCCCCAGCCTCCATCTTCACGTGGCGTTTCCTCGTGTCTATGTTCAAATTTCCCTCTTCCCCTAAGGACACCAGCCGTTGGACCAGGCCCATCCTAATGACCTCATCTTAACTTGGCCATATCTGCAAAGACCCTCTCTCCAACTACAGTGACACCCTGAGTTTCCAGGGAAATGAATTCGGGGGCACTGCCCAACCCAGCCCAGTGCCACGGCCCATCGGGCTCTGCGTCGCCTGCGACTCCTGCCCCACGTCTCTGCAGGGTCTCTGCCGTTTTCCAGGTTAGGAAACTAAGGTCAGGGCAGCTCGGTGAGCGCCCACACGGCAGGAGTCTGCCTTTGAGCCATATTGTCTGACCACAAAGTTCTCATAGAGAATGATTGTGCCGGACTCTGAGCTGACCTTCCAGATACTGTGGGGGCCGGGGAAAGAGAAGCCCATGTGCCCTGTGTTCAAACGTTTAAAGTTACAAATCAAACTAAAAGTGTGCTGGGGGCCCTGACCTAGACAAGGCGCCTGACAGACCACACTGGAATCCTCAGACCCTGCCAAGCCCTCTGCAGAAGCGCGAGGTGTGGAGAGCATAGGACGGAGACCAGGGCTCCAGACCTGCCTCCGGTCCCACCTGCCTGCTGGCCCCACATAGGGCCAGGCCCCACGGTGAAGGGTGCTCACTTCAAGGGGGCGGCTGAGGCAGACCCTGCAGGCCTGGAGCAGCAGGGACTCTGGGGGGCTATAAAGCCCAGACCACCGTGCCCGGTTGGGTTCTGTGTGGACGTGGTCTGGTCTCCGCATGCTCCATCCGCAAGGGTGTCCGTGCGGCCTGGGCTGGGCTTGCTGCCTGAAGCCTCCTGCCTGCCTTGTCTGTGCCCCACACCCTCCCTCTTCGCCAGCTCTGAGTTCCTTCCCTGTGACGTTCTCATCTTCCTGGGTCCCTCGGGAGCAAGGCACTGCCTCAAGGAAGACAGAAAGTGGAAGCTCCTGAGCCTGGGACGCAGCCTCCTCCCTCACCTGCCCCCTGCCAGATGAAAGGCCTGGCTTCTGCCGACAGGGCTTGTTTTCCTAATTGTTCTGCAGAAGCACGTAGCCTGCCGCCTCCTCCGTTAACAGGCATAGCCTTCCTCTGTCCACTCTTTTGCTGCGATCTCCAGAACCCAGTGCTTTTTCAAGGAAGCACCCTTCCCCGCTCCTGCCCGCACCATCTAGCCCTGAGTCTTTAGGAGTCGCAAAGTGACCTGACTTAGCAGAGCGGAGACCGGCACCTGCCACCCCCACCCCAGCCCTCTCAGTAGCCCCACCTGGCAGCCCCTCTGTCCAGGGCCAGCCCTGCCTTTATCACACAGTGAAGGTGTTGAGTCTCCAGTGTGGAGCTCTCATCTGCTCACTCCGCAAACACTCGCCCAGCATCCTTTCCCAAAGCCCTGTGCTGGGCCCTGGGGAGGGAGAGCCTGGGGAGGGGTGAAGTTGGCTCTACAGACACAGTGTGCCGGTGTGAGAGGCCACCGGGCTCCAGACAGGGAGGGCGACACCTGCCCCATCAGGCCAGCCTCAGGCCTGGGATTCCACAAGTCCTTCCCTTCTCGGAAGCACTGCAGGGGCTCAGGTAGGGTTTGACGCTTGCTGAGGTAGGATTTGTACCTAATGAATATGTGGGAACACACCCGAGAAGCACAGCAAATCACCTTCAGAAGCAGAGAAGGGGGGAAGCGCTGGAGGAGTGAGAGCATGGGAGCCGGTGGGGAAGGCGGGGGACCGAGGCTCTGGGCGGTGAAGATGGACGGGGGCTCTCAGCAGAGAAGACAGACACCGGGGCTCTGCCGCTGGACCTGACTGGGGTCCACTCTCCCCACACAGCAAGGCCAGATGCTCACATGGGGTTTGCAGTGGGAGAAAGGAAGGCACTAATTTGCAGGGTGCTGAGCCGGGAGACTCAGGCAGCTGGTGCCTCAGTCCCGACCTGCCCAGTGGCCTAAAGGTGAGGTCTCAAAGGCGGGGGTCAGGGGTGACTCGCAAAGTCATATATCATCAGCACATGAGGGCTGTCCGTTGGTTCGATCTGGAAATGCAGCCCACAGGTCACAGGTGGATTCAAACATTTTCTGATTTGCAGTTGATTGAGGAGGCAAAGCTTTGTCTAAACTTTTGGGAACCGCAGAGGAAAACAGTAGGTCTGGCTCATGGGCGTGGTCTCCCCCAGGCCCCTCAGGCAGAAATTTAGAACAAAGAATGGGCTCAGAGTTCTGCCTCAGCTGCACCTTTTCCGAGGTCTGCAAGCAGGGGACCCATTTGGCCTGGGTTTCTGAAAAGCAACTCGGGCGCATCGTGAAGAGGGTCTCTAGTTTCTACCAGGAGCTAAACGTCTCGTGACTGCTGCTTCCTTGGCTATTGTTTTAAGCTACTGTTACCTTCTTGTTTGTCAAGTTGCTCATTTACTTCTCAGGGTGAGCTGGGCACCTGAAATTTGTCTTGAAAGAACTCAATATTTTCCTTTATTTTCATGCTTGGGGGTGGGGGATAAGGCTCCTAAGAGGGGTCCCTGCTTCGTCTCAGCTTTGGGTGCTGAAGCGGTGGGAAGGTGGGAGAGCATTTGGCGTGTGGAGGACCCACTGGGCAGGGCAGCAGGCAGGCCATTGCTGGTGCTTCTAAGGGCACCCGCTGCAGTGACAGTCCTGTGGCTGTGCCCATCTGGGAGCACATCGCCGGCCTCCAGTGTCCCAGAGCTGGTGGACAGCGGACACTTGGATCCACAGAGCTGCGTGAGGTGGGATGGGCAGCCAGGAAGGGGCGTGGGGCTTCTCTGTGCAGTGGACACACTGGTGGCTCTGGGCGGAGAGCGGTGCTGTTGGAACAGGCACAGCTGAGATCCAACACTCCAGGTCCTGCGGACATGGCCCAGGTCCCCGGAAATGGTACCCAAAAGACAGGCAAGATCCACTCAGAGTGCGCAGGCCGAAACCAGGACGGGGACGAGCACAGGCCGAAACCAGGACGGGGACGAGCACGGGCCGCAACCAGGACGGGGACGAGCACGGGCCGCAACCAGGACGGGGACGAGCACGGGCCGAAACCAGGACGGGGACGAGCACGGGCCGAAACCAGGACGGGGACGAGCACGGGCCGAAACCAGGACGGGGACGAGCACGGGCCGCAACTGGGACGGGGACCGACGCTGGGAGAATGGAGCAGCCGCTGCTGACGGGCACCTGGGGGACAGGACTTCGGAGCGGCAGCTTCACAGCAGGAAACGCGTCCTTCTTGGCGATCACACACGGGCGCAGACACACACCTGCCGATCCTAGGAGCTGCGCAGAACCGCCCCGGCCTGGCCACGTGGGACACATTCTGGTATCTTCTTCCGATTTTATTCCATAAAACAAAAACCAAACCAAACAAACATGTCCACTGGTCCCAATCTTCTCAATTTATTTCACAGCTTACTAATGAGTTACCACATCCCAGCATGGCCAGGGATGTCCTTGCTGAGATGGTCGTTTTGGAAATGACCCTATTTCCAAAAGAGGCCCCATGCTGAAGTACTGGGGGTTTGGACTCTAACACATGAATTTGGGGGGCACAGTTCAACCCCTTATGGCAGGGTGCAGAGCTGGTGGGTGGCTGAGCCCCGGGAACGTGACTCCAGGCACCAGTGACAACCAGGCTGTGATGACAATGGCATGCAGCTGCTCAGGGCGGTCTGCCTCTCGCCCCTCCCTCGTCCTCCCAGATGCGGCTGGAGGGGCCCGGGGTCAGAGCCTGGGCCGAGGCTGGTTTGTCATTGCCCCTGAGGAGCGGCCCCACCCTGGGGGGTCCAGTTGCTGTTGTCTGGAGGTCTGTTCACCGGGACTGCGCTGGTAACCCCCGCAGGGCAGCACTCGGCCAGAGCAGGGCTCCCGGGAAGTCTGCAAAGACACCCGCCGCAGATGTCTTTTCCAGACCTGTCCATTTGATTTGTTTGTCCAGAGAACAACAACCAAAAAAAAAAAAAAAAAAAAGCAAGGGAGCAAGGCTGACACCACGGAGGATGCGGGGAGCAGAGGGAGGCCGTTGGTCAGACTCTGCAGACCAGGCTCCAGGCTCCAGGCTCCTGTAAGATGACCCAGGGGTTCCAGGGAAGACAGGAGGGCACGTCTGTAAATCACAGCTTGCGATGACAAGAGGGGCCTCATGAAAATCAGCACCTTGTGTTTTTAGGGGCAGATGGAGCTGAGCCCAGGACAGGCAGGACAGGAGGAAGGTGATTTACAGCCTAAGCTCTCCCCAGCACGGCTGTCTCTGGAATGGCCTTGGCTGGCCAGAGGTACAGGGAGGGAGACGGCCTCAGGCCGACCCAGGGAGGGAGGGAGGCTGGTCCAGGGATGCACCAGCCCGGGAAGGTAGAGGCCAGGCATGTGGGGTGAGTGTGGCCATCGCCTGACCAGCCCTGTGGGAAGGGCCCTGGCTGGAGATAAGAAGTAACTGCAGTTAAAGGAGTCTCAACCCACCGCTCCACAAAAGGGCTCTCAGAGGGTTCCATCTTTTACACAAGCGAGGCCAACCGTAAAGAGTAAGAGCAGAATCAAGAGCTTTCAGGGGAATAGGGAGAAGATGGTGCCCTGAGAGGCAGAGAAGCTGGCGGGTGAAAAGTGACATTCGTTGCGTAGATTTTACTGTCTTTTGAAAGAAAATGCAGCGTTCTTTTGGCGATACCCCATTGCTTCCACCGCCGCCACTTACAAAATGCCGACTGTGTGGCAGATGCTTTAGCACAAAATGACCAATCTGCACCGCACGCCTGTGAAGAAGATTCTGTTACACCCACTTTACAGACAAGAAAACTGAAGTTGGAGAGAGTGAGTGAAATTCCAAATGTCACAGAACTAGAAAGTGGGGACGTGCGGTTTTAACTTTTGCTTTCTCGGGTCAACACCTTTGCTTCTTTACTCCACCTAACAGGTATCAGACAACGCAAGGAAAAGACGGTATCTAAAGTTCCAAACTAACATAGACTTTTAAATGAATGACTGATTCTAGACATCTTTCAAGTGAGAATCCAGGCACTTGGCTCTGCTGCTAACTCAAGAGGGAGTGGAAGCTTGGAATGTCCAGGCTAGTTGATGGTTAATGTGTTAAAGACATTAATTGAAGGTCAACATGTTTTGCTTCCTGGTTAAATCCAGTGCTTACTAAATTTTTTTTTGACCGTGAAATCACCTGCCCTCACTTTTCTGGAAGGACATGTCACTGATATTCCATGGAACATTTAGGGCCAGCTACTCTGGTGCAAATGCACTACGCTGTTACCTAAAATGAAAGCCGGCTACATAATTTTTAATTTTTTTTCAATTTGAAAGTAAAAATTTCAAAAAATAACTAAATTTAAATTTTAAATTAAAACTTCTAGTTAAAGTTTAAAGTAATTTAAAATAAATTCAATATTAATGTAAACTTTAAGAAATTTAAAAAGTACAGAAGGACATAAAATGCAAAGTACCTCTTCTCACACTATATCAGTCAAGGTTTTCCACAGAAACCAGTAGGAGACACAGGTATGTGTATGTGGATATCCACATCTGCAGCTGTATAACTAGAGATAGAGATGGGGGTGAGAGAAAGAGAGACAAAGATAGACAGTATTTAACAAAATGATAGTTATAAATTTTCCAAATATGATTAAAACAAAAGCTTACAGATCCAAGTTGTTCAATAAACCAAAAGCAGACTAAACAGAAAGAAAACCACAGCAAGGGACACCAGAATCAAATTGCTGAAAACCAGTGACAAAGTGTGAACCCTTCAAGCAGCCAGAGAAAAAGCAGGTAGAGACATGAGGATGAGGATGACAACAGATGAACCATAACGATGGCGCAGTCCAGACATCGGTGAAGATGCATCCTTAAAGAGCCAGGCGGGAAGTTAGACTGGAATTCTTTATCCAGGGAAAAGGCCATTCAGAACTGGAAGTGGAATAAAGAAATACTGAGAAAACCCAGCAGACCTGCAATATGAGAACGCAGAAGGGAACTCTTCAGGCAGAAGGAGTGTGATGTCAGATGAAAACTAATCTACACAAATAAAGAAGGCCAGACATAGTACATATGTAGTAAATAAGAAAAATGTTTCTCTTCCTTTTAATCTTTTAAGAAGATAATTGATGTTAATATGGTTCTGGTCACTCTATCTGTAATAGTGTCAATAAAAATAAAATTAAAATGAGATTTAAAAAGATAATTGGCTATTTAAAGGAATAATAATCACAATGTATTCTAGGGGTTACAGCATCTATGGAGGTGAAATATATGAGAACAAAAACACAAAGGCATGAGGTATTAGAATGAAGGACGCTCTTGCAAGGCTCTTTCTGCTAACCTGAGCTTGGATGTTGTTATTAAAAGGTGGACTGTGATACACAAAAGGTGAACATTGTAAATCCTGGAGCCACCACTTAAAACAAAAATAGAGCTAATAAGCAAATAGTGTATCAGCAAAAATTTAAAAATAATTAAGAAGCTGACATTTGGTTTTCAGTCAGCATGTGAGGAGTTTGGAAGTCACCACTCCATCCTAACCACAAGTGAAAAGATGAACAAACGGAAAATCCACAACTCTTCTTAGATCTGTCAGAGAAGTGAGGTCACAGTGTAAAGTGTTTCCCCGAAAACTGGAGAAACAGGCAAATACAGAGAATCACAGCTTGCTGGAGCAGAAATGCATGAGCCAAAACTTCTGTGGGAACCAGTGCTGGGGCAGGGAAACCTGAACCGTAATTGAGGAATCGGTGGAGGCTTAGCGTGGACAAGCCTGAGCATTGGGAGCAGCTCACAGGGGCCCCACACTGTTGTGAGTGTTGCCTCCTGGAGCTTCTCCAGGTTCACCCACTGAATATTGGAGAAATGTCCCCTCATGGTTCTGGCAGAGGGAGGCAAAAAGGAAGCGTTCTGAGAGATACTTGAGCATTCTGTTCTCCTTAACAAGAAACCAGCTAACCAGAGCCCCACCTGCAGAGGTTTTATCAGAGCCAAACCGACCTGAGGGGAGGTAAATATCCAGCTCCAGCCCAATCCAGTCATCCTGTCCCACCTAAGAGAGGAAATATTTGTGAAGTTCACAGACCAGGGGCACAGGCTCACTAAGACTGAGACCTAATCACAGGACTGTAGAACAGTTCCCCTCCCGCACACCTCACCCATGTCCCTAGAGGCCTCTGTTTACAGCAGTTCCTTTCACCCAGTGCATCATATCCAGAGTTCAAAAAAATTACAAGGCATACTAAAAGGCAAAAACACAGTTTGAAGAGAAAGAGCAAGCATTAAAATCAAAGTTGATGTAGCAGGAGTGTTGGAATTGTTAGACCAGGAATTTTTTAAACTATAATTAATATGCTAAGAGCTTTAATGGAAAAAAGACAACATGCAAAGAATATGTGAAAAATGTAAGCAGAGAGATGAGAATACTAAGATTATTTTTTTAAGTCCTAGAAATCAACAACACTAGCAGAAATGAATAAGATCTTTGGCAGGCTCATCAATAGACTGAACACATCTGAGGAAAGAATACTTGAGCTTGAGACTATGATGATAGAAAGTTCAAAACTGAAAAAGCGAAGTGAAAAAGACCATGAAAGACAGGAGATACTATTCAAGAACTGGGGGACAACTACAAAAGGGCAATGAGAAAAACATCTGCATAATGGGACACCAGAAGGAAAAGAAAGGAACACAGGCAGTGTTTGAAGCAATGATGAGTAAGAAGTTTTCTAAATTAATGTCACATCCAGGAAGTTTACAGAATACCAATCAGGATAAATGCCAAAAACTACACAGAGGCATATCATATTAAAACTGCAGGAAATCCAAGATAAATAAGCCAGAGGGAACAAAAACTTTACCTATAGAGGAGCAAAGATAAAAATGACATCCTTTTTTTTCTCAGACACAGTATTAGTCCATTTTCACACAGCTATAAAGAAATAGCTGAGACTACATAATTAATAAAGGAAAGAGGTTTAATTGACTCACAGTTCCACATGGCTGGGGAGGTCTCAGGAAACTTACATCATGGCAGAAGGAGAAGCAAGCATCTTCTTCCCATGGTGGCAGGATAGAGAGTGTATGTGAAGGAGGAAGTGTCAAACACTTGTAAAACATCAGATCCCGTGAGAACTCACTATCACAAGAACACCATAGGTGAAACCTGCCCCATGAACCAACCACCTCCCACCAGGTCCCTCTCTTGACACATGGGGTTTACAATTTGAGATAAGATTTGGGTGGGGACAAAGAGCCAAACCATATCAGACACCATGTGTGTTAAGCTCTTCTTGCATTGCTATAAATAAATACTTGAGACTGTGTAATTTATAAAGAAGAGAGGTTTAATTGGCTCAAAGTTCTGCAGGCTGTGCAAGCATGGCCCTGGTATCTATTCAGCTCCTGGGGAAGCTTCAAGGAGCTTTGACTCATGGCAGAAGGCAAAGGAGGGGCAGGTGTGTCACGTAGTGGAAGCAAGAGCAAGGGAGAAGGCGGTGCCACACATTTTTAAACAACCAGATCTCACAAGAACTCACTCTCGTGAAGATAGCACCAAAGGGGCGGTACTAAACCATTCATGAGGGATCCACCCCCATGATCCAATCACCTCCCACCAGGCCTCAGTTACATGAGCTTTTGGGAGGGGAAAAAATATCCAAACTATATCAGCATGCAAACAAGAAGAGAGTAGAATGAAATATTTAATACTGAGAGGAAAAAGACCCCCACCAATCTATAATACTGTACCCAGCAAAATTATCCTTCAAAAATGAAGGAGAAATAGAGTCTTTTTCAGATAAACAAAAAATGGGAATTTTTTGGTCTGTAGACCCACCTTGCAAGAATTATGAAAAGAACTGTTTTAGAAAGATGAAAAAAAAATAGATCAGAAACTAGATCTACAAAGAAAGAGCAATGGAGAATGAATAAGTGAAGATAATATAAATATTGTATTTATTCTTTTTTTTTTTTCAATTAGAGACAGGGTCTTCTGTCACCCAGGCTGAAGTGCAGTGGCAGAATCATAGCTCACTGCAGCCTCAAACTCCTAGGCTCAAACAGTCCACCCACCTCAGCCTTCTGAGTAGCTAGAACTACAAGTGCATGCCACCATATCTGGCTAATTTTTTTTCGAGGTCGGGTCTTGCTATGTTGCCCACACTGGTCTCAAACTCCTGGCCTCAAGTGATCCTCCTGCTTTGGTCTCTCAAAGCTCTAGGATAACAGACATGAGCCACCACACCTGGCCATTTTTCTTATTCTTAATTGGCCTAGCAGACAACAGTTTGTTCAAAATAATAATAGTAACAACGTACTCAATTATGTATGCCTATACCCATATCTGTCTCTATATATGCTTATGTATGATTGAAATGAATGACAACAATGATACAAGGAATAGGAGGGAAGAATTAGGATTGTTTTGTTACTATAAGACATTTGCACTACTCCCAAAGTGGTATAGTGATACTTGAAAGTGGACTTGGATCAGTTGCAAGTGTATGATCCAAACTCCAGGACAACAAATAAAAAAAAGTTATAAAAGGTAAATATTGATAGGTGAAGTAAAGAAGGAAAATGGAATCATATAAAATGCTCAATTCAAAGTACAAAAAGCAGAAAAATGTGGAAGACAAAAATAGTAACAAACAATGGCAAAAAAAGTAGAAAATGGTAACAAATATGATAGATATTAATCCAAGTATATCACTAATCACTTTAAACATCAGTGGTCTAAGTGCACCAATCAAAAGACTGAGTTCGTCAGAGTGGACCAAAAAATAAGACCCAACTATATGTTGTCTACAAGAGTCCCACTTTAAATATGGACACACACACGTAAAGTAAAAGGATGGAGAAATATATACTATACTAACAGGAAAAGAGCAGGAGTAGCTATGTTAATTACAGACAGAGTAGATTCCAGAACAAGGAAAATTATCAGGGATAAAAGAGGGGAATTACATAATAATAAAGGGGTAAGTTCTCCAAGAAGGCATAATAATCCTTAATATGTATATGTCTAACAACATAGCATCAAAATACAAGAGGCAAAAACTTATATAACTGCAAGGAGAAACTGATGAGTCCACTATTATAGGTGCAGAATTCAATACCCCTCTATCAGAAATAGGCAGATCCACAAGGCAGAAAATTTGTAAAAATATAGTCAAACTCAATAGCATCCTCAATTAACTGGATATACTTGACATCTACAGACTATTTTTTTCCAAGAAGAGCAAAATGCACATTCTTCTGAAGCTCACAGGAAACATTCACCAAGATAAACCACATTCTGGACCATAAGACATACCTTAAATTTTGAAAGTATATAAACCACCCAATGTCTGCTTTCAGACCACAATCAAATTAAACTAGAAATCTGTATCAGAAAGATAGCTGGAAAATCCCTAACTACTTGGAGATTTGACAGCACATTTCTTAATAACACATGAGTAGAAAACAAAATGTCAAGAGAAATAAAAATATTTTGAACTAAATGTAAACACAACTCATCAAAATTTGTGAGATGCGTCAGAAGCAGTGCTTAGGGGCCAAGCGCAGTGCGTCATGCCTGTAATCCCAGCACTTTGGGAGGCTGAGGTGGGCAGATCACTTGAGATCAGGAGTTCGAGACCAGCCTGGCCAACAAGGCAAAACCCCATCTCTACTAAAAATACAAAATTTGCCAGATGTGGTGGTGTTTGCCTGTAGTACCAGGCTACTTGAGAGGCTGAGGCAGGAGAATCTCTTGAACCCAGGAGGTGGAGGATGCAGTGAGCTGAGATCATGCCACTGCACTCTAGCCTGCATGACAGTGAGATTCTGTCTAAAAAAAAATCGGGTGTGGGGGCAGTGCTTGGGGGAAATTTATAGCATTGAATGCATATATTAGAAAAGAAGAAATTTCTAAAATCAATAAACTGTTTCCATCTTAGCAAAGTAGAAAAAACAAGACCAAATTAAATCCAAAGTAAGGAAAAGAAATGAAATAGTAAAAATAAGAGCAGAAATCAGTAAAATCGAAAACCAGAAATCAATAAATAAAATCAACAAAACCAAAAGCTGGTACTTTGAAAAGTTCAATAAAATCAATAAGTCTCTAGCCAGGCTAACCAAGAAAAAAAGGGAGAATATATAAATCACTAACTTGAAATGAAAGAGAGGACATCACTGGAAATCCCATGGACATTAGAAGAATAATGAAGGAATATTATGAACAACTGTGGGCCCATGAATTTCATAACCTAAATAAAATGAACCAACTCTTTGAAAGACACAAGTTGACAAAACCCACACAAGAAGAAACAAATTCTGAATAGGTCTATATCTATTTAAAAGATTGAATCAATAATTGAAAACTTTCAAAACAGAAAGCAGGCTCAGATGATTTCACTGGTAAATTCTACTGAACATTTAAAAAATGAATTACACCACTTATCTACAAACTCTTTCTGAAGATAGAAGCAGAGAGAATGCTTTCTAACTCATTCTTTGAGGCCAACATTACTCTAATACTGAAGCCAGACAAAAACATTACAAGAAAATAAAACTGTAGATCAATATACTAATAAGTAAAAATCCAAAAATGAAATTAAAAAAAATCACACTTGCAAAAGCACCAATAAGAATAAAATATGTAGAAGAAACAAATGTAACAAAAGAAGTGCAAGGCATATACCCTAAAAGCTACAAAATATTACTAAGTTTTTAAGTATCCCAGTAAAATGGGGGACATTCCATGTTCATGGATTGGGTGACTCACTATTGCTAAGTTGAAAATTCTTCCAATTGATTTACAGATTCAATGCAATCTCTATTAAAATATCAGCAAATCTTTTTTATGGAAGTTGATAAGCTGATTTTACCATTTATATGGTAGTAAACATAACCTAGAATAGCCAAAACAATTTTGAAAAAGAACAAAGCAGGTGGATTTACAGCACCTGATTTCAAAACCTGCTAAAAAGCTACCATAATCAAGATAGTGTGGTATTGGTGTAAGAATAAATACATAAACCTACCAAGCAGAATAGAAAGTCCACAAATAAACTAGGTTTATGGTTATTGATTTTAGATGATGATACCAATGTAATTCAATGGGGAAGAATAATTTTCCAAAAAATAGTTCTGGGATAATTGGCTAGCCATATATAAGAAAATAAACAGTTACTTCACACCATGCACAAAAGTCAACTCATGTCAAAAACTTTAAGAGCTAAAACTATAAAACTTTTCTAAAAAATAGAAGAAAATGTTTATGACCATGATTTAAGCAAATATTTCTTAGGTATGACACTAAAAGCACGATTCATGAAGAAATTTTTGATAAATTAGGCTTCATAAAAACTGAAACTACTACTCTGTGAAAGACACTGTTAAGAAAATAACGTTTTTTAAAAGCCATAGACTAGACTATAGACTAGTAGAAAGTATTTGAGAAATACATATTTTAAACATAAGATTTATAACATAAGATTTATATCCATAATACTTGAAGAACTCTTACTACTCACAAATAATTAGATAAACAACCTAGTTTTTTAAAAAATTGAGTAAAAGGTTTGAACAGACACTTCACTAAGGGAGCTAGAATGGGAATAAGCATACAGAAAGATGTTGACTTCATTGGTGATTAGGAAAATTCAAATTAAATCCGCAGTGAGGTATCACTACAGTAGGAATGGTCAAATTTGAAAAAAATCTGACACTACGAAGTGTTGCTGAAAATGTGGCGCAACTGAAGTTTTCATACATTACTGATGAAAATGCAAAATGGTACAGATACTTTGAAAGACACTTGGCAATTTTAAAAATAAACTTAAAACACACAACCTACCAATCTCACTCCTAAGTACTTACATAAGGGAAGTGAAAACTTATGTTCACACAATATCTTGTACTCAAATGGTCATAGCTGCAGTTTTACTAATAATGTCCAAGAAGTGGAAATAACTTAAGTGACTCTCAACTAGTGAGTAGATAAATAAATTGTGGCATGTATTAAAAAAATGAATTCTATTCTGCAAAGAAATAATAATAAAAGGAATGAACTGCTCATATATGATGCAATAATATGAATACATCTTGAAAACATCCTAAGTGAAAGAAGCCAGATGCAAATGAGTACATACTATACGGTTCCATTTATATAAAATTTAGAAAAGGCAAAACCACAGTGACAGACAGAGGAGTGCTGCCAGCGCCAGGGTTGGAGGTTGGGGGGACAGTGACTGTAAAGGGACAGAAGGAAATTCGGGAAATGACGGAAATGTTCCATATATTGATTGTAGTGGTGATTTCATGACTATAAAGTTACATTTGCCAATTTGTAACACTACAGTGAAAATTGATGAATTCTCTTATACATAAATTATACCTCAATTAAGCAAATTTTGCTTGAAGCAATAAATCATTTGTAGGAATTTAGCTTAGCCACAGGTTGACCATTAACTATTTCACCATTCACCTCCTTTGAGAACTTCCAACTTCTTCTGAGTAAACCTTGGGATTTAAGGACAACCTGCAACAAATTCAGCTGGATCTCTGCACTCCCATAAAGAGACCTGGCAGGTGAGCTTCTGGGTGACTTTTATATAATGTGTGTATATATACGTGCATATGTATATATGTATTTCATAAAACTGCTTATCAAATGACATAAGTTGTGGCATAGTTGTTCATCAAATCACTTTAAAATTTTCCAAATCTTATTTTCAGAAAATTGCTGGTGTGATTTATTTTTGTTTGACAAGATTGACAGTAGCCAAGTGGTGTTTTGTCTGAAGTCTGATTTGACATCAGGAATGGCATCCAGCTCTTTCCCTGGTGAACAGCCACAAGGCCACATGGCCAGCATGCACTTGAATATGAAGGGTGAGATGTCCATTCCTCATGCTGCCAGCCTGTTCCTGTGTTGCCACCTCAGGCCTTGTCACCTCTCCCCTTGGTGCCACCAGGTGGCATTATTGGGTGACTTGTACCCATAAGCATATTTTTTTCATCTGGTAGGGAAACATTTCAATATTTTGACAACTGGGGCATCCATGATGATCTTCTTCCTGCAGGATCCTCGCTGGCTCAACTGCAGCAGCGTCTGCCCCTCCACATCTTTCCACATTTCTGGCTGTGAATGACCTACAGACGCTTTTCATCATCCTGACCCTATTAGCCAAGTCTCTTCTTGGTCTACATAATCCTGATCCTAATCAGCCCTCTTTTTATTTTAGTCATTCTGTCCCAATGTAAAATTACCATAAGAAAGCTATCATATTCACATCAAGGACACTCTGTCTTAGCTAAAGTGTGGTATCCTGGAGTCATGCAGGTAGTTGGGGTAGTTCTAAAACATGTCCGCACATCCCTGGACAGCTCTCATCAAAAGATGGAATCTAACTCCCTTCCCTCTGAATATGGGCTGGACTTAGTGACTTGTTGGTAACACATAGAATGTAGTAGAATTGTGTGTGACTTCTGTGGCTGGGAAATAAAACAGATGTAATTCTTTTCAGCAGTCTCTCTCAGAACATGTCCCTTGGGAGCTCCAAGTCACCCTGCAACAAATCCAGAGGCTTCCTTGCCTGAGAGACCACATGGAAAGGTTGTATAGAGAGAAATGCCTGGGTAGCTGCAGCTACTGAACCTTCTCCCCATCAACCACTAGACATAGGGCATGAGTGAGTCTGTGGGTGACTTCAGCTCCCAGCTTCAGAGCTTCCCCAGACCAGGCCAAGTGGAGCAGAGATGAGCTGTCCCCAGTGAGCCCTGCCCAAACTGCAGATTTGTGAGCAGAATTTATGTTATTGTTTTAAGCCACCAAGTTTTGTGATGGTTTGTTACATAGCATTAGATAACTGGAACAGTTGCGGAGGGTACCAATTCTACTGGTTGTTGAAAACAGCCACAGCACCTTCCTTGTCTCACAAGAGTATTATTAATGCTTTTTATCCATGGTCTAAAAACACAGCCTCAGTTTACTACAGGGTTGAGAGGATCTCACACTGGGATGTTTGATACAAAGGATCAAATACACTATACTCTAATTCTGTATAGTTTTGTCTGCTAGTCATCATCATCTAAGGTTTGTGATGCCATTCCAGGCCTCAAACAGGAACATTGGAGAGATAAAATAATTGGAGAGATAAAATAATTGGATAGACATGTATCTCCTTGGGTGCCTGGTAGGTAAAAGAGTCTGAATCCTTATTTTCTAGGTGAACTCGCCATCTTTGGAGTCACCTGATGTCTATAGCTCTTGTTGGGTAAGGGTGAAGATTGCACTGTGAGAGCCTCAACAATGAACACTAACATGATTTGGGAAACACAAGATATACAAGAAGAGATAGACTCTGAACCACCTTC
This sequence comes from Pongo abelii, assembly GCF_028885655.2. Classification (NCBI taxonomy): domain Eukaryota; kingdom Metazoa; phylum Chordata; class Mammalia; order Primates; family Hominidae; genus Pongo; species Pongo abelii. Next base: position 171,946,945 of record NC_071990.2, read on the forward strand.
AGAGACAGAATACGAACAAAAAAAGAGAAAACAAAATACAGGTTTCTGAATCTGTCATGAGGCATAACAAGACCTAGGCCATCTGGTGACCAAAGAATTAGAGACTGAGGGTCCTCAAAAACTCTCTTGAAAAAGAAGAACAAAATTAGAGGACTCACATGTGCTGATTTCAACTTACTACAAAGCTACAGTACTAAGTACTTGTATTGGCACAAAGATGAATAGAATAGAACTGTGATTCCAGAAATAGATCCTTTGTTCAATTGGTCTTTGATACACCAAGATAATTCAGTAGGGAAAAGAACAGTCTTTCAATAAACGGTGCTGGGGACAACTGGACATCCACATGCCAAAGTGTGAAGCTGGATGCTTACCTAACACTATGCACAAACATTAACTCAAAATTAATTAACATTCTAATGTGACAGCTAAAACCATAAAGCCCTTGAGGGAAACATAGCAATTACTATTCAAGACCTTAGATTAGGCAATGCATTCTTAAACACCAAAAGAAAAAATATAGGTAAATTGGATTTCACCAAAATGAAAAACTTTTTTGCTTCAACAGATGACGTCAAAGAAGTAAAAAGACAACACACACAATGGGAGAAAATATTTGCAAATCATAGATCTGATGAGAGACATGTATCTAGAATATATAAAGAACTCTTACAATTCAGTAAGAAAAAAGACAAAATCCCCAATTACAAAATGGGCAAAGGATTTGAGTGGCATTTTCTCCAAAGAAGATATGGAAGTGGACAATAAGTACATGAAAAGATACTCCACATCATTAGTCATTAGGGAAATGTACATCAAAGCTACAATGAGATACCACCTCACACACATCAGAATGGCTGTATTTAAAAAGACAGACAATAACAAGTCTTGGCAAGGATGTTGGGAAATTGGAGCCCTCCTTGCTGATGGAAATGTAAACCAGTGCAGCCACTTTGGAAAATATCTGGCAGTTCTTTGGACATTAAACACATAGTTATCACTTGACCCAGCAATCCTAAGTGAACATCCAAGAGAAATGAAAACGTATTTCCATGCAAAAACATGTACAGGAATGAGATGATTTGGGTGTCAACTTTAATGGATTAGGAATACCCAGATGGTTGGCAAAGAATTATTTTCAATGATTTGGTAGGCACTGAGCCAGGAAGGGCGAATTCTTGCTCTCTCTTCTGCCCTTGGATGTCAGAACTCCAGGTTCTCCGGCCTTTCATGACACTCCATACAGCACTGCTTCTGACCACCACTCACCATCCATCACCCCTAGTGACCCGCTAGAGGAGTTATTCCTATTCCCAGCTTTATGCTCTGCTGGCCTAGAGGTCTTCCTTCCATAGGGAGAAACGCTACCGCCAGGAGATACAACAATAATGCAACTGAACTGGAAGTTAAGATGCTATCTGACCACTTTGGGCTTCTCATGCCTCAGAGTCATGCTAAGAAGGGAGTCAAAGTGTTGGCTGTGTGACCTGATACCAAGAAGAAATTGGCCTACTCCTTCGCAAGGGAGAAATAGGAGATCCTTTAGGGCATCTCTTGGTGTTACCATGCCTGTGATTCTGGTCAATGGGAAATGACCACAACCCAATCCAGGCAGGCTATGAATGTCCCAGGCCTTTCAGGTATGAAGGTTTGGATCACCCTGCCAGGTACAGCATGGCAACCAGCTGAGGTCTTGCTGCAGGCAAACAGAATGCAGCAGGTGGTAGAAGGTCATTAGGAGCACCAGCTACACCCATGGGACCAGTTACAGAATCAAAGGCTGCCACTGCCATGAGTGTTTTCTCCCTGTGTTGCTATGAATATGTTTGCATGTAAATATACATATATTAAGCAAATTTTTCTTCTTTTTTATCTTACTCCTTTATCATATGAGATGTATTGAGTTTGTATCAGTATTTAAGTATTGTTAATTTTACACCATAGTATTTAAGTTACAGGAGAGAAGTAAATGTCACTCAAGGACTTCATTTCCTCCTCTGGGGAAGGAGTTAGTGTGTTTTTATTGTACGAAGGATAATTGTATCATGCTAGGTGGAACTATGACCTTGTCATTATCTTTTTAAGAGATTAAATATGGTTTAAGGAGATGCATGTGGGTGCCAAGTTGACAAGGGGTGGACTTGTGATGGTTGATTATAAGTGTCAACCTGACTGGATCAAGAGATGCCCAGGTAGCTGGGAGGCCATTGATCATCCTCAGTGCTCCAGGAGGCACTGAGCCCATCCCTCTTCTGCCGAAAGGGAAACCTAGAAAGACTGGCACTTGATTAGAATGATTGATCTTTCCAAGGTATGTCTGTGAGGGTGTTTCTCGGGGAGACTGAGGTGTGAGTTGTTGGACTGAGTGGGGAAGGTCCACCTGCATTTATCTGCCCTCAATGATCTGGGCTAAAGGCCTGGATGGAACAAAGGTAGAGGAAGAGTGCATTCTTGTTTTCTCTCGGGGAGCTGGGACCCCTTCTTCTCTTGCCCTGGATGTCAGAACCCCTGGTTCTCTGACCTTTGGACTCTGGGACTTAACACAGTGACCCCCTGGGCTCTTGAGCCTTTGGTGTCAGGTTGAGAGTTACACCATCAGCTTTCTTGATTCTGAAGACTTCAGACTTGGACTGAACCACTCTACCAGCTTCCCTGGTTCTCCAGCTTGCAGATGACCTGTCATGGGACTCCTCGGCCTCCAAAATTGCATGAGCTAATTCCACTAAAATAGCCCTTCTCATCTTTCTCTCTGTACATGCATCCTATTGGCTGTATGTCTAAGAAGAGCACATACTAAAACAAGGAATGTCATAGGGAACTATTCAAAATAGCCCAAAATGGAAACTACCCAAATGTCCATCAACTGATGAAAGGACATAAGGTGGGACACACACACACACACACACACACACAAACACACACAAACACACCCAACATACACAAAAATACAAAAACACAAACATACACACAAACATACATACAAACACAAACACACAAACAAAAAACACACAAAAAAAACACAAACATAAAAATACAAAGACACAAACACATAAAACACACAAAAATACAAAAACACAAATGCACACACAAACACACACAATGGAATATTATTCAGCCATTACAAAGAAATGATGTGTGAATCTATGAATTATTTAAAAAAGGAAAAGAAAGAATGAATTACAAACACATGCTACATGCATGAACCTGAAAACATTAAGTGAAAGAGCCACAAAAGACCAATGTTGCATTGTTCTGTTTATGTGAAATGTACAGAAAGTGAAAACCTGTAGAAATAAAAGTGGATTAGGGTTGCCAGGGGAGGAGAGAAGAGGAAGCAGGAAGTAACTGCTCATAACAACAGCTTGATTTCTTTCAGTATGTTAAAAACACAGAATTGTATGCATTTAAAGTATATCTCAATAAAGCTGTTAAGAAAAACCTCCTTGAATGGCATTTGTTAAATTCAAAACCATTTATAGATGAGAATTGCTGCTGCTGTGCTTTCAGGAGTACAAGTGTTCCACCAAATGTTAATATGCGTTTTGCAAGAAAAGAAAAGAGCTCCATGTGAGTAAGTTTGGGAAGTGCTGGGTTAAAAACGACAAGCAAGTTTCTTTAGTGCAATCACGGAAGAGTGTTCACTGTGCTAACGTGAACTGCAGCCTCCAGGGTGAGGGAGGGAGAGGCCGGCAGTAGTCTTGCTCCACATATACGATTTGGGTAGAGTTTTGCAGAAAGATGCAAATTCACAGGGAACTTGGATGAGGGGGGTGGATGTGTGTTTGGCTTTCACTTGGACAAGCCTCCTTTTCCCTCCCTCAGAGCTGGCTGCTGCTGCCAAGGCCCCAAGGAGGCTTTCAGCTGCGGGGGCGTGGAGGGAAGGGCCACGTCAGCCCTCAGGATTGGGTGGGCTGGGGCTGAGGACACAAGAGCAGAGTTTTGGGTGGCACGTGTTGATGCAGGATGGAAACAAATTTGGCTGTCCTGAGGGTCCGGACCTCATTCAGCAGCGGACCAGGGTCTCTGAAGCCCCAGCAGCATCACCCAGAGCTAATGGCAACCTCCTCAAGGCACCCATACCCAGCCAGCAACCAACAGGGCTGCTCACCTCCAGCCTCGGCCAACCCTACGAGCCAGGCCTTGCTGAGCCACGCCCACTTCACCTGTGTTCAGTTGCTTCTGGCAGGAGGGGACGCTGGGGTCCACTTTTGCAGGCCATGCCACCGAATTCAAATGTGGTATCCGTTTTGTGTTTTCAGTCAGTCCCTGCATTTTCTTCGTCTGAAATCAGGACGCTAAGTAGCTACAGCCGCATGTGCCGCCTTTGAGAAAATCTCATCCTGAACACAAGAACACAGACTCAACAGGCAGACGGCCGGGAAGTTACAAGGCAGCGCCTCACAACACTCTCTTCTTTTTCATTCTACTCAAAGTTTCTCTAAAATTCTACTGCACAGAAAGTCCTAAAGCATTCCAAATGTTGCTCCATTTCCAAAAGTGCCGGTGCTGCCTCCTTGGGGTCAGAGGCCTCCTGCGCTTGAGCCTGGCACCCCGCCTGGGCCCCAGTGGACGAGTCCTTCCTCTTGAACCACTGGCCCCATGCATTGTCCATCCTCAATACCTTCCCTGTGGTGCCCAGAGGCAGCGTCCAGGAGCCCACCCAGGTGCCCACCGGGACCCCCGAGCTCCCTTTGAACAGGCACCTTCTAGGGCTGGGGCCCCCATGTCTGAGGGGGGAATGGGGGGCTGAGGCCCATGTCTGGGGAGTTATGGGACCTTGCATCTGAGGGGGTGTGGTGGGGGGCTGCAGCCTTGCATCTGAGGGGGTGTGGTGGGGGGCTGGGGTCCTGCATCTGAGAGGGTTGAGGTGGGGGGCTGGGGTCCTGCATCTGAGAGGGTTGTGGTGGGGGGCTGGGGCCTGCATCTGAGGGCGGTGTGGTAGGGGCTGGGTCCTGCATCTGAGAGGATTGTGGTGGGGGGCTGCAGCCCTGCATCTGAGGGAGTGTGGTGGGGGTCTGGGCCCTGCATCTGAGGGAGGTGTGGTGGGGGGCTGGGCCCTGCATCTGATGGGAGTGTGGTGGGGGGCTGGGGTCCTGCATCTGAGAGGGTTGTGGTGGGGGGCTGGGGCCTGCATCTGAGGGGGTGTGGTGGGGGGCTGGGTCCTGCATCTGAGAGGGTTGTGGTGGGGGACTGGGGCCTGCATCTGAGGGGGTGTGGTGGGGGGCTGGGCTCTGCATCTGAGGGGGTGTGGTGGGGGGCTGGGGCCTGCATCTGAGAGAGTTGTGGTGGGGGGCTGGGGTCCTGCATCTGAGAGGGTTGTGGTGGGGGGCTGGGGCCTGCATCTGAGGGGGTGTGGTGGGGGGCTGGGTCCTGCATCTGAGAGGGTTGTGGTGGGGGGCTGGGTCCTGCATCTGAGAGGGTTGTGGTGGGGGGCTGGGGCCTGCATCTGAGAGAGTTGTGGTGGGGGGCTGGGGTCCTGCATCTGAGAGGGTTGTGGTGGGGGGCTGGGGCCTGCATCTGAGGGGGTGTGGTGGGGGGCTGGGTCCTGCATCTGAGAGAGTTGTGGTGGGGGGCTGGGGCCCTGCATCTGAGAGGGTTCTGGTGGGGGACTGGGGCCTGCATCTGAGGGCCATGGGACCTGGGTTTGTGGCTGCTGGTTCTCCTCTGGGCTCTGCTGCTTCTCAGAGTAGTCGCTGAGCCGTCGTGGGTCCTGATGTCTCACGGGAGAAGCAGGCCTGGGCAGGTGGCACCTTTGGGAGCAAGCGAAGGGCAGCCTGGGCTGGAGGCTGCACCCAGGCACTGTGGTCAGTGGCTGGGGAATGAGACACGGCCCTCCTGGGCCCCGTGTCCCTTGTGGTGGGGTCTGAGTGCCCACTCCTCTCACCGTGGCCCTCGGGGTCCCATTGCCTCTGCAGCCTGGGCCTGCGGTGGGTCCTGGCGCAGCACCTGGACACGGGCCTCCCTGCCTGAGGCCTCCTTCCCTCCTTTTCACCCACCTGAGCCTCCTTGCCCTTGGCTGGCTGAGCCGGCACATCCCCGCGGCGCCTCTGCACCTCCCCCGAGATCATTCTGCCAGCACGGTCCTCCCTGCACCCTCTGGTACTCCCTGCACCCTCCGGCCCTCCCCCTAGATCATTCTGCCAGTACGGTCCTCCCTGCACCCTCCGGTACTCCCTGCACCCTCCGGCCCTCCCCCTAGATCATTCTGCCAGCACGTTCCAGCACGTTCCCGCACCCTCCCGGCCCTCCCCCGAGATCATTCCGCCAGCACAGTCTTCCCTGCACCCTCCGGTACTCCCTGCACCCTCCGGCCCTCCCCCTAGATCATTCTGCCAGTATGGTCCTCCCTGCATCCTCCGGCCCTCCCCCAAGGTTATTCCGCCAGCCCGCTCCTGCACCCTCCCGGTTGCCGCTGCCCCCTTCTCAGGGAGGCCGCCACAGATGCAACGCCCGGCTCAGGATGGCTCCTCAGTGGTTGAAAGTGGTTTTGTTTTTGGTGGAACTTGGGGGCAGTGAGAGGCTTGAGATTATTCGTTGAGATAGTTTTCCAGAAAGAAAAAAATGTCACAGATAACTGGTTCTTTGCACTTGAAATATAAAAGCAGTAATCTTTATTCTAACTCTCGCTAGAGAAATTGAAGTCGATGATAGCCCCTTTCACTTTTAAGCAGGAACCAAAGTCAACAGAAATTCTGAGTCATAGGATCAGGCCAACTGACATAAAGAAAAAAAAAACCTGGGTCACTCACAACCACTAGCATGGCAGAAAGACAGGAAGAAAGACAATGAAAAAAAATAAGACGTTATGGCAAAAGGATCCGGAGAAATTTGGGACCCTTGCGCATTGCTGGTGAGAACCATTGTGGAAACGATAGAGGGGCTCCCCAAGAGTTCATTACAGCAAATGGACTTAGCATATGATCCAGCAGCTCCACTCCTACAACTGAAGACACAGACTCCAGCAAATACTTGTTCATACATGTTCATAATATCATTCGTTACAGTGGCCAGAAGGTGGGAACTGCCCAAATGTCCATCAACAGATGGACGAGCAAAATGTAGTCCATCCATGTGATGGAATATTACTCGGCCCTAAACAACAGTGAAGTGCTTGTAAGAATGCGATGACGTGCATGAACCTTGAAGACATTAGGCTTGTGGAAGAAGCCAGATACACAGGACCACGTGCTGTGTGGTTCCATTCATACAAAATGCCCAGGACAGGCAAATCTATGGAGACAAAGTAGGTTGCTGCCTGCCAGCCTGGAGGATCAGGGAGTGAGGAGAAACTGTGCAGGGAGTTGAGAGCCTCCTCTGGAGTCGGGGAAGCATTCTGGACTAGATGGAGGTGGGATACACTGAAACGTTCACTTCCACGTGCTCCACGTTACAGTTGTGAATTTCACTGCAATAAATTAGTGTTATTTTAAATACTTGGGCCAAACCTCAGATTTGTTGATCATTAATCAGTGGCTTTGGGAGCCACTGAGACTTAGCTGTGCTGAGTCCCCTCCTCTGCAAGTTCGAAGAAAAACTCTTCCCCGAGGATGGTTCAGACAAGTAAGTCAAAGCATGAACACACCAGCAGAGCTTCTGCCCTGTACCTGCATGGTACCTGAGCATGGAAGACATTCAAGAACATTCTCCTCCGTCCTCTGAGTCACTAGCAGATGGCCTGTTTCCTGCTGAAAGAAGCACCTGGTACTTGGTGTTTACGAACTCCACTCAGTAAGCGGATCAATAGCAACAAGGGCACTTTGGCAGTCAGATGCAGAAGTAGCATTTTCCTCCAGAACACCACCTGTGGTTGGGACAGTGCTGTGCAGCCCCTGTATGTCTGTGACGCACACCTCCTGCCTGCGGGCTGATCCCCCTCCCACCACCCCAGTTCTTCTGGGTTTTGGAGTCCTGCCCTCAGCTTCCCCTCCTTCCTCCTCTCCCCCTGATTTTCCAGCCCTGCCCTCGGCTTCCCCTCCTCCCTCCTCTCCCCCTGGCACCATTAAACATTCATGCTGGGCCAGATCATGCTTTTTGACAATATCTAACGAGCTAGCAGTGAATGATAAACCTGCTGGGCCACCTCTGTGTCTCGAAGCCACTAGGATCTGCAGCTGTTTCAAGAGCACAGAACAACAAAGCCTCCAGGAAAGGGGGAAAGAGCGGCATCTGAGCTTGGAGGAAGTCATTTCTGTGAAAATCTTTTAATGCAACAGGGAGCTAAGCAAGTGGGCTGTGTGTGCTGTGGAAGGTGGCGATGTTGGGGTTTTGCCTCCTGCAGTGGATGCCGGCAACAGGGCCTCGGGTGGCTCTGTTAGGACCCACAGGCCCTGCATCTGGATTGGCCAAGTCCCAGGGGCCAGGCCCGCCTCAGAGGTCCAGGGCATTTCACGACTGGAGGGCACTGTGGAGGTCCACCTGCTGCCCCACGGAGAAGAGCGGGTGCTCAGATACCAATCTTGGTGCCCAATCATTTCCCCACCTCTGACCTTGAGGGAAAAGCCAAGATGCAGCCTCTGGACACCAACCTTGAGACATTCTCAGCTCTCAGCTCATCAGCAGAGCCTGGACTCAATTACTCCAGAGAAGAAGCTCTGCTTCCACACCGGCCAGGGGTAAGGTCAGACGCAAGGGCCTGAGGCCACATGGGAGCCCAAGCAGCAGGAGGCCCCAGGCCAGTCAGAGCCCTCAGGGCCTCCCAGGGGCTGGCAGGAGCATCTGCTCAGTGGTGAGATGAATGTCCTAAAATGCTATTAACAGAGTTCAGTCTAGGGTTTAAATCAATTTGGCCAACATTTATTGAGTGCCCACTCCAAATAAGGTTCTGAAAAGGCTCTTGAAAAAATGTCTGTGCTTTTGAATTTCAAATGATTGGTTTTAGTATTAGGAGCAACAGAAATCCTGTTATCACTCATCCAAATAATCAGAATTAATTTAGGAGTTGATGGCAAACAGAGTCCGTTGGTAATTAGGAAACATGGAGAAATAATTAACCATGGCAAGAAATGCGGTTACATTGAACTCCTGCGAAGTTAAAAAAGAACCATGGTACTTTTCTCTGTGAGGCTTAGCAACCCCACAGTGCCGGTGAGAGTGGTGCCTGCCTGAGCACGTGAGGAGCCCTGTGCTGTTCCCCACCCTCGGTGCCATGCTGGTCGCTGGGCCCTTCCTTCAGGGAAGCCAAGCTGGATCCCTGAGTCACCAGGGTGACTGGGTAAGGGCCTTGGCAGACAACCTCCCTTCAGAGAAGGACCAGGGCCTAACTCCACGCCTTTTGTAAATTTATTTTTTTAAGCCTGAATAGAAAATGTCTCCATTATTCACTTTAGTTTTAAATATAGGCACCTTCTCCTGGCTAGAATCCCCACTGCTAAGCTGGGAGGAGCCTCCAAGCTGGAGCACTGGGCTTGTCCGGCCAGGCAGCAGACACCGTGGGGAGGCAGCGTGACATCCATCAGGGCTCTCTGTGGCAATGACACCGCATTCCTTTTAGAAAACTCCCTCTCCTCCAGTCTTCCTCCTGAAGGCCACCCCTCTCCACCAGCACTCGGCTCACGAGGCCTGCGTGGCTCTGACTGATGCATTTCTCGGCAGCTCTGTCCAGGGGCTAAGGAAGGTGCAGATGAGTCCCTGAGGCCCCTCATGGGGATTGGTCATTTCAGTCCCCATCCTGGGTCCCCCTGGAGGATGTGGGCTCCATGGTGCTGGGCCCTGACTCTCTCTGCCTCAGTGCTCCCAATACCCCCAGCCGTGGACCCTGGTGAGCCCCATGCAAGTGAAGCAGGCCCTCCCAAACCCTCCATCTTTGGAATGCTGTACTGCGGCTGCCAACTCCTCTGGCCTCCACTGCAGACATACAGGGCTCCTCTCTAGAGCTGAAGCCCTACCTCCAGGAGACACTGAGTTCTAGGCTTAGCGCCACAGGGAGCCAGCCCCTTCTCCATGATGACTGCCAGGGGGAAGTGTCTGCACATGTGTGCGTGTGTTTACGTGTATGTATGTGTGTGTGTGTGTGCATGTGCCTCTCACATGTGTCTGTGATTACCACCCAGCGACTCCTACACCTGCCCTGTCCCATGGAACTTTCCAGGGTGTGGAGACGATTCTTAGCACTGCAGGTTACCACAGCCATATGAGTGCTGGGACACAACCACTGCCACTGAGGAGCGGAGTTTTAATTCTGTTCACTTTAAATTAATTTAAGTAGCCACATGTGGCTAAGGGCCCATACTGGACAGTCGGTTCTTCAAGGAGGTGAATTTGAGATTTTCCCTCAGAAGCCTCCTCTGAGTTCTGCCTGTGCTCTTGGGGGTCTCAGCATCTCGGGCGCCTTCCCCTCCAGGCACCCCCGGGGCGAACGAGGACCGTGGGCCTGTCCTGCCATCGCCCTGGAGGTGAGGATGCGGCTCCCGGACACCCGAGGGCGCCCTCCTGAGCCTGAGCGGGACAGAGCGGGGGTCGGGGGAGCTTCCCGGCGCCGGCGCGACCCCAGGAGGAGGGACGGGTCCCCGGGGTGGGTGACGGCGTCACCGCCAGCATCGCCTCTCCCGGGTTTCGGGGTGGCCGGGGCGCCTCCTCACCGGGGCGGCCGCAGAGCAGGGACCCCAGTGCCTCCCACGGCCGCCCCGACAGGCGACGTTCCCGCCCGGGGCCATTCTCGCCGCATCGCGCCTGGGCGGGAGGAGCGCTGGGGCGGCCGCGGCTGGTCTCGGCGGCTCCTGGCCCAGGTTCGTGGCTCTCGCGTTCCGCGGGGTCCGGGCCTGCGCCGGCGGCGGGGCGTTTTCCACCCAGTGATGTGGCGACGGCTCCTGGGCTTATGGGGAATGTCGGGTCCGCTTCGCGCTGGGCCCACGGCCTCCTCCCGGCGAGACGCCCCTCAGGGCTCCCCCATCGTCAGCGCCCAGGACGCCGGAGCCACCTCGGGGGGCTGAAGGGAGGTCAGACTCTTGCAGAGGGCGCCTGCGCCAGAAAACAAATTTTATTTACAGGTTTCAAAGCGGCCAAGACGTCCGTGGCTTCCTTCGGGAGAAAGTGGCAAAACCCACGCCCAGATCCGTTGTGCTTTCAGCTTTTCACCAGGAAACTCATTTTTCTATGTAAGAGCAAGCGAGTTCCACAGCGCGGGGAGGCCAGTGGAGAGGAGCGCGGCCTTGCCTGGCTCATGTCCTGTTTCCAGTTTGCCCTGAAAACGAATTACTAAATCCATGGAGGAAGAGCTTGGGGCCTGCCTGGTCCTCAGCCACCGTGGGGCTGGGGCCTGTGACTGGGTGTGCAGAGGGTCCGCCCCCAGGGCCCGGGAAAGGGGCTGTGCTGCCCAGAGCGAGTCCCCGGGCGCCCCCCCGCCTGCTGCAGCCACCTCGGGCTCCACATTTCGGTCCCTCCTCCTCTCCGCTGGTCTGGACTCAGCCACCAAGCTCCACGCAGTGGACAGAATCTACTGGGGCGCAGGAAACCTCAGCTTCAGCAGCCCACCTGGCCTTCGCAGTCTTCCTCTCCAGGGTTTTATTTCAACATGGCTTTTTCTGCTGCGACTCAGCTGTGGTAGGGGCCAAGTTTGGGTGTGTGAGGCCAAGGAGATGCGTTGTGTTCTCGCGGAAGAGAGAGACGCAGCGAGGGAGCCCGGGCACACGGACCCAGCTCACCAACCGCAGCCAAACCACCAACTCTATCCCGTGGCCCTTGGTGACCCGTGACAGGGGAGGGAAGGAAATGTGGCCAGCTTCCCCCAGACCACAGGCAAACACAGGTGGGGGCGGCCCACTGGCGCGGGCCTAGGAGCTGCAGGAGCAGGGGCCACGGTTCAGCCTGACGCCCCTCTCTTGGGGCAGGAAGTTCCCTCTGTCTGCCGTGAGCAGGGGCACTTGGGAGGGCCCAGCACAGGACCTCAGGAGCTCCCGGAGCAGCCTCAGCAGCCGCAACCCCTCGACCTTGTCCAGCATCACGCCCCGGTGCCAGGGAGACAGACCGAAGAATCCCACTACTGTGCAGGAGAGGAAGCCTACTTTAATTCTGTTCTTGAAGTAATGGCAGGCGAAGATTCATATGTCATAATTAATTCCTCACTTCTTAGGAATCGCAGCGATTAGCTCTGTCATTCCTTTGTTATCAGAAAGAACTGTGAGTCCTGTTATTCTCACTGCTTCGCCATCTGTGAGCGTGCGCAGCCCTCGGCTAAGTTTTCTAAAGGGAACATCACAGCGACTTCCCTGACCTCAGCCAGGACAAAAGTTGAAGTCTAGCACGACGACCCGTGCAGCCTGCATGGCTGGAGGCCCTCCCTTCCCGGTCTCTGGGCACAGGTGCGGGGCCGTGCGCGTGCCTGCGCCTCCAGGGTTCCTCCGGGCACAGGTGTGGGGGCCGAGCGCCTCCACGGTTCCTCCGGGCACAGGTGCAGGGGGCCGTGCGGGTGCGTGCGCCTCCACAGTTCCTCCGAGCACAGCTGCGGGGCTGTGCTCCGAGAGCCTCCAGGTTCCTCCGGGCACAGGTGCAGGGCCGTGCGCCAAGTGCCTCCATGGTTCCTGTGAAGGAGTGCGATGGCTCTGTAATTTTTGTCCTCAGCTCCGGTTTACCACAGCTTAGGCCTTTGGGGTTATTTTAAAGTAGTAAAGAAGCTTGAAAGGTAATCCCAAACCAGGTGGTCCTTAAATCATTACTGGGTTCGAAGAATAATTATCATCAGAATAATTTATTATGCATATAATTATAACTGTGCCCTGTGGACACTGCACATGGTTAAATCAACACCAGGAGGGTATTTTGGTTTCTAAGAACTTTAAAAATATAAGGCAGATGGCACTAATACAGACAAGTAATGAATGAATAAGAATTCATAACAATGAAGCTCTAATGCAACGTATGATTGAATAGGGCAGCTTAGAAGCCTGGAAATTAGGAGGCTCGGTAAGATGAATTGGGTGGTGGTTTCCAAGCCTCCTACCAGCATTTGGAAGGGACCCCAGGGATCAGGGCATCTCCGGAACCCAAGCCAGCTCTGCATGTCTGGCCAGTGCCTGCAGCGTGCTGGCGCTGAGATAGCATCGTGGGTGGCCCATGGAAGGACGTGTTTGATGGAAGGGAGATAGGAAATGGCCCTAATAAGGAAAGGAAAAACTCTAAGCTGGCCGGAGCTTCCAAGTTGTCCACCTGAGGACTTGGAAGAGTCGATGATCTGAGCTTGCATCTGCAGGGCTGAGGGTGAGCAGGGGTGAGGGTAGCAGAGATGAGAGCTTGAGCCAAGGAGTAAGGAGCATGACCCACCCCTTGCTTGAGCATGGTCTGTGCTGATGATGCACTTCTCACCAACATCAGGGCACAGGGTGTGGGGCATCCAGTCTGAGATTAGGTTAAAAAGACTGTGGCTTTTGCTTTGGGGACACCCCCTGGCTCACGCTGTTCGGTGCCCTCTGCCCATCATGAGGACACTTGGTAGCCCTGGGACAGGGTCACACGGGGAGGACCAGGGCCTGTGGGCAGCCTGGTGAGGGGGCTCGGGCACCCCACAGGAGCCTGCAGGGGCAGGAAGAGATTTGGGGGAGAGGAAAAGATTTGTTATTTAAGTTGTAGTGCTGGTTTCTTGGCTGTATACATATGTTAGGCTGATTATACTTCAATTGCACACTGTTTATCACACTTTAATTATACGCTAATGAGACTGTAAAAACTGAGGAGGTGGCATTATTCGTGGAGAAGAAAAAGCTCAGATTAAACAGGCAATGGGAAGACATGGTGTTCGGGGGAGGTGAGCCAAGGCGTGCAGATGCTGAGGGTGGGCGGTATTTGTCAGGTGACGGAGAAGCTGGCATGCATTATACCTGGAAGGGGTTTGAAGATCTTCGTCTGTGTTTGGACGGCCACATTGGCTGCAGGGCGTGCAGACAGTGTTGTTGAGAATTGGCTTGAGTTCAAAGGTTAAAATGTAGAGTCACTCTGGGGAGTAGAAAGTTTTGCCCTTTTTGAGGGGTAGGGCATGACCTTTAACACACCCACCATCAGCAGGGAGAAGAGGAATGAAAAGCACAGGAAAACAGGCCAGGGAGTTCATGAATGGAAATGGCATCACAGGCAACAGCCACTCATGAGGATGGACGAGGACCCAAGAGAGAACTGGCGCTGCTCTACACCTGCCAGTCAGTTCGTAGTGGAGAGGGGCACTGTCCACCGAGCCTCCATCCATGGAAACGCCCCTCTTCGAGCCTGGCCCTTGCTCTGGCTGGGCCTGGTGAGGAATGGCTGTCATCACGGACAGTGGCCTTTCCTAGCCCTGACCCTGCAGAGCGCCTCTGGAGCGCATAGTGCTGGTGGACAGGAAGTCAGCAGATCGAAGGCAGGGTCCCGGCTTCACGGTGGGTGAGCCGTGTGATGTTTGCGCAAGTCCCTCACGCTCTGTAAGTCTCTCCACTGAGCTGGGTGTGAACGTGGTGCTCTGTGGCAGTGGCACGTGATGACTCCTGCATGGAGTTCTTGTCTCAGCAGGAGCAATGCCTTGCACCCCGATTTTCAAGCAGCAGCCTGAGAGTCCTGGGAGGCCCGTCTTTTCCCCTCGGTCTTTCTGTTGGCCCCACCACTCCCATATTTCAGGCCTCACCAAGTCCTGTTAATCTCATTTCCAAAAAATGCCTGGAAGCTTCTACTCCTGGCTCGGCAGACTCCACCTTTCTCTGAGCTCCGCAGACGCTTCCTCACATCAGCCCTGGATGACTCCAGGAGCCTCCAAAGGGAGCTCCTGCTTCCTGTTCCCCTCCCCTGCGACCTGCTGCCCGTGTGCTCCCAAGGGGCACATTCCTCCGTGTGGATGGGATCATGTTCCTGCTCCCCTGCCCCACAACCCACTGCTCGTGTGCACCCAAGGGGCACATTTTTCTGTGTGAGTGGGATCATGAGCCTCTTTCCTCAGTAGATGTTCTCTTTGCGCTGGAATGAAACCTCAGCTCCCCTGTGACAGGCAGCTCCCCATGGGCCGGTGCTGGGTTTTGGTCTGTCCGCATGTGCTCCCCACCCAGAGAAGACTCACAGCTGGCTGCTCCTGTCACCCCTGAGGCTTCACAGTAAACATCGACTCACAGGAGGGGACCGCATGATTCCCACCGCGTGTACTGTTCCTTCCATGGAGCATAAGCTTGACCATGGTACGAAGCACCGCACAGCTGCTGTAACCCTGGGAGAGAAGCGTCTTTATGAGATTCTCTGTGTCCCCAGGAAATGCTGCCTTCTCCTGTGAAGCGGTCAATGGGCCAGGCCCAGTCCTTAAAGATGCAGAGGACGCAACAGGCCCCTCTTCTGCTCACAGCTTCACCTTATGTTATGCAAAGTCCCCACACCACTAGAGCACGCTGGCAGCGGGTCATGGGCGCCTGCATTTCCCACGAGCTTGTGACTTGGGGTGCGTTATCTCAGCCCATTTCCAAGCAGCCCCATGAGATCAGGGCTTATTGTGTTTGCTCCATGCATCATGAGGGTGCATCCTGAGAAGGAGAAACTCGCAGGTGGGTGCAAATGATTTGCAGTCACAGAGGAGCCAAGAGCTCCTGACAGGACTAATGAAAGCATGCCTCACTTTAGCCCTGGGCCAGGTTCACGCCTCACCTTAGCCCTGGGCCGGGTTCACGCCTCGCCTTAGCCCTGGGCCGGGTTCACGCCTCGCCTTAGCCCTGGGCCGGGTTCACGCCTCACCTTAACCTTGGGCCAGGCTGCTGTGTGCCACATGCTGTTTCTTCATCGGGGGTTTGGGTACAGACATACTAAAAATGGATCTTGAAAGAGGCACTGATGGCTTCTTGCGGTTTTTTGGATACAAACAGATTGGTTTTTCCTCAAAGAAGATGAGTGACTATGTTGTCAGTGTCATGGTGCAAAGATGAATACGCACCTGTGGCTAACAAAGCTCCCAGTGATGGGGGATGACTTCGCAAATGTGTCGTGAAATGTGCAGAAGAGGGTTTCATATGCAGGACGGAAGTATCTGGGGGATAGGTGAGCATTCATTTTTCACTTACTCATCTCTGGGCCCTGTGAGGTGACTCGCATCTGCAATCCCAGTACTTTCGGAGGCCAAGGTGGGAGGATTGCTTAAGGCCAGGGGTTCAAGACCAGCCTGGGCAACATAGCAAGACCCCATCTCTACAAAAAATTAAAAAATTAACCATGTGTGGTGGCGTCTATCTGTAGCCCCAGCTACTCGGCTGGCTGAGGTGGGGGAATGGCTTGAGCCCAGGAGATCGAGGCTGCAGTGAGCTATGATCCTGCCACTGCACTTCAGCCTGGGCCACAGGGCGAGATCGTGTCTGTAAAAAATCATCATCATCATAAAATGAATCACCTGCCACCGCCATCCATCCTTCTTTCTGAACCGTGTCTGGTCAGTTTTCTCCCAGGGACCTGGTCTCCTGCTCCTGGCTGTAACTTGGTGTAGGAGTTAAAGAAAGAGGAAAGAATCATGAAAAGTGGTTCAACAGTCCAAGACAGGTTTATTTTGGAGAATAAACCTGAGAGGGGCTTCTGGCTGATTTCAGTCAGGAGCATTCTCTCTTACAGACTAAGAATATTTAAGGGTTTAGGAAGTGGGGGAGCTTATCACAGGCTTGGATTGTTTCTATGTGAGGGAAAGTTTATTGCGAGGTTGGGATGTTTCTAGTCAGAGGGGAGTTTACCTTAGTGTTGCAGTGTTTCTGTTTATGCTGACATTAGCTGTTAGGCTGATGTTTTGGGGCAGATTTAGGTGTTTTTTTTAATCAAAGGGAACTTAAAATGGTGGTGTGTGTCCAGGATGGTGATGTCCTGCTCCTGCTGTAGCTTGGAGGGCAGTGGCTGTGGTGCCCACTTTCCTCCAACAGAACACGGGCACCAGAAGCTCATTCTGCAGATTCTTTCTGTCACCACCTGTGCGGTCTCGGTGGTCACAGCCCAGGTTCAGCGACAGGATGCTGTCCCCGTTCTTTTAATCTCAAGCAAGGGTATGAGGACAGAGTGCCTGGCAGATCCCCGTCCACCGTGGGCACCGTCCCGGGACTCTTACCATGAGACCTGCTCTGGGCATCAGCTCCGGCTCTGGGGTCTGGGTGCCGCCCTTGCCCAGCCCTCCCTTCTATTGCATGACCAGCAAAACAAAGAGCCCGAATAAAGGACAGCAAGGTTAACAGTTTGGACAAGGAAGAGCTGGGATTTTAGGAACAACAGCTGCCAGGCCCTGTCCTAAAGGGAGAGTGGAGTCTGTGGAGGAGCCTGAGTGGCCCCAGGGACTCAGGAACCTGCGGCCGAGAGCTAGAGAGCATGGCTCACACAGGTAACCCTGGGACCAGTGCAGTCAGTGGGGAGAAGGCTGAGCATGCTGGGGCACACTCCGTTTTAGAGGCCCCGAGTTTGTTCTATTTTCTGTTGAGCCAGAAAGAGGAGATCATATTGGATTCCCTTGATGGGTTTCAGGCCTGTTTCTGAGTTACTGATTTCTGTGCCAAATGAGTCTCTTTGCTCGCCGGCCAAAGACAGACCTTGTCCGTTTTCTTTTTTTTTTTTAAGCCTCTGGGGAATTCTCCCCATAAATCATGTTTTCCTGCTACTGAGCAGTTGAAATGAGAAACCATAGCTGGCACTGCCCCTGCAGAGTAGCCAAGGGCACGAGGCCAGGGTGTCGGCCGCAGCGTCAGTGGTGGAGCTGGCCCAGCAAAGCTGCCCTCCCCGGCAGTTTCTCCATCTGCGTCTTTCTGCCGAAGCCCCTCCGTCTTTCCCCACTGCTCCCGCAGCCTTCTCTGGACCTGGGCTGCATGCTCTCTCCTCGCTGCCCCTTTCCTCTCCTCCCTTCCAAGCATCCCAAGGTCAAGGGCATGGAGGCACCATATGGGTCTCAGGAGCCGTGGCCGGTCCAGGCGAGTGGCTTCTGGACACGCAAAGGCTGTGGCTGTGGCTGTGGCAGTGCGTGTGCCCCTGGGTGCAGGCTCCACCAGCACGTCCCCATCCCACAGAGGCCCCGTCCCACACGGCCTCGTCAGGATGAACTGTGTCTCAAGCGACTGGTTTTCCTAGGGTGGAAGGCGCCATCAGTGAGAGGCAGAAGGAGGCTGGGCTGTGGCCTGGCTGTGCTGGTCAGTTGGTTCCTGGGCCCAGGGGGAGTGCTTGGCAAGTCACTGGGCTCTTGCCCTCCTTGTGGGAAGATTTTTAGGGGAGAGAAGAGCACACCTAAAAACAGAGACGTCATTAGCCCTGGATCTCCCTGGTGAGCACTTTTGTGGTAACCTGGATCCTCCAACACAACCTGTCTGTCACAGACATAGATTCTGAAAAGAAGCACCTGGTCTAGACCCTGGATCGCTCAACAGAAAACAGTGTCATGAGCACTGCACCTTCCAACAAGAAGCATCTCCCATAGCCCTGGATCCACCAAGAGATCCTGTCATTAGCCCTGGATATCCCAGAAGGAACGCAAGGTCTTCCAGCAAGAAACACCTGCATAGCCCTAAGTCCCTGAACAAGGAATGCCTGTTATTAGCCCTGAAACCCAAGAAAAAACACCTCAGGCCACTGGGCCCCCCAGTGAGAAACGCCTGTCACAGTCCTGGCTCCCCTGAGGAAGAAAATGCCTGTTCTTAGCTGGTGGGTGGGTGGGTAGTTTTGGCAAATGCTGCTCCATGGGCCCAGGGCCTCCTGTGCCTGCAGAGGCAGGAGGGCCAGTTCCCACAGCTGCACCCAGTTTATTGCTCCCAGCCGTGCACAGCCTCACCCAGATGGCTGCCAGGATGCATGCGGCACAGCCCGGGGCCGTCCCTCTGATCCGGAGCCTGGGTGGTCAGTGGGTTTCCCAGGCAATGCTGTGGCCTGGGGCCAGGACGGAGCAGTGAGGGGCAGGCTCACAGGGCTGTGGAGGGAGCGGCCAGCACGTGGGCAGGCCCAGGTCTGGGGCATAGGCACTCATGCATGGCTGCTGGGGCACCAGCGACCCTGATGTCTGTGCTCTGGGAGTGTGAGCACTGGCTTGAGGCAGGGCCTCGGGCAGCGGGGCTGGAACCCGTGTGGTAGGGCCAGAAAGCACTCAGAGCGGCTCCTGAGTAGCAGCAACTTTGTTTCCAGGTCATCCCTGCTTGGCCAGCAGCTGGGGCACAGGAGCTTGCAGGCTGCAGCCCTCAGGCACAGGGCAGTGGCAGTGGGCAGTTTAGGGACCACCAGACGCCCTGGGGGCCGGTGACAGGGGACTTGCCTCACTGCTCACCACAGAGCCCCGGCAACCCCAGGAACACAGAGCCCGGGCCGCCCCAGGAGAACGGAGACCCGGCAGCCCCAGGAGCACGGAGCCCCGGCCAACCCAGGAGCATGCGTCCTTGGCCCCAGTTCCTAACAGGGCTTGTGTGGTGAGGGGCGAGGGCTGTCCTGTGCCCCCTACACCCGCAGAAGCCGTCTGGCCGAGTGCCCACCTGCCCAGAGGTACATCCGTCCTGGGGCCTGGAGCACGCAGCCCCGGAAGCCCTGCATGTGTGTCCGCAGGGCACCGTTGACCCTGGTACACGCCCCGGGTTCCTGTGGGGGCTGCGCCTCCTTGATTTTTGGCCTATGTCTGAACAGAATGGGCCATCCCAGGAGGAGTCACCTAGACTGCTTGCCTGCCCCGCAGGACCCAATCTCCAGGCGGGGATCCTGGTCTCCGTCCACTCTGACAGCCTTGCCCACCCGGCCTTTGTGCCCGGGCTCAGGGCACTCCCGGGTCCCGGCGTTCCCACTGCATCTGGGGCCTCGCCTTCCCTAGACCCCGGCTCCTTGGCTTTTCCTTGGGCTCCGCCATGTCTGTCCACCGTGTCTGTCTCCACTGTCTCTCTGCCGTGCCTCCATCGTGCCCGCAGCGCCCGCAAGCGCCCTTTGAATAATTGATTTGGTGCAGCTTGAAGCCGCCTGGGACGCTGGAGCCCCTGCCTGCTACTGAGGGATGACAGACCTCACTGGCTTCCTGCAGAGCCCAGCGCCCAGCGCCCAGGTCCTGCTTGTCACTGGCCTTGGTTGAGACCCCTTGTCTAGGTCATGATTTCTTTCGAGGTTTAGTGTGACCATGTGTCAGTGCCGAGGAGAATGATGATCAGATAGTGAATGAGACAGGGACGTAACCATGAAGATGAAGGCAACGTTTGCCAGACTCAGGGCTCCATGTCACATACGTCACGTCTCACCACATCTATTCCCAGAAGAGCCCAGCCTGGAGGGAAGCGCCTTGGATTCACTGGTCTTGTAGGTGGGTAACACCCCTAGTGTTGCCTGGAGCCCCCAAGTACCACAGCCTTGGTCTGGGTCACCCAGGAACCCAGCTCTCATGCAATGGGTGCTTTCCTCTGCCCACTGCCTTCCCTGCCCCAAGCAGACTTTCTTCAAGCGATTGTTGGGCCACGGCCTAAGTCTGGGGCATTCTGCGAAGCAACTTCCCACTCATCTCAGGGACTCCGCACGGCACCCCTGTGAAGTGAGGTCTCTCTCGTCATGGTTTACAGATAAGCGCCTAGTCCAGGGGCCCACAGTCTGACCCAGGCAGTGGGGAGAGGCTAGGACCCTCAGGGAAGACTGTACACACACACAGCCAGCTCTCCCCACCCCATTCCCTGACCCTGGGCTGCAGAAGGGGTGCTCTGGGCCTTATCCCCACTGTCTTTGGCACATAGCTTGTTTTATGTGGAAATGAGAGAACCACCTGAAGGTGCTGCCCGCAGGTCAGTGGCCACCATGGGAAAGGGCTGCCTCCATCCTGGGCTGTGGGCATCTATCCTCAAAGCTTATTTCAAGAAGAAAAGAAAGATGAATGCAGGGTGTCCTGCCCTCTGGAAAAAACCGCTGTTTTTAATTACGAGACAATGAGTGCATGCATTTGGAGAAGAACAGAGTGCCCAGGGCCTTCTGAGGATAATGAGCTTCTGGTGACCACACACAAGCCTCTGGACCCATGGAAAACACTCCATCGCTGGACTTGCATCTCAGACCTTAGAGAGGCATGGTGGGGAAGACAGGTGAGCCACCCAAGTCTGCACACTCAGGGTCTGCACTCGCCAGTGATCCTGGGACAGTGGGAGCAGGTGCCTTACCAATTCAGGATGGGGCCAGGAGGACAGTGCTGTTCTGGGCACAACTGTGTGTGCAGCAGGTGAGGCCACTGTTCCCAAACATCAGAGCAATCTCGGGCAGCAGGCAGCCAGACACAAGCACAAGAGACCAGGGATCCGGCTGTGGCCCACTGCAGGCTGGCTGTGTTCATGTGACTGCAGGGTGGCTGCGCCCATGTCACTGTGGAGGGTGGGTGCCTGGGCCCATGTCACTGTGGAGGGTGGCTGGACCCATGTCACTGTGGAGGGTGGGTGTGCCCATGTCACTGTGGAGGGTGGGTGTGCCCATGTCACTGTGGAGGGTGGGTGCGCCCATGTCACTGTGGAGGGTGTCTGTGCCCATGTCACTGTGGAGGGTGGGTGCCTGGGACCATGTCACTGTGGAGGGTGGGTGAGCCCATGTCACTGTGGAGGGTGCCTGCGCCCATGTCACTGTGGAGGGTGGGTGCGCCCATGTCACTGTGGAGGGTGGTGGGCCCATGTCACTGTGGAGGTTGGGTGCGCCCATGTCACTGTACAGGGTGCCTGCACCCATGTCACTGTGGAGGGTGCCTGCGCCCATGTCACTGTGGAGGGTGGGTGCGCCCATGTCACTGTGGAGGGTGGGTGCGCCCATGTCACTGTGGAGGGTGGGTGCGCCCATGTCACTGTGGAGGGTGGGTGCGCCCATGTCACTGTGGAGGGTGGGTGCGCCCATGTCACTGTGGAGGGTGGGTGCGCCCATGTCACTGTGGAGGGTGGGTGCGCCCATGTCACTGTGGAGGGTGGGTGCGCCCATGTCACTGTGGAGGGTGGGTGCGCCCATGTCACTGTGGAGGGTGGGTGCGCCCATGTCACTGTGGAGGGTGGCTGGACCCATGTCACTGTGGAGGGTGGGTGCGCCCATGTCACTGTGGAGGGTGGTGGGCCCATGTCACTGTGGAGGTTGGGTGCGCCCATGTCACTGTACAGGGTGCCTGCGCCCATGTCACTGTGGAGGGTGCCTGCGCCCATGTCACTGTGGAGGGTGGGTGCGCCCATGTCACTGTGGAGGGTGGGTGCGCCCATGTCACTGTGGAGGGTGGGTGCGCCCATGTCACTGTGGAGGGTGGGTGCGCCCATGTCACTGTGGAGGGTGGGTGCGCCCATGTCACTGTGGAGGGTGGGTGCGCCCATGTCACTGTGGAGGGTGGGTGAGCCCATGTCACTGTGGAGGGTGGGTGCGCCCATGTCACTGTGGAGGGTGGGTGCGCCCATGTCACTGTGGAGGGTGGGTGCGCCCATGTCACTGTGGAGGGTGGGTGCGCCCATGTCACTGTGGAGGGTGGGTGCGCCCATGTCACTGTGGAGGGTGGGTGCGCCCATGTCACTGTGGAGGGTGGCTGGGCCCATGTCACTGTGGAGGGTGGGTGCGCCCATGTCACTGTGGAGGGTGGGTGAGCCCATGTCACTGTGGAGGGTGGGTGAGCCCATGTCACTGTGGAGGGTGGCTGGGCCCATGTCACTGTGGAGGGTGGGTGCGCCCATGTCACTGTGGAGGGTGCCTGCGCCCATGTCACTGTGGAGGGTGCCTGCGCCCATGTCACTGTGGAGGGTGGTGCACCCATGTCACTGTGGAGGGTGGGTGCGCCCATGTCACTGTGGAGGGTGCCTGCGCCCATGTCACTGTGGAGGGTGCCTGCGCCCATGTCACTGTGGAGGGTGGGTGCGCCCATGTCACTGTGGAGGGTGGCTGGACCCATGTCACTGTGGAGGGTGTTTGCGCCCATGTCACTGGCGGGTGCCTGTGCCCATGTCACTGTGGAGGGTGGGTGCACCCATGTCACTGTGGAGGGTGCCTGCACCCATGTCACTGTGGAGGGTGGGTGAGCCCATGTCACTGTGGACATGGTGTGCTACCATGAGGGTGTGCATAGTGTCACTGTGTGGAGTGGGTGTGCTTCTGTGTGGTGTGGGTGTGCCCAGTGTCACTGTGTGGATTGGGTGTGCTCCTATGTGGTTGTGGGTGTGCACAGAGTCACTGTGTGAAGTGTGCGCTACCATGAGGGTGTGCAGTGTTACTGTGTGCTACCATGAGGGTGTGCACAATGTCACTGTGTGGGGTGGGTGTGCTCCCATGTGGTTGTGGGTGTGCGCAGTGTCACTATGTGGAGTACACGTACTCCTCTTTTGCATGCATATTTTCCCTTGTCCTTTTATCACTGTTGTCCGTGTTTTCACCCCAGGTTTATTTAGAGCGCTCCACATCTACACAGCCTATTTACCCGGAGTTTGGGTCGCCCACTGTGTGGACACTGAAGGGGCCTGACTCAGCTGAGTGGATGGACTCTTATATGGTTGTGCAGCACCTCCCACCATTTCTCCTTGACATCTCTGTGCTCTCTGGACAACATTTCTTTGTTCTATTGTACCTGTATGATGTCTTGTTCTTATTTTCCAGTCGTGGAACACTGGCACCTGGCTGTATTGAAATGGTTTTGTCTGCTATTTAAATTGTCTTTAACGAATTCACCGTCCATGGTTAAATATTGAGTCAGAGCTGAGGAAACACTTCCTCCTCCCAGTTACCTTTCCATATTGGTCAGGTCAAGGAGAAAATCTGTCTCTGTTGAGATGTGGTTTATCTGCTTTGCAGCATTTAACAGAGGGATGGCTGTGGCCATCATATCCTGCTAATTATTTGTAACTGTTTTTATAGATTTACTTTCTATTAGTGGAAATGTCTGTTGAACTTCCCTGTTATGCTGGAAAGGTAATGCTTTATATGCATTATTCATGTATTATAATGTGCTATGAGATTAAAACTGAATGTACATCATTCCACAGCAGATGGGACAGATGTGACGGCATCATGTTTGCATGTGGACAAGGCATTCCTGCAAGCCTCAGGTGTTTGGGCTGGCCTGTTTGGCCATCTGTGAGGATGCACTGTTCCACCCTCTCCCTTCATCTGTCTCTTGCTCTGCCAGCCTCTGCCAGCACACGGGGCTTCTCTTGGTCTTCTGCAGGATGTGAGGGATGTCACCAGTCACCATCCTCTACAGTGCTGTGGTCCTGGGTGCCAGGGTGAGGAGTAGGAAGTCGAAACAGAAGATGATGACAAGAGGAATAGGTGTGGTTGTGTCTGAAGATGTCCATCTGGCAATTCACTCAACACCAACAGGCAGAAACCTTGGCTGCTGTCGAAGCATAAAAACAAACAACTCTGGAACCAAAAACATGATATTGGGAAAATCTGCGATGGACAGGGCCCTATAGCTTCTGAAGGGCAGAAGGAGCACAGGTCTCTGCCTGACTCCTCTCCCACATCGAGGACGCTGGAACTGGGGTGGGGGAGGGAGGACAAGCTGGGGAGCACCCATTGACTCGGAAAGGAGCCAGAGCCGAGGGGCAGCAGCCAAGGCCATGCCTGCCCCTTAGTCAAGGCTGTGAGCATTCTGCAGACCTGGGGCCTGCCATTCCCCAGCACCTGTGCCTATCACTTAGGAGAAGACGGTCTCGGAGCCCGTGGGATTGACCTAAGAATGTGGTCGTCCCAGCACTGACATTTCTGAGGGATGTGCTCAGAGACTCTTCAGCCTCCTCTGGTGCCCACAGGGCCTGCCCGGACAGCATGCTTCTCCTCAGGGCAGGGTGGACACCTGGTTGGCCCCCAGCCTTCGGTGCACCTGAGCAGAGGCACCACTTTCCAGGCCCAGGGGAAGAGAGAGCACAGTGACTCAGCCATCACTCACGTGCCGCTTTTATCTAGTTGGGTTTTACTGCAAATACACTCTCATGGCCCCTGGGTTCACACATGCACACAGGAGGGTGCACAGTCCACCCCTGGGTTCACACATGCACACAGGAGGGTGCACAGTCCACCCCTGGGTTCACACATGCACACAGGAGGGTGCACAGTCCACCCCCGGGTTCACACATGCACACAGGAGGGTGCACACTCCGCCCCCAGTTTCACACATGCACACGGGAGGGTGCACACTCCGCCCCCAGGTTCACACATGCACACGGGAGGGTGTACACTCCGCCCCCAGGTTCACACATGCACACGGGAGGGTGCACACTCCACCCCCAGGTTCACACATGCACACGGGAGGGTGCACACTCTGCCCCCAGGTTCACACATGCACACGGGAGGGTGCACACTCCACCCCCAGGTTCACACATGCACACAGGAGGGTGCACACTCCACCCCCAGGTTCACACATGCACACGGGAGGGTGCACACTCCGCCCCCGGGTTCACACATGCATACGGGAGGGTGCACACTCTGCCCCCGGGTTCACACATGCACACAGAAGGGTGCACACTCCAGATTGCAGTCATGTTCTGCACCCAACACATGTTTTTGAGCATCTTCATGCTGGGTTCTTTTTCTGGGTCAGTTTCATAAACACCTTTTCCTAGGACCAGCAGAGCCTATCCATCAACCCTGGGCTGTTTCCCTTCCTTCCTGCTTGGCACCCTTCACTCCAGCCTGGATGTGTATGTAAATAATTTTTAGCCAAAAGAGAACAGTGTGAGTTGTGCCCGTGCACCCTCCACAACTCAGTCGACAGCGAGAGGGCCGTGTGGTCTTCACGGGGATCTCAGAGCCCATCCGATGTCATCAGAAGCTCCACAGTGAAAGACCCTCCTGCAGGGCCCAGGGACCGGAGCCTTCCAGGAGTCCATGCTTAGTGCGGCTTTCATACCCACAACCTGTCCCTGGGAGGCCCTGCTGCGGCAGAGGGAGGACAGGTCCCCAGCTGAAGACAGCAGCACCTTGAGGCAGGGGGGCCTCCCTGCTTCTCCACTGGCTCCACTGACAAGGAGAATATCCACCTTGCCCTGCAAAACCCCGTGCTCTGAACAATAGGGCATGGTGCTGGGAAGCCAGCCGTGCCCCAGCGTGATTTTTATCTAGTGGAGGAAGTGAATAAGCAAGTATGAATTATGGTGCCGAGTGAGAAAGTGCCCACAGCGATGCCTGAACCAGGTGCTATGGAAACGGGAGGAAGGACCGGCCAGGCACAGGGGCTGGGGGCAGTCCCAGTGGTCTCCTCCCTCTTCCTGCCTGGTCACACTTCTTCCCCTAGGGAACTTTATCCTTTTCCTTTCACTGTGCCGATTGCAAATGTTTCCCTTCAGAAAAGGAAGACACCGGCTGTAGTGTTTGGGGTGTGGTGGTGCCGGGCGGGGAACATGTCAGCTTCTGAATCTGGCCGATGACTTCATCTCCGCTCATCCCTGCAATGGACTCAGGGCTCGGGAGTCAGGAGCGAGGTGCCTTCGGGCGGTGGTTATGGTAAATCGGCTGCCACGTCCTACAGCATGCAGATCAGAAGCATCTGATCAACACGAGTGTGACTCGGACCTCCCTGGTCTCCTCCCTCTGTCCCTCCTCCTTTCTTTCATTCAGTCAACATTTTAAAAATTCATACTATGGGCCAGGCACGGTGGCTCACACCTGTAATCCCAGCACTTTGGGAGGCCAAGGCGGGCAGATCAGGAGGTCAGGAGATCCAGACCATCCTGGCTAACATGATGAAACCCCGTCTCTACTAAAAATACAAAAAATTAGCTGGGCATCGTGGCAGACACCTGTAGTCCCAGTTACTCAGGAGGCTGAGGCAGGAGAATGGCGTGAACCTGGGAGGTGGAGTTTGCAGTGAGGTGAGATAGCACCACTGCACTCCGGCCTGGGAGACAGAGTGAGACTCCGTCTCAAAAAAAAAAAAAAAAAAAAATTCATACTATGTGACAGGCACTGTTGTAGGGCCCAGGGATCAGCAAGAAAGATGAACTGGAAGGAGCGCCCGGCCTCTCAGGCTCCCTGGGTGCAGGGAGGCAGGGACGTGCCCCGTGGTTGCAGCCGGAGTGAGTGACGGACTCCGCACGCCGGGCCAGAGGTGGCACCACAGTGTGCTCTGAAGAGCCTGGGGCCGGGAGGAGAAGGGCCGGAGGGTTTCAGAAAGAAGACCAGAAGGACGTGCAATGTGCAAGGAACAGGGCGAGTGAAATACTGGAGTTAGAGATGTGAACACGCACCTCTTCTCGCAGGAGTCATTCCGTTCAGGCGGCTGATGGAGGTGGGCAGAGGAGGCGGCCAGGGTTGGGGGACCTGAAGGTCTGGATTTCAACCACAGGGCAGCTTCAGCAGAGGAGAAACATGATGGAGTCTGCATTTTAGTGAGGTTAATGAGGAACAGAACTCAAGCAGAGGGGTAGCCCACACAGGGAGCCATGGCTTCCCTGGCACAGCCTGCCACAGGGCACCCCAAATGGACGCTTCTTTTGGATGGGACTAGGGTGTTACAAGCAGGGGCATTTGGGGCTTCCCGGTGCCTGCAGCATGAAGGCAGCTTCTTTGAACCCGTAACTCCCCCCGTGGAGATCCAGGCTCCACAGTGGAGTCCGTGAGAGTCCCGAGTGCCCGGCCCCGGCCCAGCTGCACCCAGAGCTGCCCTAAGAGAAGTGGGAACTCAGTGAATAGTCACTTGATAAATAACTGCGTGTCTGACATAACCCTGTTCTTTGTGGCCCTAAGAGAAGTGGGAACTCAGTGAATAGTCACTCGACAAATAACTGCATGTCTGACATAACCCTGTTCTTTGTGTTCATTAGAGCTGAGGATGGCAGAGGAAAAAGCTGGCATGGAGTAATTATAGTTGAATATGCAAAGTAGCTATCCCTCCAGTAGCTCCCTTGCATTATTCTTACTATTCATGGATTAATCCATTCTTACTTATTAAAAGTATTTTTTGAGAGGTATCAAGCTTCGGTTAATTAATGGAAATTTAAATTTATGAGGAATAAGTAAACTTTTTTGTGAAATACTATTTCCATCGAACTACTGCTAGATCCCCTTGACAGGAGGGTCTTTAGGAAAAACCATGTGAAAGAAAACCCTACGGAACCTCCCAGGTAAGGCGACCTCGGAGCATCTCTGAGCAGGTGGATGGCAGCAGGACCCACCACTCTCACTGAGCCCCCGGGCTCCCCGCGGGAACGAAGCGAAGGCGGTTCTGTTGCATGTGGCCTGTTGGCCCAGAAAGTGGCTCCCGTGAGTCAGGGTTGCAGAACACACAGCTGGGCAGCCTGCCCTGAGCCGTCCACTATTCCCGTTGTTCATCAGATCTAAACATGTCAAAACAAGGCCTTCCGGCTGCCTCTTACTCACAAGGAAGTGACTGACATACTTTCCAGCTCACAAATGATGTGCGTGCTTCCTCATGGCTTCATCTGTGCAGCATGCGGAAGGCAGCTGGGCTTGGATGGCAGCTCTGGCCTGCAGCGTGGGCTGTGGGAGCAAGTGGCTCTGGACGAGAGTGTCCCGCGTGCTGGCTCGGCCGCCGTTTCCTGTGGGCCCGGGGCTGCCCTGCCAGGGTTCTGAGATCGGTGCCACACCGTCAGCCTCTGAGTCAGGGCCTCCGTGGGAACACTCAGCACCATGCTGGGCTCTGAGACGTGACTGCATTGACCCTGGCTCACTCTACACACGGAACTAAATTCTAGTCATCTTAAACTGCCAAACACACAAACTGCCAAACTGTCAAACTCGTAGAGAAGCCCCTTGGGGAGGCGGCGGTCTCTGGGTACAAGCGGAGCCTAGATGCCTTCTCAGCCAGAGGGCACACAAGTGCGCAAAGCCTCCCAGGATCCAGGCAGAGAAGAGGCCTCACCTTTACAGACCCCACGGCAGGCTCCTGGGATAATTTTAACACCAGCAAGGAAGGTAGCTACGGGGATTAAACATGCAGAAATGTTGAGATTGGTGGGTTCACAACAATACTAAACTTACAATTGATACCTTTTGATCACTGCTATTTGATAATCTCAACAAGTCAATATTGACAAAGCACCATTAATACATATAATTAATGCAAATAGGTGATTGTAAAACATAAATATGTTAGAAGGGACTTCTGTAAGTAATTTATCCTATAAAAGAATTCTTTAAATCATATACACACACACATATATGGTTATTCTTGTAGGATGCCAGTGAATCAAATGTTTTTTTAAAAAACAGGTAAATAAAGAAACAGGATCTAACATTAATCTTGTCTTTTTTAGATGAACTGTACTACTAATAAGGTACAAATGAGGGAAAGGTTCTCTTTAGATGAGTCTTCCAGCTGCTAAGTGGGGAATGATGGCATGAGTATACTGCCCTTTTGCAGCTCCTAATCAATGAATCAAAGCAATGTCACCAACGGCAGATTATACCCCACATAAAGGTAGACCCGCAAGCCAGGGTGAATGATCAAACTTGGATCTGACACAGCGTCCAGAGCCAGCTAGCAGCTAGCAGCTACAGGAAACACAGGCCGCAGAGTGCTGAGCTGAGTGATGCCCAGACGCAGCAGGCACGGTCCCAGAGGTAGGAGGCTCTGCAGGACAGACGGCCACGTCGTTGCAGGTAAATCACATGGAAATGGGGAGACGGAAGAACCCCAGCATCCCACCGCAGGGTCCAGACGCACGCACGCTGCGACTCCAACATGCTGCAGTTAACGGGGGGTGCTCATGGATAACTAGGGCCCGTGAAGGCTGACTGTGACGTTGACGGTTTGATTGATCTGATGGAATGATTGATAACTTTTTAAACACGACAATGGGATTGTGGCTATGGTTTGCTAAACAGAGCTTATCTTTTTAGACATGTAGGGGGTTATTTATGAAAGAAATAATGTGAGGTGTGGGGCTTGCCTAGCATAATGGGATAGCTGGAGACTTTCTCTTCACTGACCCTTGCTTTCTGGGTGTCCTCAGAAAGGCTGTGTCTTTAGTCACAGTGTGTGATATTCTACATTCACTCCGAGTCCCTCGCCTGAATTGGTGCTTCCTGGAACCAGATAGGTTCACTATACTATGCTTCCTATTTAAAAGTTCTAAAATGCAATAGAAGAAAATAGGAGAATATTTTTGTAACTGGGAGGTAGAAAAATTTCCTAAGCAATGCAAGAAACTCTGAAGCCCCAAATAACAAAACTTTTCTATGACAAGATCTGCCATAAGGAAAAGGGAAGGGGAACCTGGAAGAAGATATTCACAGCATACGACCCAAGATAGCCGCCCACATGGCACGGAAACCCACAAAATGGAAAGACAGGGAGACCCGGGACTCCGGGGAAACATGAATACAACAACTCAAATGGCCAGCCTCACTTGTCCTGGGAAACGCCCAGTTAGAAAGGCAGCAGAATGCATCTCACCCATGAGACTGGCGGAAAGGAGCAGGGTGGATGGGGTGCTGGCGCTCTGTTGGTAGAACAGAGGCTGGTAACATCTTTCAGAAGGAAACACAACCACATTGATTCACATGGAAACGCATTTGCTCTAACTGAAAAATTCAGTTCCCAGGAATCAACTCTAAAAGCCTCTTGCCCACTGACAGCTTCATATTGTGCAAGCTGGGTACTCTGTGGTTTCCATTTCTGGTGTTTTGTGCTGCATCAGCTTTGCTCACTCAGAACTGGGTTTCCCAAACGCTCTTCCCACCTTGTTCTGAGTGGTGAGAGCCACACAAGACGTCTGACGTTTGAGGAGATTGGGAAGCAGAAGTGTGGCAGCCCCCACACACCCAAAGCAAGCAGCTACCACAAACGCACTTGCCCCTCTGGGGTGGGCAGCAGGACGATCCCCATGGGACCCTCATCCAGCAGCCCGGGGGGCTTCCCGCAGCTCCCATGTCACTGAGGCTGGAGGGGGCTCAGGGTTCTCACTGCTCACTGAACCTGGAGACGGCTCAGGGTCCTCACTGCTCACAGAACCTGGAGGGGGCTCAGGGTCCTCACTGCTCACTGAGCCTGGAGGGGGATCAGGGTCCTCACTGCTCACTGAGCCTGGAGGGGATTCAGGATCCTCACTGCTTACTGAGCCTGGAGGAGGCTCAGGGTCCTCACTGCTCACTGAGGCTGGAGGGGGCTCAGGGTCCTCATGGCTCACTGAACCTGGAGGGGGCTCAGGGTCCTCACTGCGCACTGAGGCTGGAGGGGGCTCAGGGTCCTCATGGCTCACTGAACGTGGAGGGGGCTCAGGGTCCTCACTGCTCACTGAGGCTGGAGGGGGCTCAGGGTCCTCATGGCTCACTGAACCTGGAGGGGGCTCAGGGTCCTCACTGCTCACTGAGGCTAGAAGGGGCTCAGGGTCCTCACTGCGCACTGAGGCTGGAGGGGGCTCAGGGTCCTCACTGCACACTGAGGCTGGAGGGGGTTCAGGGTCCTCACTGCTCACTGAGCCTGGAGGGGGCTCAGGGTCCTCACTGCTCACTGAGGCTGGAGGGGGCTCAGGGTCCTCACCTCTCAGTGAGGCTGGAGGGGGCTCAGGGTCCTCACCTCTCACTGAAACTGGAGGGGGCTCAAGGTACTCACTGCTCACTGAGGCTGGAGGGGGCTCAGGGTCCTCACTGCTTGCTGAACCTGGAGGGGACTCAGGGTCCTCACTGCTCACTGAGGCTGGAGGGGGCTCAGGGTCCTCATGGCTCACTGAACCTGGAGGGGGCTCAGGGTCCTCACTGCTCACTGAACCTGGAGGGGGCTCAGGGTCCTCACTGCTCGCTGAGGCTGGAGGGAGCTCAGGGTCCTCACTGCTCGCTGACGCTGGAGGGGGCTCAGGGTCCTCACTGCTCGCTGACGCTGGAGGGGGCTCAGGGTCCTCACTGCTCACTGAGGCTGGAGGGGGCTCAGGGTCCTCACTGCTCGCTGAGCCTGGAGGGGGCTCAGGGTCCTCACCGCTCACTGAGCCTGGAGGGGGCTCAGGGTCCTCATGGCTCACTGAACATGTAGGGGCCTCAGGGTCCTCACTGCTCGCTGAACCTGGAGGGGGCTCAGGGTCTTCACTGCTCGCTGAGGCTGGAGGGGGCTCAGGGTCCTCACTGCTCGCTGAACCTGGAG
Organism: Pongo abelii; assembly: GCF_028885655.2. Classification (NCBI taxonomy): domain Eukaryota; kingdom Metazoa; phylum Chordata; class Mammalia; order Primates; family Hominidae; genus Pongo; species Pongo abelii. The sequence goes on from NC_071990.2 coordinate 171,978,860, forward strand.
GGGGCTCAGGGTCCTCACTGCTCGTTGAGGCTGGAGGGGGCTCAGGATCCTCACTGCTCACTGAGGCTGGAGGGGGCTCAGGGTTCTCACTGTTCCCTGAGGCTGGAGGGGCCTCAGGGTCCTCACTGCCTGCTTTGCCTTGCATTCCTTCTGGGCACAGCCCTGCTGGTCTCCAGCCTGTTTCTCAGGCTCTGCTTCACAACAGGTGAACTTCTGTAATATTGCCCTTGAAGGTGGATGTGCAAGCCTGTTTCATCCTCTTGTCCAATAAGGTGAAGGTGTGAGTTTCCTCACAGAGAGCCTGCTGGCTTAGAGGAGATGCTCACCTGGGAATCTGGCTCACTCACATCACCTGGGAATCTGGCTCAGTCACATCACCTGGGAATGTGGCTCAGTCATATCACCTGGGAATCTGGTTCAGTCACATCACCTGGGAATGTGGCTCACTCACAGGGGTGCTTTAGCCTGAGCTATAGATGTTCTGATTTGAATCACTGGCCAGGACTGAAACATGGGTTCATTTCAGATCAAACCTGGATTTCTTGCCTGTCTTGGAAAAATTTGGCCACGTTGGAGCCACACTCCCACATAGGAATAACCTGGTATATAAGGGGGTGCAGCCATTGACACCCCACACAGAGGCGTCTGCAGGGGCCACAGTGCCTCCCACCCCCGTGTGATCCATGCTCAGGCCCAAGGCAGAGCCCCCACTAGTGATGGGCAGGGCAGATGGAGGCTCCTGGTGAGGTTCCTGTGAGAAACAGGGAAGGACACAGGAAGGAAAGGAGAGAGGGGGGAGAGACAGCGACAGAGAGAGAGAGAGAGAGAGAAACACTGGGACGTTCTGCCCTCCATCCCGGGCACACACAGGGTTTTCTGTGTGTCTATAACATGCTGTGTGTGACGGTGATGACCAAGGGTTGGCAATCACCTTTCTCAGATGGCTCTGAGAGTGGCCCTGCTCCAATAGAGTCCCAGCTGTGCTTTAAAGCCTTTGCCACTCCAAATTCACTCAGGGTAGATAGCGTGCAGTGTAGCACATGAGGGCACACAGAACTCTAGAGGCAGCAAGTGCCCCAGGGCCAGGGGCAGTGGCACAGACAACCTTCCCACACACGCAGGGAGCCCAAGACACAGAGACAGCCCCACCACATAAAGACAACCCATCACACACAGACAGCCCATCACACACACAGATAAACACACACAGGCCATCACACACAGACAGCCCATCACACACACAGATAAACACACACAGGCCATCACACACAGACAGCCCATCACACACACAGATAGACAGACACACACAGACAGCCCATCACACACAGACAGCCCATCTACAAAGATAGACAGACACACACAGACAGCCCATCACACACAGACAGCCCATCACACACACAGATAGACAGACACACACAGACAACCCATCACACACAGACAGCCCCGCCATACATGGACAGCCCATCACACACACAGAGAGGCTGCCCCATCACACACACACACACACACGCACACACACTCACTCACTGTGTTCCCACCTGGAACGTGGGGACTCAGGACCCTGCTCTGCCCCTGGAGACTGGGAGACTCGCTGGTCTCTGAAAGTGAGCTGTGCCTGGAAGGAGGCCAGAGCTGATGAGTCGTGTCTGTCTCTGCGACAGCCATCAGCCGTGGCGGGAGATGAATCCGTGATCCCCGAGGTCGTGGCTGCGTGTGCTCGGGGTTCTGTGCCCTCTGCTTTGGAAGGTGAGCCCTCCCCTCCACACAGTCATCACTCAGGCCCTGGTGCAGAGGGCGGCCCCGACCGCCCCAGGGGAGCAGCACCACCAGACGGAGCCCGGCCAGTGGCCTCCGAGCCTAGGAGGAACTCGGGTGACAGGCCGCAGCTGCACCCGTGCGGTGGGGAGGGCCGGCCCTGCAGAAGCCAGCAGGCGGGACAGAGGCTCGGGGCCATTGGGGGACTCAGCCCAAGGACAGCCTTTAGAAAGCCCCTGGTAATGGCCTTCCTCCAGAGTCCCCTTGAGCCTTGCTGTCACTGTGGCTCCGTGTGTGGCACGTGGGGTTTGTGGGCCACCCACAGTTCCCCAGAAACCCTTTCCCTCCCTATACAGGGACCCTGAGCTGTGAGGTGGAGAGGACCCCACGTCTCCCGAGCAGCCCCAGCCACGCTGAGAATGCGTTTGGAGTTCTGGGCCCTCTTCACGGAAGGTCATGCTTGCCTTTTGGGGAGAACTGAGACATGGAAACCAGGAAAAGCATTTCCGGAGCAGCCAGGAACCCCTGGAGCCTTCCAGGCCTTTGGGGGGCTCTGGAGCCCTGAGGGAGTGTCAGGGTGGAGGAGAGAAGCCTCCTCACTCCAGGTTCGGCTCCAGTCCCTGTGAAATCAGCGAATGGGAAAGAATCTCCCCAGCTCTCTCACCTGGAGCTGCAGGGATTCCTCCAAGTCCCTTGTCTCTAGCGGGCCTGCAGGACCCTGTGGGAATTCAGGAAGTCCCGGGTACAGGAGGCGCGTGCCTGCACCAAGCCTCAGCTGGATTCCAGGGTGGCAGCAGCTGAGGCCTCTGTCAAGGTCGGGATGTCTCGGCCCCAGAGACAGTGTGTGGGGCGCGTCGTGACATGTGGAGGTGGAAGGGGCCCGTGGGGGCCAAGCGAGGCGAGGTGAGGTGGGTGGGGTTCCAGGCAGGGCCCTTGTGTGAGGGCTCAGGTCCAGGCAGGGCCCTTGTGCTTAGGGAACTGTGGGCTTGGGGGACATGCTCAGCCATGCCAGGGTTACTCACAGCCACACCAGGGTCACTCACAGCCACAGGCAGAGATGCCAGGAGAGACCCCTGTCCTGTGGTCCCAGAGATGAGACCCCAGGACCCAGGGCTGGGGGAGACCTTGAGGCTCCCTTCGAGTGTACTTCAAGTCCCCAGTCACATTGGCAGAACTGGGGGACACAGCTACTGGCCCCGGTGAGTGGGTGCACCTGCATCCCCCCAAAGCCTCGGGATCCCTGCAGCCTGTGGCCCCACCCAGCCTCTCCTGGAAGACTCAGGACCCCTCAGCGAGGCAGGAATGGCCTCCACAGCTGTGCTCTGTGGCCCCAAGGTGGGAACTCAGCAAGAAATGGCTTTGGCTTTGGTTGGGTTGTGGACATGGTCACCCCGGTGGAACATAAAGTGCATTTGAGTGGCCGGCATGGCCCATGCTACGCAGGACAGAGTCAGGTCAGGTCAGGTCAGCCCGGGTCGGCACGTCACGCCGTCGCCGCCATGGGTCTCCTCCAGGAAGGATGCCAGGAACTCTGGTTTGCTGTGGAGGGTTCAGGGGGAGCGGAGTCCAGCTGACTGGCCCCTAGCAGTAAGAATCCTGTCATTCAAGGTCTTTAAAAATCTCTCCTGAAGACCCAGTTAATAGGACGGGGTGGGGGAACTCCTGGGATGTTCCAAACTCAGTCTTATGGAGGCCACTCTCTGGAGACAGTGTCTGAGCTGATGGGACCGCAGCAAGCGGGACAAAGCTGACCCAGCGTTAGAGGCAGACGCCATAGACTCAAACTTGTAGACAGTCCTGGTGGAAGCTGAATGCAGGCACATGAACGGCCCGTCATGCAGTGCATGTGCAATGATGGAAGACCACAAGGAAAAACCACAAGGGCACCTGAGGAGGGGCCGCAAGGTCACTCCAGGGGAGACCGCGAGGGGAGACTCTCCTGGTCTGAGAGTCCAGGCCTCAGTTTACCCACTTGCTGAGTCTTAGAAGGCTCCCCCGCCTTTCCAGATGGCCAAGGCAGGAGGCCCGTGCCAGCCAGGGGGCTTCGTCTTTCAGGACCCCTCTGTGTTGACCTCAGCTCCTTCTGCCTCCTTTTGTCACTTGTCTGGGAGGACCATGGCAGTGAGTTCAGATGCATCTCCCAAGATGAGCTGCTTTTAGCCCACCTGGTCAGCTCTTTGATTTGAATATGCTGGGCTGAAGTTTGGGGCTTCAGGCCCTTGTGCGATATTTTCATTTTCATTCTCAGAAAGAGCCGTCCCCAGGTTTCAGGAAGTGCCCCACGGTGCCCTCCTCATCCAGATCTGAGTAGCTCCAGGGTGACCAGGGCCCCTGGGTTCTTTGGGCAGCGGCCGAGTGTCCTCGTCTGCCTGATTTTAGCGGACACTCCGTGAAGGTTTGCCTCTGTCATTTGGTTGGGTTGTGGATGTGGTCACCTTGTTGGAACATAAAGTGCATTCGAGTGGCTGGCATGGCCCACTCAAAAAGGGTTAATGCCTTTACAGCCCCTAGAAAGAGTGTGGGGCGGCCACTGCCCCCACCCATGTGAACGAGGGAAGCTCCCTCTTGCAGGCCACAGGCAGTGGGCAGGGCGGGTGGGGTCCCAGCCCTGGGGAATGGCTGCTTTTGCTGGTTGGCTTCAGGCAGTTCCTGCACCCTCTCTGAGCCTCAGCCACCTCACCTAAAATGGGACCTGTTTTCCCTGCCTTTCTGGCTGGCTTCCGGATGCTGTCTTGCTGGGTCCCCTGAGACTGGGAGCAGTGTCTGCAGCAGGGATCTCTCAGGCTGAGGGAGAAGGCAGCTCAGCCTGGCAGGCGGCCATGGCCTCACTCCCCTAAGCCCCGAATGGAGTCACTGAGCCGCCTCTCTGCTCCCACATGTCCTGTGTGCTGTAGGCCCCTGGGCGGTGGGAGACCCTGGCCGCCTCTCTGGGAGGCCTCCTCCTTAGAGAGGCGTGTGGCCCAGCCGAGTCAGCTCTGGTACACAGACCAGGACTCAGGACCTGCTGCCCCCAGTCGCAGGGCCTGGGACAGCTGCCAACCCCTCCTCACATACAGCGCAGGGCGGCGCTTCCCCAGCTGGACAGGGATTCAAGGCCCTTGGCACCGGGGCCACTGCTAAATGGCAGGCATACGAGCTGCACGTTTATGAGAGGACATTTCCTGACTCTTACCCCATTTGAATCAAGTAGAGATAAGCACCCTTATGTCTGTGTTATTTCAGATTTAAAGAGGCTGTACATTTTGCGCTGTTTCAGAGAACGAGGCTCATGCCTGGCTCTCTGGCTCTGCCCGTGAGGGACTGTGGAGAGGCCACGGTGAGGGCTTGGCGCCCGCTCTGCCGGAGGCTTCCACCTGCTTCTCAGCCTGGGGCGGGGGGTCCGTCCCAGCCATGCCGGCAGGTCCATCCTGCTCAGGCTGTGGCCGTGGGCACCTGACACGGTCCTGGCCTGAGTAGGGATCAGCAAATCCCCGATACACAAGGGACTAAACAGCAGCTCAGAAACGGCTCCATGCACCCTCCAGGACACAAAGGCAGTGAATGGATGTGACACAGATGGCAGCCTTTCCGTCCTTCACCCTGGAGTCCCCATGCAGCCTCTGCCGTGCAAACCAGCCACGCATCAGAGAGACTACAGCCTGCGCCTCTCCCCGAGCCCAGACCTGTGCCTGGCTGCTCCTGAGCAGCCCTGACCCTGACTCTCACGTGGAAGTCTCAAACCATGGCTCCCACCACCAAGCAGGCGTCTTCCTTCCCACGCGCACGTTTCCCTGCGTGCTTCCACTCGGAGTGAGAGGAGATGCCATGGAGAGCTTGGTGCTGCAGACCCACAAATCTGATTGTACTGTGTAGTGGTGCTGGCCGGGCACAGGGCAGTGGGGCTTGCAGTAGCTCGGCGAGAGACCCCTGGCGGATGGCAGTGATGTGTGGGGAGAAGCACTCAGACCCTGGCTGTGTAGCGGTGCTGGCCGGGCACAGGGCAGTGGGGCTTGCAGTAGCTCGGCGAGAGACCCCGGGCGGATGGCAGTGATGTGTGGGGAGAAGCACTCAGACCCTGGCTGTGTTTTCCACGTAGAAGCTTCAGTGTCGTTGATGGAGGCTGGGGTCAGGGTGTGAGCAGAAGACAGGGCGGGGCGGGGGCCTCTAAGCTCTCAGCTCAACCTCAAACAGCGTGGCCTACGGGACAGCACAAAACCACGTGTGCTGGGACACGGCAGGACGCGCATGACCTATAATGCAGCGGCCAGCGGCACCATCACAGCCGTTTGGTGGAAACCAAAGACACAAGTCCACAACAACAGATTCTGAAGAGGGGTGAGCCAGGTGATCATGATTATAAGGCTTTTCTGATAGGACGGGGTCCTCCACGTGCCCCTCAAGAGGCAGACACTACAGGTGTGCGGCAGGGACCCACGCGGGAATGGCCACCTCTGTCTCAGGCAGAACAGACAGACGCCACCTGCCCCTGTCAGGGCCACACCTGCAGGAAAGAATTTCAGACTTCAGATCTGAACAATCTGGAAAAAGAGAGTGAATGTTTAAGCTCCCTCTCAGCCTGGCAGTGGTGGCATCCATGGGCAGCGAGTCCAGATCCTGAGGCTGCCACAGCCCCTGCACCGTGGCGGCCACACAAGGCTCAGGCACCTGCCTGTGCGCAAGGACACCCAGCCATGGTGAGGCCTGGGGCCGCCGCCCTCTGCTCCAGCCACCCGGTGCTGCTCTCTGGGGGCTCCTTCAGCTGCAGGAAGCCAGGGCCGCTGTCCATCCTGAGGCCCCGTCCCTCCTGCCACCCTCTCAGCCTGCCACAGAGTCCGGAGAGGTTTTCCAGCAGAGGCTGTGACCGCAGCCAGCGAGAGATGAAGAAAGAACCCGCTCCCCACGACATGTACCCAAAGGCGCCGGCCACAGGGAAACACGCACAGGTCATTGCAGGGCACGTCTGACAGAGGTGCGGGGGCTGTGAGGACTGGGAGCGGCTGTCCACGAGGGCCCAGGGACACGCGTTCATGGACCATCTTACCCGCCTGCTCAGTCGAGGTCGAGAGCCCCAGGGAGAGCGGTGGCCGCCTGCCCCAGGCAGCACCGGGCATTCCCACTCTTCCTCCTCTCCAGGACAGGCTCCTCAGATGAGAGCAAGGATTGCAGCACGGGCCCGAGCGACCCTGCCATCTCTGAGCCACGCCCCCTGGCCAGGGCCGCCCACCCACTATCACCGAGGCCCACACCTGCCGAGGCCTACACCTGCTGAGACCCACACCTGCTGAGACCCACCCACTATCACCGAGGCCCACATCTGCGGAGGCCCACACCTGCTGAGGCCCACACCTGGGGGATGGGCAGTCAGGGGAGGACGAGTGGTGCCGAGGGTCTGGGGAGCCCCTGAACCACCAGGGCGAAGTTCCCGGCTGGGGAGACGCAGAGCCAGGGCTCTGCACAGAGGGTGCCCTGGGGAGCAGGCGTGAGAGCCACCTCTGCGATGTGAGGTCACGAGACAGACGTCAACAAGGGCTGGCCAGAGAGAAGAGCCGGTCACCCAGGGCCTCGGAGGGAAGGAAGGCTCGGGGACCCGCAGGACGAAGGCTCAGAGAAGCCCCTGGGGAGCAGCCTGAGCACAGCGAGCTCTGAGACAATGGCCAGTGTCCAGCGACAGGGTGTTCAGAGACGGGGTGTCCAGCGACAGGATGGGCCTGAGGGGACAATGGCCGCCATGTCCAGTGACAGGATGGGTCCGAGGGGACAGTGGCCACCATGTCCAGTGACAGGGTGGGTCCGAGGGGACAGTGGCCGCCATGTCCAGCGACGGGGGGGTCCGAGGGGACAGTGGCTGTGATGTCCGGCGACAGGGTGGGCCTGAGGGGACCTGCTCTTCCAAGACCACATCGTCATAATTCTGTGAACATTTACACTGAAAAACAAGTGTTTGACTGGCACCGATGCCTGGCACGGCTTCCCTCATTCATTCCCATGTGCGCACCGGGCACCTCCTTCATGGCCTCAGCCTCCCTGGTCCCCGGTTTGTGCTGGACCTGTGGCCAGGGCTTCCTCACCTGCCGATCGACCCTGTGCCAGCCTCCGTCCTGCTCCCCAAGGCTCAACCTCCCCGCGGCCCAGTGGCCTCCGCCTCCCATGCCCTCCTCAGCCGGACACCATCACAGTCCTGGGTTCACATCGGGCCACCTTCTGGCTGGGCGGGATGAGCCCTGTGGGGCTGGGATGTGCACGTCAGCAAAGGAGCCAGCACCAGGCTGGTCTGGAGATGCTAACCCAGAGGTTCCTGGATCCGGCGGGCTGTGCGCGGCCCTCCTGGCCTGGCCATGTCCTCAGCTGGTGCTGCAGCCCATCCTCTCTGATCCGCACAGACCTGTGGCCACCCTTGTGTGTGTCTGCGGCACATTTAAATTCCATGTGAATCGAGAGGAGGACCTGCCCCGCGGACCTCTGCAGCCTCCACAGGACCTGCAGGTGCGGAGCGGTTCCTTTCTCGTGGTGTTGAGGGCCAGCAGGCCGCACTCTGTCTCGCCACGCGAAGTGCCACAAATAGCGGATGTCTCCCTGCCCTTTCCTCAGCTGCTACTGCTGGGTTCTAACCTCCAACAGGCCAGCCCCAAACCAGGCCCCTGGCACCTGTTCAGGCCAGCCAGCCTGTCGGCCCCTCTGTGGGTGTCTGGCCTCAGGCCCTGACCTCTGGTGCTGTCCCTCAGCACCCAGAAATGCTCTGCGCACAGTGGTCCCCACGGTCCACAAAACGCACCCCTGTATGTTCACACACATGCGTGTGTTCCAATAATACACACTCACGAGACTCACATACACACATATGCCTATACAGTACACACAGGCACACACAATAAAACTCATACACACACATACACACACACGACACACACAAGCACACGCGCATATACATTCCACACATACAACACACACTCACAAGCATGCAAATACACATATGCATATACATGACACACAGGCACACACAACACACATGCACGCACATACACAACACACAACACTCATGAGCACACACACATATGCATATACATTACACACACAAGCACGCATACACACATATGCATATATATTACACATAGGCACACACAACCCACATGCATACACACACAGGTACACACAATAAAACTCACATGCACACACATACACATACAACACACACAAGTATGAGACCCCACAGTCAACCAGATCTAAGTAAACAGACGATTGGATGGAGCAGAAATCCCCTATCAATCACCCTCTGCTTTGAATAGTTTGCTATCTGCATGATTTAAAGGAAAACTGAAGCTCTTATTAGAATAAAGTAAAAATGATCATTTCTTACCTTAAAATATAAACACGTGTCTGTATGTCATGTGTGGCCTGTCAGGAAGATGATTTGCATTGTCGGTTTCTGAGTGTGCTTTACAGGAAATAAAGGATGAGGCCCCTTCACGTGACGGGCTCCCGTCTCGCACGCTGGTTACCCCTTGGAGCTTCCCGTTTATGTGGATTGTGGCAGTGACTTGAAGTGGAGCCGAGTGCAGTGACCTCTTGTTAACACCAGAGAGGTCTGTGGACCAGTGTGCTTTCTGCTCACATCGACTGAGAGCACCACCGGGTAACAGCGGCATTCTCACTGAGTGTTTTCTTCATCACACAACTGTACATCTGACGATCTCAGCCCACACAGTGGAGGCGCACCAAGGGCACGGGAAGCACCGGGCGACCTCAGGAGCTGCAGCCCTGCCGAGATGTTGGCCTCTTTTATTTCCTCACTTTCCCTTTTATATGGTTTTAGCTCTCACATTATATTTCACTCTCTCTATAGCCGTTTGCCATTGTGTGAAATGGCAGTTGCCTGTAATCTCCTGGGACTTGCTACTCTGGATGGAGGCTGAGTCCCTGAAGTCCACCCATCTATGACTCCTGGTCCACCCAGGCTTTGGCCCTGCCTGGGGAACGTGCCCGAGTCTGCGCGGCCTCTCCACTCAGAGCCGCCTCAGAGCCTCCTCCACAGCCCACGTAGCCCTGCCCGCTCTCCCTGGGATTTCGGGTGCAGTCGCAGGGTTAGGGGTGAGGGGTGGCCCCGCTCCAGGCACGAGTGCCAAGTCCTTTCCAGTGCAGCTGCCCAGTCCACCGCGGACCTCAATGTTTGGAGGCAAATGGCCCCACATCCCTCCTGACACCAGGACACCCAGACTTTCTGTTCCTGCAGGTCTCATGGGTGTCAGATGGAGCCTCAGGCTGAGCAGCGCACGTGGGTGCCCAGTTCATTTGTGAAACACCTTCCGTGTCCTCTGCAATCGCCTTGCAGGGCCGTTCAGGGTCCTCATGGGTGTGAGGTCGGCAGGACAGCGGCCCACAAGGTGCCCACACCCATCCTCAGAACCTGAAATGTGTCACCTGTGTGGCAAGAGGGGCCGTGCAGATGCGATTAAATCGAGGACACTAAGCAGGGAGGTGATGCCACATGATTCAGGGGGCCTGATGTCCTCACGGGCATCCATAAAAAGGAAAAGAGGGAGGTGGAGGGTCAGGCTGGCCAGAAGGCCAGGCACAGACCAGACAGAGGCTGGGGTAGAGCACAGAGAGGGTTTCTCCCAGGAGCCTCCAGAAGGAGCCAGCCCTGCCCACTTCTGGATTTTAGCTCACAAAGACTTGGGCGGGATTTCTGACCTTGAGAACTGTAAGGAAATAAATTTTGTGTTCTTTAAAGCCACTAAATTCATGGAAATTTGTTGCAGCAGCAAGAAGTAAGGAATCCATTGCAGAAGAGGTTTGTAAAAAAAGATCTTTGGTACCTTATCATTTTTAGTTGCGTGTATTCCAAAATCTCCCAGTCTGAAATTCTTAAGATGTTTTTTGATGAAGAAAAGTTTATAATTTAAATATGGTCAAATTACCAACATTTTATATTTAGCTTTCTTTAAGATAAGCTTTCCTATTCCAAGGAGTAAAAGATACTCACCTATATGGTGTACAAAGGGTGTAAATTAATGGAGAGATACATCATGTTCATGGATAGGAAATGACAATTTTAGCCAGTTTGAATCTATAGACTCGGCCCAATTCAAATCAAAGTCCCAATAGAGTTTTCTACGGAGCTCAATGAGCTGATTCTCCAAGTGTGAGGAAAGAAGGATCCAGGGAAAGCCCATACTCCTTGCTGTGGTGTTTAGGGGGGTAAAATTTTTGTGTCAACTTGACTGGGCCATGAGGTGCCCAGATACTTGGTCAAGCATTATTCCAGTGTGTCTGTGAGGGTGTTGCTGGGGGAGACTGACGTTTGAACCTGAGCATGAGAAAGGTGTGGGCCTTGGTGTGTCTGTGGGGGTGTTTCTGGGGGAGACTGATGTTTGAACCCGAGCGTGAGTAAGGTGTGGTGGGCCTCGTCTGAGCAGTTGATGACCTGAATACAACAAAAGGGTTGAGAGACAGAACTGGGATGAGAACTGATGCCCGGCAGCTCCCTGGGTTGCCACTGGCATATCCTGGACTTTGCCTCCATGACTCAGTGACCCAGCTCCTTATTGTCTATGTATATGTCCACTCTGTTCTGTTTCTCTGGAGAACCCAGGCTAATCCAGTGTTCCAGTTTCTGCAGGTTTCTGAGGCACCACCCCACCCATTCCACCTTGCACTCCGGCTGAAGTAAGCCCTGGGCCAGCCCTCCCCCAGGGGGCAGGAAGCTCTGCTGTGAATGTCTGGGGTCTGCTGTCTGCCTCCCTGGGCTCAGTCTCTGCCTTGCTGTTCACAATGTAAACGTTGGAAAGTCAGTTTAGCCTTTCTCAGTGTATCAGTCCACTCTTGCACTACTGTAAAGAAATACCTGATGCTGGGTGATTTATCAAGAAAAGAGGTTTGATTGGCTCACAGTTCTGCTGACAAGCATGGTGCCTGCATCTGCTCAGCTACAATCATGGCAGAAGGCGAAGTGGGAGCCAGCCCTTCACATGGACGGAGCCAGCAGAAGGGGGTGGGGGCCGTGCCACACTTTAAACAACCAGATCTGGTGAGCGATCTCTCAGGAGACAGCTCTGGGGGGAGATGCTAAACCATTAGAAAATCAGAAACCGCCCCATGACTCAGTCACCTCCCGCCAGGCCCCACCTGCAACACTGGGGATTACAATTTGACAGGAGATTTGGGCGGGGACACAGACTCAAACCACAGGAGATTTGGGCAGGGACACAGACCCAAACCACATCCCGAGCCTTGGTTTCATCCACAAAATGGGAGGCATCACAGTGCCCCATGTGAGGGCCGTGCCGAATGCCCATGGGGTAACCCAGCAAGGCCTTTGGCCCTGTGCCTGGCGTGGATGTCAGCTCTTACTGTTATGACAGACCTGCGGGGTCCCCGGGGCCTCCCAAGATCCCCCGGTTCATGGGGGGCAGGGGAGACTTTAACCTGAGAGTCCCGGCCTCCAGCCCCCAAGGCCCCCCCATGGGAGAGGTGGGATTATCTCTGCGTTCCGTGACTCAGGGAGCCCTGGGCTCTCCCCGAGCAAGTCTCCTCTAGCCACTAGAACAAGTCCTTCAAACTCAGTGGCCTCAAACCACACAAATTATTTATTATCTTACAGTTCTGGACCTTAAATGTCCAAAAAGGACCCTACGGCATGAATGTCACGGTGTCCTCAGGGCTGGTTCCTTCTGGGGGCTCCAGGGAGAATCCTCACCCTCCCGGGGCCTCTTCCTGCCTCCAGAGGCCACTGCGTTCCGTGGCTCAAGGCCACCTCCTGCACCTGCAGAGCTGACCACGGGGCTCAGTCCTTCCCATGCACATCCCCCACATCCTCCCTCTCGACTTCCTCTTCCACTTGCGAGGACCCTCTGAGAACCTGCGGCCTACTGGAATCATCTAGCATAGTCCTTCCATCTCAGGGCCTTCACTGGATCTGACCTATGGAGTCCCTTTGCCATGAGAGCTGAGACATTTGCAGGCTCTGGGATCAGGACTGGAAACCTCGGGGCCCGGCGTTCTGCGACCACACCTGGGAAGGCCTGCTTCCCTCACAGAGGCTGGAGGGCCCTGGGGGGAAGCAGCCTGGAAGACACAGCGCAGGCCCCACATACACACGGGGACCATGCTGATTTCCAAGGGTGGAGACCCCTCCTTGCCTCCGTTGTAATTTTCCAGGGCCTTGTGTATTCCTTCATGCTGTTTTTCCCCATGACGTCCGTGCTGCGGGTGACATTGCATCTGGGTGTTGCTTTGCAGGTGCTACCTGGGCGAACACTAGGCTCTGTGTGCCACACGCTGATCAGGAGGTGCCTGGAGTTGGGGGTGCCCGGGGGGCGCAAGGAGAGCACCGACGTCCCCTGGCTCGCACTGCCTCTGTGCCCCGCGCGCCTCTCAGAACACTGATCACCCAAGTCACCAGGGATCCGAGAAATGCAGGAAGCATGGGGTAATGAGCTCTGTGAATTCACGCAGAATGCTGAATGCATAATTTATCACCCTAGAGTGAAGACATCCTCAGACACGAAGGGCATAGAGTTGAGCATCCCAGTGAGGCGCACACACTTAGCCTCCCCCCCGCAGCCCATCCAGGACAGGAAGCATGAGGAAAGCCTTCTGCGGTGCCTGCCGTGGGCGGGTGGCTTCCTGTCCCAGACTGATGTGCCCGTCCCAGATTTCGGGGGCAGCCCCACAGGCATGGCCGGCAGAGCTGCGGGACAGGCCCCCCTCTACAGAGGCCGCTCAGGGCGTTTTCTCTGCCAGGCCCCAGCCAGGGTGGGGAAGCAGAAATGACCTACTTTCCCTCTGGTGATTTGCTATCCTGATGGCCTCTCCCTGTGGAAGAGATGCAGAGGCCAAGGCGAAGGACAGCGGCTCCCTCCAGCACCCGGCCAGGCGGGCCATGGGCCAAGCAGGTGGGCCCTCTGCCCCAGGGGTGCCGGGTGTGCTGGGTGGTGTGGGAGAGGCCTCTGCTCCTTCTGAGCTGCAGAGACTGGGGCTGGTCCGAGGCCGCCCTGCCTCCAGGCCATCTCTGCCAGTCTTGTCTGCAGCCCCGTTGCCAGGGCACAGTCCTAGACAACCTGTCACATGCCTGAGGTCAGAGGTCAGGGTTACTCCTAGGTTCTGGAGCCTTGGACCAGGGGACCGGCTGGAGCTGCTGTGCCTGAGAATGCTGAGCCGGTCCAGCATGGCCCAGGTCGATTGTGCAATCCTGGGCCAATAGCTCCACACCTTCCCTCAAGGTTTTTGTTTGTTTGTTTTGAAACAGAGTCTCGCCCTGTTGCCCAGGCTGGAGTGCAATGGTGTGATCTTGGCTAACTGCAACCTCCGCCTCCTGGGTTCAAGCGATTCTCCTGCCTCAGCCTCCCAAGTAGCTAAGACCACAGGCACACACCACCATGCCCAGCTGATTTTTGTATTTTTAGTAGAGATGGGGTTTCACCATGTTGGTCAGGCTGGTCTTGAACGCCCTGCCTCCAGGCCATCTCTGCCAGTCTTGTCTGCAGCCCCGTTGCCAGGGCACAGTCCTAGACAACCTGTCACATGCCTGAGGTCAGAGGTCAGGGTTACTCCTAGGTTCTGGAGCCTTGGACCAGGAGACCGGCTGGAGCTGCTGTGCCTGAGAATGCTGAGCCGGTCCAGCATGGCCCAGGTCGATTGTGCAATCCTGGGCCAATAGCTCCACACCTTCCCTCAAGGTTTTTGTTTGTTTGTTTGTTTGTTTTGAAACAGAGTCTCGCCCTGTTGCCCAGGCTGGAGTGCAATGGTGTGATCTTGGCTAACTGCAACCTCCGCCTCCTGGGTTCAAGCGATTCTCCTGCCTCAGCCTCCCAAGTAGCTAAGACCACAGGCACACACCACCATGCCCAGCTGATTTTTGTATTTTTAGTAGAGATGGGGTTTCACCATGTTGGTCAGGCTGGTCTTGAACGCCTGACCTCATGATCCGCCCACCTTGGCCTCCCAAAGTGCTGCAATTACAGGCGTGAGCCACCATGCCCGGCGCCCCCATCAAGGTCTTCTTAAGTAAAATGGGGCAGGCATCTGAGGCTTCACCACCCAAGGACCTGACTGTCTCAGAAACGACCCCTGGAGGCCGAGGACCCGAGTCCCACAGCCACTCCCTCACCCTGGCCTTGCGCCCTGTGGTTTTCTCTCTTTCCTGTGAGTCCCACAGCCCAGCCTGACCAGGTTGCAGCCCTGGGCTGGGCCACATCCGGGTGAAATCCCCCTGATCCTGACAGTGCTGTTTAAAATGGAGAAAACATGGGTTTGTCAGCAAATGGACAGTTCTGAGAGTGACAGTACGTTCCCATGCAGATAAGGTGTCTGTCTGTATCCCTGCTCGCCCCTGTGCCGACTCGAGCTAAGCCGTCCTGGTGTGGCCCCTTGGCATTAGCCCCTGAGCTGTCTCCATGGCCCAACCGTGCCCTAACTCTGAGCATGAAGGGGACAGTCCCCCGGGGTCAGCTGGGACAAAGCAAAGCGGTGCTGAGAGTGGGGGCGGCAGCTGCTTTAAGCTCAGTGGGTTTGCCAATAGGACAATGCATGTCAAGCAGCTGGGGTTGGAGCTTCAGGCCCCTCCAAGCCCCTGCCCTTCACTGCTGGGTGGGAGACTAGGAGGTCGCATCACCCTGTGTCTATGACCAGAAGCTCCAGCCACGGGTGTGACCCTGAGTGGTGGCTCAGCCCAGGTGCTGAAGGCTCTGGGCCCTGTGGGGTGATCCAGGAGCAGGGGCCTCTGTGGACAAGGGCACCAGCCTGCGCGGCGAAGCTCAACCACAAACGTGTTTTGAAGGAGGGACTCACTCCTCCACCAGCCTTTCCAACTGAGCATCCATGTGGGTGCACCTGCCCTGGTGGCCTTCTGAGCCCCGTGGTCACAGCCTCTCCTGGGGACCAGCTCTTCAGAGAACATCTCAGGAGCCTGACAGCACTGACGTCCTGTGGCCCCATCAGGACCCCGAGCCACAGGCCCAAACACAGACTTCTGTGGGCTTAGCTCTCTGTTGGCTCCCTGCAGACGCCTCCAACAAGGCCTGTAAATAATGTTTCTTTGAATCAGGCTTGTGTGGCGTGCTAAAGTGCATTAACTTTTATTTATGTTACAGTATTAAAAACAGATGAAACATCAATCGATCCATTGGGATGTCCTTTGGGAGTTACAGACAAAATAATTTGAAAGATCTTTTTTTAAAATGTGTTTGAATTGAAGCTCCAGATGGTGCTTAAAGATGTGTTGGAGGGTTCTGTATAAATCAGAAGGAAGAACAAAGACAAAACAACAACAATAAAAGAAATGCACGAGTGAGTGTGTGTGCGGCTTCGTTTATGCCGAGGACTCTAATTCAGAGAACACAAGCTCTGCAGGCACAGAGTCCAGACCCACACCCAGCACCCGGTGCCTCCCTGCTCTGCTGTTCCCAGGCCTTAACAGTGAACCTCAGTGTTCTCCTTTGTAAATTGAGAAAGCCATCTCTTTTGTAGGGTATGAGGGCCCTCAAAGAGATAGTATCTACCTAAAAAGAAAGAATGCTGTTAGACCTGACTTGAGGCTAGAGTTGCTGTAAAGGAGCTCAGCACACAGTAAATGCTCAGTAAGTGTTTTCCTTTTTTTCCAGCAGGACCACTCACTGCAGGTCTTACATTTGCCTAAGAAATTACTGAATGCTTGTCCCACAAAGAAAATTATTGGAACTCATAAATGAATTTGGCAAAGTTTCAAGATACAAAATCAACAAACATCAGTTGTGTTTCTATACATGAACAATGCATAATCCAAAAAGGAAATCAGGAAAAGGATCCAGGTTCAAGAGCATTGAAAAGGAATAAAATACCTAAAAATGAACTTAACCAAGGAGGTGAAAGACTTGCACATTGAAAACTACAGGACATTTCTAAACGAAATTGAAGAAGGCACAAATAAATGGAAAGGCATCCTGTGTTCACTTAGTATTGTTAAGATATTCACAACATGCAAAGCAGTCTCTAGGAATTCTATAAAATCCCTACCAAAATCCCAATGGCATTTTGTGCAAATGAAAAAAATTAATCCTAAAATTCATATATAAAGTCTCAAGAGACCCTGATTAGCCAAAACAAACTTGAAAATAAAAAAGAAAGATGACTCACATTTTCTGATTTCAAAACTTACTACAAAGATACAGTAATCGAATGGTGTGGTACTGGCAGGAAAAAAAAGACAGATATATAGAGCAACAGACTAGAATAGAGGGCTCAGAAATGCACATCTGTGGCTAAATGACTTTAACTCATGCATCAAGACCATTCCATGAGGAAAGGATGACTTCTTCAAATGATGCTGGGAAACCTGGCTGTCCACATGCAACAGAATGAAGCTAGACACTTACCTTACACTATGAACAAAAATTCACTCAAAATAGGTCAAAGACCTAAATGCAAGACCCAACATTGTAAATGTCTTAAAAGAAAACATAAAGGAAAGTTTTATAGCATTGGATTTGTCATGAATTTCCTGCCTGTGACACCAAAAGCACAGACAATAAAAGCAAAAATAGACAAATGGAACTACATTAAAATTTTAAAACTTCTGTACATCAAAGGACACAATTGACAGAGGAAAGGCAACCTATGGATGGGAGAAAATATTTGGAAATTGTGTATCTGGCAAGCGGTTAATATCCAGAATATTTACAGGACTCCTAAAACTCAAGAACAAAAACCAAATGACCCAATTTAGAAACGGGCGAGGGACTTGAGTAGACATTTCTCTAAAGCTGGTATACAAATGGCCAGCAAGCACATGAAAGGAAGCTCAACACCACTAAACATGAGGGAAATGCTAATCAAAAACATAATGAGACATCACCTCACATGCAGTCGGGTGACCACTATCAACAAAAGTTAAAAATTGTTGGCAAAGATGAAGAGGAATTGGAACACTTGTTCCCTGTGAGCAGGAAGGTCAAATGGTGCAGCCGCTGTGGAAAACACTAAGGCAATTCCTCACAAAATAAACATAAGATTAGCATATTTTTCGGCAATCCCACTTCTGGGCATATACGCAAAAGAACTGAAGGCAGAGCAGGGTCATGAAGAGACAGTCACGGAATCCAGCAGCATTATTCACAACGGTTAAAATGTGGACGCAACCCAAGGGTCCATCAACAGATCAATGGATAAACAAAATATGTGTGTGTTGTGTGTTGTGTATGTGTTGTGTGTTGTGTTGTGTGTGTTGTGTATGTGTTGTGTTGTGTGTGTATGTGTGTGTTGTGTGTTGTGTCATGTGTGTATGTGTGTTGTGTGTGGTGTATGAGTGTGTGTTGTGTTGTGTTGTGTGTTGTGTGTTGTGTGTGTTGTGTGTTGTATTGTGTTATGTGTGTTGTGTGTGGTGTATGCATGTGTGTGTTGTGTGTTGTGTGTGTTGTGTGTATGTGTGTGTTGTGTGTATGTGTACGAGGGCACCATGCTCAGTGGAATAAGCCAGCCACAGAAAGCCAAGTCCTGCATGACCCCACTTCATGAGGTCCCTAGAAGAGTCACATCACGGAGAGAGAAAGCAGGAAGGTGGGTGTGGGGGCAGGGGAAGCAGCAGGGACTGTGTTTAATGGGGGCGGAGGTGAAAAGGCTCTGGACTAGGTGCACAACAGTGTGGATTTACTTAACACTAAGGAGCTGAACACCTAGAAATGGTTAAGATCATCCATGCTGTGGGGTGTCCTACTGAAGAATTACCCTGGCCCCCGCGGACCTCACCACTGAGCAAGGGTAAGAAGTGGGTGCTGATGAGAGCAGTGAGCACGGGCACTTGCCCTAAGGTTGGTGTTTCCAGGTAGGCCTGATGGCTGCCAGGACAGCACCCAGTCCTTGGCTCTCTGTGGAGCCTCCCTCCCATGGCCTGGGGTGACCCAATTCCAACAGATGAACTGCACCTCCAAGCAACCGTAAGAAGCACTCTTTGTGAATGTATGCATGTGACTTGCTGGAAGTGTGTTTCCAAACGTACCCAGGGAGAAACAAAATAAATTTTAGAGGTTCTTCTAAGTCTCTGGACTGGCATTATAGCCAGATGCTGTGGTCACTGTCTCCTGAGCCTTCGCCATGCCTACAGACTTTGAGGAAGTTTGAGAACCAGCAACATTATCCCAACATTGCCGAGTCATCTCCCAGGAACCAGGACACCTCTTCTTGGCTGCAGAGACTTTTGCTGGACAGAAAAGTGGTTCCCTCACCATCAAGGTGCTGAGCAGGTGGGTGCCCTACCCAAGCTGCCTGGAATTCTTGAAGGCTGGAACTTTCCATGGCTGGAACCACACATGTGTACGAGGCATGGATTCTTCTGTCTCTGCTCTGCCTGCCTCTTCCGCTTCCTCAGCAACACCATGAGAGTGACTCACAACGCCCAGCCCCTGGCCAGAGGCCTGGCACCGATGGCTCCCACCTCGGGGAGCCCCTGGGGGCAGGAACATCTTGGTGTAGGGACGTTCGGTAAGCTCTGGACACTCCACTGGGACACATCTGCCTGGAGCCAGCCCATTCCATGGAGGGGTCGGTTGGGTGGGTGCACATGAACCCCTCGTCTATTTGAAAGTGTGGAACGATCTAGAGCAGGCAGTCAGAAAACAGTCTTCTAACGAGTGAGAGAACGAGACAGGAAAGTGGATGGTGAGTGTTAGTGGAGTCAGGTTTGTCAGAAATTGAGTTACTTACCCTTTCTCCTTACCTTAGACAAACTGAGGTGAAAAGTAGTTTGTCTTAGCTATACAAAAATCTTTTTTTTTTTTTTTTTTTGCAAAATTCACTCATCTATTTATTCATTCATGAATCAAATCTTTCCTAGGGCGTATTTCTCTCCAGGGCCTTGTACTGGGTTGGGGACCCCCAGAAGAAAGTGATGTGGGGTCCTTCCTTCCTTGGGCCACAGACGATGTGAACCAGAATGGTCACAGCTGCAAAACCACCGCTCTCCAAATGCACGTTTCAATTGACAAGGCCAAAAGTGTGGCCTTGGAGAGATCCTGCAGCCACAGGATGAGATGTGACTCCCAGGAAAGGACCGCCGTGACCAGCGGGTCTGTGCGTCTGCAGACTGGGTCCCTGTGTCCTCCACATCCTCCTCCCCGGCAGCTCCCTCACCCATGGGATGGAGATTTGCAAGGGCCAAGTCAACGCCTGTGCAGCCACCAGTGGGCTGAGACAGGACTAATGTGAGGGCACTGCAGTTTTAAAGATTTAAGTGGAAATCAAAATGGAAATTTAAGAAACAGGAAATAAGACCAGGAGGAGGCCCAGAAGTTTTGTGTTTGGTGGATGCAGGGCTCCTGAGAATGCAAAGCTAGGTACGAAGGGAAGAGGAAAAGACAGTGTGGAGCATCCAAAGTGACCGCCTCAGGCTTGTGGTGGTGTTGATTTCTCATGTTCTATTTTATATTTTTCATATTTTCTAATATTTTTGCAGGGCATTCTTGTGATATAAGGAGGACATTACAAAAAAATCATACATTTTTAAAATAAAGACAAAAAATGTGTTCAAAGAATTGACAAGCGTAGCCCCTTTGTGTTCTGAAAAAGTTCAGTGCATGGCAAGCTTCTGAGTCCCTGTCTCTGTATGAACAAAGGTCTTGGTGTTTTAGAAGGCAAGGTAGACTCCTACTGTTCGTATTCTTGTGCTTCCAATGTAAACTTTGTATTCTACCTAAGGCTTGTACAAATCACTGTGCTTTGCTCTGAAGTGGCCCAGAGAAAGTCTGGATGTTTCAGGGCCTTTAAGATGAGTGAAGAAACAGGGTCTTACCACATACTCAGCCCATTTAACGTTTATGTTTCCAAAACATATTCTGAATCACTGAGCTTAAGAATGAAGTGACTCAAGGTATAAACCAAAAATAAGATTCTAAGCCCCCACAAGGATCTAAATGGGCCCCTTCTCTCAGCCACGGGCATTCCGAAGTTAACCTGAAAAATTCCTTCAGGCCGTGATGGGAAGTGGGGGTCAGACATTTCTCATTATACCGCACAACCACTGGAACCCGGGAAAAGCTGACCAGCAAGAACACCATGACAGGAAATGGGGGTCAGATGCCTCATTATACCCCCAAACGCTGGAACTCGGAAAAGCTGACCAGCAAGAACATCAGCACAGACCTTAAGCCTAATAGGAAGTATTTACAATCTCTTCTCTCTGCAGCCTGCTACATGGAGGCTTCGTCTGCATGAGAAAACCTTGGTCTCCACAACCTCTTCTCTTAGCCCAGACACTGCCTTCCTATGGATTCTAAGTTTTTAGATAATAACAACTCTTTCAACCAATTGCCAATCAGAAAATCTTTGAATCCACCTATGATTGGAAGCCCCCCACTGCCCCTTGACTTCCCATTGTCCCGCCTTTCCAGACTGAAGCAATGTGCACCTGATGTGTATTGACCGATGCCTTACAACTCCCTAAAATGGACACATGTTCTCAGGACCTCCTGAGGCTGTGTCTCAGGCTGTGGTCACTCATATTTGACTCAGAATAAATCTCTTCAAATATTTTACAGATTTTGACTCTTTTTATTGATAAGGCATTCCTGCTTCTCGGGCTCCAAGTCGACACTGAACAGCCTTGGGAGCTCTGCCTTTGGGTGATGGCTCCGAATCTCTCATCCTCATCACAGAGCACCAGGCCAGTTGGGTTGCCAGTGCCCAGCCTCCTCCCTGCATGCAGTTCAAGCAGTGAGTCTCAGAAAAGCACATATCGCTGCCAGCTTTAGATGCTCACAGAGGAGCCAGGGCCATCTGTGAACAGCAAACTCACTTCCAGCCAGAGGCATGGCTCACACCGGATTCCTGCTGGGTGTACCTGCCTGGCCACAGTCAACAGCTCTGGCCATGTCGGATGCCCCATGTCCCTCTGCTTGTGCTGTTGGTGGGGGGGGGGGTCCTGCTGCTGTCCCCCTGGAGGCAACCTTGCTGTCTCTCCTAGGTGGTTCCCAGAGGTGACAAAACCAACAAGGCCAGGGTTGGCAAGATGGGAAGGAGGATGGGTGGGACTCTTGCCCCATGCAACTTTTACCCCCCACCAAGACCACCTGCACTGCAGCAGCCCAATGTTGCCATCCCCAGCAAGGAGGGGATGGCTGGGGTCCCTGCCCAAGCCACTCCATTCCCACTTTGTATTAGTCCATTTTCATACTGATAATAAAGTCATACCCAAGACTGGACAATTTACAAAAGAAACAAGTTTAATGGACTCACAGTTCTATGTGGCTGCGGAAGCCTCACAATCATGGTGGAAGGCAAGGAGGAGCAGGTCACGTCTTACATGGATGGCAGCAGGCAAAGAGAGAGCTTGTGGAGGGATACTCCCCGTTATGAAACCATCAGGTCTCGTGATACTTATTCACTATTACCAGAACAGCACAGGAAAGACCTGCCCCCACAATTCAAATACCTGGGAATT
The DNA here is from genome assembly GCF_028885655.2 of Pongo abelii. NCBI lineage: Eukaryota > Metazoa > Chordata > Mammalia > Primates > Hominidae > Pongo > Pongo abelii. The sequence goes on from NC_071990.2 coordinate 172,000,995, forward strand.
CAAGATGAGATCTGGGTGGGGACACAGCCAAATCATGTCATTCTGCCCTTGGCCCCTCCCAAATCTCATGTCCTCATATTTTAAAACCAATCATGCCTTCCCAACAGTCCCCCAAAATCTTAACTCATTTCAGTATTAACTCAAAAGTCCACAGTCCAACGTCTCATCTGAGACAAGGAAAGTCTTTTCGCCTATGAGCCTGTAAAGTCATAAGTAAGTTAGTTAGTTCCTAGATACAACAGGGGTACAGGCATTGGGTAAATAAGTCATTACAAATTGGAGAAATTCGCCAAAACAAAGGTACTACAGGCCCCATGCAAGTCCAAAATCCAGTGGGGCAATCAAATCTTAAAGCTCCAAAATGATCTCCTTTGACTCCATGTCTCACATCCAGATCATGCTGATGGAAGAGGTGGGTTCCCATGGTCTTGGGCAACTCTGCCCCTGTGTGGCTTTGCAGGGTACAGCCTCCCTCCCGGCTGCTTTCATGGGCTGGTGTTGAGTGTCTGCAGCTTTTCCAGGCACAGAGTGCAAGCTGTCAGTGGATCTACTATCCTGGAGTCTGGAGGATGGTCACCCTCTTCTCACAGCTCCACTAGGAAGTGCCCCAATAGGGACTCTGTGTGGGGGTTCCAATCTCACATTTCCCTTCTGCACTATCCTAGCAGAGGTTCTCCTTGAGAGCCCATCCCTGCAGCAAACTTCTGCCTCGACATCCAGGCATTTCTATACAACCTCTGAAATCTAGGCAGAGGTTCCCAAACCTCAATTCTTCTGTGCACTTGCAGGCTCAACATCATGTGGAAGCTGCTAAGGCTTGGGGCCTGCGCCCTCTGAAACCATGGCCTGAGCTCTATGTTGGCCCCTTTCAGCCATGGCTGGAGCAGCTGGGATGCAGGGCACCAAGTCCCTAGACTGCACACGGCACAGGGACTCTGGGCCCCAAAACCACTTTTTCCTCCTAGGCCTCCAGGCCTGTGATGGGAGGGGCTGCTGTGAAGACTTCTGACATGCCCTAGAGACATTTTCCCCATTGTTTTGGGGATTAACATTTGGCATCTCATTACTTATGCAAATTTCTGCAGCCAGCTTGAATTATTTCCCTTCAGAAAATGGGTTTTTCTTTTGTATCACATTGTCAGGTTACAAATTTTCTGAACTTTATGCTCTGTTTTCCTTATAAAACTGAATATCTCTAACAGCACTCAAGTCACCTCTTGAATGCTTTGCTGCTTAGAAATTTCTTCTGTCAGATAACCTAAATCATATCTCTCAAGTTCAGAGTTCCAAAAATCTCTAGGGCAGAGGCAAAATGCCACCAATCTCTTTGCTAAGTCACCTGTGCTCCAGTTCCAAACAAGTTCCTCATTTCCCTCTGAGACCACCTCAGTGTGGACTTTACTGTCCATATCATTATCAGCATTTTGGGCAAAGCCATTCAACAAGTCTCTAGGAAGTTCCAAACTTTCTCACATTTTTCTGTCTTCTCCTGAGCCCTCCAAACTGTTCCACCCCTGCCTGTTACCCAGTTCCAAAGTTGCTTCCACATTTTCAGGTATCTTTTCAGCATCACCCCACTCTCTGCACTACCAATTTACTGTATTAGTCCATTTTCACACCGCTGATAAAGACATACCCGAGACTGGGCAATTTACAAAAGAAAGAGGTTTAATGGACTTACAGTTTCACATGGCTGGGGAGGCCTCACAATCATGGTAGAAGGTGAAAGGCATGTTTCACATGGTGGCAGACAAGAGAAGAGAGCTTAAGCAAGGAAATTCCTCCTTATAAAACCATCAGATCTTGTGAGACTTATTCATTATCACAAGACTAGCATGGGAAAGACCTGCCCACATGACTCAATTACCTCCCACTGGGAACCTCCCATAACATGGGAATTCAAGATAAGATTTAGGTGGGGACACAGCCAAACCATATCACACCTCATTTCACATTTATCTCATCACAGCAGGCTCCAGAGCAGAAGGCCAGGCCTGGCAGTGCAGCATCACAGGCACAGGAAAAGGAAGCCTCCCTGCAGTAGCCAGCCATGTGCCCTGCACTGTGGCTGCAATGCTACAGGGCCTGCACCCTGTCTCTCTGGTCCTGATGGGACTGGAGCCTCAGCCTTCCCAGGGCACAGCACCCCTGCTGGAAGCTCTGCTCCAGCACAGTCTTGCAGACACCTGCCTGGACTCAGCCATCTGCCAGGACTGGCCTGGCCGACCCCAGCTTTGCTATGAATGGGAGTCTCCAAATGAATGACCCCATTAGGGATGGGACAGTCCATTGATAATTAGACTCATGGCTTCCTTGTCTCCAGGGTCACAGTTGCCCTGTGTGAAGTCCTGTGCCCACCCTTACCAATGGCTTTGTTTGCCCTGTCTACTGATCATGGCTTTTGTCTGTCAGCCTAGTTTCTGCCCAGCCCTTGACAGAGGCATAGGAGAATGCTTTGGCCTTACCTGAACCTGGACCTAGACCTAGAGATGTGGAAGTTTCTGAAGCTTGTGAGCTGCCCTTTTATCTCTGCCATGGCTCATCTGAGTTTGGGGGAATGTCTATTCTGATGGGAAGGGATTCAGAATGGCTTCTGACTCATTTGCTGTCCTGTCCTCATGACCCTTGCAAAGCTGGGATGTTACAGCTGCCAGAGAGGCTAAGACTGCTTCCCTCAGCCCCTACCTTGCTGTATTAGTCCATTCTCATGCTGCTAATAAAGACATACCTGAGACTGGGTAATTTATAAGGAAAAAAGTTTTAATTGACTCGCAGTTCAGCCTGGCTGGGGAGGCCTCAGGAAACTTACAATCATGGCAGAAGGGAAAGGAAATACATCTTTCTTCACATGGCAGCAGGAAGGAGAAGTGCTAAGCACCAGAGGGAAAAGCCCCTTCTAAAACTATCAGATCTTGTGAGAACTCACTCATTGTCACAAGAAGAGAATGGAGGTAACCACTGCCATGATTCAATTACCTCCCACTGGGTCTCTCCCATGACACCTGGGGATTATGGGAACTACAACTCAAGATGAGGTTTGGGTGGGGACACAGCCAAACCATATCATTCCACCCCAGCCCCTCCCAAATCTCATGTCCTCACATTTCAAAACACAATCATGCCTTCCCAACAGTCCCCCAAAGTCTTAACCCATTCCAGCATTAACACAAAAGTCAAAATCCAAAGTCTCCTTGAGACAAGGCAAGCCCGTTCTGCCTATTAGCCTGTAAAATCAAAAGCAAGTTAGTTACTTCCAAGATGCAATGGGGGCACAGGCACTGGGTAAATGTTTCTGTTCCAAATGGAAGAAACGGCCAAAACAAAGTGGCTATAGGCCCCATGCAAGTCTGAAATCCAATAGGGCAGCCATTAAAACTTAAAGTTCCAAAATGATCTCCTTTGACTCCATGTCTCACATCTAGGTCATGCTGATGTAAGAGGTGGGCTCCCATGACTGTGGGTAGCTCTGCCCCTGTGGCTTTTCAGGGTACAGCCCCCAACCCCAGCTTCTTTCATGGCTGGCATTGAGTGTCTGTAGGTTTTCCAGGCACACGGTGCAAGCTGGCAGTGGATCTATCATTCTGGGGTCTAGAGGAGGGTGGCCCTCTTCTCATAGCTCCACCAGGCAGTGCCCCAGTGGAGACTCTGTGTGGGGCCTCCGACCTTACATTTCCCTTTCACACTGCCATAGCAGAGGTTCTCCAAGAGGGCTCCACCTCTGCGCAAACTTCTGCCTGGACATCCAGGCATTTCCACACATCACCTGAAATCTAACAGGAGGTTCTCAAACCTCAATTCTTGACTTCTGTGTATCCACAGGACCAACACCATGTGTAAGCCACTAAGGCTTGGGGCTTATACCCTCTGAAGCAATGGCCTAAGATGTACCTTGGTCTCTTTTAGCCACAGCTGGAGCTGAAGTAGCTGAAAAGCAGAGCACCATGTCCTGAGGCAGCACAGAGCAGGAGGGCCCTGGGCTTAGCCCAGGAAACCATTTTTCCCTCCTAGGCCTACAGGTCTGTGATGGGAGAGGCTGCCATGAAGGTCTCTGACATGCCCTGGAGACATTTTTCCCATTTTCTTGGTGACAAACATTTGGCTCCTCATTATTTATGCAAATTTCTACAGCAGGCTTCCATTTCTCCCTAGAAAATGTGGTTTCCTTTTCTATCACATCACCAGGCTGCAAAATTTCCAAACTTTTATGCTCTGCTTCCTCTTGAATGCTTTACCACTTACAAATTTCTCCTGTCAGATACCCTAAATCATCTCTTTCAAGTTCAAATTGTCACAGATCTCTAGGGCAGGAGAAAAATGCTGCCAGTCTCCTTGCATAGCAAGAGTGACCTTTACTCCCATTCCCAACAAGTTCCTCATCTCCACCTGAGATCACCTCAGCCTGGACTCTATTGTCCATATCACTATCAGCATTTTGGGCAAAGCTATTCAAGAAGTCTCTAGAAGTTCCAAACTTTCCCACATTTTCCTATCTTCTTTTGAGCTCTCCAAACTGTTCCAACCACTGCCTGTTACACAATTCCAAAGTCACTTCCACATTTTTGGGTATCCTTATAGCAGCACCCCACTTTCTGCAGTACAAGTTTACTATATCAGTCCGTTTTCACGCTGCTAATAAAGACATACTTGAGGCTGGGTAATTTATAAAGGAAAGAGGTTTAATTGACTCACAGTTTGGCATCGCTGGGGAAGCCTCAGGAAACTTACAATCATGGCAGAAGGGGAAACAAACACATCCTTTTTCACATGATGGCAGGAAGAAGAAGTGCTGAGCAAAAGGGGGAAAGCCCCTCATAAAACCATCAGATCTCATGAGAACTCACTCACTTCACAAGAACAGCAGCATGGGGGTAACCACCCCCATGATTAAATTACCTCCCATTGGGTCCTTCCCAGAACACCGTAGGGATGATGGGAACTACAATTCAAGATGAGATTTGGGTGAAGACACAGCTATACCATATCACTGGGGTGAAAGCTTCATAGACTGCTAATGCTTTGCTAGGCTGAGACCCACAGAGGCTAGAAACCACCCTGTGGGTCTGTGGGAGAGAACTCAGGGATCTTCCTTGGTGACAAAACCATACAGCACAAAACCAGGGTCAGAGGTAAGAGAGGACCCATGACCCCCTGGCCTGGGTGTCCCAACCTGAAGATCAGGGCTTGCTTAGATGATCGCTACAGGGACAGCGCTGTACCGAGGCAGAAGGTACATTGTGGCTTCAGGGCTGACCCCATCGCCGCACCAGCACACAGATCCCTGCCTGGTTCTCTGCCTTCACCATCCTGAAAGTCTTAATGACCTTGGAACAGGGGGTCCTGCATTTTCATTTTGCACCAGGCTCTGAGAATTATGTAGCTGGTCCTGATCAGATTTCCTCTGTGCTGACAGCCCCAGTTTTGCAAAACTTAATTGAAAGAACAGACTAGACCAGCAGCTCTCAAGGGTGGAATTGTGCCCTGGGGGCACATTTGCCAATGTGTGGAGACATTTTTGGCTCTCTGTGCTGGTGCTGAGTGGGATGCAGCCAGGGATGCTGTGAAACTATCTATAAGGCACAGCAGTCTCCAGCAACAGAGTCATCCCGCTCCAAGTGTCAATACTGCTGAGGCTGAGGAACCCTGGGCTAGAGCAATGTATGCAGCCCAGGCAGCTGCAGGAACTGCTTATGAGTCCAATCAAAGGAGCCAGCGCTGTCCAGAGGAGGCTTCCCAGCACCAGGAGGGGCTGGAATTTAACCACAGTCTGGCAAAAAGAAAATTCTTCCCGAGACACCAAACCCCCTACCCCTTTAGCCCTTCCTCCCGAGAGTACAGGCCATAAATCAGACAAAACCTGCATTCTGCAGAAGGAACACCCTCTGTGACCGGGTGGGTTGCAGCATGGCTGAAACATGCATGCATTTGAAGAAGCAGCTGCCCACAGAGGTCATTCTGGAATCATACTGCAGACAGAGGCCGCAAGGCAGGGCCGTGAGGGCAGGGGGGAAAACTCACCAAGTCTGGTGTCCTCTGCCATGATGTTAGAAATCAAAATTTTATGTGTGACAAGCAGATGGTCAAAGCCACGCCGATGTGCCAGGTGTTTTAATGAGCCTGGTCCCCAAGTCAGCACAGCACCCTGGAGCGCAGCATTCCTGGAGTTACCTAGGTTACTCCACCGAGGCAGCCCTGGGCAGCGAGGCCTCAGGTGAAAACCTTGAAAAGCGGCTCAGGCATTAGCATGACAAAGAGCCGCCACCTGGGGCGTCTCTGGGCCCAGCCTCCTGGCTGCCAGGACAGACGCTGTTGTTGTTTGTCTTTTTGTTTTGTTCGTCTTAAAGAACATCCTGAAGATGTTTGCTGGGGCTGGTAACTAAGCAGCAAGAGTTTATGCTCAAAATAGACATTGTTTGTAATTTTTCACCCCAGTTACCCTAGAAATTTCTCAAATGATTTCTTTATAGCAGCAGACGCAGGACTCCATCCCACCCCCCACTGGCCCTGCTCCTTAAAGGGATAATGAGCTGGGCCCCCTCAGCCTCCTTCCCACTGATTACTGTTTATTAAGCGTCCGCGAGAAGCGGGGCCTGTTTTCCCTCAGCCTTTTTTATCTCCTAATGTGTGTGTGTGCCATGCAGATTAGGATAGGAAAATGCTAATTTACACTGCACACCGAGCTGCCCAGAAAGCCAGATCTGCACAGACCCGTAAGCCCGGGGGCGGCGCAGGGGCGCCAGGAGACGCAGAGACTTGTGCCCCAGGCTCCAAGGTAGCAGACCTGGGGTAGGTGGTGTAGATGTGTTCAACCACATTCGAGTGGTGCATTACTAGAAATGGGGCTGGTGTGGAAGAAACTCCAAGCACATCCTGTATTGGCACCGCTCAGCCAGCTGGGCTTCCCTGGACACCATGGACACTCCAGGCTGGACAGCATGCCTCTTAGGAACCTGTCTCCACTGCTCTGTCCCCAGGCCTGCTAACTTGGTTGCTGGAGGGTCAGGGCCACAGAGAGACCAGGGGTTCACTCAGGTTCTCAAGGTCACCTTCCTGGAACCCTTGAAGGAAGGGCAGCAGCTCCAGAGATGCTGGGACCCTGCATGTGATCTCCAGGGTAACTCCTTAACTGAAACCACTGAATGCTCCCTTCACACAGCGGAACTGAGTTTATGAGGCTTTCCATTGCAAGGAGGATGCAGCCATTTACCTTGTTAACTCACTGGAAGGTGGAGAGTCTGTTAGCTGAGTCAAGGTTTAAAGAGAACAGCCACAGCTGGTGGAGGTAGAAGGGGACGGGACTGAGCTTAGGGTGTGTTACGGAACTGGCGTTTCTGGATGCAAGCAGCCTCTGAGAGGCAATGGGGAATCAGAGCTGGGCAGCAAAGCACAGCTCGCGCCTGCAGCACCAAATTTCCAGTGAAATGAAGACTCAGAGTCAGAACAGGCCGTGGAGACCATGTGGCTATGCTCTCTCGTCAGCGTACCTGAAGAAGATGAGCTACACCGTGACACTCAGGAGCCCTCCTCAGCTCCCAGGACTCTCCTGCGCGGGGACAGAGTGTCACTACTCCTGCCCACTTCCCAGGGGACATGTCTCAGGTCTCATTTCCATTAAACTCACCTCCACCTAACTCCACCCCTGGCTCTGGGCTATTGCTTTGAGCTGTCAATTTTGTATTAGATATAGAATTAAGGTTTTGTCAATGAAACAAGTCAAACTCTGTAAAATATTTGAAGAGATTTATTCTGAGCCAAATGTGATTGCCCATGGCCCGTGACACAGCCCTCAGGAGGTCCTGAGAACACGTGCCCAAGGTGGTTGGGGTGCAGCTTAGTTTTATAGATTTTAGAGAGACATGAGACGCCAATCAAATATATTTAAGAAATACACTTGTTCAAGAAAGGCGGGACAACAAATTGATACAAACTGATTCTCATTTTGAATCCGTATGTATACACTGCCTTTGTATGAAGAAGCTAATTGGTATATTGAAGGGAGGCTTCCAGGTTATAGGTAAATTAAAAATTTTTCTGGTTGACAATTGGTTGAGTTTATCTAAAGACCTGGGTTCAATAGGAGGGAACGTCTGGGTTAAGAAAAGTTCTTGTGGAAACCAAAGTTCTGATTGTGCAGATGAAGCCTTTGGGTAACAGGCTTCAGAGAGAATAGATTGTAAATGTCTCTTATCAGACTTAAGGTCTGTTTGATGCTAATGCCAGAGAGGTATCATGAGTCCTGTCCGGCCCCCACTTCCCATCATGGCCTGAACCAGTCTTTCAGGTTAAATTTTAAGAACACCCTGGTGGAGGAGGAAGTCCATTCAGATGGTTGCATGGCGTGGTGCGGTGGGGCGGGGCTTGGAATTTTATTTTTGGTTTACAGTTTATTAAATCTGTGTTAATGCATGGAATTCAGGCCATAAAAATTTCTTTAAGACTGGGCGCAGTGGCTCACGCTTGTAATCCCAGCACTTTGGGAGGCCAGGGTGGACAGATCACGAGGTCAGGAGATCAAGATCATCCTGGCTAACACGGTGAAACCGCATCTCTACTAAAAATACAAAAAATTAGCCGGGTGTGGTAGTAGGCGCCTGTAGTTCCAGCTACTTGGGAGGCTGAGGCAGGAGAATGGCGTGAACCTGGGAGGCGGAGCTTGCAGTAAACCGAGATCTCGCCACTGCACTCCAGCCTGGGCGACAGAGTGAGACTCCGTCTCAAAAAAAAAAAAAGGAAGAAAAAAATTTCTTTAAAATTGGGGTTAATGTGCCACTTTCTCTTAGGTAAAGATGTAGCTATTTTGGAGAAATTTGAATGAATGCTCAGAACAGGTGAATCAGAGTGCAGTGTCTTAAGGCTTACCTTCAGTTGCAATACAAGGCACTGACTTTTAAATTTTTGATATTTTAAAAGTTATCTGTAATCAAAAATATTTTGGCACCAAGCATGTTCCTCTTTCTTGTAACCTGTATTTTATGTTCAAAAAATGGTTGAATTCACATCCCCCAGAATAGAAACTCCATGAGAAGAACATTGCAGTTCTTATTGAGAGATGTCTTCTAGGCTCCTAAAATAGTGTCTGATACATAAACATCACTCCAGGAATATTGTTGGATGTGTAAACATACCGGCCCCATGGCACATGCATGCACACCACATAACGTGTTGTCTGCTCCGTTAATACTTCCATTACTGGTACGCTGGGATGGTGTAAAGAGTGAATACAACCTGCCCAACACACTTTGTATAGATTTTTCTGGAATAAAAGTGGCTCTTTGGCTAATTCTAAAGTTTATTCTAAAAGAAATGTAGCTATAAAGTTGCTTCTCATATATAATCAAGTGAAAAGACTAGATCACACAGTAGGATCTAAGGTATGGTCATAAATTGCTTTAAAAACATATCGACACACACTCCTAGAAGAACACTGGAAGAATATACACCCAAGTGTTGGCAGTCAAGATTTTCCCCTAATTCTGTATTTTTGTATTTATATTTTCTCATTTTGAATCAATATGATGCACTGCCTTTGTATTAAGAAGCTAATGGGTACTTTTTTCCTGGGGAGTGTGTTTGGTTTTAGAGCAGGAGTCATCACCTGCCAGGCATCCGACTCCCCTGCGCTGCCTGCTTCCCATCACACCCAGGGCCTGAGGGAGGAAGTGGGCTCCCGCAGCATGGTCAGGGCAGTGAGGTGAGGCAGAAGCGGCACTGAGGGGATTCCCTGAGGGACTTGGGGAGGGTTTCCATGCATCCCGCCAAAGGTCGGTGCCTCCTGGGGTTTCCTCTGACCTCCCAGCACCAGGGAGGGGTGCCCCTGCTGGGACCTTGGAGCCTGGGCTCCCTGACGGCTTGCTCTATGTAGCTCAAGGCTCCCCCATTCCATTACTTTGAAAGGGAAAGGAGAAGGAATAAGGACAGAGGGAAGGAGGAGGGAGGGAGGAGACAGGCGGGAGCTGAAACAACCTCCGGCAGCACATCTGTGGGTGCCAGGCCTCCGAATGCAGCGCTGAGTAAGATGAACTCCCGGCCTTCATGGAGGAGCAGATACCAACTGGCAATTTGCATGATTGATTATTTAGCCACAACTGTGATGAGTGCAACTGAGGACAGGCACAGGGCCTAAGGCGGTGCCCAAGAAGATGCCAGGCCGGGGCTGGGACCGGGGTGAGATCCGAGATTGAGAGGTCCAAGTGTGTCCTGAGTTTCTTATCTCTGCCTGCAGGAGTGTCTGTGAGAAAGAAAAAGGAACTGCAGGTTCCCTCCGTGAACTCCCACAGCCCTGCCCAGTGAGGACAGTGGGGCCTGGCCAACAGCCGGGCCAGCGCGTCTGCCCCCTGGAGCTCTCTCTTCCCTTCACGCGGGGGCTGGCGGTGGGGAGGTCACAGGCCGGAGCACAAAGTCCTGGCTGTACAAGAGGCTTCCCTGAGGGAGGAAGCTGCTCCCTTCCACAAAGGTCTCTCCAAAGGACCTTCCTAATTTGCTGCTGGCAGAGAGACAAACAACACAGTGGCCATGCCAACTGGGGAGAGAGGCCAAATGGAAACCACAGGCCACACTGCAAGGTGGTGGGGAAGAGGGCTCTGGCTTGCTTGTCCTTATATGTGGTGAAAACTAGAGCAGCAGCTTTCATCAGGCCAAAGCGGGATGAAAAAGTCAGAGGGAGCATGGCACAGGACAGCACCTGACTGCCAGGAGATGAGCAATGAAGCCAGGATGCAAGAGGATGTGCATGCAGTGGCATTTGGGATGTGGAGAGAAGACACAAGCCTGGGAAGCGCAAAGGGTTCCGGCCTCATCCATCACATCACCAAGTTCCTGTTTTACTCTTGATTCTAAGCAGCAGCTAAATGAGCAGATTAAACACTTAGAAATGCCGCATTGTGGAGTGTGGAGGCCCAATGGCCAGCGAGGAGGCTATAAACAAAGTCAGTGAGAGATGAGGAGAAAACAGTTCTCTAGGAGGCGCCCTTCTCTTTTGCTTTGACGGTTGTGATACAAGCAGGCAGGAAGGATCCATGAGTGAAAGGCATATGTGAAATATGATTTTCAGTTTCCTTCTTTCACAACTGGGTAAAAATAATCATTCACCAAGACAGAGAACAGACAGGAGGAGGAGTCTACATAGGAAAATGGTCATTATTGAAAACCGAGGCAAGGGAGTGTCAGTCGAGCTCCAAAGCCCAGACACACATGGGAGCATTGCTAGGAAAAACAGCAAAGTTGTTGAAGACCTAGCATCTACCTTGGCCCTGCAACAGACATAGGAACAGCTCTGCCTCCTAGAGTTCTTCAGACTCAAACTGCAGTGCTCTTTGGAAGGAACTTTAGGTAAATACAGAACCAACAGTCCATCGTCTATGTGTGCTGTAGCTGTGGCTATGGGGCAGAAGATGGTCATTGATGGTGACAGAGGGAACGGGCTGGTGGCAGGAAGGATCACAAAGTGAGGCCTAGACCAATGTCCATGTCATGGAATGCTAACATCAGATGCAAAACAGATACCAGAATATTCACCCAGGTTGGATTCCTTAGGCCCCTCGTTCTGAAAGCAAAAGTGCTCAGATTCAGTCATGAGAGGGAATGTGAGGACACACTTGTGAGGACCAGGCACCTCACATGTTCAGAAGGTCAGAAAATAGCCTCTGAAAGGTGAATCCTGTGCTTGGCTTGCTGAAGGGGTCCCTGGCAAAGCACAGCCCCAGCTGTGTCCTTGTTGTAACAAGCCAGTGCCTAGTGGGCTCTCTGAACTTAGGCAGTCTGCAAACAAATGATCTGGAAACTTTATAAGTACAGTATTGATTATGACTAAAGATAAAGTAGATTTAATTTCACTGGCAATCTGAAAAGAGTATCTTTAAGAAAAGCTAAGTGACCTATGAATTAGAAGAGAATAAGAAAGAATAAATAGATAATCCCAGATCAGCTTTCCTTGACCTTCATAACTGCAAAAGATTCCTTTTTTTGCCTTGAGATATTCCACTTATATGAATAAAGAGAAATAGTATTGTTCCTTTAGAAAATAATTTTGACAGGTCTTACTAATTATTGAGATGATCACTTGTTTGCTGTCCAGAGAACAAAAGCCTGCATTTCAGAAAGGCCAATATTCTTTTTGTTTGCCTTATACTTTCAGTGGGTAGGCTTAGGTTTATTTCAGACTTAGGTTTGCTTGCAATGCAGGTATTATGTAGGCTATATGCCTGCCCATGCATTCATGTTGATTTAAGTGTATAAAATGCTTGGACACATGGAATTATGGATCCTAGAGAAGAAGCTATCCAAAGAGCTTATTGTGTCAGTCAGGATGGCTTAGGTTTATTTCAGACTTAGGTTTTCTTGCAATGCAGGTATTATGTAGGCTATATGCCTGCCCATGCATTCATGTTGATTTAAGTGTATAAAATGCTTGGACACATGGAATTATGGATCCTAGAGAAGAAGCTATCCAAAGAGCTTATTGTGTCAGTCAGGATGGACTAAGTTATGCTGTGCTAACAAACAATTCCAAGATCTTAAAGAACAAAAATAAATAGGCTTATTTTGTGCTTCCGCTGCACTTTCAATGCCAGTCAGTAGCAGTTCTTCTGCATATTGTTCAGTAGTTCAGGCTGAGGAAGTTTTAACTGGAAAATTGCTGGTTGTTACAACAGAAGGAAAGTAAAAACATGGGAAACCATGTGTTCACTCTCAAAGCTTCTACCCACATGTGTGACACATTCCTTTTGCTCACATTTTACTAGCCAAACTCAAGTCATGAAGCCATGCATGCAGGGAACAAAGGTGGAAATGTGTAATGCGCCCATCAGGATGCGCACCAAAGTCTTGGAAACAACAGTGGTCTTGCACCCTGCTTTGAGACAAGGTCTACAAATGATCCTTGTATACCCTTCTTCCCAATGACTCTCATGTGAGCCTTTCCTAGATGCAGTCTTCAGCAAGAGGACTCTCAGCCTTCCACGTAATGTAAACACAATCAGCAGTTGAAAGCACAGAATTAACTCCACTAGTGTAAAAGCTGGTGCCTTGCTTCTATCCCAGAGTCACCAGGATGTCCACCAGGGAAATGAGTCAAGTTGACTCTGCAGTGAAGAGGCTGCATCAGCATCAGCCCTGCATCATCCACGGTGATTACATTATCCACATCCATGGTGATGGAGCTAAAATATCCAATGATCACACACAGGACACAATGACACACTGTGGATCATGACCTGCCTAGGCCACAATTTGCACTAGGGATCAATGACCTAGAACTACATCAGTGAAATCTGTTGAACAACGAGAGAAGAGATTCTCTTACTTCAGTAATTGAGAAGAAAAATGAATTCTCCTACCTCAGTAACTGTGGAAAAAGACTGATTTACCTCAGTACCTGTGAAGAAGAATAGATTTTCCTACTTTAGTAACTGTGGAGAAAAATGTATTCTTCTATCTCAGGGACTATGGAGAAGAACAGATTCTCCTACAGAGAAGAGTGGATTTTCCTACCTAGGTAACTGTGGATAAAGAGGGATTCTCCTACCTTGGTAACTGCAGAGAAGAAGACATTCTCTAACCTCAGTAACTGTGGAGAAAGATTCTTCTACCTCAATAACTGGAAAAAATGAATTTTCCTATTTCAGTGACTGTGGAGAAGGTAAAGAAACTCTTACTTCAGTAAGTAGAGAGGAATAGATTCTTCTACTTCGATAACTGTGGATAAGGAGAGATTTTCCTCCTCAGTAACTGTGGAGAATAGATTCTCCAATGAGAGGAACGGGAAAGAAAGGATTCTTCCACATCAGTAGTTGTGGAGGAGAGATTCTCCCACATTATAACTGTGGATAAAAAATGAATTCTCCTCACTCAGAAACTGTTGAGATGCATGTATTCTCCTACTTCAGTAACTGGAAAAGATTTGATTCATTTACCTCCTCAATTGTAAAAAAATGATAAATTCTACTGTCTTTGGAGGAAGAAAAGATCTCCTGCCTCAGTACTTGTGAAGAATATTGGATTCTTCTACCCCAGTAACTGTGGAGAATAACCAATCTCCCTATATCTGTAATTGTGGACATGGAGAGATTGCACTACCTACATGTGGAGAAGAATGGCTTCCCCTACCTCCATAACTAAGAAGAAGAATAGATTCTGCTACTTTTGTATCTGTGGAGGATGAAAGGTTTTTTTACCTCAGTACCTGTGGAGAAGAATGAATTCTCTTACCTCACTAATTGTAGAGAAAGAGAGACTTTCCTATCCTATCTCAGTAGGCAGTGGACAATAATGGATTTTTTTTAACCTCAACAACTATGGGAAGAAGAGATCTCCTTTAATAACTGTAGAAAAGAATGAATTCACCAACCTTAGTAACTGCAGAGAAGAGATTCTCCTACCTTAGTAACTATCATGAAGATTTTATTATTCTACCTCAGGAATTGTGGAGAAGGATATATTCTGGTACTTCAGTAACTATAGAGAAGGAGAGAATCTTCTCCCTCAATAACTGTTAAGAATGGATCCTACCTTAGTAACTGTGAAGAAGAATGGACTCTCTTACCTCAGTAACTATGGAGAAGAATGATTCTTTTATCTCAGTAAATATAGGAAAGAACAAACTCCATAACCTCAGTAAAAAGAAGAGAGACTCTTCTATCTCAGTACAGGTGGAGAAGAATGGATTCTTCTAATTCAGAACTGTGAAGAAGAGATTATCTTCTTGTAGTAACTGTAGAAGAAAATGGATTCTCCTCCTTCGTGACTTTGCAGAAGGAGAGATTCTTTTATCACAGTAACTGTTGAGAAGAATGAATTCTCCCTCTTCAATACATGTAGAGAAGAATAAATTCTCCTACCTGAGTAACTGGAGAAGGAAGGACTACTTTAAAACTCAGTAACTGGGAAGGAGAGAGTTCCTTCAGTAACTGTGTAGATGAATGAATTTTCCTAATTAGTAACTGTGTGAAAAAAGATATTCTCCTACCTCAGTAACTGTAGTGAATAATTTATTCCTCTATCTCAGTAACTGTGGAGAAAAATGGATTCTCCTGTCTTAATAACCCTGGAAAAGGATGGATTTTCTTCCTTCAGTAATTGTGAAAACGAATTCTCCTACCTTGGTTATTGTGAAGAGGATAAAGGCTGCTACCTCAGTAACAATGAAAGAAGATAGATTCTCTTACCTCAGTAACTGTAGAGAAAAACGGAATCTCCAAGCTCACTAACTGTAGAAAAGGAAAGATTCTCCTCACTCAGTAACTGTGCAGAAAAATATTATCTTCCCTTAGCTATTGGGAAAAAGAGGATTCTCCTACCACAGCAAGGGAGAAGAGATTTTCCTACCTCAGTAATTGCAGGGAAGAATTATCCTACCACAACATCTACAATGAAGAGTAAATTCTCCTACTTGAGTAACTGTGGAGAAGAATGGATTTTTTTAACTTCAGAAACTGAAGAATGAATTCCTCTAATCAGTAAATGCATGAAAGAGGAGATTCTCCTACCTCAATAACTGTGGTAGAGAATTTATTTTCCTATGTCAGTAACTATGGAGAAGAATGGCTTCTTTTACCTTCTTGGTAGATGTAGAGAAGCATAAGTTCTCCTAGCTGAGTAACTGTGGAGACTGAGGAGGAAGAGACATTCCTCTACATTGGTACCCATAGACAATAATGGATTTTACCAACTCATAACTGTGCAAACGGACAGATTCTTCTATTTCAGCTACTGTGGAAAAAAATACATTCTTCTTTAGTGCATGTGGAGAGGAATGGGTTCTCCTATCTCAGCAACTGTGAAGAAAAGATTCTTCTACCCAAGTAATTGTCAAAAAGAATGGGTTCTTCTTCCTCAGTAACTTTGGAGAAAGATCTATTCTCTAACCCAGTAACTGTGGAGAAGGGGAGATTCTCCTACCACGGCAACTGGAGAAAGAAAGGTTCTTTTGTCTCAGTAAATGTAAGGAGGAATGGATTCTTCCACCTCAGTAACTGTGGATAAAAAGAGATTCTCCTACCTCAGTAATTGTAGAGAAAAGTGATTCTCCTTCCTTAGTAACTGGAGAAGAAAAGCTTTTCTTCCTTAGTAACTGTGGAAAAGGAGAGAGTCTCCCGCCTCAGTATCTGTGGAGAAGAATAGATTCTATTTTCTTAACTGTGGAGGACAGTGCTGCTACCTGAGTAATTGTGGAAGAGAGATTCTACTACCTCAGTAACTGTGGAGGAGAGATTTTCCTACCACAGTAACTTTGGAGAAGGAGAGATTCTCCTTCTTTAGTAACTGTGGAGAAATAGAGCTCTTCTTCCCTCAGTAACGATGGAGAAGAATGTATTCTACCTCATTAAGCTTAGAGAAGGAGACATTCCCCTTCCTCTCCGGTGAGAATAAATCTGGGCTCCTGGTCAGAGTAGTATCAGTGTAGGCATTGCCAAGGCTTCTTGTTTGTGTGCCTGTGAACTTGGGAATGTGCTGAAATGAGACGTGGTGGGCTGGATTGAGAAAGACGGGCCAGGGGGGCTTTGGCTCTTGTGAAGCTTCTCCACCAGTGAAAGGCACAGCTTGGCATCTCCTCATTCACAAAATGGTGTGGAAGATTATTAGAACTGAGACCCCCAGTGAAAAGAGAAACTCTTCACATCCCCTGTAAAAGCTGTTGGTGAGAGGCCCCTGAGAGAAGTTGGGGGATATCAATGCCCTCTCTTCCCTACCAAGGGAGTGCACCTTCTGGACATCTGAGGAAGAATCACAATAATACTTTAAAAATCATAGGACCAAAATCGAAAATCAAACCCTGACAGAAAATATGATAAGGCAGAATTGTAGCTAATTGTGGATAAGATGGTCTGCGTTTGAATTATGGCTCTAGCACTTACCAACTGTGTGGCCTTGAGCAAGTTAGTCGACTTCTCTGCGGTTTCAGTTTTCTCATTTGTAAAATTGGGATGACAAAATGACTTCTGCAGTTAGCCTCCTGTGAGAAATAAATAAGATAATACCTGCGACGCACTCAGAACAATGCATGGCACAAAGCAAACGTGCAGTCGGCATTCGCTGCAAACAATTTCTCATCCTGAAAAAAATGTTGATTAGACCATGGTGAGCCAAGAGATGAAGGCCATTTTCCTTAAAAAGTCCCATTGGAGGCCTGGCCTTGGTTTCTGCAAATTGAGCAGCTGAAAAAGCAGAACTGAAGGTTTGCTCTGCCACTGTTCTGTAACAAAGCTTATTGCTGAGAATGGAAGTTTGAGAGAACAACTTTGCCAAAAAGAAATTTCATCACTCCTTGAAATGGCAACCCTAATTTGGGGTTTTTAGGAAATTCCCTCAGAGACCCAGTGCTCTATTTTCCTCAGATTACCCCCATTTAGCTATTTGTGCTGTACACCATATAAATTGTCATCACTAAGTCCAAGATATCATGACTCATAGACTGCCTCTTTGTTTTCCTAAAGAATGAAGAGTCTAAGAGGAATAGAAAGGCATTTTTTCATCCACAATTTTTTTTTTTTTTTCGTTTGAGATCCCCCATGTTGTGTTGGGGGCAGGTTATGGAAACAAAGGTGTAGGTCATTACCTCCAGGGTCTCATAGGCTGGTGGGAAGGCAGGCCAGGGAACCTGCCTGTAGCAATTGATCCCTGGTATATTCACAGGCTTTGGACCCAATGGAAACGAAGGGTGGGAGCCCAGGGACTCAGAACCCGGAACAGAGGGAGGCGAATCCTGAGGGTGAGAGAATGGAGGGCAGGGCTTCCAGGAGGGAACAGCCCAGGCCAAGCAAATGGTGAGAGAGCCTCTCACATTTGGGAACCATGAGAGATTCCATGTGGCTGAGAGGTGGCTTCATGGGGAAGATGTGAGAGAGAGCAGAACAGGGTGGAGGCAGATCACAGAGGGCTCTGTGTAACTTATGCAAGACCTGAGCACCATGGGGAGCCGTCAAGGGAAATTTAGGTTGAGCAGAGATACAATTGGGTTTGGAATATCTCTCTACAGCAGCAGTAAAATACCATGCAGGTGACAAGACTGGGAGCCGGGAGAGGAGGCAGGAGGGTGTGGATGGTTCAGACCAGGGATGGACAGTGGGGCCGAGGGGAGGAGACATTGGAGTGGCACTGTGTGGACGGAGGCAGGTCTTGGGAACGCATAAGACTGAAAGGAGATGTGGAAACATCCAGGCCCACAGTCTAGGGGTCCAGGGGCTGTGGCCACTGGAGTGCCATTCAAAGACTTCTCCCAAGCCCACCCCAGGTGAAGCCCTGTGCTGGCTTGGTCCTGGGAGCCAGAGCCCCTCCCTCATCGCAGCTGCTAAGCTGGACCATCCAAGAAGTAACGTAGCACCCGCCTACCATGACCCACGCCTGAGTTTCCCAGCCTGAGCCTTCATTCTCAAAGCTGTTTCTTGTTTCAAGGCCATTTCCTCATGGTCCTCCCCTGCCTGCAATGCTCAGCCCTGAATTCTTCACCAGACTCTTAACAGTGAGTGATTCACTCCTCTGTAAATATCTCCTCTGTGAAAGGCCTTGCCCAATCTCCAAACCTAAATTAAGTCCTCCTGTTACAATACCCTATACTTCGCCTCACAACATTTATGGCAATGTGCAATTATATATTTCTGTGTGTGGCTATTTGTTTTATATTTAGCTTCCTTCATAGACCATGATCTCCGTGGGGACTGGGCCCCTGTGCCCCCACGCCCAGGGCGGGCTCTACACCGATGCCTAGAAAACACACGTGCAAAGGCAAAGGCATGAAGTCAGCAAACAAGAGAAGGCTGGATTCGCTCCAGGTTTCCGGTGGTTGACAGTGCCCAGTGTCATTCACCAAATGTGGGATAGGCCAGGGGGAAACACACTGTGAGAAGGAGAGAGGAGCTGTGGATCTGCTTCAGAGCTGTCTGGGCCAGGCCTCTCATTCCAACTGACAGGGACTCGCCCGTCCAGATTCAACGTCTCCTGTGAGTCGCCAAGCGTACAGGGATCACAGGAGCCTTGGGCTCACGAAGTGTGTGGCCCCCCCCGTGCAGATGAAGGACTAATGGCCAAGGGAGCGAGAAAACCCTGAGCCTTCTGTAAGGCAAACCACTCAGCGCTATTTCCCACTGGGGTCTCCTGTGGAGAAGCCCCTCAGACCGGGAATATGGTGCAAGAGCTTCGAATTCTTTCTCCCGGACCAGCGGTCACCCAAACAGCTATCATTAGTCAGCAGAGTCTTTTGGTCCACAAGAGGCAGATGACGCACTTGGTCCTAACAGGAAGTTTCCTGGATCCGTTTGGTTTGCTGCTGTTGGGAGACCAGGCAGCCGCCTTCTTATAGCTGTGTCGTTCTCATTCACGCCATCTCCAGCAGCACCGCCATCCCACAGTTTCCTGACCCTAAAGTGTCTGAGGCCCCCACTGCCTCTGGCCAAAGCGCATCACCTGCAGTTCACTCCCAACTGCCCCTCACCACTTATGGAGCTCCCGCCAAAGCAGCTTCCACGTGCTGAGGACGGCAACCTGCACAGTTCGCTGGCGGGTGCTCAGTTGCCCTCCCAGGGTCGGGGCAGCTTGTTGAGTGCAGATAGTGAGACGGAGTAGGAGGCTGAGGGGCAGGAGGTTTGCCACCTGCAAACCACAGGTGGATTTCCGCCGTTGATGACAATGTTCTGTGCTGATGAAGGCCTAGTCTGTCACAGTTAGTAATTCTATAATAACACATTACATTTTCATAGCATTTGTACATTTTCCAAGTATTTTCATGTTTATTACTCTTTAACAATAGCTACAATTTTTTTTTGACCTGAAGTACACTTCTGCGCTGCCCACTGACCTTTATTAACTCATCATATCCTACGCATTTATTCTCCACTCACAGGCGAGAAAGCTGAGGCCTGGAGATGTCACCTACACTGATGGAGGTCAGTTAATTCAGGTCTGTCTGACCCAGAACCTACACCCTAAATCACTGCAGGCCACTGCCTTCTCCCCAAAGTGCCCTGTAGGAAGATTAAATAAAAACTCGCCTCCTCCCACTTGAGCCAATGGTCCCAGCAACCATGATGGCACTATCAGGCAGGGCAGGTCCCCCTCTTACCGATATGGGAGCTGAGACAAGAAGCCCCTCAGAGCCCAGTCTGAAGTTTCACAATGAAGACAGCTAAGTCACTCCCTTCCTCCCTGCCTCCCCCCTCCTTTCTTCCTTCCTTTCCTCATCAACGAAGCATCCATTAGAAGTCTCCCCTGTGGAAAACATTGCTCTGTGAGGATACTATGAAAGTCTCCTGGAAATCTGGGCATTTCCAGGGTTGTGTGTGCACACGTGCATGTGTGTTTCTGTTGGTAGTACTATTAACAATACAGTAAAAAATAAAGCACAGAATCAGAATTTTTTAAAATTGTTATATATTTCAAACATTTGCACTCAGCATATTAATGCTTTTATATGTAATTCACACCATTTTATTGGCAGTGTGTCTGGAAATGGGACTAACATTTATAAGAGTATGTGCCTTTATAGAAGTGTGGAAAAGAAAAATGCTGTCTCTCAATCATGTCATTGTGTGACAGTAGGTAAAACTGCATGTGGAGAATGAAGTACTGAAAATAGAAGATTAAGGCCCTTCATTAGTATTAGGCCCTGGGTCAGCTTGGGCAAGACAGCCTCCACCTCACAGATTGGCGTCTGCTGGGTTTAAACTCTTCCTCCCAAAGCACACAGCCTCTTGCCTGTTGCCAGCCAATTGAGTGTCAAGTGGAAGTTTGGAGCCATTGGCTCCATCCCGGCTGCCCACAGAGGGAAGAAGTGCTGCTAAAGGGATCGTGTGTTCGGGGAGATGGGCCTGAAAGCACTCGTGGGTGTGGAGAGGACGGTGGGCTCTGTCCAAGCCCTGCTGCCTCTGGCCTGGATTGGGGATGTGCTGCAAAGTCTGGGTGTCCAGGGCAATCGAGTCTCTGGACAGCACCGTTCAGTGTGTGCTTCCCTCACATCTGCCGGGGCTACTCAGGGACAGGAAGCTGTCCCAGGCTCTCTGGACCTCATTCACCGAATAACAGAATAGTAACATTGCACAGGTTTGTGGGAAGATTTGTGGAAATCATTACATGTCTCTAGTGAATCTGAACTAGAATTCGCAAAGGATATATATGGGTTAGGAACCTGAGACTAGTTCTGCATATCCTATAATGCAGCATCTGCATACCATAGTATTGGTGAGATTGACACACTTTGCGTGGAAATTGTGATCCCTCACTTCAGACATGCACGAAAGGCCCTAGATCATGCCCTGATGATGCCTGCCATGGTTTCCAGCACGGGCCCTCAACCACACAAGCTCTAAGACTGCACCAACAACGTTGACCAGAGCTTGTTCTTTCAACCATCTATATGGGCATCATCTTACCTCCACCTCTCCACCGGCATGTCCACCTCTCCGTCCACGCGTCCACCTCTCCTTCCATGTGTCACCTCTCCATCCACACATCCATCTTTCCACGTGTCCAGGAAACTGTTGCCCTGGGGGCCAGAAAAGTGTAGTTTGTAGCCCTCTACACTAGACTCACAGTTTTGCTGTCTCCACCTTGCTAGTGTGGTGGGCCACGGTGACCCACTCTGGTTGGTCAGTTAGCACACAGTGCGGCGACCGCAGCTCCGTGGTAGACGGTGCACTGGGACCCGGCAAGGCTGGCCGTCCCTCTGGCGGGGTGGTCAGAGCTGCTTCCTGGAAGGAGGATTTGAGCCGAAGTGCTAATGTCGCTAGGACTTCCTGGCCGTGGACCTGCAGAAGGAGCTCCCAAAACAGTGCAGGCCACGGGGCTTTAATGCCGCTCCTCCTTCTGCGTCCCATTTTACAAAATAACATTAATATTAGGTTGATCACAGTTAATTGTTGTTTTGTAGATTGAAAGCATTTGGATACTGACAATTTAATAAAGTTTATATTGTTCCAGCTAAGCATAAAAACTTAAAAATTTATAAAGCGCCTTCTCAAACAGTCACTTTGCTTCAAACACTCAAACCGGCCACGTGACTAAGTTAGGCTAGGTATTTTTCTCCCGGCCTCAGGTGAGAAAACTGCCTGCGCCAGGTCCTCTGGGCCGCGCGGAGCCGGGGCTGACACAGCTGCGGGGCTGGGATTTCCGATCCCAGCGCAGAGCGTCTCCCGCTGACTCCTGCGGGCGTGAGGCTCCCGGGATGCCCCTCCCTGAAGTGGGTCGGGACCCGCATCGGGATCCGGGCAGCCAGGCCTCGCAAAAGGCCCTGGACGCGGGTCTGCTCCTCCGGCCTGACCCCTCAGAACCGCCAGAGGCTAGCGCGCCGGGAACCCGGGCCTCAGCCCCTCGCTCCCCCCGCCCTCTGTCTGGAGCTGCCGGGCCGCTCCGCCCCGCACGTGGATCCCCGCGGCCGCCCTAGGTGGGGCCTCTTGGCAGGGCCGTCTCCAGCGCCCGCCAGCCCGTGCGTCCCCGCTCCGTGGTGAGCGGCATTTCCCGCCTTTGGCTTCCACCCCCCCAGCTCTGCCGTGGGAGGTGGCGCCCTTCTCCGGCTCTCCTCAGGCCGCGTTCGCGCCTCACGGGAGGTCTCGCCAGCCGGGCAATGCTCGGCGCCGCTTCCCGCGCGGGCTGAGGAAAGATGGCGCAGAGGCGCTGGGAACCCACGGGCTTCTGAGGAGCGCAGCGGGCACGACGACGGAGGGGAGTCCTGAGGCCACAACTGAGGAAAGGGTCAAGCTCAGGCTCCCAGGCGGTGGCCGAGGGGGCCCCGGGTGGGGCGGACGCGCATCCTGGGAGGCGCTCGGGGAGGGTGCTATGGAGGCCGCCCCAGGCCGCAGGAAACAGGCGGGCGCGTCCCTCCTGCCTCAGCTACAGGCCGGTGGGGCCGCCTTCCCGGCGCCGCAGCCCCCTGGGCTGTGTGGTTCCATCTTGCAGATGGGATCAGATGGCCCTGGAGGTGGGGTCCCCCGGTGTGCTCCCCAGACGTGCCAGCGCCTCTCCACGCCCCATCAATAAGGGTCACAGCCCCCTCCCCAGACCTGGCGGGGCCTCCCAGCCCTTCACGCAGCGCTGACGGGGCCTCTGCCCACCGGCCACCCTGGTCTCAAGACGGAGCCCACGTCTCCTGCTTCGGCTGGACGAGTGACCCTTCCCTGCGGCCATGAACAGGGAGCTTTAAACGTGTTGAGGCTGGACCCTGCCCAGCCCGGCTGAACCCCACTCTATAGGAGGCGCAGGCATCAGACTCCGGGGACGTCATGGTGGAGGAGACCACCCGTGAGCCCGGTGACGTCACGGTGGAGACCACCTGCGAACCTGGTGACGTCACGGTGGAGAAGACCACCCCGAGCCCTGTGACGTCACGGTGGAGGAGACCACTCCGAGCCCAATGACGCCACGGTGGAGGCCACCCCGAGCCCGGTGACGTCACGGGTGGAGGAGACCGCCCTGAGCCCTGTGACGTCACGGTGGAGGAGACCACCCTGAGCCCTGTGACTTCACGGTGGAGGAGTCCACCCCGAGCCTGGTGACATCATGGTGGAGGAGACCGCCCCTGAGCCCGGGTGCCCCTGACCCCCGGCACTGGATGGGATCCCCGGAGGCCATGTTTTAAAATCAGTTTATTTGCTGTCTCATCTATAAATTATTTTTTAATTGCAGTAAGACCGCCTACTCAAAAAGAGTTCTGGAGACAGATGATGGTGGTGTCTGCATGTAGGAATGTGTTTAATGCCACTGAACACTTAAAAATGGTTAAGAGGGCACACTTTTTGTTACCTGTATTTACCACAATAAAAAATTGGGAGAAAAAGTAAACACTGACCTTTCAAACACACTAGCTGGTCCTGAGGATGTGCGTTTTGTGTTAGCGAGGCATAAAGAAACCTCAGAGTGTTGGCCAAAAGATGTGACCATTAATAAACTTTGATTTGGGGTAAATGTCTGAGCCTCATTTTTTCAACTGTATAAGGGAGATTAAAAATAACATAGTCCTCTATGGTGTGGGGACAAATAACAAATATTTGCTTTGGTAACTGCAAATTGTGAATAAATGTCACTGTATAGTTAAAAAACAACAGCAGCTCATCTGGTCAGCACAGCACCACCAGCCTCCCTTATGGCAGAAACCCAACATCTGGTCAGCATAGCACCACTAGCCTCCTTCATGGCAGAAACCCAACTCTGGTGTAGCGTCAGCACTGAACAACAGATGGAACATTAGCCCAGGAAACACAGCGGATCCTGAAGATAGGCATTTGCTCATGGGTTGAATTTGGAGAAGCACAACACACTCAGAGGGTAACTGTTCCTGATCTTCAAGGTCATCCATTAATAAGTGTTCAAAGTTGGTTTGTTCTCCAGTTTTCAACGTATCTGTGTGTACAGTGAAGTGTCAAGAACTCCAGCCTCCACTGATTCGAGACGACTTGTCCTCTGTACAAATACTTAGCCCAGCAGCAGAGCGAAGAAGAGACTGCAGGGCATGTTTGTTCTCTGCAGACGCTGGCACCACCCACGAAAGGCAAACAACTGTGTCTGTGGAGCTGGGTCCCCTCTGGTCACGGAACAGCCAGACTTCCTGGGACGGGTCGGAAGGCGGCAGACAGGCAGGGGCAGCCAGTGAGGAAAGAACCAGGACGAGGTCCCAGGAGACGCCCGGGAGGAGACAGCCCAAGCAGAGGAGAGGCCGGGAAGCAGGCGGGCGCCCTGAGCCTTCATGTCCCCTTCACTGGTAAGCAGCATCTGCCTACGACCTTCTAACATCGCATTCAAGAGTCCACTGAGCATGGGCGTGGGGAGGGAGCATGTGGATGGGCCTCTAACCCATGCGCCAGCAAGTGATGACGGTGCCGCCAAACGAGAGGCATGGGCTGTGGGTCTCCCCTTGTCACTGGGCATGGGCGTGGGGAGGGAGCATGTTGAGGGGCCTCTAACCCACACGCCGGCAAATGACAACGATGCCACCAAACGGGAGGCGTGGGCTGTGGGTCTTCCCTTCTGAACCTGCATATGCAGCGGCACCTGCTTCAGGGCATCTACAAGCCGCCCCTGGCCCCAGCACCATGACACCTCTGCCCCTAAGGAGCTGCGAGTCCCTGGCCCCCAGGCTTGCCTGGGCCACAGGTTTCTCATGGGAATGGGGATCTTCATAGCACCTCACAGGCCTGCTGTGCTAGGGGCCACTGAGACCATCGCTGCAAGGCTGTGCTAGGTGTACCACCTGGCTCAGTTCTGCTGTGTGGTGGTGATAAGATGACATCTGGGGTTTTGTTTTTGCATCTCTGACTTCCCATCCTTTCAGGCTGGAGGCCCCGACCCTGCTGGGGTGGCCAGGGGGTTGGGGAGGGAGTGCAGGGAGCTAACCCAGCTGACCAGCTCAGACTGGGGCGCCTCAGGTGGGTAGGGCAGGCCCGGGGCTGGGGAGGCTCCGCCTTTGACCAGGAGGCCTGTGGCACAGATGCCTCAGGGGTAGGGTTTCCTGGCTGTTTATTTCTAGGATAGGACCGATGCCAGTGTCCCTTTTAGAAAAGCTGGAAGAAGCATTCCTGGGTGAAAGTCTGGACAACAGTACCTGCCTGGGCGGCCCGGGCTCTACCCCCGCTTCAGCACCCGGGGGGCCCTGAGTGCCTGGCTGCTGAGTCACCTCTGCAGAGCCAAATTCCACAGACGCGCACCTGGCGCCAAACACCTGGCTCCTGGACCTGCCTGTTCAGGCGCTGTGCCCAGGTTTCTACGTGCCTGGAGGGCAGGAGGCCTGCTGGGTGTGCACGCAATCTCATCAGCACACTTAATATACATGTACCCACACCCTGCAGGCGCGTGGACAGGCGGGTCATGGCCCGGTAGCAAGAGCACACCTGGAGATTCCGTGGTGCCTTAACTTTCCAAAGCACTGTCATGTGACTGTCCCACGATCATGTCTTCCATCCCTGCCCTCTCAGCCAGGCTCCAGGCCGGGCTCTTCGCCTGCATTGGTGGTGGCCCCTCTGCAAACTCAGTGCTAAACAAGACAGATTATTGTATTTTGTCCTTGGAGGAACTGAGGCTCAGAGAGTGTGATCTACACACCCAGGCCACACAGGTGGGGTGTGTCACGCAGGCATGAGTGTTCTGACCCTGGGACCAGCCACACCCTCTACCACTCTGGGCACTTCAGGCGAGCGCCTTAATCCCAGCCAGGCATCTATACAAAGGTCTTAACTGTCTAGGCAAATATTTTAAGAAATGGGTGGATATATCTGCTTTAGGGAGCCCGTCCATGAATATCCATGCCTGTCCTAGCAGGTAAATTGAAGGACGTCTTTCCTTCAAAGAAGCCTTGCTATAAAGTAGAGGTGAACTTCTCGGCCACGTGCAGGAAGAATGGCTTACATCAAAGCACATTTCACAGTTTAACCAAGAACTCTCATGTCCGTTAGCACTTGAACTTAATTTAAGATACGATGTTGCCTTTCCTAGGAAAGATTATATAAGTGGGTAGTTTACATTCTGCTTACATTCCAAGCACATTACTGTTCATTATTCAGCCATAAGTGCCATTATTATAGGCCCTTGACGGAGTTACATAAGTGAAATAGGCTGAATTTCACTAAATTTCTATTTTGTACCTGGGGTTTGCCTCAATCAATACTTTTTGGACAAGACCTGGATTGAGACAGAAAGTTGACATTGTACAAACTAAGGTAAGTTTGTGATATATTTCCTTTTCAATTGGGACATTAGTTATTGGTTGTCACGTGTACTCACACATAAATAAAATGTGGACTCATTAGGCCAGGAGGAAGGACAGATACGGGGGAGGAGAAGCTGTAACCAGAAGGCAGTAGAAAGCCTAGACCTCCCCCAGGGCCCCTGCTGCACTCAGTCCCTGTTGAGTCAGAGATAGGGAGAAGCTAGGGTGTAGGGGAGTTGGTGAGGGGAGCAGCCTTGGTGAGCGGGAGGTGGGGAGACAGAGATGGAGATGGAGACAGAGTGATACAGACAGAGACGGAGAGAGACAGAGATGGACAGAGACAGAGACAGAGATGGGGACAGAGAGACAGAGATGGAGAGACAGAGAGAGATGGAGAGAGACAGAGATGAAGAGATACAGAGATGGACAGAGACAGAGATGAAGAGAGACAGAGATGGAGAGAGACAGAGACGGAGAGAGAGATGGAGAGAGAGACAGACATGGAGACAGAGAGAGACGGAGAGGACAGAGATGAAGAGATACGGAGATGAAGAGAGACAAAGATGGAGAGAGGCAGAGACAGACAGAGATAGAGATGAAGAGAGACAGACAGAGAGAGACAGAGAGAGATGGAGAGAGACAGAGATGAGATACAGAGACAGAGAGACAGAGATGAAGAGAGATAGAGACAGAGATGGGGAGAGACAGAGATGAAGAGATACAGAGAGAGATGAAAAGAGACAGAGATGGAGAGAGACGGAGAGAGACAGAGACAGGGATGGAGAGAGACAGAGATGGGGATAGACAGAGATGAAGAGATACAGAGACAGAGAGGAAGAGAGACAGAGTGACAGAGATGGAGAGAGAGAGATAGATGAAGAGATACAGAGATGGACAGAAACAGAGATGGAGAGAAACAGAGATGAAGACAGAGACAGAGACGGAGAGATACAGAGAGGTGGAGATGGAGAGAGATAGACAGGGAGAGATGAAACAGACAGGAATGGAGAGATACAGGGAGAAATGGAGACAGAGAGAGGTGGGGACAGAGTGAGCCAGCGTGTGCCACTCCAGGGCCGGGTTCTGTGGACACATGGGCACAGCATCCTGGGCTGTGCATTGCTTTCCCAGAGCGCGTGGCTGTCTGTGGGGACAGGACCAGGAAGAAGCCACCTGGTTGCTCTCAGGCCACCTCGGGGAAGGCGGGAGGTGACTTCAAGACAGAGAGGACCCCAGAGAGGCTGCTCCCAGCCAGCAGAGCCGAGCACAGGTGTGGAGCCTCGAAATGGCCTCGACTCCAAGGGGACTTTGGAGTAAGCCCAGCAGCGGAGCCAGGCAATGGGTGGGGTTTGTCCGCCAGAGGAGGGCAGAGCAGAGGCCCAGCCAGAACTTTCAACCTGAAACCCAGGCTCCCTCAGACCCTCTGATCGGCACAAGCTCCTTTAACTGGGAATCGTTCATATTTCAAGTGAACTGTTGCTAAACGCTGTATTTCAGGCTTAGATGGATCAAGGCCTGGCACACCTGACGATGTCAAAGGGGGCCTGGGAGCTGGAGACTTCTGTGTCCATGGGCAAAAGCAGGGGCGTGCTCAGGTGCTGGGAGGAGGTCCTGGGCCTCTGTGTCCTTGCAGCAGGAGGCGGATGTGGGAGAGAAGGCAGCTGCCTGGGCATTCACTGCAGCCTGACAGACGGCCCCACCTCTGCCACAGCCCTTCCCGCCTGGTCATGCCCTGCACCAACCCCAAAGTGACCTCTGTAAAACCCAGGGCCATTTTCCTGCTGGAAATTCCACAATGGCCTTCAATCTTAGTCATACAATGGAATCTCTTGTAGATATATTTTTTTAAATGCTCACACCTGGGCATCACCAGAAATTTAGGCCTCCTTGGTATAGGCTGGAGTCCGGGCACTGTTAAAAGCCCCAGGTGATCCTGACACAGCCGGGTGGGGCCGGCACAGGTGGAATCCCTCCTTCATGATGTCCCAGCAGCTGCTTGAACCACCTCAAGCATCATCTCGCAAACAGCAGCGATGATAATGAAACGCCCACCTGCACCCGAGGTCCTGCAGCTGCCAAGCTGGTCCACGCCTGCACCCGAGGTCCTGCAGTCCTGTGGCTGCCAAGCTTGTCCATGCCCTGTAACCTGCTTGAAAAGCACTTTAAGACCTGCACCTGAGGTCCTGCGGTCCTGTGGCCGCCAAGCTGGCCCACGCCCCTGTCACCTGCTTGAAAAATGCTTCAACATCTGGCTTCCACATCCCTTCCTGGAGCTTCTCAGAGCCTCCAGTGAGTCTGCAGCTCCCAGCTCTGCACTGCCTGAAGTCACAGGGAGACGTATGTGTCAAGGTGCGAGTGCCATGCCTGGCCTCTCAGGAACAGCGTTCTGAGCTCCTCACTGTGGAAGCTGCTGTGGTCTCTGCCTCCACGTGGGCACAGGCCATCACGCAGCAAGGTGTGAGCGAGGACCCCACTCTCAAAATGCAACATGCTTGACTGTCCGATACACACAAGGACTCATGTGCACACACAAGTGTCTACACATATCCACACAGTACATATGCCCACACACACACACACACACACACACGGTACACAGTCATACACGTGCGCACAAGTGCAATGCACACATCCACGTGTCTGCACATGTTCACATGTGAAGACGTGTTTGCATGTGTATTCACATGTGTGGACACCTGTGCACACCCCCACCACCACCACTATCACCACTGTGTCTCTCGTGGTAGTGAGAGCGTAAGGGTAAGAATTTCTGGATCCCACATATGATATCCTAAAGCAAAATGCCTTTACGCCTCCTCCCTGAGAGAAGATGCAGCAGCCACAGGAAGTGAGCTTCTTGGACAAGGAACATCAGGCGTCCAGTGCCCCGCCGGCTTCCTGGTGCCTAGTCCCCTGAAGAGGTGAGAGGTGCTGATAAAATGAGATGCTGTGCTGATGCCTGGGGTGACTGGGGTGGAGGGCTGTGGGGGCGGCAGCCCTGCTGTCCTGGAGCTGCTCCTTCTCCCCCTGCATCACTCCTGGGCCTCTCCTGGAGGCCTGAGCCATCCTCCCCAGGGCAGCCCCAGGCTGTGCTGCCTGAGCAAACCCAGAGCCCAGCCCTCCCTCCCCCTGCAGCCTGACGGCAGGGACCATGGCAAGCCCTTCTCCTACAGCCCCAGTGCCTCAGCAGCCTCATTTTCGGGAACGTGCCAGCTCATTTTCTGGCCTGTTTTGTGGTGTGGCAACAGCCTCGAATCACAGCAGCCTGAACAGCCCAGTAAATATTTACACAAACCTGGGGCTGGCAGGCCCTCTCCTTTGTGGGGCTGCCCTGCTGAAAGGGAGGGGAGCCAGGCCGGCTCAGTCCCAGCTCAGCGCAGATGGCGCCTGCAGCACGCAGTTCTCGCGGGGACGCAGCCGGGATGCAGACGTGGGCTTTTGAAGCCCCCAGCAAAAGCTGGTGGCCGCTCCTGGCTGGGGTTCTGTGGTCTTGTGTCTGGAAATGTGGCCTGGGAACATCCCTGAGGTCTCCCCAGAACAGCAAGGATTGTCTTCTTTCTTATGCTTTTCATCAATGCACAGGCAGCCCTCTGAAGTCCTCAGAATGCTCCAGATCTGGACAGTCACCTCCCAGCTGGGCTCTGGTGCTCTGGAAATCAGAAACAGGTTTCTTATGTGGTTCATTTTTCTCCATTTCCAAGCATTTTTATTGTTATGCTTATTAACAAATCACATCATCATTGCCAGTTATAGTAAGTGTATAAAAGTGCATTTAGGGGCATATCCATTGAGGCGTTTCCAGGACAGAGACAGGGGCCAGGGAGGCCAAAGTTCTCAGCCTTCGGCAAAGGCAGCCATGAGTCAGTCATGAGTTAGGGTGATGGGCGCCTGGCATCACAGGAGACCTCAGGCCACAGTCACAGGGAGAACTGGGCATCGTCACCGGGCGCCTGGCCTGTGTGCCCCCATCCAACCAGCCCGAGCTATGAGCTCCGCATAACCAGCAGCCCGAAACCAGGGAGGACTAGCATCTACACCTCCTCTACACCCAACAGGGACAGCTCACAGCGCCCAGGGCTCAATGGAGACCAGATGTTTGGGAGAGGCGGGAGAGGACATGGGGTGAGGCCTGCTGCTTCTCCAGTGAATAAGGTGGCTGGAATTAGGATTAAATTTGTAAAGGAATGTTTGTGCCAGAGGACCCACCATTTCTGCAGTCTCTATCTCCCCCAACACCCCAAATGTCCAACAAGGATACAGAGCCCAGGAAAAAGCCAGGCTCAGGGAGGAGACTCGGAGGGCAGGTCACATACCTGCTGGTGGAAAGCCAGGCAGGAATCCTGTGTGGCCATGATGTCAGCACGGAAAGACCCCTGGACCTCAGCCTGTCCCCACTGCATGGCAGGCAAGAAGCAGCAGCCCAGAGGAGGAACCCAGCTTGCTGGGAGGGTTCCTCCGGAGCAGAGGGAGACATGCCCAAGTCAGACCGGGGAACACAAGCAGTTGACTTCTGTAGCATTTGCCACGAGTTCCATCTTCCTCTGTAACTGTATCTTCCCAACTTCTTGCGAATATCTCCACCAGATGTTCCGTCAGCACTTAAAACTCACATTTCAACACTTGATCTGAATTCCTCCAAATCCTACTTCTTCCCCTGGGCACCCTGATTTGGTGCTGGCACCACCATCAACCAGGCAGCCAGAACCAAACTTTGGGCTTCTTCTCACTCTCATGCTCCCATGCAAACCACTGTGAAGTCAGGTCATTGCTCTCTCTGAACTGTCTCCTAAAATCACCCCTTTTCCCAATTTCTACCTCTAACTCTCAAGGGAACCCGTCATCCCCATCCATTTTGGCCAGTCTTCCTGGCACACCCTCACCCATGATCCTTCCTGAAGCACAGAGCTTTCATACCCTACTCAAGTATCCAGCACAGGGAAGTTCTTTCCTCCTGGGTGTGGAGCCCACCAGCACCCGGGTGAGTGTCGAGCCCACCTCCATGGCACCCTTCTCTCTTGAGTCCCAGACAAACCAAGTGCTTCCATCTGCCACCTGGCCCTGCTTTTCTGCCCTGCCCTTTGCTCAAGCCATTTGCACTCAAAGTGACCTGTCCTTCAGGCCCAGCCTGCATCAGACACACTCTTCCCCAGACCTAGCCCACAACAGACACACTCTTTCCAAATCTACAGCAGAGGAGGCCTGGAAGTCGGGTCTGGCTGCTCCATCCTGGGTCTTTGCCAAGCAGATGCTTGACCCTCCTGGGGGGCCCCACTGGCCCCTCCTCCTCTAGTTTACCTAGCACGCCTGTGGTCTCAGAGTCCTCCACACCCAAATCACCTCCAAGAATCAAAACTGAAATTGGGGAAAAAACAGTTCGCATGCTTCTGAGGGAAAGAACCCAACCCTCTAGTTCCCAAATGTGTAGTCAACTCTGCCCGAGGGCTCCTGGAGAGAGGAGGAGGGAAGGGATGTCTGGACACAGGTCTCTTGTTGCACCCGAAGGCTCACTGGGAGCTGGGACTTCAGCGCAGGACTAGGGGGCACCATTCAGTCCACGAGATCCGCAGCATGTAGGGAGGGTGAGGTCGGGGAGCAGGCAGAGGCTTGTGCCCAGGCTGCAAAGTTTCTCAGCCTGTCGGGCAGGGATACGGCTTTAAACAAAGAAGTCCAGTCAAGAGCCCTGGCTGCTGGCACAGATCACCACACCGGAGATGTGGCACGCCACCTCGCCATGGCGTCTGCCACTGAGAACATCCCGAGCCAGGCCCTAACCCGCCTGCCTGGGTTTTTCACCCATGGGCTCTCTTCAGGGCCATAACCTCTTGGGATGGATAATGAATGTTCGTTGATTTTTAGTAGTATGTGAAAACAAACACATCTTAAGTAATAAATAATGTATTTAAAGTTATCTATGGTTGAAGTATGTATTACAAGGTTCATTTACATATGATTTTTAAAAATATTCCTGTAATTTCCTCATTTGGCAAGTGTTATATGCACTTTACTCCGCTTTCAAAGTAAATGTAAGAAAAACCCATGACTCGTCAATACTTTTGAAGCAAACGACTATTTTCTATTTTATTTAAGGACTGAGTGTATGTTAGAAAATCAAATTACTTGCGTGTAATATGTCTCCAAATGACTTTTATGATCCAAAGTTTAGAATATTTTTATTCAGATGTTTAAATATCTGCCTTTCTAGAGATCATATTTTGTTCCCAAACGGTGCGAGGGACTTTGGGACATGTCTGAAGCTCTTTCCAAACAGCACATTGATGGTGTGACAGCTTATATTCACAATCAGCAAAAAGCAAAATGGCTGTGACTACCATTCTATTTCCCTTTTTGTCCATTGGATGTGAGGGACATCTTGACATGTTATGGAGGCATCTTGCTAAATGATTGACGTGTTATGTAGGCATCTTATTAAATGATTGACATGTTGTGTAGGCATCTTGCTAAGTGATTGACATGTTACGTAGGCATCTTGTTAAATGGATGCAACTTAGAGACATCCTGAGATTTATTTGCAGAACTGCTGCAATTCTTTTTAGTACTTGCCGGCTTTCCTTAGCTTCCTCATAGCCACTGTCAATTTACATGGAATAATATATGACTATGAGGAATAAAAATACAATTCTAAGGCCCGCAACCAACTGAAATGACCTCCCCTTGGCCAAAGGGACCTCTGAGAAACCTTGAAAACTGAGTTCCCAGCCATGATAGAGGGGAGGTCAGACTTGCTTGTGATCCGCCTGCCTCACTAAGCACCATTAGGCTTTCTTCCCTGAGGGCTACACAGAATACAGCCCCTTCAAACGAGACCATGCTGATTTCCACCAACTTGATGTCACCCCTCTCTTTTATGGTTTGGGCACAAACACTGACCAGCACTCCTTCCTGATGGGAGAGCACTGACTGCAGACTGTAGCTCTGCCGGGCCCTCACAGGAAGCACAGTGAGGGTTTTTGTGTCCCCTGCTTCATATTTCCCCTCCACACTGCCCTAGGAGAGGTTCTCCACGAGGGCTCTGCCCCTGCAGCAGGCTGCTGCCTGGACATCCAGGAGCTTCCGTACATCCTCTGAAATCTAGGCAGGAGCTCCCAAGCCTCAACTCTTGCCCTCTACACACCCACAGGCTTAACACACGTGGAAGCTGCCAAGGCTTACAGCTTGCGCCTTCTGGAGCAGCTGCCTGAGATGTATCTGGGGCCTTTTTAGCCATGGCTGGAGCTGGAGCAGCTGGGACACAAACAGCAGTGTCCCAAGTCTGCGCAGGGTGGTGGGGTCCTGGGTCTGGCCCACAAAATCATTCTTCCCTCCTAGGCTTCTGAGTCTGTGATGAGAGGAGATGCACTGAAGTTCTCTGAAATGCCTTTGAGGCATTTTCTCCATTGTCTTGGCTATCAACATTTGGCTCTTGTTTACTTATGCAAATTTCTGCAAGCCAGCTTGAATTCCTTCCCAGAAAATGGGTTTTTCTTTTCTACCACATGGCAGTGCTGCAAATTTTCCAAAATTTTATGCTTTGCTTTCCCTTAAATTCCAATTTCAGATCATTTCTTTGTTTATGCAAATGAGCATAGGCTTTTAGAAGCAGCCAGGCCAAATCTTGAACACTTTGCTGTTTAGAAATTTCATCTGCCAGATACCCTAAATCATCTCTCTCAAGTTCAAAGTTCCACAGATCCCTGGAGCAGGCACAAAATGCCTCCAGCCTCTTTGCTAAAGCATAGCAAGAGTGACCTTTACTCCAGTTCCAAACAAGTTCCTCATCTCCATCTGAGACCTCCTCAGCCTGGACTTCATTTTCCATATGACTATCAGCATTTTGATCACAACAATTTAACAAGTCTCCAGGAAGTTCCAAACTTTCCCTCATCTTCCTGTCTTCTTCTGAGCCCTCCACACTCTTCCAACCTCGGCCCTTTACCCAGTTCCAAAGCAGTTTCCACATTCCAGGGATCTTTATAGAAATGCCCTGCTCCTGGTACCAATTTTCTGTATCATTGCATTCTCTCATTGCTATAAAGAACTACCTTATAAGGGTTACTTATAAGGAAAAGAGGTTTAATTGTCTCATAGTTTCACAGGCTGTATAGGCTTCTGCTTCTGAGGAGGCCTCAGGAAACTTACAATTAGGGCAGAAGGCAAAGGGGAAGCTGTCATTACTTATGTGGCCAGAGCAGGAGACAAGAGGGAGCAAAGGGTGAGGTGCTACACCCCTTTAAATAACCAGATCTTTTAAATAACCAGTGAGAACTCACTCACTATCATGAGAACTGCAAGGGGGAAATCTGCCCCCGTGATCCAGTCACCTCCCACCAGGCGCCTCCTCCCACACTGGGGATGACAATTCAACATGAGATTTGGGCAGGACACAAATCCAGACCATATCACACACCTTGCTCCTCTAACACACAGACAAAAACATCAGTCCCTTCCAGAACTTCTGAAGGTTCACAAAACACCCTGGGGAAATGTGTGCCTGTTTAATTTTTGTTAGAGTTTAACTCTAATGTTGAAATGCAGGCATTTTGAGTGTGAGGTGAGGCAACACTTGGAAATTTTCTCAGTCTGCCCCATGTGCTCTGGGACATTCAAAATCTCCCAGGCATCTCCATCAAGAGACCCAGCCCCACAGGATCTTCTGCTAAGAGTAGAGGATTATCCCTTCCCTCTGCCAGAGCAGCAGTGAATCACCTTTCAGCTGTTCACAGTCAAGCCATTTTCACCAAGACTACCTGCCAGAGCCTGAGGGTCCCAGCAGGACATCCTAGCTCCTGACCTGGCCCAGGACCTGCAGCCTCTTGCCCAGACACACCTCCCAGGGCCCCGAACCAGCAGCCCCCACCTGGACATGCTTCCCAGGGCCCAGGACCAGCAGTCCCCACCTGGACACGCTTCCCAGGGCCCAGGACCAGCAGCCCCCATCCAGACACGTTCCCAGGGGCTGCTCCAATCACACCCACACCTCTGCTCCTACTAAGGTTCAGTTTCAGTTTTGCAATGCTTCTCATGTGCCTATCCCCCAAGCCTTTTCAATCTCCTAATTTTCCAGCAAATGAGACATGACAAAAAGTCTTGTTTATCTTAGCTAAATATCTCAAAACACTCCATTCTGAAAGCATGACGTGGCATTTGGCACCTTCGTGGTAGCACAAGCAGCTGGCGAGATGCTCTGTGCTCCAAATGTCCACTAAGAGTCAGCTTCCGGACGCTCCTGCACTGTCACGGGGGAGGGTGTGGGGGTATGGGTGCTCGAGCTATCCTCGTGTGAACTGGACGCCAATGAGGGATGGGGACAACCATGGTGCCCTCAGCGCTGGCCATGGGTGCTTCCCACCGAGGGCCCTCAGGACAACCTGGACATTCTGCTGTCCTGGGCACCTGGCACACCTGCATGTCCTTCCAGAGACTAGGGGTTTGGCTCCACCCCACTAGTTCAAATGTGAAAGCAGAAAGCTCTGCATGTCTCTGCTTAGAAACTTGCTGAAAGATAAAGGTCAGTGTTAAGCACCTTCTCTGTGTGAGACAGAAACAAGGAGGATCCCTGCCCTTAGGGCTGCTGGGGGGAGATCCTGTCAGGAGGATGAGTGCTACAGTAACTGCTGTGTTCCCTGGGATGACGGCTGCAGTGGGGGCGAAGGTCAGATTCATGATGAGCACTTGGGTCCTGCTTCCCAGCTGTGCCGGGGGATGTGCACGGACACTACCCTGATCACCAGGAAAGCCTGGCCCAAGCTCACCTCTGACTGTGGACAGTGCGAGCTCTCAGATCTGTGCGTGGCAGAGGGCTGGTCCTCGTGGCCTCCAACCTGGGAACATTTTACACAGACGTTACACTGCTGAAAATAAGTTGGCAAGTTATCCTGTAGCAAATGTTCCGAAAGAGTGAAGCAGTCTTTTATAAAACATGATACCACAAGCCAATGTTCTTTTTCACAAAAACCCGAATGCTTTCTTCTCATCCCAGAGGATCTGGATGGACTCAGTGGGTCTGAGGGGGGCTCGGGTCACTGGACGTCTACAAACACCCGGTGGTTATTCCCACATGCACGCCAAGTGGAACCAGAAAGTAAACACTCTGGCTCACGGCCTGTGCATCTGGTGTGCATGAATCAGGAGGCCGACCCTTGGAAAGGTATGAGGAGCCCACCTCTAGTCACCACCCCAGGCAGGCCCTGGGAAGAAGTCATTCCGTTTCTAGCTGACGTGCAAACTCTTCTGAACGATGTCAGACACATTTTTTATTTTCTGTTTAACTCTGTACTTTTAACTAACTTTAGTCTTACAGTAGAGTAACAAAAATAATAGCTCTTCCTGACACACCATATCCAACTTCCCTGAGTTAGTCTCTTAGCCCCAGCACAACTGCCAGAACCAGGACACTCAATTACACAGCGCTATTCATGAAACCCAGACTTCAGATAAACCTCATGGTGTTTCCACATGGGCCCGGCTTCTGCTCCGGGGTCCATCAGGGTGGTCCCGTGCGTCCAGTTGCCTGAGTCTTGGCCGCCTGTGGCCGTGGCTGCTCCCTTGTCTTTCGAACCTTGACACGTTGGAAGACTTGATCAGTTATTTTGCCGACTATCTGGTCTGTCCAATTGGACTGAAGTGAGGCACTATCGGCAAGAATGCCACAGAGGTGATGCCGAGTCCCTGCTGGGGCGTGATGTCCCTGCTGTCCCTCCGTGTCCCTGCTGTCCCTCCATGTCCCTGCTGTCCCACCGTGTCCCTGCTGTCCCTCCGTGTCCCTGCTGTCCCACCGTGTCCCTGCTGTCCCTCTGTGTCCCTGCTGTCCCACCGAGTCCCTGCTGTCCCACCGTGTCCCTGCTGTCCCTCCGTGTCCCTGCTGTCCCTCCGTGTCCCTGCTGTCCCACCGTGTCCCTGCTGTCCCTCCGTGTCCCTGCTGTCCCACCGTGTCCCTGCTGTCCCACCGAGTCCCTGCTGTCCCACCGTGTCTGTGCTGTCCCTCCGTGTCCCTGCTGTCCCACCGTGTCCCTGCTGTCCCTCCGTGTCCCTGCTGTCCCTCCGTGTCCCTGCTGGCCCACCGAGTCCCTGCTGTCCCTCCGTGTCCCTGCTGGCCCACCGAGTCCTTGCTGTTCCTATGTGTTCTTGCTGGTCCACCATGTCCTTGCTGGGGCACTGTGTCTGGGGCTCACGAAGTCCTCGCGGTCACCACTGGCTGTGGGCCTCTCACTGGGGGAACAATGTTACAACTGCTTGCCCACTGTGAGGTTACCAAGTGACTCTCCTTTTTGAATAATAAATATCTTTTTAGCTAACTGCCTGTCACATATGTCCATATTCAAGATTTGAAAAATCAAATTAACATCTCCCCAGGAATGAAAATATCCCCATTCCCTTCCACCCACTGCAGAAAGACGGTTTCATCGGGAGCCTGTTACGGCCAGGTGGGGAAGGGTGGCCACCAGCATGTCCCAAGCCTGGCCTTGAGCTTCTGACCATCTGCCAGGAGTGGCTGCCCGGGTGCTCAAGAATGCCACCGTGAACTTTGTGGTTGAAGTCCTTTAGAAACTAGGCGCCTATAAACAAATATGTAAGTTAAAATATTGATTAAACTTCCATTTTTATAGAGTACCCAAGCACGCGACAGGAAGGAAAGTTTACTGGGAGGATCAGATCCCCGTTTAAGGGAAGAGGACGTGGAGTTGTCCTCGATCCCAGGAGAAGACAGTCACACACTGTGCTTCTGAGAAAGAACTGATCCCACCATAGGCGTGTGGCCGCCACAGATCCACATCCAAGCAGAAGTCACAGCTGTTCAGAAAAAAAGGCAAAAGGAAGAAAGACATCTCTGTTTGAAAAGTGTAAACCAAAAATAAAATTCTGAGGCCCTCCAGTCATCTGAATGGACTTCCTCCTCAGCCAGGGCTCTTAAAATGTAACCTGAGAGGTGGGTTCAGGCCATGATGGGAAGCGGGGGTCACACACGTCTCATTATACCCCTCACTAACAGCAGCACAGACTTTAAGTGACAAAAAACATTTTGCAACCTATTCTCTCTGCAGCCTCCTAGCTAAAGCTTCATCTGCATGATAAAACCTTGGTCTCCACAACCTGTTATCTTAACCCAGACATTCCTTTCTGCTGCATCTCAGGTCTTTGGACAAACTCAACCAATTGTCAACCAGAAAACGTTTAAATTTACCTGACACCTGGAAGCCTCCCCTACCTGCCAGCTTTGCGTTGTCCGCCTTTCTGGACCAAGCCACACACCAATGTACTTCTCAAATGTCTTGGATTGGTGTCTTATGCCTCCCTAAAGTGTATAAATCCAAGCTGTCCCCCGACCACCTTGGCACATGTTTTCAGGACCTCCAGAGGGCTGTGTCACAGGCCATGGTCACTCATATTTGGCTCAGAATAAATCTCTTCAAATATTTTACAGAGTTTGACTCTTTTTGTGCACAATAGCAAAGGCTACAAGTTTCTTTCTTTGCTCTGATTAATCAGCCCAGAGCCTCCTCTCTTGCCACCAGTGAAATTTAAAATAAACGAAGGTGTTTTACTGATTGGGTCTGTGCAGACCCAGTAGGCGGGGAGACCACTTTCCTGCTATTTGTCCCTAGCGTCGTTGGCCAGGTGCAGAGGGGTCTGTCATTCTCCTACCAAAAATTTCACCTGTGCATGTGGGGCCTTTTGTAACACAGGATCTCAGGTCCCACTGCAGGTACAGGAATCAAAACCATCATTCCAGCCAGGCTCGAGGTAAATCCTGTGCCCAGGAAGGTGTGAGAAGCATTTCTCTGCACCAGGAGCCCTCAAACTTTTCCTGTGACAGACCAGAAAGTGAATACTTTAGGCTTTGCCGGCCACACTACTCCACTCTGCCACTGTAACAAACCACCCGGGACAGTTTGTGAGCGGAAGAGCAGGGCTGTATTCGACTTTACTTGATTTGGCTCAGTTCAGCCCAGTTTGCCATAGGTGGGCAGCATCTTGGCTGGCAAGATGATAACGCAGCACCCCAGCTCTGAGCCACCCACATCTCACATCAAATGGTAAGCCCCAGTGTTGCAGGTGGGGCCTGGTGGGAGGTGATTGGATTATTGGGTGGGTTTCTCTCCTGTGCTGCTCTCGTGATGGTGAATGAGGGCTCGTGAGATTTAATTGTTTATAAAAGTGTGTGGCACCTCCACCACCCCTACCCCCTGCCATCTCTAATCCTCCTCCTCTGGGCATGTGAGACATGCCTGCTTCCCCTTGCCTTCTGCCTTCTGCCATGACTGCAAGTTTCCTGAGACCTCCCCAGCCATGGTTCCTGTACAGCCTGCAGAACCATGAGCCAAGGAAACCCCTTTTCTTTATAAATTACCCAGCCTGTATACATTTATAAAGAGTGCAAGAACAGATTAATACACTTACAGACTTGTGGCAGGACAGGTGTGACCCTGGGCCAGTTTTCAGCCCCTGCTCAAGGTCAGTTACCGTCTGGAAACAGCCCCGTTTCCCTTGCAGGTTCAGAAGAGAAAGGTCGTGTTTCCAAACACGGAATAGGACATGCGATTGTTGAGTCACACCGGAGAATCTGATTTGCATATAATTGATTCGCAAAACACTAGAAGCTAATGGATGCAAGAGTGTGGCCATGGTAATGATTTCAGGATGTCTTCCCAACAGCCCCGAGAGACAGATGTGTTATCATTTCCTTTTTATTCAGACAAGAAAATTGAGGCTTGAAAAAGGTAAATAACTTGCTCAAATTCTCATGTTTAATAAGTAGGACTGGGATTTAAACCTAAGAGCTAACAGCAAAGCATTTTAGACCCTAAACTATAAGAATAAGCGTGAATGTGATTCTCAGCCCAGTGTAAGACCAGGTATTGCCAGATGAGAGATGGCCGCTCCCGGGAACAGCAGTGAAGCTGAAAGAGCCAGTCCTTCAAGGTGGATCCTGAGTGGCTAAAATAGAGCCCAGCGGCTGTTTGCTGTCTATAGGTCATACAAACACATAGTCCCCCGAAAACCGCAACCTTACACCTGGGATACTTTCTGGGCTCACCTGAACCAACCAATCAGAGCTCACCTGATCCAACTAATCAGAGCTCACTGGCTTTGGCCAAATCAAGACCGGACTGTTACCAACTAATCAGAACTCAGCTGCCTTGACCAATCAGAACTAAGCAAGTTTGAATCCTTCAGTTGGATACACAGACCTGACTGAAACCTGGCTGGGAGCTTTTGCTATGAAACCGGAACCTTCCCTTTGTTCTCCAGGTACGTTTGTTTACACCAAAGGCTGCATCTTCCCGGTTTGCAAACTGTGCACTGGAGTCTCCTTCTTCTTCCAAACTCCCTTTCAGAGGATGTGTTTACTCTGTATTTATAACTTCAGGAGTGCAATCGCAGCCACGGTTTCTCTTGTTAGTGCTACATTACTTTGATTTTATAATCAGCCAAAATATTGTGATAAAAAATCCCCTTTTCATAATCTGTGAATTTTAGACTTCACGTGGTACAACTAAAAGTCATACCAATTTCTTCCCAAGAAGAAAATCTACTCAAAATCCATAAAAGATTTGGCTCGGTTCAGCTCAGTTGGCCACAGGCAGGTAGCCTGTTGGCTGGAGGAACAGAAACGAACGACGCCCACTCTGAGCCGGCCTCAGCGACCTGTGGTCTGGCCGAATGCTCCCTGTAGAGGGAGATGGCTGTTTGTGTGTCCTTGGTGCAGGGATGGCAGAACAATCTGACGTCCCTTATTAACACATTTGTCATATCAGCCACCTCTTTAAACGGCTGTCCCGGAGTAACAAGATTTAGAAAAATGCCAGCAGTCCAGTTGGAACACAGGGTCCCATTGGCTGAGATGCTGGCTGTCCCCAAGTGAGGACAGGCGCCATCAGGGACTGCAGCCACAGCATCCACATGTCAGGAATCAAAGGCGACCATTTTCTCCGGCGTTTACATTCAGGCACGGTCCCCCTCGCCCCAGATCACATCTATGGAGTCTCAACAGCCCAGCCACTGAAGAATTTCTCCAGCTCTGCATAACCTCATACCTGTCTGGTACGGATCCACTAGACTAAAGGCTGAGGTGGAAGAGGCTTTTGTGTCCCTCGGTGCAGGACAGACTTGTCCCTGCAGAGAAGTATTTACAATGAGGGCAGAGCTGGGGTGTGAAGGACCCTCCACACGGGGCTGCTCCCTTCTCTCTGCAACGCCACACAGGAGGCGGTCTCCACAGTGCCTCATCCCAAATGGCAGTGTCTAAGTTTGAACACTGTGTGGCTCTAACAGCACTGCCCGCGTCAGTGGCTGAACACTCAGTTTCGAGTCAGGTGGGCCGTCTTTCACACAGGTAAGAATAGATGGGGAGAGACAGCATTGATGTGGCCCAGGCCTATGACCTGTGAGAGAGCCTGGATCTCCACTGGCCAGTTACCCAAAGGAGGTACAAGTGAATGTGCCCACCGGGGCTGTGACACGTCAGGTGTAAAGTGGTTATCACTATGCCTGGCATGTAACAGGCTCAGAAAACACTGACCATTATTTTGCAAGAAAACAAGTAGCTCAAAATAGCCACAATGATGATGAATTGGCAGCACTGCCTTCATTTCAGGATAAGGAAGCCGCCTGGAGGTGCACACCCAGATTGTACTGGGAAAGGAGGGTCCCTGAGCTCGGATCTGCACACCACTAACCAGCCCTTTGTGCAGGAGCCCTTGAGCTGTGGCCCTGGCTCACACCAGGTAAGAGAAAATATCTGTGGTCCTAACTAAACACAGCCAAACTTGGAGGCCAGAGCCTACTGCCAGATGCATGTCCCCAGCTGAAAGATGGCCAGTGTGGCTAAGTGAGAGGGCTGGTTCACATTCCACAGAGCCTGTGCTCACGGAACCTGCATCCAGGAAGCTGTGTCCATGGAGCCCCATGTTTCAGGGACCTGTGCTTCAGGGAGCCTGCACATGGGAGGCCTATGTTCCATAAATCCTGTGTTCATAGAACCTGAATCCAAGAAGCTGTGTCCATGGAGCCCCATGTTCCAGGACCTGTGCTCCAGGGAACCTACCTACACATGGAAGACCCATGTTCCACAGAGCCCACATTCCCTCTCTCCTCCATCACTTCTTCCTGGTCCTCGAAGCGTTTCTTTCAGGTCTGCCTCGTACTGTGGCTGCTTCTGGGGACTTTGGACCTGTGGGCTTCTCTGTCTCAGTGGGACCTTCGTCATCCCTGCTGGTCTAGTGGGAAAGCACCCTGAGCACGGCTGGCAAGCCAGCAACATGAAGAAATGTGCGTGGTGCTGTCTGGCTAACTCCAGACTCCCAGCACTGCAAAGTCAGGAACTCAAAGTGACACAGAATCTCAGGTGGCATCAAGTGGCAGAGGCAGGTGGAGTTTGGCTGAGTTGTTACCTTGGTCTTTGTGATGCTTTGTGACCAGGGTCTGCTCTCTGGTGCCTTAATCCCAGGACAGCAAAAGAAGAAAGCAATCCTAGATCAACGTCTCTTGGCTTTTCTGGCCTGGCACCCAGAGTTCAGTTTCTTAAACTCTGCCTAACACACAGGTCGGCAGCACTTCCCACAGAACTGGACTCCCAGTTATGGCTGGGACTTTGGTAAGGACACGCTCACTCATGAGCATCAAGAGTGATGCCCATCCATGACCCTGAGGGCTGGCTGGTGCAAAACCCAAACTCAACATTTTCAGTGTGGCTTCCGCCTGCTCTTGGACACCTGACCAGGTTTCTATTCCTGAGCCCTGTGGATGGTTCAGACGTCCCCATCTAAGTGAGGGTCATGTGACGCAGCTTTAATTTCCACCTGGCAACCCTGGAAGCCCACGTGTGTCTCAGGAATGACGGCTTCCATCTCCTCTACAGCCACAGGCAATAGGTCTACCCAGGCATGTGTGGGCAGCACGGGGGGTGTGGTTGCCTGCAGTGGGTGGTGTGGGCAGCACGGGGTGTGATCACCTGCAGTGGGTGGTGTGGTGCCTTCTGTGAGGCAGGACAGGCTGTACATGCACTTTGGCTTCTGGGCAGATCTGAGCGAATGAGAACTGCCCTGGGCTTCACTCCCATTTAACTTTCCATTAAGAAGAACGTTCTCCACTCTGACTTTAAGCCAAGTGCTTGTCTAAGTGCTTCTCTGACAGGGAGACAACACTCCTTCCCCGGAGCCTTCCACTGGGCCTGGACATCTCCCTTCACTGGGCTCTGAGTTAACTTTGTGATGCCAGCTCTTTGTGGGGTGTGCGCACGGCTGCAGGTGAGGAGAGCTGTGAGAGCTGGAAGCCAGCCGCCACCCCAAATGATAAGCACATTGTAGCTGTCTCTGTATGGCTCCGTTGCATGAGGAAAGTGGCTACTGTCAATGCAGGGCTGCTGGTCTCTACCTCAGAATGTGGCAGCGCATGATCCATCACTGCCCTGTGTTCACAGGTCACAGAGAAAAGAAATGCTTTCTCTATTCCTTCTCTCAGTTAGTATTTTGTGATTATAGAAAAACTGTGCGTAGTTGGAAGTAGGGAAAGGAAGGAGGGAGGCAGGAAGAAAAACAGAAAGAAAATAAACCGAAAGAAAAAGAAGGAAGAAACCACCTTATTTTTAGTTTGCTTAGAATTATTAAAGTGACTCAGGGAAAAAACTTTAATCTGAAAATAGTGGCCAACACAAGACGGGACGCCG
The DNA here is from genome assembly GCF_028885655.2 of Pongo abelii. NCBI lineage: Eukaryota > Metazoa > Chordata > Mammalia > Primates > Hominidae > Pongo > Pongo abelii. The sequence continues at coordinate 172,045,271 of NC_071990.2, forward strand.
ATTGTGTGTGAGTAAGAGGAAGCACCGCAGACCACCGCCGACGAAATTCTGGATTTTTTGAAGAAGGATTTCCTGAAGCGGGTGTTGAATATGGGCATGAAGCCACGAGGCTGAATCTAGATGTGTGTTTCACGTTTCTCACAAGAGCTGATGTTGGTTTTTGATTGCAAAAGATGCCCATTGCAGGAAAATAAAAACATATGTGTCATGAGGAGCCTCGGAAACCTCCCCAACCCCTCCACACAGAAGTGATTGTGAGTGCCGCTCCAGACCTCACCTTGTGGGATCTATAGGACCTGTAGACCTATAGCTGCCTGTATGATCCTGTGGGTACAATCTCCTAATGTAGGTGAGTGTGTGGTCTTTATAACACAGAAGTACATGCGAGCCTCATGGGCTGCTTTTTATTGACAGTTCATGATAATAATAGCACACAGTGCATGTGGGGCATGGGGTGAGGGCTGGGTATTTACTGACTGTCCTGTGAGGTGGTGTGATTTCTATCCCCACTTGGCCAATGAGGGCCTGCGGCACAGAGAGGTTACCAGCTCTCCTAAGGCCAACAGAGTTGATGGAGGGCTGGCTCCTGAACCACACCGGCCTGATGCAGGGGACTCAGCATTTTCATGACCCCATATTATCATATCAATGTGCCATAATTCATTTAGATCTTTCCCTTTGTTGTTTCAATTTTTCCCTCTTAATGAACAGCTCACAGCCAAATTTTTGTGTACCTCATTATTTCCTTACACCCTCCCCAACTCCTCACTCTACAGTGACTCCACTGGGCAAAAGCTTGCACACTTTAAGAATTTGGAACATGTGTTGACAAATTACATCCCAGAGAGGGGGGTTCCAATCCCAGCCGAAGCAGATGGAGAGGCTCGCCCACGCCTTTGCTAACCATGGGAATATTGTTCCTAAAGGAAAAGCTTTGCCAGTTTGGTAGCTGCTGTGATTTGAATGATGATGGCCCTTCCAAAATTCAGGTTGAAACTTAATCTCCAAAGCAACAATATTAAAAGGTGTGGCTTTGGGAGGCCCCACCCTCATGACTGGGATCGGTGCCCTCACAGAAGGACTGGAGGTTGAAGGGAGCGTGCAACTGAGCACCTAGCAAGAAGGCCCTCACCAGACACCAGTGCCTCTTCCTTGGACTTCCCAGTCTCCAGAACACTAGGAAATAGCTTCTGGTTCTTCATAAATTACCCAGGCTCAGATATTTTGTTATAGCAGCAGGAACGGACTAAGACAGTACATAAGAACTGTCCTTTCTGCTCTAACATTCCTGCCATCTTTGAGAATAGGCTCTGCATGGCCTGCCCAAGGACAGGCATGATTTCAATCCCTTCTCAAAGAAACTGCCAGCAATGTGACCCGTAAGGCAGTAAGTTTATGCAATTAAAATTTTGACCTGATTTCTTCATTAACAGTCTGAGCTTGGCTGGGCTGTAAAGCCGAGCAAAGATTTAAGACAGAGCTTGGACTTCTGGTCTTTCTCTTACAGATGTGCATTTAATACCAGGGCTCTGCCAGGGCTTCTAGAAAGAGCCTAGGGTGAGGAGGAAGCTCAAGGAGCTTGTGCTCCCAGAAGAGCTGCATCACAGAAGTGGAGATGGGGTCCGCACATTGGCCATGAGTACCCATGGATTGCAGTAGCCCCACTGAGGCCCCTTAAGGTGATAAAGATGAATTACAACCAAAGACTCTGGGGACTGGTCCCGGTGGTGGACCTTCTGTGTCCTCGGGGAGCACGGTGGGGGCAGGTCCTGGGGGCCAGTGTGGGCTCTCTGTGCTCACACTTGGGAAGGAGCAGAGCAGGCCCTGAGACACCGCCACAGCCTCCTCCTTCCAGAAAGAGGAAGAGACTGTGATGTTCCAGTTCTGCCAGCGTGACTCAGCCAGGGCTGCGGCCGACTGCGTGACCACCAGGAAGAGGCTGTTTACATCTTCGGGAATCCCACATCTGCCCAGGCTCAGCTCAGGGTGGAGGGTCCCCTGAGCACTGGGGATGACTAGAAGCCTGCAGTCCCAAGCTAGGTAGCCTGGCCCGGAGCTCCTCAGATTTGGGCATCAGAGTGGCCGAGTTGCTCAAACAGGTTCCTGTACATCTCTGAGTCTCCGTTTTCTTCTCTGTGAAATGGGGACAATAAAACCACCTACTTTATTGAGTCATTGCAAGCCGGAAGAGGGTGATGTGTGCAAAGAGATCAACCCAGTATCTAGTACCTCTAAAGTGCTTAACAAATGACACCTATCACGGTGGTTTTAACTGGCTCATTTCTCCATAAAATGAACGCGGAATCCGTCCATGGCCTTGTTCTCAGAATGCAATCCCATCCCCACCAAACTGAAAACTCTTCAACAGCAGCAGCGCCTCCCTCCACACCACGTTCCTCCTCCCTCCTTGATTTCTAGACCCAAATGCAGGTTGAGGTGGGCAATGGGGTCGCGCTTATCCTCACTCCTCGTCATCACCAAGAGGTGGTGACCTTCCGGGGACCCCCACAGACAGGCTTGGTCTGGCTCTGCTTCCCAGGAATTCCCTCAGTGGTTTTGTATTTCCTTCCTTTTTTTTGACTCATTCTTTCCCGTCAGTGGGGCTCGGTGTTTGCTGGACGAGAGCATGTTCTGTCGGCAGGCGGCATCCAGTTCTACAGGGTCCTCTGTGGACGCTAGGGTGTCCGGGAACCAGCAGTTCCACGTTGCATTTTCCTGGAAGTCCGAGCAGCGCACCCAGGTCAGGCGAGTTCCCAGAAGCTCCTTGCCTTCTCTTCCCTGCGTAAGGAAGGCTGGGGAGGGCGGCTCTGGATCCCGAGGGGAAGCCACTCGGATCTCCTGCAGCTGCTCAAGACCACAGCGCTGTGGCTGCGTTTGCCCATCTGGAAAGCCTCAGGCGTGCAAGAGCTTGGCTGGGCTCCACATTTGGACACAGAACCTGCTCCATCTGAGCTCGTGGCTCTTGGTCAGCCCAGGCTCAGGGAGCCTCTCGATGGGGTGGAATTTTGGGTTTCACCCACCTGGCTGAGTCTTCCTGCCCTGTGTAATTGAATCAATACTTTACGTAAATGCTGTTTCGTAACTGTGGAGGCTTTTCAGGGCCTCTGGGCCCTGGTTGAAAACATAACTCAGCTCCTGCCTGGGAGGCTTTGCGCGGCAGGCCTGGCTGGTGGGAGGACTTGGTGCTAGAGGCATCCATCGGGTGAGGACCAGGGCCTCCCACGGTGGACATGATGGCTACGTCCCCGCAGACCCCAGCCTACTGAGCTGTCCAGGGAACCCTTGTGCACTTGAGCTAAAACACGCAGCCGTGCCCCCAGGAGGCCGCTTGATGCAGAGCAATAGCCGGGTCCTCGACAGTCCAGCTGCAGGGACATCACCAATCCCAGTCTCCCTGGTTCCCGTGTCGGCCTCGGCCTGCCCTGGGCCACGGCTGCATAGCACGTGCCTCCTCAACACCAGGCGTCACACTCTGCAAGCCCCCGACCCCTCCACGCATGCAAGGGGGCTGCTCCTTAGGGTTCTTTGGGCTGTAAGGGTCCCGCCATCCCCCAGTTTTTGTTGGACATCTGTGAAGCCCAGCCTTTCCAAGCAGATGCAGTCCCTCCGCTCCAGCCAGTTCCTCCAGATGAGGCCATGTGTTCCCAAGCATGTCGGGTCACATTTCCTGTGTGTTTTGGTCCTGAAAGCAGGACTCTCCTGAAAATGGCAGAAAGGTCCTCAAACAGCTCCCCTCTTCGCCGCAGCCGTCACAGATGGAGCTGGAGGCACACGCATGGGTATGGCACAAATGGCCACATTTTGTTCTGAGAAGGCATCACGGAAACTCAAGGGCTGAGGAAGCCAGGCGTTAGAGTTGATGCATGAGCGAGAGGCTCAGCAAAGCAGAGGATGAGTCCTGAGGCCTGGCTTCCTCCAGAAAACCCATCCCTCCTGCCTGCACCCTCCAGGCTGCTGAACACACCTGCCCATGGCCGCCTGCCGCGGCACCGCCTCGCCGCCCCTCCTCAAGTCTCTCCTTCCTAAGGCACAATTTCTGCTTTAGCACAGGGTGGCCCATGGGGCCCTGCTGGAGTCCACATCCGGGAGGGAGCAGACCTCATGTCCGTTTCCCACACACCCTGCAAGCACCCATCAAGGCATCCAGCTGTGCCCTGGTACCGAATAAATGCTCGACTCCTTCAGAATCCATGTTTACTAGGGGGTTAGGTATAAAATAATCGCACGTAATAATCTCATAGAGTCAAAACTGCCCTTGAGAATTCCTTAAGAGCCACCAATCACAGCCTCAAGTTGCATCTCAACCATCACAGGAGGCAGTGACCCCCAGGCAGGACCAGAGGCCATCTCCCGGGAACATAGTCAGCAGAAGACACTGCCTCCAAACTTCAAATTCAGGCCCAACACAGGAACACACAGCAGAGGTGCAGCTGAACTGCGTGGATGGTGCGGCTGTGGCCACACTCCCAGAGCAACACACGGACCCACCAGGGAGACAGAAGCAGGTACCAGGAGCTCAGAGGGCAGTGCTATAGCCACAGAGGGTGTCACCAAGAATTAGCAGCGAGAGACCACCACTCTGTAGGCCAAGCCTGCACTGATGCAGGCCGGGGTTTCTCCGCGTTGGCACAGTAGACGTTCTGGGCTGGATAACCCTTCGTTTCAGGGGGTCTTGAGCACAGCAGTGTGTTCCACGCATCCCTGGCCTCTGCCCACCAGATGCCAACAGCACGTCCACTGTCCCAGTCGAGTCTCCAGACGGGGCCCGATGTGTCACGGTGGGGGGGCGCCTGCTGAGGCTTCAGCTCGGCCTCAGGCACCGTGAGGCCCTTTCACTGGGTTGACAGGAGCACTGACCATTCCAGCCCTGCCTGGGTCCCCACTGGCTCTGCTGACCCCTGGAGCTTCTTCCTCAGCCCTGAGCTATTTCCTCGGTTTGCACCCAGTCTGGGGACCCACCTCAGACCCCTGGACCCGCCCTTGGAGCTCACCTTTCTTGACAATGAAAATTTAGCCTCTGTCCTCTCTGAACTGTGACCTCTGTCCCCCAAACGGGTCGAACCCCTTCCTGCACTGTGACCTCTGGGTGGGAAGTCAACGGCTTGTCCCCTCCTGGCTGGAACCTCCCTGAGGGCCCCTGCCCTGTGCTGCCTGCTGCCCAGAAGCCTCATGGATTCCGGTCCTGAGTTGTTTAAAGCAGGGGCGCAAAGCCGGTCCTCACCACCCCATCATGGCTAGAAGAGGGAATGTTTAAACCGATGATTTTTCATCAAGAATGTGGGTAAAATAGTTTTGCCTACTGTATTTCATAGTGTTAGAAAACCAACTTGACTTTAACAAAAATAATTAGCTTGGAAATTATCACCCTAAATACTCTCAGGAATTTTTATTTTTAAAGAACTTTAAGCAAAAGTGGAATTTATTTCTCTCCCTCCCACCCCATTCTCTTTGGGGTTTTCTCTCCCAACTTTTTCCACTTTTTTTATTTCTTCACTACTCTGAGCAGGACATCCTTTAGAGCTTTCTCTCTCTGTCCCTCTCTCTCCTGTCTCTTTCTGTCTCTGTCTCTATCTCCCTCCCACCCTCTCTCCCTCCCTCTCTCCCTCCATCTCTCTCTCCATCTCCCTCCCTCTCTCTTTCCGTCTCCCTCCCTCTCTCCCACCCTCTCTCCCTCCCTCTCTCTCTCCATCTCTCTCTCCGTCTCCCTCCCTCTCTCCCTCCCTCTCTCCCTCCCTCTCTCCCTCCCTCTCTCCCTCCCTCTCTCTCACCCTCTCTCCCACCCTCTCTCCCTCCCTCTCTCTCTCCATCTCTCTCTCCGTCTCCCTCCCTCTCTTCCTCCCTCTCTCTCACCCTCTCTCTCTCTCTGTCTCCCTCCCTCTCTCCCACCCTCTCCCTCTCTCTGTCTCCCTCCCTCTCTCCCACCCTCTCCCTCCCTCTCTCCCACCCTTTCTCCCTCTCTCTCTCCATCTCTCTCTCCCTCCCCCTCCCCCCTCTCTCCCTCCCCCTCCCCCTCCCTCCCACCCTCTTTCTCTCCCTCTCTCTTTCCATCTCTCCCTCCCTCTCCCTCCCTCTCTCTCTCCCTCTCACTCCATCTCTCCCTCCCCCTCCATCCCCCTCTCCCTCCCACTCTCCCTCTCTCTCCTTCCCCCTCTCCCTCCCCCCTCCCTCTCTCTCCTTCCCCCTCTCCCTCCCCCTCTCCCTCCCCCCTCCCACTCCCTCCATCTCTCCCTCCCCTCCCTCCGTCCCTTCCTCCATCCCTCCCCCTCTCCCTCCCCTCTCCTTCCCCCCTCCCTCCCTCTTCCTCCCTGTGTCCCTCCCTCTCTCCCTCCCCCTCTCCCTCCCTCTCCCTCCTCTCCTTCCCTCTCCCTCCCCCTCCCCCCTCCTTCCCCCTCCCCCTCCCCCTCTTTCTCCACTTCTCCCTCTCTCTCCCTACCCCTTTCCCTCCGCCTCTCCCTCCCCGTCTCCCTCCCCCTCCCTCCCCCTCCCCCCCCTCCCTCCACCTCCCTCCCTCCCCCTCCCCACTCTCTCCCTCCCTCTCTCCATCTCTCCCGTCCTGGCTCTTCATGGCACTCCCAAAGAGTCACTGTGGCTTCTCCCAGACTTCAGCGTCTTAGAGAAGAGCTAGTTTATGTGGAAATCCTGTTTCCTGGATGTTAGATTAGTCGGTTAATTCATGAAATCATCACCTCCACACACCCACTCTGGTGTCCTCTCCACTGCCCTCAGCAGGCCTCTGTTGGTGCCTAAGCTTTGAGTAAAAACCGTTTATCGTGACTTAAAGGGCACGTCCCAGACGGCAACCCCGGGCTGTGTGTTGATGGCGTTCACAGCATCCTGTGGGAAACATAAAAAGTACAGTGTCCTGGAGACCGTGGGGCACTCTCACAGAGAGAACATTGTTCATTCTCCCCACATCTTCATAAAATGAGAAAGACCAGGCATGTGATGGCCCAAAGAACTACCATTCACCCCTTCCTTACATAGCGCCAGCGTCGGGACAGGTGTCCAAGGAACCCCAACAGTGGGGCCAGCTGCCTGTGGGTGTGTCCCACATCCACAGGAGAGGTCCCGCATCGTCAGCCCAGGAACAGGTCCTCCCACCCCACCAAGCACAAACTGCATCAGGAAAGGGGGACAGACCCAGCTGCATTTGCAAGCGCTGGTGTCCATACAGGAACGTGGCGGGAATGTGGCAGGAAGGTGGCAGGCCTGGCTTCAGGACGCAGGCAGACGCAGGCGGCATTCAGCAAAGCTCAAGGGCAGCACCATGCAGGCATGGATACAAAGAGGGCTCCAGCTGGGGAAGAGGCCGGGCAGCCAGGGAAGCCCCATGGGGAGTGCCAGGGCAGCAGGAGGAGTCCCCAGAGCTCCAGCCAGGCAGAGAGGGGAGATGATCTCACTGCGGCTGCGGCTGTATTGCTCCCAGCTCCTCTGCTCCTCTGCTCCTCAGCCCCTAGTGGCAGCCCCTTCGTTCTCCCCACGTGCAGCAGGAAGGGAAGAGAGAGGCGACAGCCGTGGCCTTCCAGGCACACGGGAAAGAATTCTCCACATTATTGTAATTTTTGCACAAAAGTAACCAGTGAGAGGGATGGAAGTTGTGGCATTGCCTAGTCCCATTCACTCAGTGCACACTTTCCAATGGGAATCATCGAGCTTCAAAATATTAATGGAAAGAATAGTTCTTCCTTTTTTCATATTTCAACTAAGATGATTATAATAGTTATAATGATAATGGTGAAAGATAAAAATAAAATAAAAATACATAAAAATAAAAAATAAAAATAAAATAAATAAAACTAAACATGTGCCCAGGACCCCAGGGGTGAGTTGGCGCAGAATGAATTGAGGTTCCCTCTGACCTCGGTCTGGCTGAGGGTCCCGGATGCAGAGGGTGGGCGCCTGCCCAGTGCGGAGCCGGCTCCCGCATATTCCTCACCATCCTTTGCAGGCTGCGGACAACCAAGCCAGGTTTTCTCTCTTCCCATTTCAATTTCTAAAGCTCTGTCCAGAGGGACAGGAACAACTTTCAGCTCCAGGAACCGGGCAGGGGCTAGAGGCGGCATCTTGGAGGGGTGGTTTCAGGAGAGGGCGGCAGAAGAACCCAAGTCTGCGGGGGTGGGTTTGCTTGCTTGCGAGCAAAGCACTTCCCGTCCATCCTCATGTGCCTGAGAGGTGGCTTGGGTGTGGCCTCCTCTCCAGCCCTCACGCATGGGTGAGTCTGCCCCGTGGAGCACAGCACCCTGAGAATACCATCTCCTCTCCCAGAACTTACACACCAGTGCAGGTCTGCCAAAAGCAGGGCATAAACAGAGACAGATACGCCTGTGAATGTTTTAGAACCAAAGAAAGGAAGAACACATCCCAAAATGCAGTAAGTGCCAACCACCATCCACAAACAGGAAAAGAGACACTGGTCACCACGTGCCAGCCAACCACCGTCCACAAACAGGAAAAGAGACACCACCGCGTGCCAGCCAACCACCGTCCACAAACAGGAAAAGAGACACAAACCACTGCGTGCCAGCCAACCACCGTCCACAAACAGGAAAAGAGACACTGGCCACCGCGTGCCAGCCAACCACCATCCACAAACAGGAAAGGAGACACTGGCCACTGCATGCCAGCCAACCACCGTCCACAAACAGGAAAAGAGACACAAACCACTGCGTGCCAGCCAACCACCGTCCCACAAACAGGAAAAGAGACACCACCACGCGCCAGCCAACCACCATCCATAAACAGGAAAAAAGACATTGAGCACCATGCGCCAGGCAACCACTGTCCCACAAACAGGAAAAAAGACACAAACCACTGCGTGCCAGCCAACCACCATCCACAAACAGGAAAAGAGACACAAACCACTGTGTGCCAGCCAACCACCGTCCACAAACAGGAAAGGAGACACTGGCCACCGCGTGCCAGGCAGTGGGAGGCGGGTGTCGCTGGCTTCAGGACGCTCCCTGAGATGCGCTTTGGCAGTCGGTGCAAGCGCCTAACTGTATTTGCCCCAGGCTATTATTAAAATGTGTTTTCCTTCCCTGGGCTGACGCAGCAGCCTGGTGCTGCCAGAAGAACACAAAAATGTTCAGGGTATGAAGGGCTTCACTACAGATAATCCTTAAAGTGGATTATTTCATTCACAAAATCAAAAGTGCAGAGCATTCAGGACCAAAACCTTGTCCTAACAGCAGCAACAATAGCAGCCTCGATTTGCGTTTATGCACACACTCCGATGTCCAACACCACGTGAGACTGTCATAAAAACCGTGGGAGGAGCTTAAACATGAGGGAACCCTCCCACTGCTGCTTTCCAGATGCGCAAGTGAGGCTCAGAGTCCCACGGCTTACTCACCCCACAGAGTCAGGCAGTGGGGAGAGCAGGCTGTGCAGGCGTGAGGCTGGGATTGTCCCTCCCACACCCAGTGATGGCCCCGCAGAGCCAGGCAGCAGTGTGGGTAGAGGTTTGGAGTTAGGTGTGGTCAGATGTGGAGGGTGGGGCTCAGGAAGGCAGCCTCACCCCATCATCAGCATGGCCTTAGGACAAGACATTGCCTTTCCCTGTCTAGTGAGAGAAAGTCAGCAGGCTAACAGGGCTGTGGCAGCAAAGCAGCTGTCCTGGGGCCCTGAGCCGCCCGGGGTCTCCCCCTCCGGGGGCCCTGAGCCGCCTGGGGTCTCCCCCTCATCTCTTTCTGTCCTCAGAAACCCAGGCCCCGTTGGTGTAGGGGGGTTGCTAGCTCTGAAGGAGATCTCCTGGCCCCTAAACTGACGTTTTATTAACCAGGTTGATGACTGCGTGGAACTTTATTATAAGGAAAGATTTTACCACTTTCCTCACTACTTATTATTCTTTTTCTTAAGACGCAGGAAGGGGCCTCCTCTTGTAACTAGAATGGGATTTGCAAATCCATCCTGCGTGAAGGGCCATCTTTCCCCCACATCTACAGTCCTATCCCCAAGAGCCAAACTGTCTCGAAGCCAAATGGCAGCTCACCCAGCATGTGTGAGGCGCTTTTCACTTATTCCTCATGAAAACGACCTGAACACCACATGGAGAATCTCATCTCATCTGCAGACCTCACTGTTGGCGCATTTTTGGTGGGGAAGGACCAACATTCGCACACATCAGCCAAACATCCAACGTCCACCCAAATCAGTGCTTCCGTACACCCTCTGCTGTGGTCCACGTGGGACACTGTACAGCCCACCGCAGCCTGCCCCTGGGAACGCGTGGCACATACGCAAAGCCTGTGGCCAACCCTGAGGGTCCCCACTGCCGTCTGGGAGGAGCTACCTCCATAGAACTCCTGGCCCTGCAGGCTTCTCTGTTTGGTCCCGACCTCGGTCCAGGCAGGGAGACGCGCCTCACGGTAGCCCCTGTGAAACTGCACAGCGAGGGCAGTGCCAGGAGAGCTGGTCCAGGTGCTGTGGATTTTCACCTAAACTATTTTTGATCTTCCAGTTACAGTTTAAAACAGCTAAAATGTTAACAAAAAAAACAAGCAGTGGAAGTGAGTTCAGTTCAGTCGTGAGGCAAGAAAGCCCGTCCCCTGGTCACAGCACTTACTTGTTCGGTGGCCTCGAAGGCAGGCCTGCGGGCCTGGCTCAGATTCCGAGGATCCTGCAGCTGCAGGCAGCCCTGAGGCCACCCTGCCCTCCCCTCCCCCTTCCCTTCCCTTCTCCCCTCTCCCCTCCCCCTTTCCCCTCCCCCCTTTCCCTTCCCTCCTTTCCCTTCCCCCTTTCCCTTTCCCTTCCCCCCTTTCCCTTCCCCCCTTTCCCCATCCCTCTTCCCCCTCCCCTCCCCCTTCGCCCCTTCTCCTCTCCCCTCTTCCTCCTCCCTCCCCTCCCCCCTTTCCCCTCCCCTCCTCCCGCTCCCAGAGGCAGAGCTTCAGGGCCTCCAGGGTCCCTCCCCGACCACGTCGTCATTTGATTCCAAACTGGAAATTTCTTATAATCAATCTCATCCGAATACCAAATGAGTAACAAATGCCTCCCTTTCCCACATCCTGGCTCTTGCCTCCAAGCTGAGCTCCCCGCGGAGGAACCCAGGACATCCGGCCACTCACCCTCAGCAGCCTCTCCAGGCCCTGTGGCCTCCGCAGTTCTGACCCCAACAGACAGACGCCAGCCGCATCACGGGCGCCACAGTCCCTCCTGGGACGGCTCCAGTGACACACCTGGATCTTCTCTCCAAGGACTCACCTCTCCAGGTCCTCATCCTGGGCCGTCCCGCCCCCAGCCCTGTCTCACGCCGTCCTCCTCCGGCACAAGCCCGCGGCAGCTCTCATTTCACCTCCTCTCCCCTTCCCTACTGGTGCCTGCGGCTATCTAAACTCCTTCCGCGGAGGAGCAACTCAGTGTTCAAACCACAGACAACAGAAATTGGTGGGAGGGTTGTGTTTCCCCCGCAAGTGAAAGGGCGCACGCAGCCTCAGGGGTGGGTTTAACAGACCTGCACCTGTGATTAACTCGGAGCCCAGGAGTATCCCGGTTCCCTGCTTCAAGGCCTGTCTACTGGGGCTTCCTTCTGCCCCAAACCTGAAGGGGCATGGAGAGGCCTCTTGCCTTTGTGCTTATGCGCCACGTGGTCTCCATCTGCACAAATTTCCGTGTGCAGTAGACAGTTATTCCCCAGTCCTTTGACGGAGGTGTCCCCTGGAACGCCTACCCTCGTGCAGCTGGCGTGCCTGGGGCCCAGGAGCCAGCACACAGCCGCGCCTAGGTCAGAGGTTCTCACTGAGACTGCAGGGTCGCTGCACGCAGGAGGCCGGGCTTGCCTGAGGGAGTGCACTTTGCAGAGGGTGCTCCAGGAGCCGTTGTTCGGGCCTGGGACTCCCTCCATACAGGCCTTCATCTCGTGGTCTGAGGTCTGCCTTCTGCAGGCCGTTCTGGGGGTGGGAGACTGAGTGCAGAGCAAAGTGCACCCTCAGGCCCTTCTCAGGTGACTGCTCACAGCCACTCTCCTTCCAGAACCAGGTTTCTACGGCCCAAAAGAGATTTTGCAGATTTTTTGCTTCACCTTCATCCTAATTTTGCATGGAGGTAGAAGTCGGCCTGTGCCACTGTCTGTCTCTCTCTTGCCTCATCGCCTGTCCTCGCAGCCCGGTCCTTGGGGCCGGTCTCCATAGGCCCCAATGCCCAGGACCGCCCTTCTGCAGTGCCTCATGCTCCTGAGCCATCCTCTGAGCTCAGAATCTCCCCAGCAGGTCCCACCAGGTTGTGAACAGTCCCTGCCCCGTCCGGTGTGTGTTGCTGGAAGGCAGTGGGCTTCTGTAAGAGAAGAACAGGTATAATCCCTCAAGAGGATGCTTGGACATATCCAACACACATGTTCCCTTCAACTCAGCAATTCTTACAAAGTCTTCAACAGCCGTGGGGGGCGCTGGGTGATGCGGGCACAGCCACAGCCGTGGGGGGCGCTGGGTGATGCGGGCACAGCCACAGCCGTGGGGGGCGCTGGGTGATGCGGGCACAGCCACAGCCGTGGGGGGCGCTGGGTGATGCGGGCACAGCCACAGCCGTGGGGGGCGCTGGGTGATGTGGGCACAGCTCATGTAATTGAGCCTCACTTTATGGCACTTTCTAGATACTACGTTTTTCAAGATAGAAGGTTGGGGCGACCCTGCAGCCAGCAGATCTGCTGTTGATGTTTATCCAACAATGTATGCTCACTTCATGTCTCTGTGTCATATTTTAGTAATCCCTGCAATATTTGAATTTTTTTCATTATGATAATAGTTGATGGTGATTTGTGAGCCATGATCTTCCATGTTTCTATTGCACCTGTTTGGGGCACCACAAACCACACCCATGTAAGATGGTGGACTTAGTCTATAAACGTTGTGTGTGATCTGACTACTCCGTGGACCGGCCACGTCCCCATCTCTCTTCCTCTAGTTGGGCCTCCCTGTTCCCCGAGATGTGATTATATTGAAATTGGGCCAGTGAATACACCTGTAATGGCCTGTATATCAAGTGAAAGGAAGAGTCACATCTCTCACTTTAAATCAAAAGCAAGACATGATCAAACCTGGTGAGGAAAGTGTGTTGAGAGCAGAGATGGAACAAAGGCTGGGCCTCTTGCACCAAGCAGCCCAGTTGCGAATACAAAGAGAAGTTCTTGAAGAAAATTAAAAGTGCTATTCCAGTGAACGCGTGAATGATAAGAATGTGAAGCAACCTTACTGCAGAATGTTTTAAGGTCTGGAGAGATGATCAAACCAGCCACAACATTCCCTTAGGCCAAAGCCTAACCCAGAACGAGGCCCCAACTCTCTCCAATACTATGAGGGCTGAAAAGTTTGAAGTTAGCAGAGGCTGGTTCATAAGGTTTAAGGAATGAAGCTGTCTCCATCACATAAAAGTGCAAGGTGCAGCAGCAGGTGCTCACGGAGAAGCTGCAGCAGGTTCTCCAGGAGATCCAGCAAAGATCACTGATGAAGGTGGCTACACCAAACAGCAGATCTTCACTGTAGACAAAACAGCTTCTACTGGAAGAAGAGCCTGGTTTCGAAGCTTCAAAGGATGGGCTGACTCTCTTATTAGGGGCTAATGCAGCTGGTGACTTTAAGTTGAGGCCAATGCCCATTTTCCATTCTGAAAATCCTAGGACCCCTAAGAATGACGCTAAATCTACTCTGCCTGTACCCAATACATGGAACAACAAAGCCAGAATGACAGCATATCTGTTTACAGCCTGATTTCCTGAACATTTAAGGTCACTATTGAGATCTACTGCTCAGAAAAAAAACATCTTTTTAAAATATTGGTACTCACTGATTATGTACTTGTCATCTGAGGCCTCTGATGCAGATGTACAAGATTAATGTGTTTTCACACCTGCTAACACAACATCCATTCTGCAGCCCATGAATCAAGGAGTCGTCTCAACTTTCAAATCTCACTATTTAACAAAAGCATCTCATACGGCTATAGCTTCCGTAGATAGTGATTCCTCTGATGATCTTGGCAAAGTGAATTGAAAACCTTCTGGAAAAGATTCATGGTTCTAGATACCATAAGAACGTTCATGATTCATGGGAGGAGGGTGACATATCAACATGAATAAGAGTTTGGAAGAAGTTGATGCCAACCCTCGTGGATGACTTTGAGAGGTTCTAGACTTCAGTGCTAGAAGTTACTGCAGGTGTAGTGGAAATAGCAAGTGAACTAGAATTAGAAGTGAATCTGAAGATGTGACTGAGTTGCTGCAATTTCTTGATAAAACCTGAATAGATGAGGAGTTGGTTTTTGTGGATGAGCAAAGAAAGTGGTTTCTTGAGATGGAATTGACTCCTGGTGAAGAGGCTATGAAGATTGTTGAACTGACCACAAAGGATTTAGAATATTCTATAAACTTAGTTGATAAAGCAGCAGCAGGGTTTGAGAGGATTGACTCCAATTGTCAAAGAAGTTCCAGTGTGGGTAAAATGCTGTCAGACAGCATCATGTTTTACGGAGAAAACTTCAGTGAAAGAAAGAGTTGATCATTGCAGCAAACGTTATTGGTGCCGTATTTTAAGAAACCACCACAGCCACCCCCACCTTCAGCAGCCCCCACCTGATCAGTCAGCAGCTGTCAACATCAAGGTGAGACCCTCCACCAGCAAAAAGATTACGACTCCCCAAAGGCTCTGATGATCATTAGAGTTTTGTTTTTTGCTTTTTGTTTTTGTTGTTGATGTTGTTGTTGTTGTTTTAGCAATAAGGTATTTTTTAAATTAAGGTAACTACTTTGTTTTTAAAGAAATAATGCTATTGCACACTTAGGCTGAAGTAGTGTAAACTTAACTTCCATATACACCAGGAAAACAAAAAATTCCTATGACTTGCTTTATTGCAATACTTGCTTTATTGTGGTAGTCCGGAACCGAACCCACAGTGTCTCCAAGGCCGGCCTGTACATGAACAAAGATGTTCACCGACACCTCTTTTGTGATGCCAAGAAGCTGGAAATAACCTTAGGGGCTGGGAAGTAAGTTCCAGCATATCCCTGAAATGGTTAAGCAGTGAGAAAAGAAGAGACAAATCTTCTGTGCTGATACAGAAAAATGCCAGAACATATCATTATACACACATGTAAATTCCTTTAAAAACCTGAGACACACCACAGCACATACAGGAAACAACATTCCTAAAATAGCTGCCCACGAACATTCTGGGATGATGGGAACCTGACTGTTTATCGCGGTCAACCCCGAGAGGACCATCATCTGGGAGCTCTTACTTCGCATGTTAAGACTTTTTGAATTACTTTTATCATGACAATTTATTTACTTGTGTAGTATCAAAACCAAGTATAAATTGTTCAAAAATAAAATAACACACCTCTTTAGATTGCTGTTGGACTAAACAGCCTCCCCTAGGACTTTCAGCCCTCAAGGCTCTGGTGGCCTGACTTTGGCAAGGGGCTTCCCAGTGGCCCTGAGCGGGAACCCTCTGCAGCCCAGACAGGATACAGACCCTACTCCACCCATCCTCCTCCCGCAGGACACCCTGAAAACCCGTCCGAGCCCCACTGGTGGCTGCGCTGTTCCTCACCCCACCCCTGCTCGAGCCATAGGAGGCTTCTCAGGAGCCCTTCTTCCATTTACTGCACCTCCTCTCCTGCCAAAGAGGCCCTGGCGTGCAGGTGAGGGCATCTTGCCAGCCCCAAAGGTGGCCTCATGCCCTTCCACCCACTGGCAGTCCCCTGCACAGTCCCAGGAGCCTCACAGAGCCCTTGTGCTTTGATGCTGAGCCAGTTCAGTCTCAACCGAGGGATCGTCCATCCGCCCACCACAGAACCAGCCAGCCTGGAGGGATCTGCGCAGATCCCGGGGTCTGTGAGATGATGGGAAGCGCGGTGTGCCCGCCTGTGGCTGCTTTCCCAGGGGTGCACCTTCCTCTGGCCCCACACACCCCTCCCTGTGCACGTCAGCCACGCTGCTTTCTGAGTTCCATTTCCTCTGTTCTGGGCTGCAGTTCCTAATGCCATCACTCTGATCCACAGGGAAGGGCCGGTGCGAGGGCGGGCCAAAGCCCATTCCTCAGGAGAGCCCGTCACCAGCCTGGCCTGCAGCGCCTTCCCTCCCAGCTCCCAGCTCCGGCCTCTGATGTGCCCAGCACAGACTAAGTGTGTCACTGTCGCCCCGACTGCCGCAGCAACCACACCACTTACCGAGGAGCCACGCTGACACTCCCCCATCCCCCAGGGCCACAGACTAACAGAATAACGTCTTTGGAGGAGACGATGCAGAGGAGTGCTTCCTCCCCTGGGGCCTGATGGTGTGTGCAGAGCTAATGAAACCCACCGGCCAGAGGCAGCTGGTGACTCTCTGGCTGTCCTGGGCTGCAGGACTATGGCCACCAGTGGACAGATGGTGGGTGGGAGATAGCCAGCCTTCTAGAACCCTCTTGACCTGAGCTCTCAGGCTCCTCAAGCCACACCCGGGACCCTCTTAGTTCCTCCCATCCTCTGTGCCCCAAGCTGATCCCCCAAAGTCTGCCCTAGCCAGTAGATTACAGGCCCAGGCGGAGCCCAGGCAAAGGTCTGCAGGGCAGAAAACCATGCCTCGGTGGTGTCTGCAAAGACCTGGCCACATGCATCTCCTACCCAAACCATGGAGCTGAGTTTCGAAGGCAACACTCCCCCCACAGATGTACTGGGAGCTGCCGCAGAGTGGAAAGCTGGCTCATGTAGAAAGGGGATAAAAGGGAGCCGAGTCCAGCCCAGACAGAGCCCTGAGCGGGGCCTCCCTGGGAAGCCACTCTGGGTGTCACCACTGTCATTGCCCCTAACGGATGGGAAAACAATCTCCACGCCGCAGCTGCTAATGTGCTTCCCGGCCCGGCCACCCTCTGCCCGCATCATCTGTGTTTTTCCACGTCATGGTCCATTAACCCTTCGAGGCCCATGGCAGCCCCCTGAGGAGCGAGTGCCCTCAGGCCCTGGACTGAGCAGGTCTGGAGACAGGGGCGTCATGGTGGGGTGGGGAGGAGCTGGTGTCAGGAGAGTCAGCGCTGAGCACACCTGGAACCAGGAGAGCGGGAAACCATGCCACCAATGCTGAGTGCCTGTGGTGCACCCCACCGTCTCAGGGCCCCACTCACTGTGTGAGGTGGGATTTTACTGTCCCTGCTTTATACACAAGTGAGCTACATTTTGCAGATGTTAACAAAGAGGCCTAGGCCACCAGAACCATGAGCCACGAGTGGGTACTGTGACCACCAGATGCTCCAAGCACGTAGCTCAAGACCCATGGTCACCCGACCCTGCCAGTCGCTGCACACGCCTGTTTTATTGAGAGAGGATTTGGGTCCCGGTCCAATAATCCATGGTCCCCTTGAAGCTGTGCCGCACGGGCCTCCTTCCTGTAAGGCAGCACCATGCTTCTTCCGGTCCAAGTTTGGACAGAAATTCTACGAAACATGAAGGGTTACATCAGCATCACCATTTCACAGACTAGAAAACCCACTGAAGGAGAAACAGAATGACTTGAGCAGAACCATCCAAGCTCCAGGTGAAGACAGCGTCCCAGGAGCCGAGCCAGCATTGAATTTCACTCTGGAATCTCAAGCATGAACCCGACAAACAGCAAGCACAGCCCCTGGTGTCCGGATGGGAGGGGATGCAGGAGGCCCTCGCCAGGAGACTGGGAGGAGAAACACCAGGAGATCCTGGGCTGCCCACGTTGGCAGTTCTTAATCCCCAGCATATGATGTCAGCCAGATTCCAGACCCCACTAGAGGAAGGAAAAGAGCACGTGGAGAGGACGGCCTTGAATGCTCAGTTCATCACAACAAACTGTTCGTCAGCCCTGCTCTTCCCACAGAATTAGAGTACAGCAGAATGCATGGGCCATGCCCATCGCGAATCCTACCGCCAAGTCCTACCACCCTCCCCGTGCCTACACTCGTCACATCCATCCCTCCATCCACCCCATCCCTCCATCCACCCTATCCCTCCATCCAGCCTATCTGTCCTTCCATCCCATCCCTCCATCCACCCCATCCCTCCATCCAGCCTATCTGTCCTTCCATCCCATCCCTCCATCCACTCCATCCCTCCATCCACCCCATCCCTCCATCCACCCCATCCCTTCATCCACCCCATCCCTCCATCCAGCCCATCCCTCCATCCATCCCATCCCTCCATCCACCCCATCCCTCCATCCATCCCATCCCTCCATCCACCCCATCCCTCCATCCAGCCTATCTGTCCTTCCATCCCATCCCTCCGTCCACCCCATCCCTCCGTCCACCCCATCCCTCCGTCCATCCCATCCCTCCATCCACCCCATCCCTCCGTCCACCCCATCCCTCCGTCCATCCCATCCCTCCGTCCACCCCATCCCTCCGTCCATCCCATCCCTCCATCCACCCCATCTCTCCGTCCACCCCATCCCTCCGTCCACCCCATCCCTCCATCCATCCCATCCCTCCATCCATCCCATCCCTCCATCCATCCCATCCCTCCATCCACCCCATCCCTCCATCCACCCCATCCCTCCATCCACCCCATCCCTCCATCCAGCCTATCCGTCCTTCCATCCCATCCCTCCGTCCACCCCATCCGTCCATCCATCCTATCCCTCCATCCACTCCATCCCTCCATCCACCCCATCCCTCCATCCATCCCATCCCTCCATCCACCCCATCCCTCCATCCACCCCATCCCTCCGTCCACCCCATCCCTCCGTCCACCCCATCCCTCCGTCCACCCCATCCCTCCGTCCACTCCATCCCTCTGTCCACCCCATCCCTCCGTCCACCCCATTCCTCCATCCACCCCCCATCCCCACTGCCCACTTCTAAGCCTCACTCACTGGCACCAGCTCCTGCCTCCCCAGAGGTTCTCTGCTCTGCGTGTTCCTCGCACAGGATCCTACCAGGCTACAGCAGATTCTTGTACTCCGTGGGGCCTGCACCCTCTGCACTTTTCTGGTGACCTCTCTTCTCCTCACAGCTCCCTCCCGGGGGCTAGTCTGTATCCGCTCCCAAGGGAGTGTTCTTAGTGTGGCAGCCCCTCCTCCTGAGCCCCCTGCTTACCATCCTCACAATTCCTGCTTCAGAGCACTTCCTAATGGCCAGGGCCCGGTCTTCCTGTGAGCTCAGTCACCAGGTGTCTATGTGCCCTTTGGCAAGTGACTTAACCCCCAACAAAAGGATGAGGCTGACAAGCTGCACCCTCACATGCACCCTGTGCCTGTTTGTTTGGGACATTGTACGATGAGGCTCATCTGATCTTAAACCCCCTGCTTTGCATGCAAACGAGATTTTCTCAGTGCTCTGGTGCAGCCCCTCAGTGTGTGCACAGCTCGGCTATTCTGAGGGATCTGCCTTTCCTGCCGGCCGCGTGACCTATGCCTGCAGCTGGGAGAACTGAGACTGCGTCGTGGTGCTTGGGGACTCTGCCAGCAGAGGGTGGGCCGCAGGCTGGTGGGAGGCTCAGACAAAACTCCAGCTGCACCCTGCATTTACACAGGCGGCTCTGAGCGTCCTTCAGGACAGCCCTGGGATGGCTTCATGAATGCTGGTACCACAGCCTGTGCTGGGAAGGCCCACCTCCTGCAGCCGGCCCACGTGTTCTGTGCACTCCGGAATGTCCAGAAGCTCATCTCAGCTGGAGGTATCCCTCGTGCCGACGTGATTTGTGTCTGGGTGGAGAACGGTGTGGAAGTGGAGAAGTCTTGTTTCTGACGTTGTTTTCCTCAACAGCGTCGCAGAAGCTTGTCAGCGGAGAGACACCAGAGGCTGGTGGTGCTCAGCTCACCCATTTTTCTATGGGCCCAAAGCTCTTCACCAGCACAGAAGCATTTATTCTCCCCAGAGGAAAAATTTCATGCTTCACCATCTAACCCCACTGCAAATAAACAGAAGCATTGTCAAAGCTGGGGCCTAGGAACAGGGCTGGGAATATGATTTGGGAGCACAGAGAGCAACAGCCTTGCAGCACTTGGCATGAGCCATACCTCCTGCGTGGCCAGCAACCTCTCCCTGGCCACTGTGGCAAAGGCCACCCGGCGGCCACGGCTTCAGACCCTGCTTCTGAGTGACCACACTATGTGGCTCTGCCTTTGTTCTGCTGGTCTCTCTCTGCAGATGGGACAGGGGCTCCCTAGTGAGCCTGAGACCTCATCAAGAGGCCAACCTGCGTGAGTTGTGTCCTCTCCTGTCTTGTGTGCCCACTGGCTACAAAAATCCCATGTCACATGTGTGGGCTGCTGGGGATTCCCCTCAGCATCAGACATCCTGAGAGTGGCCACTCGAGCCTGGCCCTGCCCTGGACATTCAGGTCAGACAAGGCCAGGAGGGCACTTCAAAGGCCCAGTGGCCTCGAGGAAGGTCAGGAGCACCCCTGCTCCACCTGGAGCCTCAGTGCCAGATTGAGCAGCATCCCCCCAAAATCCACGTCCTTCTCAAACCTCAGAATGGGATCTTACTTGGAAACAAGCCATTGCAGGTGCCACTGGTTAAGATGAGGTCTTCCTGGAGTAGGCAGGCCCTTCGTCCAGTAAGATGGTGTCCTTCTAAGACGAGGAGGAGACACAGGCGCTCAGGGAGACAGAGGCTGAGAGCAAGCAAGGGGCCACAGCCAGGGACCATGAAGGATCACCAGCCACACCAGAACAGGGAGACGCACAGAGCCCAACCCTGCTGGCACCTTGGTCTTGGACCTCTGGCTCCAGAATGGCGGGAGAGCACACTTCCGCTGTGTGAGCCCCTGGTCTGTGGTCCCTCCTTACCACAGCCTTGGGATGTTCATACTGGAGACACCTGAGAACTACTTCCAATTTCAAAGCCTCTGCTCGCCCATGGAGGAGCCCCCAGCTGTGGCCATGGTTCTGCCCCATGTGGGGCTACTTGTCTGGGAGATTTCCCTCTGCAGAGTGGCTCATGGTGGACACCAGAGAGAGACGAGGCCCCTAATGAGACCTGTGGCAAATCTGAAGACTGTTTTCTGCAGTTTTGCAGGGTTTTGTTGGGTGTTTAGCAGCTTAGGGCTGCAGCAGAGTGGCGTGGACTGAGGCGTCTGCAGAGTCTGGTCACCCTGGTCTCAGTCCTTCATCTTTAAGATTCAATCTGGGTCTACTCCATGCTTGCTGTGTGACTTTCCACAACTGGCTCAAACTCCCTGAGCCTAAATTTTATGATATTCACTTTAAAAAGCAGCTTTATTGAGCTGGTTTTTATTGAGTAACATACAATAAACCACACATATTTAGAGTATAAAATTCAATGAGTTTTAATATATGTACATACCTATGAATCTATCACCACAATCAGGAATTTAAACAAACCAATTACCCACAACTTTTCCCCTTTAATATCTCCTCCCCACTCTTTTTCCCACACACTCCATCCCCAGGGAACCACTAATCTACTTTCTGTGGCTGTGTATTAGTTGACAGTCCATGGAATTTTATATAACTGGGTCACACCATGGGTGCTCTGTTTTTATTTGGCTACAATTCATCAATGTTGTCACGTGCATCAGTCACTGATTCTTTTTTTTACTGAGTTGTATTCCATTGTGTGGATATACCACTATTTATCAATTCACCTATTGATGAACATGTGAGTTGTCTCAAGCTTTTAGCTGTTACCAATGAAGCTGCTATAATAACTTATGTATAGATGTATAGATCTTTTGTAGACATAGACTTTAACTTCTCTTGGGTAACTTCTTGGGAGCGGAATGGCTGGATCATATAGTAGGTTGATGTTTAACTTTTCGAGGCACTGACACAATGTTTTCCAAAGTGTGTCATTTCACATTCTCACTAGCAGCACATGAGAGTTCCAGTTCCTCCACATCCCAGCAAGCACTTGATGTGGTCAGTCCCTAATTTTAGCTATTCTAATAGGCCTGTAGTGGTTTCTGACTGTGGTTCCAATTTGCATTTGCATAATGACTAATGATTCCTGAGCATCTTTTTGTGTGCTTGATATTTGTTTCTCTTCTTTAGACAAACAGAGTCTGCTCAAATATTTTGTTTGCTTTCATTGGGTTGCTTGTTTTCTCATCATTGAGTTTTAAGAGTTGTATATTCCACATATATTCTGTATATAAAACTTTTATAAAATGTGTGATTTGAAGATGTTTTCTCTGAAACTGTAGCTTACCTTCTCATTTTCTTAATGGCATATTTCACAGAGCAGAAATTCTTAATTTGATGAACTTCAATTTGTCATATTTTTTAATTTATGAATTACACTTTTGGTGTTGTACCCAAGAAATCTTTGCTTAATCAAGGTCACAAAAGGAGACACCTGTCTGATAGGAAGGTGTTCATGTATTCCTGGATTATCCTTTTCATATGCGTAGGATTTGTAACAATGTTATCTTTGTCTTTCCTGGCATTTTGTCTTCTTTTTTTGGTCCCTGGTTAGTCTGACTAGAGATTAACAAGGTTTACTAATCTTTCAAATAACTAGTTCTCTTGTGGTTTCTTGTAAAAGTTTTGCAGTTTTAGGTTTTACAGTTAGGTCTCTGATCCATTTTGAGTTCATGTATGTACACAGTGCAAGGTATTGGATTGATGTACATTTTCTGGATACTCAATTTTTTTCAGAACCATTTGCTGTCCTTTCTCTATTCAAATGTCTTTGCAGCTTTGTCAAAACTCTCACCACTCCTATTCAACATAGTGTTGGAAGTTCTGGCCAGGGCAATCAGGCAGGAGAAGGGAATAAAGGGCATTCAATTAGGAAAAGAGGAAGTCAAATTGTCCCTGTTTGCAGATGACATGATTGTATATCTAGAAAACTCCATCGCCTCAGCCCAAAATCTCCTTAAGTTGATAAGCAACTTCAGCAAAGTCTCAGGATACAAAATCAATGTGCAAAAATCACAAGCATTCTTATACACCAATAACAGACAAACAGAGACCCAAATCATGAGTGAACTCTCATTCACAATTGCGTCAAAGAGAATAAAATACCTAGGAATCCAACTTACAAGGGACGTGAAGGACCTCTTCAAGGAGAACTACAAACCACTGCTCAATGAAATAAAAGAGGGTACAAACAAATGGAAGAACATTCCATGCTCATGGGTAGGAAGAATCAATATCGTGAAAATGGCCATACTGCCTAAGGTAATTTATAGATTCAATGCCATCCCCATCAAGCTACCAATGACTTTCTTCACAGAATTGGAAAAAATTACTTTAAAGTTCATATGGAACCAAAAAAGAGCCCACATTGCCAAGTCAATCCTAAGTCAAAAGAACAAAGCTGGAGGCATCACGCTACCTGACTTCAAACTATACTACAAGGCTACAGTAACCAAAACAGCAGGGTACTGGTACCAAAACAGAGATATAGACCAATGGAACAGAACAGAGCCCTCAGAAATAATGCCGCATATCTACAACTATCTACTCTTTGACAAACCTGACAAAAAGAAGAAATGGGGAAAGGTTCCCTATTTAATAAATGGTGCTGGGAAAACTGGCTAGCCATATGTAGGAAGCTGAAACTGGATCCCTTCCTTACACCTTATACAAAAATTAATTCAAGATGGATTAAAGACTTACATGTCAGACCTAAAATCATAAAAACCCTAGAAGAAAACCTAGGCAATACCATTCAGGTCATAGACATGGGCAAGGACTTCATGTCAAAATCAATTGACCTTAAGTGTATGCATTTATTTTTGAACTCTTAATTATATTCTAATGACTTATTTGTCTGTCACTCTCTCTTGATTACTGTAACTTAATGGTAGGTCTTAAAATGGGTCGAGTCCTCTAACTTTTTTCTTCTTTTTCAAAGTCGTTTTGATTATTCTAGGTCCTTTGCACTTCCATGTGAATTGTAGAACTCACTTGTCAATTTCTACAAAAAAAAAAGTCTGCTTGGATTTGGTTGAATCTATAAGTCAGTTTGAAAGAATTCTGTCTTCTAACTCATGGACACAATGTATTTCTCCATTTCTTTAGACGATCTTTCATTTCTGTCTGTGATGTTTTGTAAGTTTCAGTCTTTCTCATCATTTTTCAGAGTAATTAAGTAGTTTGCATTTTTATGCTAAATTTTTATGTAAATGGTATTTATGCTACATTTTTATATAAATGGTATTGTGCCTTTAATTTAAATTTCTAATCATTTGTTGCAACTGTAGAAATGCAACTGATATTTAGATATTGTTCCTTTATCCTGCAAAGTTGATAAACTCATTCAGTGATTCTAGTGGCTCTTTGTAGAGTCCGTCTTGTTCTCCACATAGACAGTGACATCTCTTGTGAATAAAAACAGTTTTACCTTCTCCTTCTCCTTCCCAATTTGGATGGCTTTTCTTTCTTTCCTTTTTTTTTTCTTTTTTCCTTCTTGCATTGGCTGGAGCCTTCCATGTGATCACGAGGAGAAGTAGGAGAACATCCCATGTGATCATTAATAGAAGTAGGAGAACATCCCATGTGATCATGAATAGAAGTAGGAGAGCCTCCCATGTGATCACGAGTAGAAGTAGGAGAACATCCCATGTGATCATGAATAGAAGTAGGAGAGCATCCCATGTGATCATGAGTAGAAGTAGGAGAACATCCCATGTGATCATGAATAGAAGTAGGAGAGCATCCCATGTGATCACGAGTAGAAGTAGGAGAACATCCCATGTGATCATGAATAGAAGTAGGGTTAGCATCCCATGTGATCATGAATAGAAGTAGGGTTAGCATCCCATGTGATCATGAATAGAAGTAGGAGAGCCTCCCATGTGATCACAAGTAGAAGTAGGAGAACATCCCATGTGATCACAAGAAGTAGGAAAGCAGAGACCCTTGCTTTATTCCAGTCTTCGGGGGAAGACATCCAATCTTTCACCATTAATTATGTCAGTTGTTGGTTTTTCACAGATACCCTTCATCAATTTGCTGAATATTTTAATTAAATAGATGTTGGATTTTATCATGTGCTTTTTCTACATCCATTGAAATGATCTTGTGGTTATTTTTTCTTAATTTTTTAATATGGTAAATTATACTGATTACTCTTGACTAAATTAACTTTGCATTGCTGAGATAAACCTCACTTAATAATGGTGTATTACCGCTTTTACAAACTGTTGGATGTGATTTTATAAAATTTTGTTTAAAATTATTATCTGTTTGTGAAGTTTCATTTTCTTTCAATGTCCTTGTCTAGTTTTTATGTCATAGTCATACTGTCCTCATAGAATGAGGTGGAAAGTGTTTCTTTCTCTTCAATTTTCAAGAAGACTTTGAATAAAGTTTGTATTATTTCTCTTTAGATATTTGGAAGAATTCACCAGTGAAGCCATCTGGCCTGGAATTTTATCTGTGGGAGGTTTTTAATTAAAATTTTAATTCCCTTAATAGATATAGGGCTATTCATGTTAACTATTTTACTTCCTTAATATGTTTTTCTTTTTTTCTTCCTTTTAGCATGTAAGTTTCGGTAGTTTGTATCTTTCAAAAAATTTGTCCATTTCAACTAAGTTGTTCAACTTATTGGAGTGATTAATGGACACGTTTCTCCCAGGCCATAGATTTTGCTTTGAAATCTGCAGCCTCTCTTGTCTGATAGGAAGGTGTTCATGTATTCCTGGATTATCCTTTTCATATGCGTAGAATCTGTAACAATGTTATCTTTGTCTTTTCTGGCATTTTGTCTTCTTTTTTTGGTCCCTGGTTAGTCTGACTAGAGATTAACAAGGTTTACTAGTCTTTCAAATAATTAGCTTTTGGTTTTGTTGGTTTTCTCTTTTTTTGTCTTCCGTTTTATTGATTTCTACTCTTGACTTTATCATTTCCTTTACTCTGCATATTGTGAATGTAATTTTCCCTTCTTCTAGTTCCTTGCCCACCTCAATTCTCTGTCTAATTCTGGGTCCTTGGCCATTCCCACCTCAGTTAACAGAAAATGCCAAGACATACCACTTGCTGGTGTCCAAACCCAAGATGAGCCCAGAATTTTTCTTCCCCTCACATTCCACATGGAATCCTTGAGCAGTCTTGCAAGCTCTGGCTTCAGGAGTGGTCCCAGCCCCGCCACGCCTGTGCCACCCTGCCAGGCCAGCAGCCTTGCCCCATATGCCTTCCCACCTACCCCTGCGCTCCACCTGCAGCACAACCATGCAAACACAAAGCAGAGAACACTCACTCTTGGAGCTCAGAGCCACCCGTCAGAAGCGCAGCCTCCTCGGCCACGCGGGGAGCCACCCACAGTCAACGGCCCACGAAGCCTGCGTGTGAGTCACTGCAGGGTGCAGGCAGCCCCGGGCCCTCCACGACAGGGATGTTCCCAGATGCAGCTGAGCAGGGACAAACCACCCCCCGCCATTCCACATCCAGATTTCTGACTCAGAACCCATAGTGGCTGTTTTTTGAAAAACAAAGCAAAGCTGTAAATTGGGTCACATTATACTCTGCTTAAAACCCTATACTAACAGTCTGGCAGTTCCTCAAAAGCTAAATGTAGAATTACTATATGATCCAGTAACTCAACTTGCAAATATAGAACCACGAGCAATGAGAATGTAGACCACACAAAACCTTGCATGCAGGTGCCCGTGGCAGCGTCACCTATCACAGCCAAAAGGTGCCAACAACCCAAATGCCCATCAGCTCAGGAACAGAGAAACAAAACCTGGTCTATCCAGACAATAGAGTATTATTTGGTAATAAACAGAAATGAGTGCTGGTGGAGCGAGGAGGCGGCAAAGCAGGGACACAGAGGCCAGAGCGCCCAGGGACGCGTGGCCACTGTCGGGACTGTTTGGTGTCACAGGATGGCTGGGCTGGGGCTCGGCCTGCAGGATGCGCTGGAGATGCTCTTAATTCCTCGGAAGCTAAGAGACACCTGGGAAGGAGGGACAGCCTGGGCCTGGGAGCCGGGCGGACATAGGAAAAGGCTTTCAGTTTTTCAAAAACTGAGCAATAAAAGACTTGGACTTGTTTTTTAAAAATTTGTAGAAGAGATAAGAACAAAAAATCTAGAAACTGGAAAAAGTTTCAAGTTGATGAGGCCTTGACTCAATAATGACCTTATATCTATGAGTTGCTTCTCATTCACTCATTCATTCATTCAAGAAATGTGTACTGAGAAACTGCTGTGTGCAGCCTCCGTGTCACACACACGTGTGTCCCTCCTGCATCGCTACCTCGGAACACGTGTGTTCAGGCATGGACGCATCTGTGTGGGTGTTCGTGCATTGCAGCCGCACCAGCTCCCGAATGTTGCCTGTCTGACCCGCAGCGCGTGCCCCGTTCCGATTCCAAGAGCGTCTTCTCCAGAATTGTGGCGGCTGGGACAGGGAGGAGGAGCGTGGACTGTCCCATGGAAACGCAGCCCGGGAGGGCTTAACTGAGGACAGCTGACAGAAGAAGCTATTGACAAAACACCACACACTGGAGGTGTAAACAACACACATTTATGTTTTTACAGTCCTGGAGGCTGGAGGTCTAAGATCCAAGTTCGTGCCTGGTGGGCTCTGGGCCTGGCGTGCAGGCAATGGCCTCCTGGCTGTGTCCGAAAACAGCGGAGAAAAAGAAGGCGAGAGGGAAGGAGGGAAGAGAGGGGCAAGAAAGAAAGAGGAAGAGAGAGAGAGAAGGGGAGAGAGGGAGGCGAGGAACAGAGAAAGGGAGGAAAGGAGGGAGGGAGGGAGGGGGAGAGAGAAGAGCCCCAGTCCTATTGTGCTAGCCCCACCCTCATGACCTCGTGTAACCTAATCACCCCCAAAGGCCTAGCTCCAAATCCAGCCACATTGGGAGTTAGGACCTCAATGTGTGAACTTCAGGGTCAGGGACACAATTCAACCCACAGCAGTGTGGAAAGAGTTCAGGAGAAGTGAGGGATGAGGCTGTCCCAGGATAGCCCGGAGGAGCCCGGAGGGACGTAGGAAAGGGAGGGCTGGAGGAAAAGGGGCCCCCGCACCATGGCCCCCAGCCTCCAGGTGCCCTCATTGCCACATACTGCAGGAGGTCAGAGGGCGAGGGAGCCGGGGGGGACACTGTGCACGGGGCCAGCGTCCCAGGCTCTGGGCCTGTGGTTGGGAAGAGGCTGCAGGGTGCTGGGGAGGCCGTGGTGACCTCACAGAATCTGCCTCTCCTTTCACTGGGCTCAGAGATTCCCACGAGCTCTGTGCTGCCTGGAGAGAGAACGCAAGATGGGAAGGAGGGAGGGACTGATGGGTGGCCCAGGGGGAGGCTGAGAAGGAGGCAAATGGAGCTGAGAAGAGACAGGACGAGAGTGAACGTGCCCACCCGGCTGCCGGGCTCTCCCCTCCACTCAGGAGGCTCCGTGGCTGCCAGACCTGCCAGATCTGGGCACAAACACAAAACAGGAATCCTCTCAGCTCAGCCTCAAAGTGTTTTGTTGCATTTTTTCTGGCTGGGGCTTGAGGGTGAAAGGTTGTTTGTTTGCTTGTTTGTTTTAGCTGCTAGCTCAATTTGCTGGTCTCACGTTCATGATGCCCTTTGAGAAAATACATTGGGACGCTTTTACAACTTGAGAAAACCTCCTGGGTTTTGAAACCTCCCGCACCTCTGCCCACTCTCCAGCCAGGCCAGGCCAGGCCAGGCCAGGGCGACGGAGAAGGGATGGAGGGAGGCGCGTGTGGACATCACCCCAAGCCATCCATCTAAAAAGTCTCTTCCTGACATGGCTGCAAGGGTGGCCCAGCCTGTCAGCTCCTAGCCCGCCCTGGGCTCCCTGCTGGGACCGTGGCTGCCGCGCACCTCTGCTCAATCTCCACACCACCCGGCAGAGTCTGTGCTGTCACCCTGTTAGGGACAAGGAGGTGGAGAGTCACAGGCCTGCCTGGAGGTGACAGTGATGCCAGGGCCAGCCCATGTGAGGAATACTCGAAGGCTCACCATGCTTCATATGGGAAGCCAGTATAAAGAACAGGATGAGAGGAACTGCGCGGCCACCTGCGGCTGCTGTTATCGCCCTCTGCCCTCCTCTCTTCTTCCCCACAGGGCTCTGCAGAGTGTGGGACACGGACAGTTGCTCAACCCACAGCAGGGTAAGCGCAGGGCTGAGCATTGGCAGTGATTGGCCGTGGCTGTGGCTTCCGGCACGTGGCCAGAGACGTGCCCACAAACCGCATGGGAGCCACGTGGGGGGTGCGCTGAGCGCCAGGCTCAAAGGGAGGACCCTGCACAAGGGCCCCAGAAGAGGGGTCTGTCAACCATAATCCAAAAATGCATAAAATCTGGAAACCATTTCTTTCATTGTTGGCTAATTTCAATTCAATTGCAACTTGAATGTAAATTATTGGAACTGGCTACTAATGAAGAACTGAAGACGAATTTTGAAAATAGAGCATCTATTGCTTCAGTTTAAATAAAAGTTACATGTGAATATACTGAGCCTGCTGAAAATGTCTTTAAAATCTCTCCTTCCATTCCTATCAACATACTTTATGAGACTAGTTTTTCTATTGTGACTATTATTAAAACAAAGCAGAACACTATTTTCGATATACATTTTCCCTGCCAGAATCAGTAAAACTGAAACTAGATAGGGAAGCAAAGCATAAGCTCATTGTCCATTAGAGATAGTAAATATTAACACGACATGGTATAATTTTGCACAAAAAGGCATTTAAGCATAAATGGCTGTTTCACTCCTATTTTGTTCAGTTATGGCTGTGGAACAGGAAAACGTTTTTACTGTGTGCATTAGGTGGCTTAAACAACAAAACCTGATTTTTCACAGTTCTGGAGGCTGGACGTGCAAGATGAAGGTGCCAGCCAGTTTGGTTTTCTGGCCCTCTTGGCGTCCAGACGGCCGCCTTCTCACTGTGTCCTCTGGTGGTGAAGGGAGGGCACTCTGAGCAATTGTTCTTCTTCTTCTTTTTTTGTTTTCTGAGATGGAGTCTCGCTCTGTCGCTCAGGCTGGAGTGCAGCAGCACGATCTCGGCTCACTGCAACCTCCGCCCCCTGGGTTCAAGCAATTCTCCTGCCTCAGCCTCCCAAGTAGCTGGGACTACAGGCGCCCGCCACCGCACCTGGCTAATTTTTTGTATTTTTAGTAGAGATGAGGTTTCACTGTGTTAGTCAGGATGTTCTTGATCTCCTGACCTCGTGATCTGCCTGCCTCAGCCACCCAAAGCGCTGGGATTAAGACGTGAACCACCACACCCAGCTGTTCTTCTTCTTAGAAGGGCACTAATCCCATCATGGGGACCCCACCTTCACAACCTCATC
Source organism: Pongo abelii (assembly GCF_028885655.2). Lineage (NCBI taxonomy): Eukaryota > Metazoa > Chordata > Mammalia > Primates > Hominidae > Pongo > Pongo abelii. The sequence goes on from NC_071990.2 coordinate 172,075,429, forward strand.
TAAACCTCATCACCCCCCAAAGGCCCCAGCTCCTAATACCCTTACTTTGGGGATGAGAGCTTCAGTATACGAAATTGGAGGGAATGCAGCTCTGTTCATGGCAGTCTAACAATTCTCTGTAACATAAATGTGCACTCTTTCAACAAACAATTTGCAGAGTTGGTGTAATTTGTTTCTATTTTCCTGTTTTATTTTTGTTCTGATCATGCTATTTGAAACATACTTTGTGTCTATTGAGTATAATAATACAATTTTGATCTTATATTTTTTGTCTCTATTTTTTCATTTCTCTAGTAACTCATTTTTGTCATATTTTAAAAACTACCAGTGCAAAGAAGTTTGAAACGTACGATGGTCCTTCATCACCAATGGTTCTTCATTATCAATAATCCTTCATTAACAATGTTCAATGAAGGTCCTTCATCACCATGTCCTTCATCACTGAGGTCCTTCATCACCATGTCCTTCATCACTGAGGTCCTTCATCACCATGTCCTTCATCACCAAGATCCTTTATCACCATGTCCTTCATCACCATGTCCTTCATCACTGAGGTCCTTCATCACCATGTCTTTCATCACCGAGGTCCTTCATCACTGAGGTCCTTCATCACCATGTCCTTCATCACTGAGGTCCTTCATCACCATGTCCTTCATCACCGAGATCCTTTATCACCATGTGCTTCATCACCATGTCCTTCATCACTGAGGTCCTTCATCACTGAGGTCCTTCATCACTGAGGTCCTTCATCACCATATCCTTCATCACCGAGGTCCTTCATCACCAAGGTTCTTCATCACTGAGGTCCTTCATCACCAAAGTCTTTCATCACTAAGGTCCTTTATCACCATGTCCTTCATTACCATGTCCTTCATCACCATGTCCTTCATCACCATGTCCTTCATCACCGAGGTCCTTCATCACTGTGTCCTTCATCACCGAGGTCCTTCATCACCATGTCCTTCATCACCATGTCCTTCATCACTGAGGTCCTTCATCACCATGTCCTTCATCACCAAAGTCTCTCATCACTAAGGTCCTTCATCACCATGGTCTTTCATCACCATGTCCTTCATCACTGAAGTCCTTCATCACCATGTCCTTCATCACCATGATCTTTCATCACCATGATCTTTCATCACCATGGTCTGTCACTATTAATAGTTCTTTACCACCAAGTCCTTCATCACAATGGTCTTTCATTATCAATGATTCTTTACAACCAAGGTCCTTCATCACCATGATCTTTCATCACCACAGTCCTTCATCACCATGTCCTTCACCAAGATCGTTCATCACCATGTCCTTCATCACAGAGGTCTTTCATCACCATGATTCTTCATCACCATGTCCTTCATCACCAAGGTCCTTCATCACCATGGTCCTTCACCAAGGCCGTTCATCACCAAGGTCCTTCATCACCATGGTTCTTTACCACCAAGTTTCTTCATCACCAGTGTTCAATGATCCTTCCCCACAGGGAGTTGTGAACAGCTCAAGGAAGCCCCTGAACAGATGAGGCAGCTGGTTTGTTGAGAGAAGTTGGAGTTAGAAAAGAGAGGAAAGTTGAGGAGCTGACGCAGATGCCTGGCCAGTCCTAGGACACAAGAAGTGCAAACTGGGAGGATTCTTGGAGAACTTGGAGAACAGTGATCTCTTTTTAGAGGTAAGACCTAGAGAAACATGTGAGTGGACAGGGACAGCTCTGGCCCCTGACACGGGGAAGAAAGGCCAAGTGTCTTGTGTTCCTCCTCTGCTATCGTCCCTCCTACCAGAAGGATGCACCTCCCCTGACCCCTCTTTCCAAACCCAAACACTGAGACCTCTGGCTGAGGTGAGATCTGGAGCGTGTCTTCTCTCCTCTCCACCAGAGCCCCACAGCCACTCATGAAAGACAGGTACAGCCCCAGCTGGGACATCAGGGCGGCCACCAGACAGTTTCTGCCCCCTCCCAAGCGCTGCCCAGGACGTGGACACTGACCCTGTTTCCTCAGAGTAAGCACAGACCTGCCGGACACTGCCGGGCATGGGGGCACGGGGTGAGAGCACTGCTTCCCTTTGCTCAGGCAGCTTCTGTGGACACGGACATATAAGACTCTACCCAAGGAGGGGACAATGGACAGATGAGAGGCAGAGTGAGGAGCGGGGAAGGGGGGGACCCCTTCGAGGAGAAATTCCATCAACCTCACAATCTTGCCTGTTTCCCCACCCCCGAGGCCACACCATCTGGATGGACAGCGCTTTGAAAGCAAACAGGAACCCTGTTGTGAGCACCACAGGCACAGTGCCCTGCGGCCCGTGTCTGGCCTGGCGCAGGCTCAGGGCTGGGCAGAGCTCAGAGCGCGGCTGCCTCTTCCTCAGAAGCCCGTGAGGGCCCCGTTGGCTCAGGCTGGAGCACAGCGACCGACGTCGAGGCTTTAATGAAGTCTGTGTGAGTGGTGGTGGGGCGGCCTCGCTGCACAGATGGCTCTTTGTCCCCATGACACCTGCCATCTGCTTGTTTGTCTAAACGATGCTGCAGGGGCAGGGGTTCCCAATCTGCTGCCCGGGCCCCACCCGCCCACTGCGACCCCCTGACCCCCGGGCCAGACGGGTCCACAGAGTTTGTTCTTCCAGCACAGTGGGCTCTGCCTTCCCTGCCTTCGACGTCCGAAGCCTCTTGCCAGCGCTGGTGCTTGGGTGGCAGGAGCAGCCGGGGAGGGGAAGAGGAGGGGGAGGAGGAGGAGGGAGAAGAGGAGGAGGGGGAGGAGGAGGGGAGGAGCTGCAGCCGCAGGGACTGGGAGGACTTCAACAGCAGCTGCCACCCGCAGCTTGGCAGGGCCCTCCTGGTCCAGGAGCCAGGCTGGAAGCTCGCATTTCCGAAGCTCAGCCCTCACACCTGTTCACAGAGAGAACGTCACATAAAAGAGAGGCCGGGAGGGAGGGACCCCCCAGAGCAAATGCTCCGCCGCCCCTGGAGCAGATGACAGCAGCCGCACAGGCTGGAGCACAGCTCGCTCCCTTTTCTTAAAAACAAGTGAGGTGAGAAGAGAAAAGTTCACTTTTGAAGTTGCAGAAATGGAAGCAAACACATCCAGATTCCACTTGCATCAGTTTAGGGAGGCGAGGAGCTGGAGGGCACTTTACTAGCAGCCTCCTTGGGCTTTTGCCCTGCCCCAGCACATCTTTGAAAAGGTCTGGTGAGGTTGCCTTCCCCACCCTGTCCCCTGTAAACGGGAGGGTGCCACTTCGAGGGAGGAGGCTGAGACTTCCCGCTCCCAGGTGAGTTTTGTGAGATCTGGAACCACAAACCTCGGGTCCTGGAGGCTCCATAGGAGGCTGAGACTTCCTGCTCCCACGTGAATTTTGTGGGATCTGGAACCACAAACCTCAGGTCCCGGAGGCTCCACGAAGCTGCTCCCATGCGAGTTTTGTGGGGTCTGGAACCACAAACCTCGGGTCCTGGAGGCTCCATGAAACTGCCTTTATAACTCACTCCTCAGTTGTTAAATGAACAGGCTACACATTGTCTCCAAAAGTGGCAGCGCTTTCCAAGAAGGAGCATGATTCCCTGCAAACGTGCAGAATCTGCTGCAGCAGTGACCTGTTGCTGTTTCCCCATTGCTACGTCTGAGTGGGCCCGGACACCCCTCGTTGGAAAGGTGGCCTCCAGTGCAAGTGCGCTGACAGGTGGGACCTTCAGGAGGTAGACCGGGTGGCAAGGGCTCCTCCTGCATGAATGGTTAACGCTGCCACATTGCAAGTGTGAGTCTGTTACGAGTGCGATCCTGGCCCTCTCTGGCTCCCGCTGTGCTAGCATGGACCTCCCACCTTCTGCTGTGGGGTGGTGCAGTGAATGCAGGACCCTCGATGGCGGACTTCCTCAGAGTGGTGAGAAATACATTTCTTTTCTGAATAAATTACCCATTCTATTATAGCAACACAAAGCAGACTGAGACACTGCTAAGAAATGACTTAGAACTCGTTTGCTGCCCCTGGTGAGAAGTGGGGAGGGCCAGGCCTCAGGGGCTGCCTCCCTGAACCCCCACCCAGGGGCTGCCCTTTTCTAAGTCAAAGCCTCCCATTCCGTTCTCCCCAGAGAAAGCACGTGTGCTTGACACACAGTTTCTGAAATCATCAAGCAGCAAAAGTAACTCCACAAAGGTCGGAGCCAAAGGGCACTGCCAGCCTGAACACTCCTGGCCTCACTCTCCTTCTTTCAAAGTCTACACCCCATGGCAGGCACAAGCCCCTGATTTTGTCTTCCTCTGAATGCAAGCAAAACCTAAGCAGGAGAAGACAGTTAACGACTGACAACTGTTATGCTGCTGCCATTGAGATGAACAAATAAGGGAGGAAATGAGCTACCAAGAATTCACCAGGACTGCTCAGGGCCACAGGCTTACTTGTGCAGCTAGCTGCAGATGCTAAGGCCTCTCAGGGCTGTAGGTCAGATGACTCACTGGCTCTTCCTCAAGTCCCTATGAAAGATGCTTTCTCATCTCCCTGGGTTTGCAAGATGAGGTGGCAGAGAGGGGAGAGACTCAGGCCACCAGCCTGGACCCCCCCCCCCACTCCCTCTGCACCACTGCCCAGAGAGATGGTCCCAAGCCGTGGCCTCCTCGCCCTGAGAGGCGGGACTCACGTGGTTCACTCCACCTGGGATCCTCACTGAAACTCTCTCTCCCTCCTTTTTTGTAATTAGACTAGTAGATCTGTTTGACTTATATTTAAATTCCATCTTTCCTGTCAATTTTTATACGAGTGTTCTCAAAAGTGTGTACATAACCTGTGGAATATTTGAAGCCTTTGGGCCATTTGCAAACAGCACATTAGCCACACCCAGGTGGCGCAGATGCCCGGTGGACACCTGCAGACCTGTTTCAAATGCACGGAGCCCCGACGTGAGAAGCTCACCTAGAGACAGTTGGCAATTTAACACTGATACTACGCAACAAGGGCCGTGCGTGTTACAGGTATCTGATGGGAACTATTTTGGGTGACACATTTGACTTGGCGCATTTATTTTACAAGTTTCTGAGTTTCTGGGAAGTGGCCATTGTCAGGGACCAAGGGCCTCCACAAGGGAGGCTGTCCTGATGCGTCGTCCTGCTGTGTGGGTAGCTGGCACCATCTGGCTTCAACGCTGGTTCACAGGAGAGATTTTCCCCTTGGAGAATGAAGTTTAAACAGGATGAGACTTGCGTGGCTCGACGGGGGGCAGCAGCACTCTCAGGGTCAGCTCAGGAGTAAAACGTGCAGCCTCACGGGTGGTGCTGAGGCTGTTCCAAGAGGCAAAGAGGAGTTCCAGGATTTGAGGGCCCCAGCAGGAAGGGGCTTTTAAGGCCTATGCATTGAAATAATCAGAGAGGAGTGTCCTCCATCGCAGGCTGACACCCTCGGACCAGCACAGTCCGCTCTCCTCAGACACCAGTGTCCCCTCGCACTAATGACAAGCCGCCCTCATGACCGTGTCACTGGCACCCACAGCTGTGTCTGCACCTAAAAGCAGGGGCCATATTTTTATGCATTAATTAGTGGATTGAAAACATAACTTCAGGTGGAGCTTGGCCTACCCCTGCTCTGGACCATCAGGGTGTTGAGACCAACACCGACTGTGGGCTGGAACTGTCTGATGCTTCTGTGTGTTAACTCACTCAGCCCCTCGAAAACCCTATGAGACGGGTCCTAGCATCTCCCCGTTTCACAGATGGGGAGACCAAGGCATGCGAAGGCAAAGCAGACCCCTCAGAGGCCTCTGGCTGACGAACGGAAGAGCCGGGGCTCAGATCCTGGACGTCTGACCCCGCATATGGGCGTCCCCAGCACCACCAAGCGTGTCTGTCTCTCAACCTGCAAGGGACATCAGTAATTCACGCCATTTTAATACAGGATTGAGTGATCTAACAGAGGTGGGTGGAGAACTGATCTGGGCAACATAGTCCTTGGGAGAATCACTGAAAAAAAGACTGAATGTGGCCGGGTGCGGTGGCTCAAGCCTGTGATCCCAGCACTTTTGTAGGCTGGGTGCGGTGGCTCACTCCTGCAATCCCAGCACTTTGGGAGGCCAGGGACAGTGGCTCACGCCTGCAATCCCAGCACTTTGGGAGGCCGAGGCAAGTGGATCACTTGAGGTCAGGAGTTCGAGACCAGCCTGGCCAACATAGTGAAACTCCATCTCTACTAAAAATACAAAAATTAGCCGGGCATGGTGGTGCGCCTATAATCCCAGCTACTCAGGAAGCTGAGGCAGGAGAATTACTTGAACCCGGGAGGCAGAGGCTGCAGTGAGCCAAGATCACGCCACTGCACTCCAGCCTGGGCGACAGAGTGAGACTCCCTGACAACGGGAGAAGCAGCAAATCACACAGGAGCAGGGAGACAGCGGCCTCAGAAGATGCAGCTCACGCCGGGGCCTCAGAGAGAGTGTGGGTGAGAAAGAGGACGGGCATCCCACGGCCATGTGGATGGCAGGAGGGTGAGACCAGGATCATACAGGAGAGAGGCCATTCATTTGCCACAAAGCCCAGAGAGTTTCCCTGGGTGCGTCTGAAGATGGGCGCAGAAAGTGGAGCCTTAGAAATAAGAATACCTGAGCCCAGAGGGAAATGCCCCCAAGAACTCACGTCCCCCCAGAAGGAAAATAGGGCATCGGTCATCTCTGGGATGGTGCGAGGATTTCTGCAGTGAGTAACCAGATATCCTCAGTGTTAAAGGAAAGTCCCCAGATTTAAGTGTCTGTGTGTATTGTGTGTATTCAGTTAATTATACACCTTACACAATGCTGGGGTGAGAGGCCTGAATTCCAGTATTCCCGGGAGCTCTGGGGAAGTCACCCTTCCAAAGATTTCTCCTGCTGTTTGGGACTAGCTCTGCTCATGAAGGTACCAGCACCATCCGTCCCTGAGTTCACGTCCATGGCTGAGGGTGACTCCAAACACTGCCAGTGGGTTCTTCTTCCCGACTTTGCTGTTTCACTGAGTTAAAGGTCTGGCATTTACCAAAACCATCTGCAGTAACCCAGCCAATCTTCCGGAAATGTCCTAATCTCTTCCTCTGTTGAGTATTTAAAAGTGAAGCACATTTGTGTGGACTCTCCCCAAGGCGGAGCTGCACGAGTGCTGGGCTGCCCTGAAGAGCTGGTGCTGAGACAGAAGCCGCTTTGCAGACGGCCGCATGGGCTGTGTGTTCTGCTTCCGAACTCTCTCAGGTGAGCATGGAAGACACTTCCACAGACGCAGGGAGGTGCTTTACTGCTGAAGGCGACTCCTGCACACAAACAGGGCAGCATTATCTCCACATAGAGGGAACACAGGACGCTCAGAGGGAAATTCTCAGAAAGCGGGGTGTCTCCAGCTCCTCCTTCCAGGCCTCTTCTCAGCCGTGAGGCTGCGCTCTGGGCCTCAGTCCCACCCACTGCACCATCCTCCCCACCGCAGCATCCATGACGGCCCCGCACCTGTCAGGACATGTGGGAGCCCTGGCCCTGAGGGCTTTCTGTGGCTCCCCAGGTCCATGTTTCCGTTCTCTTTGCTCCCACCGTTTTTTCTCATGTTCTCCTTTTCACACAATATTTATTGTCTTGTCCCCTCTGTTCTGTCAAGAGCCCAGACTGTGTAACACACATTGCCTGGCCCAACAGCCCATTCGATAAATATGCGTGGAACAAAAGAACCAAACAATGACTCAATACCTCTCCTGCCTCTTCCATGAAATCATTGTTTTAATTCGAGAATAAAACATGTTTGGATTAAAATGTTTCTTGAATTTTTCCACTCCTAGCCTCTTGCAAGATCATTGTGCTAGATTTTGAATGACCTACTTTTCCTTCTCAGGCCCCAGACTTCAAGAGACTATTGTGGTAACAGAGCCACAAATTAATCTTTCCATTTTCTGAAAATAGAATTCTACTTACATAAGTTTAAAAAAAAATTGTTGGTGGTTAGAACAATATCATTAATATCATTTTTATTTTTCAATTAAATGATTCCAACTGTCTTCATGATAATTATTTATACTTATAGAACATCTTAAAGGGTACATTTCACACAGAAAAACACCACGTGCAGTCTCTGTCCAGCCCATGGAGGGCGACCAGAGGTGGTCGTTGGCGTGGGCAGCAAGAAGCCAGGGAGGACCGAGCGGGGAGCAGGGCGGGGAAGGCAGAAGGGGCAGCAGGAGGGATAGGGCAAGCCATGGGGAGGCAGCCACCCCGTAGCAGGAGAGGCAGGGAACGCCACGTCGCTGGTACAAATGGAACAAACTCCAACACCCGTCTAGAGTTTAAGCTTCTGGGCAGAAGGGAGCTTTATGATCCACGCCCAACCCATAGGCCCGTTCCCGCCATGCCCCCTCCTCCGGGAAGGCCGCCTGGAGTGCCCACCGCAGAACGAGTGCTGTGCTCAGCAGCACCAGGACCCGCAGGGCCCGCACTCCCCTCCGCACGAAGCTCACTGTCCGCGAGGAAAGACGAGGAAATGCGGGGAAAGGAGGGCACGGGACAACACGTTCAACCGTGTAGAGGAAAGGGAGCTGCATGGGAAGGAAGGGGCAGGGGAGGCTTCGAGAAAGAGCCAGGACCGTAGTTGGACCCTTGGAGGGAGCTACACGTGGCCAAGGGTGCAGGGCAGCCCCAGGCTGGGGAACAGCAGCGGCCAAGCTCGGGGAAGGGCGTGGACAAGGCCGGCCCGTGGAACAGAAGGGAGCATCGCACTGTTAAAAGGTCACGAGAAGTCCGGGAGCCTCAGGAGGGGAGGCCGAGTGTGGAGGTTTAGAGGAAAGGAGTGAGGCTGAGGCTGCGAAGGAAAAGCATGGTGTGGGGGGGGACCCGGAGACCCTGCGGTGGGAGGAGCGTGGTGTGGGGGGGACCTGGAGACTCTGCGGTGGGAGGAGCGTGGTGTGGGGGGGACCGGGAGACTCTGCGGTGGGAGGAGCGTGGTGTGGGGGGGACCGGGAGACTCTGCGGTGGGAGGAGCGTGGTGTGGGGAGGACCCGGAGACTCTGCGGTGGGAGGAGCGGGGTGTGGGGGGACCCGGAGACTCTGCGGTGGGAGGAGCGTGGTGTGGGGGGGACCCGGAGACTCTGCGGTGGGAGGAGCGTGGTGTGGGGGGACCGGGAGGCCCTGCGGTGGGAGGAGCGGGGTATGGGGGGGACCCGGAGGCCCTGCGGTGGGAGGAGCGGGGTGTGGGGGGACCCGGAGACTCTGCGGTGGGAGGAGCGTGGTGTGGGGGGGACCCGGAGACTCTGCGGTGGGAGGAGCGTGGTGTGGGGGGGACCTGGAGACTCTGCGGTGGGAGGAGCGTCGTGTGGGGGGGACCTGGAGACTCTGCGGTGGGAGGAGCGTGGTGTGGGGGGGACCCGGAGGCCCTGCGGTGGGAGGAGCGGGGTGTGGGGGGACCCGGAGACTCTGCGGTGGGAGGAGCGTGGTGTGGGGGGGACCCGGAGACTCTGCGGTGGGAGGAGCGTGGTGTGGGGGGGACCTGGAGACTCTGCGGTGGGAGGAGCGTCGTGTGGGGGGGACCTGGAGACTCTGCGGTGGGAGGAGCGTGGTGTGGGGGGGACCTGGAGACTCTGCGGTGGGAGGAGCGTCGTGTGGGGGGGACCCGGAGACTCTGCGGTGGGAGGAGCGTGGTGTGGGGGGGACCTGGAGACTCTGCGGTGGGAGGAGCGTCGTGTGGGGGGGACCCGGAGACTCTGCGGTGGGAGGAGCGTGGTGTGGGGGGGACCTGGAGACTCTGCGGTGGGAGGAGCGTCGTGTGGGGGGACCGGGAGGCCGTGGGGTGGGAGGAGCGTGGTGTGGGGGAACCCGGAAGCCGTGGGGTGGAAAGAGCGTGGTGTGGGGGGACCGGGAGGCCGTGGGGTGGAAAGAGCGTGGTGTGGGGGGACCGGGAGGCCGTGGGGTGGGAGGAGCGTGTTGGGGGGAGCCGGGAGTCCGTGGGGTGGGCGGCAGCACAGGCTGGGGCTGAGCTCGGGGCCGGGGCAGCGGTGCTTGCCCTTGGGAGGGAGAAAACAGGCAAGGGACAGGATGTGGTGAGCGTCGGCCCGTGAAACTCCGCGGCCACAGCCTGGTGAAGTCTGTAGACAACAGGCTCGGCACGAAGGAGAAAGAGCAGACGTGGCTGTGAGGAGCAGAGCTGGGAAGGGAGCCTGGGTGTGACCGTGGGGCTGGGAGTGAGCGGGGAGAGGGACAGGAGACGGGAAGGGGCTGCTGGAACGCAGGAGGACAGGCAGAGGTGCATGGGCCCCCACTCCAGCCCCAGCTCCCAAATGGTGCACGGACCAGCCACTCAACAATCAGCCTGTGAGTTTTCGGAAGAACAGAGTCTTGGGCCACGGAGCCAACAGGTTCCTCCTGCAGGTGGCCATTTATGCTACACTCACTCCAAGGCCCCAGCCAGGAGTGTGGCCTCAGTGCAAGGAGCCACGGGGCCTACCCCGAGCCACACCGAGAGAGGTTTCTGGGCCTGCAGGTAACCCTGCTGTATCCCCCTAGCTTCTGGCATAAGTGTTTGTGAGGGGCCTTCGGGGGCTGGTCCCCGTGCAGGCCGACCGCGGTGCAGGTTGCTCAGTATGTGCTGAGGCACACGTGTGTACGTAACTGAGACCACATGTGAGGGCGAGAACCATCCGTGCCGGGGCCTTCTGTTGAGCAGCCACGAGACATCGCCTCACCCTGCACATGGGCGGCCGCTTCCTCTTGGGCCTGGAATCCTGACAGCCAAGGCTTTGGGGCCGTGCCTCGCCCTCCTTCACAGGCATCTGGCCTGGATTGTCCCCGCCGGCGGCAGCGTAGGCTCCCGGGGGAGGGGCAGGGGTCCCACTTGGTGCAGGCGGCTCTCCACGTCTGATGAGACACCAGCTGGGCTGGGTGCGGTGGCTCGCGCCTGTACTCCTAGCACTTTGGGAGGCTGAGTGGGCGGATTGCCTGAGCTCAAAGTTGGAGACCAGCCTGGGCAACATGGTGAAACCCTGTCTCTTAAAAAATTAGCCAGGCGTGGTGGTTGGTGCTATAGTCCCAGCTACTCAGGAGGCTGAGGCAGGAGAATTGCTTGAACCTGGGAGGTGGAAGTTGCAATGAGCCGAGATCCAGCCACTGCACTCCAGCCTGGGGCGACAGAGCGAGACTCTATCACCAAAAAAAAAAAAAAAAAAAAGAGCTGACCGCCCACTGCGATCTGAGGCTTCCTCCTGCTGCTGGCTTCCCCTGGGGACTCACTGAGCCAGGGTCTCCACGCATCATGGCATCGGTGGCAAAAACTCACCAGAACTCAGGCAAAGCAAAGCTCACCTCCTCCCTCCTGAGCTGGCTGCACACACCTCTGCCTCCATTTCCTGTAGGTTTTATTCAGCAGGAGTATTTCTAAACTGCGACATACAAAGTATCTAAAAACAGATTTTTATTCTTCTCCACCTTCTTTTTTTTTTAAACAAAGCTAACTTACATCTTCCCTTAATAATAATTGGTTTGAATGTCATTTTCAGAGAGTGACTTTTAAAAAATACTTGTCATTTTAAATGAGTCTCTGCATAATTGCACTGGATTCTCTTGAGAACGTGGATTTGACTCAGCCTTGGTTGCCAATGGCCAGGAGCCCATGGGCCTGGCTCTTTCCAAGACAGAGCTGATTTCCGGAACGCTCTTATCGGCCTTCCGTGGTCTGGGCCTGAGCTTTGGGGTCTGGTGGGGCCTTGGCCAGGCCGTCTCCACTTCCTGCCACGCTCCCGCCTTCACCCTGGCTCTAGTCTTTCCTTTGACCTAATTTTTAGTGTCACTGCATGGCCACCTGCGTTCCAGATTCACACACAGTCACTTTCCTGTTTTTTATTTCCTTAGATTTTGCCCGAACCCAATCTTACTGTTAAAACACACATACACACACACACAACAGACAAAAGCTCACATCCCTTGTGACACCACCCAGTGCCCCCCGACACTGTGACCGGTGCGTTTGTGTCTTCCTGCATGTGGCCTGCATGTCTTCATCTGCTGTGCCCGCCCTGTGATGTGCCCAAGTGCTCCCCACAGCTGCAGCCTCGCTCCCCCACGTCCTGCGGGTGGGCACTCCCTCTGCTCCCAGGGGGTCTCTGGCATGACCTCTGCCGTGGTCCCTGCCGTGGCCCCCGCCGTGGTCTCTGCCGTGGCCTCTGCCGTGGTCTCTGCCTTGCCAGTGTTTCAGCTGCTTCCCTGCTCATCGTCCGTTCTTCCCTGGGGTAAATGCTGAGAAAAGAAACTGATGCATCACAGAGTCGGTGCAATTTTAATGTAATCAATTTGATGAATTTATCTCAAGATGACGAATTCTGACTTTTTAAAAAACCATTTATGCACCAATTTCCTCTAATGTTTGACATTAAACGTTTTCATTTCTTCTAATCTAATAGGGGAAAAATCAGACTGTTTTCCATTGCAGTTCCCTGATCTGTTGTGAGATTGTGCAGCTTTGAAATGCTTCTTGGTAATTTGCATTTCTGCTTTTGTAAGTTTTGCTCGTATTTCTTTGGCCATTTTCTTCACAGCTGTGTGTTCTCCCCACAGCGGAGGAATTGTCTTCTCCTCGCACCTGTGAGGTGCTATTGGATTCACCCACCGTGCCGGCCCCTTCCCAGGAACAGTTGGTCTCATTCTGCTACTCATGTCTTGAGGCTTCTCTACACACCCATCATATTGATGCCGTCGTACTCATGGATCTTTTCTTTTGTGCCATTCAGTTTTTCTGTTATACGCAAGGAGATGCTCTCTGCCCGCAGGATCATACGGACACTCTTCCTTCTCCCGTCACGTTGGAATTCTTGTTTCTCTGCTTAGAGCTTTAACCTCAGTGGGATCCAGTTTTGTGAATGGTGTAAATGAGGGATTTGGCTCATTTACTGGCTGTGAGTCCTGTGCCCAGAGCTACACTTCCCATGAGCACGTTTGCCACTGGATGCCGGGCACCGGCCTTGCTCCCCCCCCTGCTCCCGGCCTTACTCCCTGGCCCCCGCCCTGCCCCCTGCCCTGCTCCCTGCCCTGCTCCTGGCCTCTGCCACTTTTCATTGTCTTCTGTCCCAGGTCTGCCGCTCACCTGCCCAGCAAGGGTGAGATCCCTCAGGAAGTCAGAGATAGAGCCTCTTCTTGTCCTTCCAAGGGCAGCAGTGTATGGAGGCTTTGGAGGATGTTTCTGACACACTGGGGTGTGCACCGTTCCAGCTCCCAGGTTCCAAGGTGGAGGTCACCAGAAGGAAGAACAGAAGCAAAGACAATGCCAGGCTAAAGCAGGAGCCCACTCTTCCCGTCTGGGGGCCGCACCAGGGGCTGCTGAGCTGGTGGCTACTCAGCATTCAGCATGGTGCCTGAGCATTCACAGGCGTTGAGTGCCCCTGAGCGTTCACAGCACTGAGTGATCCCACTGCCCTCTGTAGGAAGGGTCCTGGGGGCAGATTTGCCGTGGTCCTTGTGCAGCCGATGTCTGTCCCACCTGGAGCGACTGACCCACCTGTGGTGATGGGGTAGATGGAGACAGGCCCTCTGTTAGAGGCAATCGGAGCAAATTGTCAAATTCTAAAGCCAGAGGACCCTTAGGGCTTCACTGAGTGGTGGCAGGAGCCACGTGACGCAGCCGGAAACCCCATCCATGCCCTGGGGAGATTTTCCCTCGGTGAGGGACCCTGCAGTGCGGCCCAGCCTTTCAGCCTTTCTGGTAATTTTGCACCAGGGAATATGTTAGGACTTATCTGTACGGGTGTCTCATCATCGGTCAACGCTGTGTCACCCTGGGCCATCACAACACCACACAAATTCACGACAGCACCATGTAGCTCACAACAGCACCACACAAGCTCGCAACACCACACAGTTCACAACAGCACCACACAAGCTCACAACAGCACACAGTTCACAACAGCGCCACACAGCTCCCGACAGCACCACACAAGCTCGCAACAGCACCATGTAGCTCACAACAGCACCACACAAGCTCACAACACCACACAGTTCACAACAGCGCCACACAGCTCCCGACAGCACCACATAGCTCACAACAGCACCACACAAGCAGCTCACAACAGCACCACACAAGCAGCTCACAACAGCACCACACAAGCAGCTCACAACAGCACCACACAAGCTCACAACAGCACCACACAAGCTCGCAACAGCACACAGTTCACAACAGCGCCACACAGCTCCCGACAGCACCACACAAGCTCGCAACAGCACCACACAGCTCACAACAGCACCACACAAGCTCGCAACAGCACACAGTTCACAACAGCGCCACACAGCTCCCGACAGCACCACACAAGCTCGCAACAGCACCACACAGCTCACAACAGCACCACACAAGCTCACAACACCACACAGTTCACAACAGCGCCACACAGCTCCCGACAGCACCACATAGCTCACAACAGCACCACACAGCTCGCAACAGCACCACACAAGCAGCTCACAACAGCACCACACAAGCTCACAACAGCACCACACAGCTCACAACAGCGCCACACAAGCTCACAACAGCAACACGCAGCTCACAACAGCACCACACAAGCTCACAACAGCCCCACACAGCTCACGACAGCCCCACACAAGCTCACACCACACAGCTCACAACAGCACCACACAGCTCACAACAGCACCACACAGCTCACAACAGCACCACACAAGCTCACAACACCACACAGCTCACAGCAGTGCCACACAAGCTCACAACAGCCCCACACAAGCTCACACCACACAGCTCACAACAGCACCACACAAGCTCACACCACCACACAAGCTCACAACAGAACCATGCACTTCACAAAAGCAGCACACAGCTCCCAACAGCAACATGCAGCTCACAACAATGCAATGCAAGCTCACAACAGCACCACACAGCTCACAACAGCACCACACAAGCTCACAACAGCGCCGCACAGCTCCCAGTAGCGCCACACAAGCTCCCAACGGCGCCACACAAGCTCACGACGGCACCACGCAGCTCACAATGGCACCACGCAGCTCACAACGGCACCACAGAAGCTCACAACAGCCAACTGCGGGCTTGACATTGCTTTGTTTTGTTTGCTTTCTAGCTTTCCTTTATTCTGTTTCTGCTGTCATTCCCGGACCAGCAAGGTGGCTAACTAGGAATTCGTATCGCAGCTGTCACGATCTCTTTCGTGTCTATAGTATGAACTGCGATTTCCTTCCCTCCTGGGCTGTGTTGTGGAAAAGACAAGCCCGCGGAGGGTGTCTGGAATAAACGGGCAATCCTCCCACCAGCAGGCCCGCCTCTGCTGGGAGCATGAGGCAGCACGATTCTCCGGGCGGCAGCTTGTCTCCACCGCGGGGCTCTAACTGATCTGCCACCAGAGCCACTGACGTCCTTCCCCAGCCAGGAGCCTCTGCAGCCCCTGCTCCCACCCTCAAGGGCACACGAGTTCAGAGCCATTCCCAGGTTGAGCAGAGCAGTTTGAGGAGGGAATGGATGGGGTCTCCTCCCGTCAAATGGCTCCCCCGGCTCCTCTGCAGGTCAGCACCTTGGAAAGGCACGTGGGTGTCAGCGCAGCCGCAGGCCCAGCCTGTCTGCCTCCTGGAGGCCCCAGCCATGCTGCCTCTTCCCCCATTGCCCTGGCCCTGGGGAGCTCTGGTGCCGTCTGCCTCATCCCCGAGGCAACGTCTCTGCTGCTGGACCAAACGCAGCCTGAGTCCCTCGCAGCCCTGTGCTCTGCCCACAGACGCCAGATCCACAGTGAGAACAAGCGCGTGTGCCTTGGCCTGGCTGTAGGGGCTGCCAAGCGTCTGGGACTCTCGTGAAGGGCTCCGGGATTTCAGCTCTGGTCGAGTCCACTGGCTTGAGCCAGCTGCAATGGGCTGTGGGGGAGTGGGGGAGGCAGGGCCCGATCAGAACCACAGCCTGGGAGGGCCTGGCTGGGAGGCCCCTGCTCCCAGGAACTCACCTTCTGCCAGAGGGGTCTCTGTCCAGCAGGCGAGCCTGGCCCCAGGCCTCTCTGCAGCAGGCATGGACTGGCTGGGTGACCCTCAGGGAACTGTAGCTGGTGTTCAGCAGCACTGCCGTGCCAGGCTCCACCTCCCACCTGGCGTGGCGCCTGCTCCCCAACTCCCCTTGTTCCCAAACCTCCCCCTGAACCAGCCTCATGTCCCCCAACCATTGGGGCCAGAGTGGCAGCTGACTGCAGGTCCCAGCATCCCAGGACAGCCCGCCACGTGCTGGGAGCCACGGCCGAGCTCCTTCCATTCTGGTTCCCATCCAGACCACGGGAGCTCTGCCCCTCAGCCTGCCACGCGCTGGGATCCACGGCCGAGCTCCTTCCATTCTGGTTCCCATCCAGACCACGGGAGCTCTGCCCCTCAGCCTGCCACGCACTGGGAGCCATGGCTGAGCTCCTTCCATTCCGGTTCACACCCAGACCGTCCGAGTTCTGCCCATCAGCCACCACGCACTGGGAGCCATGGCTGAGCTCCTAGGGCCTGCAGATGAACCAGTTCCTGAGCTGGGGCTGGGGACGGGCAGGCCAGGAGCGGGAACCTCTCAGTGTACTGCGTGTGTCTACACCCCACAGTGGGGAGGAGTGAGGGGTCTTCCTCTTATTCCTTCTGGAACTGCTGAATTTGTTGTATTTTTTTATAGTTTGAAGAAGAGAATGGGCACAGACTCCCCTGCCAGCCAGCCAGCCACCTCCTGCCATGTTTCACGTGTGGCATCTGACCCCAGCTTTGGTTCAGGGGTCGGGAGTCACCCTGGCGGCTGGGAGGCCAGGGACCCCCTACCTGGGAATCTTAAGTCCTTTGCTCTGGGAAGACTCATTGCCTTTGAAACTGGCCCTCCATTCCCACTTAATCGCAGGAAGAGGAGCTTTGTCGGAAGTGTGGAGATGGCCGCGGTCCCGATGGATGGGCTGCTATTGGACACAGCAATTTGTGGGCAGGAGACTGGACTCCACGAGCATCAGAGCCAGGCACTACAGTCCTGCGTCTACTCATCCTGGGCTGGAGAGGAGGCAGGGCTGGTGTTCGAAGGGGTGGAAATAGGACTGAGGGCTCTTCTCAGAGAAGGGGATGCTCTTGCCTGCTGCCTTCCTTGGAAAGGCTCCCCACCTGGCCAGCACCCTCTCGGGGGTCCAGGGATCTCCAGCCTGTAGTCAGTCAGCCAAGCCCCTTGGGAAAATGAGCCCCTGGGCAGGAGGTGAGGAGGCACAGAAGTTGGTCCCCCTCAGAACGTCGGCCACCATGACTGAGGCACTGACCCAGGAGGGCACTTGGCCTCGGGCTGTTGTCCAGCCCCCTGCACTTGTTCCTGCAGCAGAGGCTGCGGTCACTCCCCTTCTGACTCGCCCTTCCCTTTCCTCCATGCCGCCCTGCGCACGGCCCCTCTGAAGGTCGGGCCAGACCTTCCCCTGTGAGGTCTCCAGGGTTCCGCTCTGGGGAGGGCTGTGTTCTGAGGACCACTGTCCCTGCCCTGCCAGCACCTCTGCAGTTGTGAGAGGCCCCTTCCTTCTCTGCAGCTCGATGAGTGTGGGGACCTCAGCCCAGCCTTCTTTCTCCCTCCGGAGGCCACACATCTCTTGAGCCAGTCATGGCCTCTTCCACAGCCGACTTGTCCCTGTGGCCCAGTCTGGCCTGGAGCCAGCATTAAATGTGACCCCGGCTTGGGAACAGAGGGCAGGCCCTGGAGCCTTGGGGATTGTGAGGGAAGAGGCGGCCAGGCCAGGTTCTCCCAGTGGCTAAAAGGCCCTCCCCTTCCCGGGTCTCAATTCCGGGCTCTCAGGGATGGTGAGGGGAACAAGGAGGCCAGGCCAGGTTCTCCCAGCGGTTAAAACGCCCTCCCCTTCCCGGGTCTCAATTCTGGGCTCTCAGGGATGCTGAAGGGAACAAGGAGGCCAGGCCAGGTTCTCCCAGCGGTTAAAAGGCCCTCCCCTTCCCGGGTCTCAATTCTGGGCTGATTTCCCCAGGACAGCATTCTTCTGTCAAGTCGCTGTTACCCCAGCTCTGACGGCCTCACATCTGCTGAGGCAATTCCACTTCTCCAGAGTGAAAAGCTCCTAAGATAGAGCCATTCTCCCCGAATTATTGATTATTCCCTTGAATTGTTATACATCTCCCCTTGCTGTTTATCTCTGAACATCATTTATGAGCACCTTGCGTCTCCGTTGATGAGAAAGTGCATTAACCCTGCTGTGTCTGGGAAGGCTCTGCCCTAATCCATTCAGAAACAAGGCCTCGGCACCTACAGCTTGGTTTCTGGTCCTTTTTCAGACGTTCCCAGTGCCTTCCTCTCCCTCCCAGCCGCCCTCCCACGCAGGCAGCCTGGAGCCGCCTCCAGGAGGGCCGGCCGCCACTGTAATTACGGGCGCCTCTCCACGCCCTGGGGCTCGGCTCTGCAAATTAAACTGTTTTCTGCTTTTTATCTCCATCTTCGCAGCTCTCCTTCTGACTAATGACTCCAGCAACTGGTGATGCTCTTCCAATGCTTTTACTAGGAAGCCTGAGCTTTAATTTTCTGACAATCACAAAGGCCTCTGGAACAGCAGCCTGTGCACGCTCAGCAGCTCCTGAGGTCAGCTGTGAGCACGTTGATGGGGAAGGCTCTGAACGTGTTTCTTCTCAGAGCCTCTAAAGCACATCTTCCCTTCATGGTAGATGCAGATGGATGGCACAGTAATGGGGTCTGTGGGAGGCTGTGCTCGCCCTCAGCTGCAGGATAATCGCCTCCTTCAGCAGGGATGGGGGAGCTCAGTCTTGTTTCCCTTTCTCCCAGGGAACCTGGGGTGGAGCCCTCGGCACATTCATAAAAAGATGAACAATTACCGCGCCTGAAGACCTCTATCATCAACCAGGGGAAACGACTGTTTTTCTGTAGCCTGTGAATTCAGCTTTTATGACTAAATGACTACTTAAACCTCAGAACTCTAAGCATTACCATTTGCTTCCTAAAAATAGCTGTCTCCTCTGGTCCATATTTAGAACAGAAAACACACTGGGAGGAGGGGGCCCGTCACAGCCCCTGCTGCCCCGCCCGGCAGGGCCTCCTTAACCCTTCCCCACTCTGAACCAGCCCTACAGGCTTAGAGAAGGGAGGACGGGTGTGTTTTTCCCCAAGAGACAAAAGTTAACCTGAAACACAAAGGTCACTCTCAGATGAGCCCGCTCCTTCCAGACGGAAAGAGCGCTGGGACCACGCACAACACTTCCAGGAAGTCCCGGGCCTTTCTAGGCCTCGGTTTCCCCACATGCAAAACAGCTCTGGCATCTCCACTCTGCGTGTTTCCCCATCCTGGGGGAGCATGACCTCTGCAGCCCTGCCAGGAGGGCTAAGGTGCGGGTCCCGCATGTCGGGGAGTGGTCAGCAGCCTCGTGTGGGAGTCACCCCGTCCCTTGCAGGAAGAGCACGCCACATGGAAGTGAGGCAACGCGGCTAACTTGAGGGAGAGGAGGCTTTCCTGCATGTGAAGTTACCCTGCCGGAGTTCTGGAAGAAAAGAACACACATCCCCCAATGGCGGTGTGTCCTCCTCCTCCCTGCGGGACTGCAATTCCTGCGTCACCCTTGCTCAGGAAACAAAGGAGCCGGCACCTGGAACTGACTCCAGGCAGAGGCCTGCACCTTCCTGGAAATAAGGAGAGTGAGGGGCACTGGCCAGCAGAGCTCCCAGGAGAGGGCGGGGCTGCAGGGAGACCCACCAAGAGAGTGGCAGACGGGAAGAGCAGGGCACGATTCCTGCAGCTGCAAACAGCAGCTCCCGTGGACAGGCACAGAGATACAGGCCCTCTCCACAGTCACCCTTAGGACTAACCCTGAGAACCAGAGAGCCTCCTAGCCTCTATCAGAGCAGGGAAAACAGGGCCCTGCCACAGGAACAGCTTCCGTGCATGAGGCTGCCCGTCCTGGTCCAAAAGTAGAACATCTGACCCAGCAGTCAGGGCATGCTCACCGTGAGGGCACACACCCAGCGAGGACATCACTCACAGAGCCACGGGTGACCCCAGCAGAGTCAGGACATGCTCACCGTGAGGGTGCACACCCAGCGAGGACATCACTCACAGAGCCACGGGTGACCCCAGCAGAGTCAGGACACGCTCACCGTGAGGGTGCACACCCGGGGAGGACATCACTCACAGAGTCACGGATGACCCCAGCACAGTCAGGACATGCTCACCGTGAGGGTGCACACCCGGGGAGGACATCACTCACAGAGTCACGGGTGACCCCAGCAGAGTCAGGACATGCTCACCATGAGGGCGCACACCCGGGGAGGACATCACTCACAGAGTCACGGGTGACCCCAGCAGAGTCAGGACATGCTCACCGTGAGGGCACACACCCAGTGAGGACATCACTCACAGAGTCACGGGTGACCCCAGCAGAGTCAGGAAATGCTCACCGTGAGGGTGCACACCCAGCGAGGACATCACTCACAGAGTCACGGGTGACCCCAGCAGAGTCAGGGCATGCTCACCGTGAGGGCACACACCCAGTGAGGACATCACTCACAGAGTCACGGGTGACCCCAGCAGAGTCAGGACATGCTCACCGTGAGGGCACACACCCAGGGAGGACATCACTCACAGAGTCACGGGTGACCCCAGCACAGTCAGGAAATGCTCACCGTGAGGGCACACACCCAGCGAGGACATCACTCACAGAGTCACGGGTGACCCCAGCACAGTCAGGACATGCTCACCGTGAGGGCACACACCCGGAGAGGACATCACTCACAGAGTCACGGGTGACCCCAGCAGAGTCAGGACATGCTCACCGTGAGGGTGCACACCCAGCGAGGACATCACTCACAGAGCCACGGGTGACCCCAGCAGAGTCAGGACATGCTCACCGTGAGGGCGCACACCCAGGGAGGACATCACTCACAGAGTCACGGGTGACCCCAGCACAGTCAGGACATGCTCACCGTGAGGGCACACACCCAGTGAGGACACCACTCACAGAGTCACGGGTGACCCCAGCAGAGTCAGGACATGCTCACTGTGAGGGCACACACCCAGGGAGGACATCACTCACAGAGTCACGGGTGACCCCAGCAGAACCAGGAAATGCTCACCGTGAGGGCGCACACCCAGGGAGGACATCACTCACAGAGTCACGGGTGACCCCAGCAGAGTCAGGAAATGCTCACCGTGAGGGCACACACCCAGTGAGGACATCACTCACAGAGTCACGGGTGACCCCAGCAGAGTCAGGAAATGCTCACCGTGAGGGTGCACACCCAGCAAGGACATCACTCACAGAGTCACGGGTGACCCCAGCAGAGTCAGGATATGCTCACCGTGAGGACACACACCCAGGGAGGACATCACTCACAGAGTCACGGGTGACCCCAGCAGAGTCAGGACATGCTCACCGTGAGGGTGCACACCCAGGGAGGACATCACTCACAGAGTCACAGGTGACCCCAGCAGAGTCAGGACATGCTCACCATGAAGGCACACACCCGGGGAGGACATCACTCACAGAGTCACGGGTGACCCCAGCAGAGTCAGGACATGCTCACCATGAGGGTGCACACCTGGCGAGGGCACCACCCACAGGGCCATCGGTGACCCCGGCAGAGTCACGACATGCTCACCATGAACACGCACACCCGGCGAGGGCATCATCCAGAGCCATCGCTGACCCCGGCAGAGTCAGGACATGCTCACCGTGAGGGTGCACACCCGGCGAGGCCATCGCCTGCAGAGCCAGCAGTGGGGATAATTCTGCTCCTTGACCCAGCTTGGAACTTCAGACAGCTTCAGTCAAGGACCGTGGGTGTGTAAGGTTTTACCCAACGTGCAAGCTGAGTAGACAGCCTGCCGTGGCTTCATGATTGTGGGAAGAAGACTAGAACCCTAGGCTGGAGACGTCCTGAGACCAGCTCCCAGCCGGGGTCCCACCAGCAACGCACAGTGGCCCGGCAGACACCTGCAAAGGGCGCCAGCCCTCAAGGAGCCGCATTCCTCCTGCCACCCCAGCATAGCTGTCCTTTGCTCCTGAGGAAGCCGCCACCTTCCAAGCCTGTTCGCCGCACAATGTCCTTGAAAAGAAAGGCAGTCAGTGTCTCTGCCAGCACTACGATGTTCCCCGTCACTGTTTCCCACGTTGTGGGGAAACAGGAAGTAACCCAGAAGCCCCACAGTCGGGAGTTGGTGAAGTCACTGAATGATGCCCACACAATGGCTGTACACACACAGGGCCATTTAAAATGCGGTGCAGAAGCATTTTCAATAACCCGGGAGGGCAAGAAGAATATGTCGCAAAGTGAAAACAGGCGACAAGTTTATACAACAGATTTCCATTCCAGACCAGGGAGACCACACAAACATAGAACACAGAATAAGATGGCGACGAAGTTATTGGAGCAGCGGGTTTCTGCAAGGCTTCTGTTTTGCTTCTGCATTTTATACACTAGCAAAGTATAATAAAATGCATTGTTTTAGCAAACATGAGTAAATACGTTAATATCTTTAAAGACAGGCCTGTTGGTTCTCGCACAGGGCAAAGCAGTTGCCGTGGACACAGGGTCAGGCCTGACCTCACTGAGCCCAGGCACCACACTGCCCTTGGCTGGCTGGTCGGCAGAGTCCACGGTCAACCCTGGATGAAGTCATTTGACAAAGAGGTGATTACAGTCACCCAGAAAAGCCTGTGTTTTCCACCTTTTCCTGTGGTCTCTGAGCTACTCATCTTTAAGGTGGTTTCTACCTCCAAAGAACAGGTCACTCCTGGCGCAGAGCTCCACATGGAGAGGAAGCTGCGTCTGCTTCTCCTCAGAGCAAATGAGCTGCCCACGTGCCTACTTAATGGGACAAAAACACCCAAGATCTGATTGACATCCCTCCTGTTCCCAATTGCACCCTAATTGCCAATGAGACTTGCAGCTAATCACAGAATGGTAGGCCCAGGATTTAGAGGAAATGGCCATGAAGGGAAAAATGAAGAGTTTTGCTCAGAAGCACTAGGAATATCCACAAGTGTCAGAACACCCTCCAGAACGTGAGGCGAGAGAAGCTCCAACAAGGTGACACACAGCTGCCCTATCAACTCTGCGGAAGGTTGGACAGTATAGAGGAAGGAAAGAAGAAAGGAAGGAGGGAGAGAGGGAGAAAAGAGGTTTGCAGGTCCCTCTGCCCCTTCAAACCGAACCCTCCACCTCCCTCTGTTGTAAGTTGCCCTAAAACAGTTTCCCTTCCCCACTTAGATGCAGCCCGTCCTCATCCCCGCTGCCCCTGGGATGGCTTCACCTGCCCTAGTGGGCCTGCGATCTGCTGGAAGGATCTCCCACCCCTCCCACTCCACTCTGCAGAACTCAGGCTGTGTGAACCTAGCCAGGCTCCCACCTGCTGGAATCTGACTTTGAGAACCCCCGCCCACCCCAGCCCAGATCGATATCCTACAAATTAGATAGCACTTTATCAGTTCCTCATCTTCTCAAAGCCTCCAGGGCCTCCCTATGCCCTGCCCCTACCTGTGTCTTCAATATGTTGCCTGTTCTAGGAACATGGGCCCTTGCTGCCCCTGCTGTCTGAAGCTCCCAGCCTTTCTCCCGCCTTGGGCTCCCAACTCCTTGCCCTCAGCTGCTGGCATTGAATTTAGCTCCTCAGTATACATTGTCTTTTCTTAAGTAATGATTATTTTTACTCCACATCTAGATTGTGAATTCCCTGAAGGAAAAGACATATATATAGGAAATCCCCTAAAATGTATCAAATCATTGGAACAGGGAATGGAAGGTGATATGGTTTGGCTCTGTCGCCACTCAAATCTCATCTCGAATTGTAACCCCCACAATCCCCACGTGTGGAGGGCAGGACCTGGTAGGAGGTGATTGGATCATGGGGGCAGTTTCCCCCGAGGTGTTCTTGTGATAGTGAGGGAGTGCTCACAAGATCTGATGGTTTCATAAGGGGCTCTCCCCGCTTCGCTCCTCACTCTGCTCTCTCCTTTCACCTTGTGAAGAAGGTGCTGCTTCCCCTTCCGCCATGATTGTAAGTTTCCTGAAGCCTCCCCAGCCATGCAGAACTGAGTCAATTAAGCCTCTTTCCTTTAGAACTACCCAGTCTCGGGCAGTTTTTTATAGCAGTGTAAGAACAGGCTAATACAGGAGGTCAGGTGGAGTTTACCTCAAAAACAGTAAAGCAGCACAAAATATGGCCTTGCACTTAAGAAAATTAAAATAGGTTTATCAGTCAAAAAGAAGTCATATTTACATTGTGCTCAAGACAAATGTTGTCCCTAACTGCTGAGAGAATGCCGCTGATAGGTGGAAAAATCCCAGCGTGAAGGAGGTGGAAAGGAAGGAAAGGGGCGGTTGTGGGGAGGAAGTGAGGACCTGGGCAGCAAGTCCACCCCCTGCACTCCCTCAGACTTGGTCAGCCTTGACCCTGTGGTTCACAGGGTCCTGCTCTTGGGCTCTGCCTCTGGCTCAGCCAACAACACTGTGAGTAGGAAAATCCACATCTTCTGGCCCATCCCCCTGTGCTGTGGTGGGCAGAGGTGAGAGTAGCAGGGCCGTAGGTGCCCCATGTCCCTGACAAGAACCCTGAGGCCCAGGAGGAGCCCGACCCTGGGACACTGGCCGGGAGGCCATGGGAAGCCGAGCACAGAGCTCATAAGAGTGGAAGCAGGGCCACCTCAGGTGGTCACGGGGCCCCGATGAGTGTGCACCATGGCTGCTCTGGGGACCTGCCCTCCATCTTCCAGAAAAATCACTGCTGACCACAGAGGAAAAACCCCTCAAAATTAAAGCTTCCAACCCTGCCACTGCTGCACGGGACCTGTGGGTGTCACATGAGCAGGGCAGGACAGCCCAGGGCAGAGAGCAGTGTCCACAGGGACCGGGGGTGGGGGTGACGTCCCTGGGGACTGAGGACTGAGTTGGGGGGCATGGTGCTTCTGGAGCTGGCCATGGCGTTCTGTGGATTTCAGCTGCTCCAGAGTCCTGGGAACGGTGGTGTTTGGGTAAAGCAGCTTCTCTCGTGAGCCCTGAACTGCGCCTACAGCATCACTGTAGCATTTAAACCCCCGCTGACCATATGGATCAAACATTATTATTCCTTTTCATCCAATTTCTTATAAAGAATTGACAGAGGGAGGACACGTCCTTACCCCTCCACTAGCGAGCAAAGGACGCTGGTTTGAATTTGCATGTGATGGCTGCACCCCACCCCCCGCCTTTGGCCTGCTTCAGGATTCTCTTGAATTCAGCCGCTCCCTGTGCTAGATCTGATGGCCCCATCTGCCATTTCCATGTCTTCCTCTCTGTCTGCCTGGTGGCCTCCTCTGGTGACTCTGGCTGTGCTGAGCCTCCTCTGGGGTGACCGCAGCAGGAAAAGGGGACTCCAACATGGGCTGGTTCTGCCATTTGTCAGCAGTTGCAGAAATTGGGTTGAGGTGAGAGGGAGGAGACGTTCAAGTAACATAAGGTTTGTGCATTTTTAAAACATCAAACGGGAACAGTGCCAAATGTTGGCACTGATGTGGAGCAGTGAGAACTCTCCTAATCCTCGGAGGAGCTGTGAAAGGCTACACATGGGTTGAAAAGAGTTTGTGGTTTCTTACAAAAATAATTATACACTTATCCTATGACCCGGCAGTTCCAATCCTGGATATTTACCCAAGAGAAATGAAAACGTATGTCCAAGTTTAAAAGATGTGTAGAACGTTCATAGCAGCTTTATTCCTAATAGCCCAAACTTGGGGATGGCGTATGGCCAACTCCAGAGGAGGGTAAACTGTGGGACCTGGCTCACCAATGAGGAGCGCAGACTGCTTCAGACGCTGGGCGCTCCCCACTCAGGACTACGCACCCTACATTTCCATTTATGAGATGTCCTAGTGCAAGCACAAACTAATCAGTGGTGGAAAAGCTTCTGGGGATTGAGCAGGGCCTGGCAGGGAGAGGACTGGCTCTTCCAGGCCAGCCTGCCCAGGCCCCTCATCCGATCTTCCAGCCCCGGGGGCAGCCGCGGGACCCATGTGGAGAGGAAGCGCTGTGCAGGCAGCAAATTGGGACCCACGTCTGGCCTCTGCCCACATTCCCCAGGTGTGTGGGGGTCCTGGGCTGAGGCTCTTGAGGGCGTTTTGTTGTGACGTTGTTCCTGCTGCCCCGGGGCCAGGGCCACATCTCTGTAAAATCTGCGCTGAGCCCACTGCATCCGCATGGCTCTGAATTGGGGTTCCTGTTCAATTACCACGGACTCAGGGATGACTGAAGCTGAGTTCCTTCCTGAGAAAGACCCACGTGGGCTCCGTCTGGCAGCAGGCCTGGCTCCTCCACCTCCGTCAGGCCCAGCCAGGAAGTTGCTTCTATTGACAAAACATGAGCAGCAGGGATGCCCTAGGCCAGCTCCTCAGAAGCACAGCAGTGTCGTCAGTAAAAGAAATCGGAGTCACTAGACAGGGCCCCTCACCGAGCCTGCGCAGACCCCTGACCATCCTTACGGGAAACGTGGTCACCACCAAGGAAGAACTCACTGCTGTCAGGAAGTGCGTGTCCCTCCGGGTAGGCGTTCTGAGACCATAGGGTACAGAGACCAGCCAACGGCAAAAAGCAAAACAAAATCAATTTGCCAGGATTTATATTTTCTGCTTTACTTTATCTTCTTTCTTTTTTTAGAGACAGGGTCTCACTCTGCCACCTGGACTGGAGCACAGAGGCACCATCACAGTTCCCTTCATTCTTGAACGTGTTGGCTCAAGGGATCCTCCCATCTTGGCCTCCCAAGTAGCTGGGACTCCACGCACTTCCCACCATGCCTAGCTGAATTTTTCTTTTTCTTTTTCTTTTTTTTTTTTTGAGACAGAGTCTCGCTATGTTGCCCAGGCTGGAGTGCAGTGGCGCAATCTTGGCTCACTGCAACCTCCATCTCCTGGATTTAAGCTATTTTCCTGCCTCAGCCTCCTGAGTAGCTGGGATTACAGGGGCGGCCCCCACCACACCCAGCTAATTTTTGTATTTTTAGTAAAGACAGGGTTTTGCCATGTTAGCCAGGCTGGTCTTGAACTCCTGATCTCAGGTGATCCGCCCACCTCTGCCTGGGCCTCCCAAAGTGCTGGGATTACAGGTGTGGACCACCACACCTGGCCTGCATCTAGCTGATATAATTTTTTTTTGGAGAGATGGGGTCTCACTATGTTGCCCAAGCTAGTCTCAAACTCCTGGCCTCAAGCCATCCTCCTGCCTCAGTCTCCCAAAGTGCTGGGATTACAGGCATGAGCCACTGCACGAGCATAACTTATCTTCTACAGGGACAAGAGAGAAGGGTCTCTAGGTGCCACGTGTTCAGCTTCACACAGGGACGGACTCCCTAAGGGCTTTTTTAGGAAACCCACCATTTTTTTTTATCCAACCTCTACATCTTTCACCCTGGAAGCTAGAAAGCAGCCCCAGGGACCCTGCTACAATTTCTGTCTTGTCGCTTTGAAAATTGCCAGGTCCTTGCCGGATATTTGATCAGCATGTTTTGCTACCCATTTTTCTCTTGAATTAATCTTTTGTTGCCAATAAATTCCATAAAAAATGTGATTTATTCTAAAGTCAGGAAACAAGGTAAAAACTGGGCAAAGTCAGAATTATCCTTAAAAACTGCACAGATACTACCTTTTGGAGACCAATAGACCATCATGCAAAAATTTCAGCCAGTTCTTCTTTCAATGCTAAAAGAGACTATGGATTCTTTGGTTAAATGCCAGGTGAAGTAATTGACTTGCATTTAACAAACATTATTATATGAAATATATTGTTTAGAAAAATGTTGGACTTCACATGCGGAAGATTGTGTGACTCATACTGCACCTGGTGTTTTTATAGCATTTAGATGTTTGCCTATTCATTTATTTCTTTTTACCCCCATCTCCCACTCCAATTTTCTCTCCTCCCCCACCATGAGCATGTATCTGATACATCCCCTAATTTAAAGATGCTCTTACAAAACACACATTGTTGACTGTGTATTTTATTTTTAGTGTACACAAATTTTCTTGAGCTATAGATTCATTCTGGCTTTTATTTTTTGTCTAGGATTGCACTGAATTTACAGGTGGTCCTGATGAGAACTGACGTCTTTAAAATATTGTCATCACATCCAAGATCTCTCCACATAATATCTTTCTGGAGACTTAGAGCTTCTTTGTTGTTCTTTCAAAGATTTTTATCTTTTTCCCCACAGAGGACTTGTTACATGAACTTCTCAGATACTTTTGATTTTCGTTGCTGTTGTGAATGCATCTTATTTTTTTTGTATTTTTTGGTTGGTGACTGGGCTAAGCCTCTGTAATGTTGTAAGTTTATGTTAATCTGGAACACTCGTCTCTTTCCTCATGGCATCAGAGAGGATGTTAGTACTATTTTAAACTATTTTGGTACTATTTTTGTATTCTTTCCCATCTTATGAAGAACATTTTCTTTATCAAGATAGAGTTTGCAGTATATTTAAAGTATACAACTTTGCAAAGTTGAAGCCCTCTATATCTGGCTTTTAAAGAGTTTTTATTGTAAATAGGTATTGAACATCATAAATTGGTGTTGAATAATGTTGAACATTGGTGAATGCTTTTTCTGCATCTACCAAGGTAATCATATGATTTTTCTGTAAGTTTGTCAATATTGTATTGAAAAATTTTTCTGATGTTGAACTGTCCTTGCATTCCTAAGATAAGCCCTACTTGATCATTATGCATTGCTGTTCAAATATAATGTTGGATTCCATTGAATAATATTTTATTTAAGTTTTTTTAAATCTACATTCACCAGTAAAATGAACCTAAAATTTTCTTTCCATGTGTTACTTTTATCTGGTTTGGGAATAAAAATTATACTAGCTTTGTAAACTTAGCTGGGCATATTTTCACTATTTTTCTAGTTTCTAGAACTACTATTTAAGTTAAAATTAACCGTGAGTCTTGGGTTTGAGAGAAAAAAGTTTAGATTCCCATTCTAATTTATTTATTGTTTGTTAGCCTAATCAAGTTTCCTGTTGTTTGCACCAATTTGCCATTTTGTTGTTTTCCAGAAACGCATCCATTTTGTCTACATTTCCAAATTGGTTAAGTTATAGTTGTTTATAACATTCTTTTACTAATTTTTCCTCTCTACTGTAGCTAAAATTATGTTGCCTTCTCATTTATATGTTTATATTTTTTACATTGTTTATTCGCATTTTTTTCCTTCATGAGTCTTGCCAGAGGTCCTTAAAAAGAAACAGATTTGTTTCCATTAGCCTTCTCTATTGTGTGTGTGTGTGCATTGTGTGTTTTGCTTGCTTGCTTCCTGTGTTCTCTATTTCAGCAGTTTCTCTTTTACATTTAGCACTGCATTCCTTCTTGTTCTTTGGATTTTCTCTACTGATTTTTTCAAAGTTCTTGAATTAAATGTTTGGAGTATATTTTTCTGCCATTCCTATTTCTAGACAAATGTATTTAAAGCAAAATGTTTCTAAGTATAGTTTTAGCTGTATTCTACAACATATGTGTGTGATCATGTACATAAACACCCCACACACAGACACACAGAAACACATGCACAGACACAGACACACACACACAGACACACACAGACACAGATACACAAAGAAACAAACACACAGACACAGACACACAAAGAAACAAACACACGGACACAGACACACACAGAAACACACACACGTCTCCCTCAGCGGGGCAGCCTTGCTGCAGTGCTCCTTGGTTTGGAGCACCTCACTAGTTTCACCTTCACGGAAACTCGCCTGTTTGCTATCTGTCCGTTCATTAGCCTCTTCATGCTTACTATGAATATTTCACTTTTAATTCTCTAATGCCCCTTCGTCCCTCCTGAGGATATTTAGTTGCTTTATTTCACTAATAATCTCCCCTGTCTCCTTAAGGACATTATGCCTTTTAGGTGTTGAGTCTGTCTGTTCCAGCCCTGCCTCAAGGTGTGTTGTATTTGCTGTGCTGGTCAGGTGTTCGAGTACTTTGCCTGTGGGCTCTTTTCCCTTGGAGGCATCAGCTCCTCTCTCAGGTACGTTTGCAAGCCCTAGACCAAGACCCCAGCCCCGGGTTGGAGGAGAGGGGCAAGCACCAGGCAGACGCAGCAGGCAGGACGGGCTGGAGAGCCAGGCCGACCTCTACTGCCCATCCCCCAGGACACCTCTTTGGTGAGGAATCGGCTCCTGAGTGAGTGTTCCTCTGGGTGCAGTTTCCACCTCAGGAGTTTGGATGAGGAAGGGGAAATATGAATTCCAGCCCCTAGTGCTGTCATTCACGTCCAGCCAGCACCGCCAGCAGCTTCCGCCTCTCCAGCCCCGGCCCCCCTCCCACCCAAACTCACATGGCGGGGCGCTCGTGCTCCTCGTGTCCACACTTCCCTCTTCCATCCATGGCTTTCCCATAGTTAGTTCTGGGAGAAGGGGTCGGCCGTCATGCCAGGTGCCACGGTGTCTGCAAAAGCACCTAGATTTTAATACCAGAATCAAGCTCAATGCAGCAAGATCACCACCTTCTGAAAAACAACAACTTTCAAAAGCCTCCCATCTCCCACCTCACACTCACTCCTACGGTGGGACAGGGGAGGAGTCATCCACTCTACCCTCCACACCAAGCCTATGGTATCTGAATTTACATATAATAAATGTAGGTGCACTGGGACATCTGATTATATATTCAGAAACAATATATGCAACTAGGAGCTCTGTCTGCAGGTGACAGCCACAAACACGGGCCCTGCGTAGGAAATTCCTCAGTGCTCAGGATCAGCTAAAGTGCTGTGTGTGTTGGAGACTTGCCGGAATGATGCAGGTTATATGGTGTGTTAATAAGAGCTGCTTGAAAATTTCAGAAAGCCAACTTAAATCAGCTTCAGAAAGCAAGAATAAAAGAAATGTGCCGGCCCCTGGCATTGGAAGAAGGGCCAGGAGGCTGCGAGGAAAGTGGACCTGTGGCTGGCACAGAGGCCGCAGTACCTATGACGAGACAACGTCTGCAGCCACGAGACAGCTGAGGATGCATGTGGAGGGTCAGCTGGGAGAGGCCAAGTTGTGAGCACCCTGGAGCATTAACACATTTGATCGTCACAACAATTCTGGGACATAACTTATTATTGATAAGGAAGCTGAGACATGAGGATGAGTCCCAAGAGTCCATGCCAAGAAGTAATAAAGCCAGGACTTTTGCAGAAGCCATCTGGCTCCAGAGCCCTTGAGCCTGACCAGGACACTTCACCTCAGGTGGACCAGCCTTCCCTGCCTCACATACCTGCTTCTTCCGGCCACCTCCACGCTTCCAGACACTTCCCCTCACGTGGACCTGCCCTCCCCGTCTCATGCACTTGCTTCTTCCGGCCACCTCCACGCTTCCAGACACTTCCCCTCACGTGGACCTGCCCTCCCCGTCTCATGCACTTGCTTCTTCCGGCCACCTCCACGCTTCCAGGACCCTTCCCCTCACGTGGACCCGCCCTCTCACCTCACACACCTGCTTCTTCCGGCCACCTCCACACTTCCCTTGCATGTCATTTTCCCCTATTGCAGCAACCAAGGGCCAGCAGCAGCTCCAGAGCCTTTAACTTAGAGCTTCACCCCAGAAAACGGGCAGCCCCTGCACCTCTGGCTTCAGGCCAGGAGTCCCAGGAAAGGCCCTCACAGGCCCCCCAGAGCCGCGCCCGGCCTTGAGCTGAGGGGCACTGGTGTCGTGAGGAACCCGATGGTGAGATCCACAGCTCCTCTGGGGCCTGAGCTTTCCAGGCCCTGGGTGGGGCCAGGCCACCCACCAAGAGGAGCCACCGCACAGGAGGCAGGACAGCCCTGAGAAGTGGTCTGAGGGTCTTCTCGGTCTTGTTCCATGGTTTTGTGCTTGAAGCTCTGTCTGTCTGTCTGTTGGCCCAGCTTTCAGGCTTTCTACATTTCCCTTACATTGTAAGTTACCATATAAGGCTTCCTATTTTAATCCCCTACGGTGAATACATATTTTTATAACATTGTTTTATAACCTCCCAGCTAACTGGCTCCTCAAGCACTGAGTGGCGTCCCGTAACAGGAGAGGATGAGGTCGTGCGTCCACACTTCAGGAGAGGGGCGCCCTTCCTTGAGCTCACTGAGGAGGCACAGCCTCATCGTGTTACTCCCAGAGTTCTGATTTTCCACCCTTAGCCCTTCTTCTCCTTAAATATTATGTTAAACCAATGCCTTATTTACTAATAACTTCTTGAATATTTTTCTTACAATTTTGCTTTGTGTTGATGACATTGTTATTTTGCTTGGTGCTTTTTAAAACGTGCAGCATGTATTTTGAAGCTTGAGAAAAGTGGGCAGATGGTTTGCAGTTTTTCCATGTCCAGGGGCCTCCTGCCATCACGTCCGCACACACCCCAGGGCGGCACAATACCAGGTGTCTTTTTCAGGGTCAGAGCCTGTCTCTGACAGCCCCTGGGGAGGTGGTCCAGGCATATCATGGCACTTGCTTTTATGCTTCTGACATTTTTCCTCTTCTGTTTTGTTTTTTCTTTTGCAAAAATTAGAAGTAGCGTTCATACACATACACATGTTATTTTGTATTTTTACTCATTAAGGAGCCACTTCCAGGAAGTAAACTATCAACCTGGAGAAATGTGATAGGTAAGATGATGGCCTCATTCTTGGCCACATCTTCAACTTTATCAGAAATTACATTTCCAAGGATAATCTAGCTAAGTGCCTATATTCCCCATTTCTCTTTCCATATAAATAGACATTAAGGCCCTCAAATGCCATTTATTCCTGACTGAAACTCTAGCAGTAGCTAACATACTATTTCCTTCTTTGTCTCAAAGGATATATTGATAGATCCGTACTGGATTCTAGAGGAAAAACCCAAGTCTTCTTCATACAAATATTAAATCTGTGAACACACAAAAAAATTACATTTAACCCTAGAGAGAACCCAGAGGTAGATTGAAAAATGATTCACAGCTGTTAAATTTAACTTTAAAAATCATTAATGATGCCTAGGTATTTATATTTCTTTAACTCATGCCTAAATTATGAGGACTGGTTTTAATAAGTATTTTTAATAAAAATTTCTATTTCTTAAAAAAAGCCTTTAATTAAGAGAGCCAGCGTTGTGACGGGTACAGCTATAAACCAGAGACCACGACGCACCCTGAGGCCGCCATTCAAATTAAAGGCTCAGAGAGCAGAACGAACATGCAAAGTTGCAAAGCTCCATCCATAAATAAGGCCACAGAGTTTGGCCTTCAACTCCCCTGTTGCCTCAGGCTCTGGCAGCATAAGAAGCTGATGGTAACAACACCCACAGCCTCTTCAGGACAGGGTCTGCAGCTCTGGTCCCCACGGCACAGAGGGGCAAAGTGCCAGGGTGGTCCCGGGAGCGCCCGTCCAGACCGGCTTGCAGCCAGAGCCACCCGGCTCTTCCAGTCAGTTTCCGCCTGCCGGGGGAACACCTGCTCAGGGCTCCGAAGTGTTCTCTGGCATCAGCAGCCTGGACGCAGCCTGCACATCTCAGCCCCACGCTCAGTCCGACAGTCCCGGCCAGGTGTGTGGCCAAATCGCCCAGCAAGTGAACACACGGATGAAGGAGCGTGTGGCCGCTCAGCCACGGCCCTCCAAGGTCTCATCTTCCACAAGGCCTCTCTCAGAGCCCAGGTCTCAACTGCAAAAGGGAAGTGACTCTGCCTTTTCCCTCACACTGATGGCACGTTCCTGCCTGGCCTCAGTCCAGAGGACGCTCAGCTCCTTCACGACGTGGATGGAGTGGGAAAAGGCCCTGGACCAGGCGCTGGAAGGAGAGCACCGATCCCAGCCTTGTCGGGCGGCCACGCGCTTTTGCAGGGTGTGTGTTCTCACCTACAGAAGGAGGCGGGGACTGCACGGACGCTCATGTCCCTCCCAGAGCTGGAGCTTATGGGAGCCTCCAGCAGGATTCAGGCCATAGCCACACCCGCAAGTGTGTGGTGCTTGGACCCACCCTGCTGCCCGGTACAGGGGAACTTCAAGTGGGTCTTTATGGCTCTGAAACATGCTCCTTCTGCGCAGCAATGTGGGGATTAATGTGGCATTAACCACAGAGGCGTGAGGGTTACAGCTTACAGCTTCTGCCACGTGCTTAGCACTGAGAACACCAGTGGGCGAAATGGCATAAAACCTGAAGTGGTTTTATTTAAACCCGAGAGAGAGGAGGGCCCTGCTGCCCCCACCACCCCACTGTGGGCTCCAGAGGCCGCCTTTTGCTTTCCTCTAGGAAAAATAAAATTTAAGAGCATTTTCATTCTATGGGTTGAACTTGACCCCTGATTACTACGGGCCAAGCTTGAGTGCTGTGATCAGTCATTACACCCAACATTTCTAGGCCATTTCGACTTTTTCCAAACATGCTAGAAATAGGGCCTGATTTCATTTGCACAAATCCACTCATGGTACAGATTAGGAAGCCAAGAGCATCAGTGATTTGCCTAAGGTCACACAGAGCAAGTGAGTTACAAAGCCAAGACTGGAACTCGGGTCATAAATACTAAAAATGAGTAAGGAGTCCAGCCCTTATAAGTGTTTGTCTGAAGCTCTGGGTTTGTGTCTATCTTGCACTAGTTTGTTAGAAATAGCATCTAACTTGCCCAAAAGAGCAAAAAAAAAAAAAAAAAAAAAAAAAGGAAAAGAGAAAAAAAAAACAACTGTTGAAAAACCAGAAAACAGGCTTATTTCAACATTCTTCTGGGCGTCAGCCATATCTCTGTGTTGACTGGAAGCCACAGGGCCACATCCAGCGAACCCTCTGATTGTTCAAAGTAAGTGGCACATATAAGGCCATCAAATGCCCGTCTGCTGGGAATGTATCTCCGGCAGTGTAGTAGGAAAGGCCCCTCATGTTTTGCACCTCCTCCACCGGCATTCCTGGGACAGCACTGATGACTAAGGGAGAGTAACTTCCGGGGAAAATAACTTCCAGGGAAAGGAGGCTAATGTCCTGCCCGGCATGAGGGTGCCGGATTCCCCCGGAATGGGCTGGCCCCAGGGAGGCGCTGAGCAGGCAGGATGGAGGGCAAGGCTGGGGCTTCAGCAGCCACCACTGGTGGATCGAACAGTGAGCACACAGGTGTGAAAACCGTAATCCAGCCTGCACTGGTGGAAGACGCTCCCAGACCAGCCGCCATGGGCTTCACACACTATTTTTTTTTTGAGAACAGTTCGTCATCCTGCTCTGTGGGTCCAAACTGTTAATCCACAGAGTCCTCGCAATCCCAGGCTACTGCTAATTAGAGGCTCTGCAGACCTTTGGGTTGGACTTTTTAACTGTTTCATTCCCTTCCTCCTACCCCTCCCAAAAGGACAGTGTGGTGACAGGCTCTTATCACCCAAGGCCAGCATTCCAAGCCAACCTCTTCAGGAGTTGCCTCCACAGGATGTAGGAGAGAATGGCGCTATTGTGCTGGCCCTGGAGTGGGCTGGAGATGGCACCTGTGGAGCTGAACGACTGGCTTTATTACCTACATTACTACAACCACGTTTAAAGCACGGTGCAGACCAGCTAATTCCAGGGGCAAATTCCTGCTCTCCTTAGTCTTGAGGAAACCCCAAACACCCACGTCCAGGGACCTACTTGCTGCTCTGTGGGGTTAGGCTGCTTGGCCTGCAGAGAGTTGGGGCAAAAGCTCCCTGTGCCCGCAGCTGGTTTGGAAGAGGTGGATCTGTGTGTGGCTTTCTGCTGGACGGCCGCACCCACAGGTGTGTGGTGGGAACTGTATCTCCTGCACCACAGGTGCCCAATGGTCTGTGGAGCGATTGCTAGCCAAGGCCATCTTTTAAATGATGATTTCATTGCAGGAAATATAATGTTGGAATGATTTTTTCATCTGAAGTGAAGCTGTACTTAGTTTGGCTCCCCCACTCCCATCCCACCTTCTCTGCACAGTGACTGCCTGTTTAAGAGAAATTACAGCATCAAACCCAAGGGTCCGCTCTCCTCCCACCACACAGCTTTTCAACATCCTTAAACACAGCCCTGTGACATGGACAGAAAGAAAGGCCCCCGCCCTGCGCCTCCTTGATATTCTCACATGAGCTTCCAGGAAAGTCCTGGGCACCTTTCCCTAGGAAATTACTATTTTCTGAAAAAATCTCAAAATGACCAAGAAGGTTTTGTAGGTCTTTGTTGTTGTAGTTGCATTAGAAAAACTGTTATTTTTGTTTTTCCAAACACAAAATATCACGTACTGTTAAATACAAATCACGTACTGTTAAAGCAAATCACGTACTGGTTTGCTTTTGCAAACCAGGGCCTCCCACAGGAGCCTCTTCCCTCAAGATGCTGATGAGGGTCAGCTTCTGCACTATCAGCCCATCTGAGTTTTTTAAGTTGGCACTGGTGGATGATGGGGCAGCAGATGAACATCTTGGCAACACAGAACAGATCCAAAGGTATAAGGTCCTGAGAAGCTCCGCCACTGGGCAACAACAATACCACTGATGAGGGAGATGGCAGAGAAAAACAGTCCAGAGTGACCACAGGGGCATCCACATTAGGTCCTAAGCACACTTCCTGCAAATCAGCATCAGTAGCACTACTGAAACCTGTGTCTTGGGTCTGCTGGAAACATGTCAATCACATGGTGAAACAAAATTGTGTAAAGGTGCAGATACAGATACAGAGGCAGATGCAAAGGAACATGCAAATGCAGATGCAGAGACAGATGTAAGTACAGATGCAGGTACAGATACAGAGCAGATACAGATACAGGTACAGACGCAGGTACAGATGAAGATACAGATACAGATGCAGGTACAAATGCAGCTACAGGTGAAGATACAGATACAGATGCAGATACAGTTACAGATGTAGAAGCAGATATAGATGCAGATGCAGATATAGATGCAGATGCAGATACAGATGCAGATGCAGATACAGGTGCAGATGCAGATACAGATACAGCTACAGATGCAGATGCAGGTACAGATGCAGATGCAGATGCAGATACAGATGCAGATGCAGATACAGTTACAGATACAGATGCAGGTGCAGATACAGATGCGTATGCAGATGCAGATACAGGTGCAGATGCAGATACAGATACAGATGCAGACACAGACACAGATACAGATACAGACACAGATACAGATGCAGATACAGATATAAATACAGATACAGATAGAGATGGAGATACAGATATAAATACAGATGCAGATACAGATACAGATACAGATGGAGATACAGATGCAGATACAGACACAGATACAGATGCAGATGCAGATACAGACACACAGATGCAGATGCAGATGAAGATACAGATACAGATGGAGATACAGATACAGATGCAGACACAGACACAGATACAGATACAGACACAGATACAGATGCAGATACAGATATAAATACAGATGCAGATAAAGATACAGATGGAGATACAGATGCAGATACAGACACAGATACAGATGCAGATGCAGATGCAGATACAGACACAGATGCAGATGCAGATACAGATACAGACACAGATACAGATGCAGATGCAGATATAGACACACAGATGCAGATGCAGATGAAGATACAGATACAGATGGAGATACAGATACAGATGCAGACACAGACACAGATACAGATACAGATACAGACACAGATACAGATATAAATACAGATGCAGATACAGATACAGATGGAGATACAGATGCAGATACAGACACACATACAGATGCAGATGCAGATACAGACACAGATGCAGATGCAGATGAAGATACAGATACAGATGGAGATACAGATACAGATGCAGATGCAGATACAGATGCAGGTGCAGATACAGACATAGATAAAGATACAGATGCAGATACAGATACAGACACAGATACAGATGCAGATGCAGGTGCAGATACAGACATAGATACAGATGCAGATACAGACACAGATGCAGATGCAGATGCAGATGAAGATACAGATACAGATGGAGATACAGATACATATGCAGACACAGACACAGATGCAGATGGAGACACAGATACAGATGCAGATGCAGGTGCAGACACAGATGCAGATGCAGATACAGATGCAGGTGCAGATACAGACATAGATACAGATACAGATGCAGATACAGACACAGATGCAGATACAGACGCAGATACAGACACAGATACAGATGTAGATGCAGAGGCAGATACAGATGCAGATGCAAGACAGAGTCTGTTCAAGGAAGATACACATACAGGTATAAGACAGAGTCTGTTCATCTGCATCTGTCTCTTTATCTGCATCTGTATCTGCACCTGTACCTGCATCTGTATCTGTATCTGCGTCTGCATTTGTATCTGTATCTGTGTATCTACATCTGTATCTGCATTTGCATCTGTATCTACATTTGTATCTGCCCCTGTATCTGCACCTGTATCTACATCTGTATCTGCATCTGCATCTGTATCTGTATCTGTGTATCTATATCTGTATGTGTCTGTATCTGCATCTCCATCTGCATCTGTATCTGCATTCGCATCTGTATCTGCATCTGCCTCTGAATCTGGATCTGCATCTGCATCTGACTCTGTGTATCCACATCTGTATCTGTATCTGTGTCTGCATCTGTGTCTGCATCTGTATCCGCATCTGCCTCTGAATCTGGATCTGCATCTGCATCTGTGTATCTGCATCTGTATCTGTATCCATGTCTGCATCTGTGTCTGCATCTGAACCTCTATCTTCCTATTTGTATTCATCTTCCTGGTTGGGCCTCAGACTCTGTCTTGTCCCAGTCCCCTCAGGGTGGTCTCAGGATGCCCACACTTGTTGGAACTCAGCCAACTTCTGTGGCCCACTGGTCTTCTGCATCTCCAGGCTCTGTGCCCAGGCCTCTTGAGGCTTAGATATTTTTCTGAGGTCATCAGGAAGCTTGTCTACCCCTTCCTTGCCCTCAAACACATTTCTCCCTGCCTTCTGGACTTTCCACCTCCACCCAACATGTCAAGACAAACTTACCACTCCTCCTGGCCTGGGTGTGTTCCTAACTTGTCCTTCCCAAGCTTTGACCAGTAGCCTCAGACCCCACAGAATGAAGGCCCTTCCTCCCTCCTCTTGCGATGTCCAATGCCAACCCTAACCCCCCGCTTGTTGTCGTGGGTCTCTACTTTCTCCTTATCCCACACTTCTGTCATAAGTCCCACCGCCATCTCCCCAAGGTTCCCTCTTTTTGCTTAGGCTTTGCACATGGCAGCCTTCAATCACATCCTTCCCCTGCCCGAAACTGACTCCCTTTGCCTTCCAAACCAGTAATGTGGTGTGTCCCTCCCTACCTCTCCTGGCTTCTGTCTCTCCTTCCTAATACATAACTTGCATCCCCTGAGCCTCCATCTTGTCAGAGTGGGAACAATCCTGGTGAGAGTCTGGAAGCTGGATTCTAACTGTGGCCCCTGGGCCTCCATTCCCCTCCGTGAACCATGGAGGCTGAACTACATCAATGCGTCTCTCACCTGAATGTATGTGTGGGTCGCCTGGGGTTTTGCTAAGATGCAGATGCCGATTCAGGAACTCCGGGTTGAGACCGAGGCTCTGCATTCCTGACAAGGGCCCAGGTGACTCCAGAATTGCTGTCCAGGTAATGCCTTGGGACCAGAGCCAGGGGCCAGACATTCTGTCATTTCTTCCAGACCCAGTATCCCACAGCAGGAGCACACAGCTGTGGCCAAGCATGTGAGCTGAAGCCTCTACTTTCAGAGTCTGACTCCCAGCTCCTGGCTGACTCAGCAAGTTATTTAGCCCCTAAACCACGGTGCTCTTCCTGGAAACACAGGGGCACAATCTGCACTCTGTCTAAGGGTTGCTATAACAATTAAATGAGATAAACCATTTGCAGGGCTGACACTGCCTGATGAGACAGGCCCTCTGCAGGTTGCTACTTCTCCTGAGCTCACACAGGGCCCTGGGCCTCGGATGCTGGGGAGGAGCCACCACCCCAGGGCTGGATATCTGGGGCTGACGGCAACCTGGAAACCCACCCATCCACGTCCTCCAGGTCTCCCCTCTAGCCAGCAGGCATTTGGAACATCCAGCCTTCACTGAGCCCTAGGGGAGGCCTCCCTGCCCACGGCACAGGGCGCGCTCAGCGAGGGGCACCGAGCTGCAGGAACAGGAAATGGAGGAGAAAATCTTCTGTTTTGTAAACACAGTGTTTGGTTTCAGGAGGATGGGTTCAAACCAAAGAACCCATGTGGACACGCTGTACCCTTTGAAGCATCGCACAAAATTTTTACAGACCGTGGGTATTTCCAAAGAATGCATTCAGCACCATCTCTATCCAATGACGGGAAAGAAAGCCAAGATTGGATTTCTGAGGCAGCATTAATACACAATGAAATTCAGATTTCAAAATTATGAAGTCTTAATCAGAATCTACCTCACAAGATACCACCTGAAAATTCCAGTGCTATCCGGGGTGCCTTTGCGTGGTAACAGCAATTGCCATTACCAAGACTTAAGACATGCTAGACGCTGTTGGAACAATGCAGGCTCCCATGTCAACATCAGCTTGACTGAAATGGGATGTTTCTGTACTTGAGCTCTGCAACAGTAATGAAGAGCTCCATCTGGAAGTCATTCCAATAACAACAACGACTGTATTCTGCTTCAGCGATCATTCTATGGTCCCCATGGCTAGCCAGCTCTATTTCTGCAAATGTCACAGAAGTGTGGGTGTGTAGGCCGGGCACGGTGGCTCACGCCTGTAATCCCAGCACTTTGGGAGGCTGAGGTGGGTGGATCACGAGGTCAGGAGATCGAGACCATCCTGGCCAACATGGTGAAACTCCGTCTCTACTACAAATACAAAAATTAGCTGGGCGTGGTGGCTCATGCCTGTAGTCCCAACTACTCAGGAGGCTGAGGCAGGAGAATCACTTGAACCCGGGAAGCAGAGGTTGCAGTGAGCCGAGATCATGCCACTGCACTCCAGCCTGGTGACAGAGTGAGACTGTCTCAAAAAAAAAAAAAAAAAAAAAAGAAGTGTGAGTGTGTTTGTTGTGTGGGGTGTGTTTGTTGTGTGGGATTACGGTCTCATTCCTAGCACTGCTTTGCCCTAGGGAAATGCTGGTCACGGCAGTGTTGGTAGCTCCCTCCCTCTTTGCTTCCTGCCAGGTCTGAGCTCCTTTCTCTGGGAGGTAATGGCTGTGTTAAGAAGGGCTAGCAGGGTGGGGCTAGCTCCAGAGCCCAGGCTGCAACGTCCCCATCGGCGCTGGGGCTGAGTTCCAGGAGGAAGAGCAGGAGGCTGGGGGATTTCCAGGAAGTCTCTAACCTCAGCAAACAAGAGCAAAGCGATCTGCCCGTAAGAGCCTGGGCCACTCAGGTGCTTTTCCTGGTGGGTGACAGCCACCAGGACTCTGAGGAAAAGCCATGGTTCTTTCTAAGGGCCCAGCAGAGGCCAGTCCTGGGCTGAAGGGAAGGAGCCCTTATTTTTCCAGTGACGTGAGTTGTCCAAGCACTTTCCATGCACTCCCCTTCAGAGAACATTTCTGTCAAATGAAACTATTGCTTCCTCCACTTAACAATCCAGAAGGAGCTGCCCTCATGCCCCAAGAGCTCACCCTCCCCAGCTACAGGGCACGGGGCTTTCCAGGGTCCAGAACCCAGGCTGGAGTGGCCAGGCCTGTAGGTCAGGAATGAGCATTTCCCAGCACAGCCGCCCTCAGCCTCCTCCATTGCACAGGAGGCAGGGAGCCCGCCTTCTGCCCGCAGGGGCCCCAGAAGCATGGGAGGGAGCTGCCAGCCTCCCTCTGAGGGCCCTGGCCCAGCACAG
The DNA here is from genome assembly GCF_028885655.2 of Pongo abelii. NCBI lineage: Eukaryota > Metazoa > Chordata > Mammalia > Primates > Hominidae > Pongo > Pongo abelii. The sequence goes on from NC_071990.2 coordinate 172,117,101, forward strand.
CTCTCCCGCCAGACAGAAGTCACACAGGCCCAGCCCCCTTGCTCAGCACAGCCCCAACACAGGCCTCCTGCCTCCCTCGGTCTGGGACCCACTCCCCACAGCACCTCCTAACTGAGGACTCTGGTTCTCTGTCTGGACGGCAGACCTAGAAACAGCCACAGACACAGGCTTGCTTCCTTGCGGTAAACAGACAACACAAGGCAACGCCCCAGGGTTCGCAGTTCTGTGGATTTTAACTCCTGTGTAGATTTCAGCGGCCACAACCACAATTAGGGCAGCGTACATCCCAATGCCCCAAACCGCAGAGTAACCCCTCTCTGCAGTCACGCACCAGCCCCTCCGAAGCCCTGGCCAGCCCTGACCCCTTCTCCACAGTCACACACCAGCCCCTCCGAAGCCCTGGCCAGCCCTGACCCCTTCTCCACAGTCACACACCAGCCCCTCCGAAGCCCTGGCCAGCCCTGACCCCCTCTCCACAGTCACACACCAGCCCCTCCGAAGCCCTGGCCAGCCCTGACCCCTTCTCCACAGTCACACACCAGCCCCTCCGAAGCCCTGGCCAGCCCTGACCCCTTCTCCACAGTCACACACCAGCCCCTCCGAAGCCCTGGCCAGCCCTGACCCCTTCTCCACCGTCACACACCAGCCCCTCCGAAGCCCTGGCCAGCCCTGACCCCTTCTCCACAGTCACACACCAGCCCCTCCGAAGCCCTGGCCAGCCCTGACCCCTTCTCCACAGTCACACACCAGCCCCTCCGAAGCCCTGGCCAGCCCTGACCCCTTCTCCACAGTCACACACCAGCCCCTCCGAAGCCCTGGCCAGCCCTGACCCCTTCTCCACAGTCACACACCAGCCCCTCCGAAGCCCTGGCCAGCCCTGACCCCTTCTCCACAGTCACACACCAGCCCCTCCGAAGCCCTGGCCAGCCCTGACCCCTTCTCCACAGTCACACACCAGCCCCTCCGAAGCCCTGGCCAGCCCTGACCCCTTCTCCACAGTCACACACCAGCCCCTCCGAAGCCCTGGCCAGCCCTGACCCCTTCTCCAGAGAAAGTCACGGAGATGGGATGATAACATGCCACCTCAGAAACTGCCTGCCTTCCTTCAGCAAAAGGCCTTGGGTTTCAACCACACTGTTCCTCGCTGCTGAGAGGTACTCCATGGAATGGAGGGGCCCATTTCTTTATCCTTTCACCCACTGAAGGACATTTGAGTTGCTTCCAGTTTTTGCCAAACTAGAAAACAGTTTAGGAATACAGCTGCTGTCAATATTTGTGTGCAGGTTTTTAGATTAACATAAAGTTTCATTTCTCTACAGAAGATACTAAGGACTGGGATTGATGAATCATATGGTATGTTTATGTTTATAAGAAACTGCCAAACTGTTTTCCATTCTACATTTCCACCAGTAAGTATGAGTGTTCCCACTTCTCGGGCATCTTTATCAACAGTGAGTGTTGTCAGCATTTTTTATTTTAGTCATTTGAATGGCTGCACGGCGGGAGCCCCTCATGGCTCTGATGTACATTTCCCTGAAGGCTTGTGATGTTAAACACCTTTTCCTACATGTATTTGCCACCTTTGTGATCTCTTGGTGAAGTATCTATGCAAATATTTTGCTAATTTTTTTTTGACCGGGTTGTTTGGTTTCTTACTATTGAGTTTTGAGAGTTCTTTATATGTTGAAGACAAGCCCTTTGTGATATGTGCTTTGAACATATTTTCTCCCACTCTGTAACTTGTCCTTTCGTTTTCTAACACTGTCTTTCACAGAAAATGTTTTCATTTTAATGAAGTCCAATTTATCAATTATTTTATGGATTGTAGTTTTGGTGTGTGTTTAAGAACTCTTGGACTAACCCCAAGTTATGAAGATTTTCTCGTATGTTTTCTTCTAAAAGTTTTACAGTTTACCTTTTGCATTTAAGTCTATGACATATTTTGTGTTAATTTTCTATAAGGTTGAGGTTTAAGTCAATATTCACTTTTCTGCAAATGGATGTCCAATTGTTCCAAGAGCATTTGTTGAAATCCTTTTTCCACTGAATTGCCTTAAACCTCTGCTGTTATGGCCATGACTTAGCTGTAACCGTGTGGATCTATTTCTGGACTACCTATTCTGCCCCATCAACCCATTCATCTGTCTTTGTCAATATCATACTGTCTTAATTATTATAGCCCTTAAAATGGAACGGTTCCTTCAACTTTATTCTTTTCCAAAATTGTTTTGATTATTCTAGTTTTTTTTTTTTTTTTTTTTTGAGGCGGAGTCTCACTCTGTTGCCCAGGTTGGAGTGCAGTGGCGCAATCTCGGCTCACTGCAAGCTCCGCCTCCCGGGTTCACACCATTCTCCTGCCTCAGCCTCTCGAGTAGCTGGGACTACAGGTGCCTGCTACCACGCCCAGCTAATTTTTTGTATTTTTAGTAGAGACTGGGTTTCACCGTGTTAGCCAGGATGGTCTCAATCTCCTGACCTCGTGATCCGCCCGCCTCGGCCTTGAGTATTCTAGTTTTTTGTTGTTCTGTATAAAGTTTAGAATCATCTTCTTTATATAATACAAAAATCTAGCTGGGATTTTATTGAAATTGCATCAAATATGAAGGTTAATTTGGGGAGAATTGACATGTTTACTATGCTGAGTTTTCCAATTGATAAGTACGGTATGTCTCTTCATTTACTTAGGTGATCTTTCATTGTTTTCATCATTCATCATCATCTGGTAGTTTTCAGCATATAGATCCTAGATATAGAGAGAGAGTTATATTTATAATCGAATATTTTATTTTCATGCTATTTTAGGTGATATTTTTATTTTAATTTCAGTTGCCGATTGCTCATTGCTAATATGTAGAATTAAGATTGATTTTTGTTTGTTGATCTTACAGTCTACAAACTTGCTAAACTCACATATTAGTTCTAGGGGACTTTTCATGAATTTTTTAGGATTTTATAGTGTACAATATCATATTGTCTATGAATAGGAACTGCTTTGTTTCTTTTTTTTTAATCTGCATGCCTTTTACTTCCCTGACTAGAGCTTCCAGTATGATATTGAATAGGAGAAGGATGAGTGGATATCCTTGCCTTCATCCCAATCTTTGTGGAAAACATTCAGTCTTTCACCAGTAAATATGAAGTTATCTGTAGGGTTTGTTTTTTGAGATGTTTCTTATCAGAATGTGGACGTTTCCTACTATTCTTGATTTGCTGAGAGTTTTTGTCATGAATGAATATTAAATGTTGTCAAATGATTGCAATGCATCAATTGGTATTATTGTGTGATTTTTCTTCTTCAGCTGTTAATATTATGGATTATGACAATTGATTTTCAACTATTGAAACAGCCTTGCATTCCAGCAATAAAATTCTACTTTGTCATATATTATTTATATACACGATATATTATATAAATAATATACACACCAAGCAGAATTAATTTCTGTTGGGGATTTTAAAATCTATATTCATAAGAGACATTCATATATAGTTTTATTTTCTTACACTGTTTTTGTCTGGTTTTAGTTATCAGAGAAATATCAGCCTCATAAAAGGAGTTGGAAAATTTTTCTTCTTCTTATATTTTCTGGAAGAGATTGTGTATAACTGATATTATTTTCTATTTACATTTTTGGTAGAATTTTCCAGTGAAATTGTCTGGGTTTGGAGTTCATAGCATTCCCCTTTTTATCCTCTTAATGTCTGTAGGTTCTGTTGTGATGTCTCCTCTTTTGTTCCAGATATTGATATTTGTGTCTTCTCTATTTTTTTCTTTTGTCAGTGTTGCAAGAGCTTTGATCAATTAATCATTTCAAATGACTGATTTTTTTGTTTCACACATTTTTCTATATTGTTTTTCTGTTTCCAGTTGTATTTCTGCTCTTATATTAATTCATTAAGGTTTTGCTTTTGGTTTTTCATTGTACTTTGTTTTGGTCCTTCTTTTCCTCAGCTGTTAGATTTGAAATGTATTGTTCTGACTTCTTTTTTCTTTTCCAATAGAAGCATTCAATGCTATATTTTTCCCTGTAAATATTGCATTAGCTGCAACCCACAAGTTTTAATACATGTATTTTTATTTTCATAAAGACTTCTAATATATTCTAATTTCTCTTGAGACTTTTTTTAATCCAGGGATTATTTAGGAGTGTTTTCTTTGATTTTTGAAGTGTTTGGAGATCTTCAGGTATCTCTTTGTACTGACATCTAGTTTAACACCATATGGTCAGAGAATGTACTTGATTTCAACTCTTTTCAATGTCTTAAGATTCGTTTTTGATTCAGGATATGGTCTATCTTGATTACTGTGAACTCGAATACAACATGTATTCTCTCATTCAGTAGAGTGCTCTATAATACCTATTTAGATCCAGTTGGTGGATGTTGCTATTCAGTTCTGTATTCTTCCACATTTTTAGTCTATTAGTTCTATCAATTATTAAGGTGTTGAAGTCTACAATTATAATTGTGAATTTGTGCATTTCTATTTTCAGTTCTGTTTTTATTTCATGTATTTTGAAACTCTGTAGATATGTACATACATATCTGGAATTGTTAAGTCTGCTTGGTTAATTGAGCTTTTTACTATTAGAAAATATTCTTCTTTATCCCTGGAAGCTTTCTTTGAAGTCTACTTTGTCTAAGATTAATATAGCCACTCAAACTCTCTTTTAATTGGTGTTTCCTTTGAATAGTTTTCTATTTTTTTTTTTTTTTTTTTACTTTTAACATATCTATATCATAATATTTGAAGGTAGTTTCTTGTAGACAACATATAGTTGGGTCTTTTTTTGACTTTTTAAAATAATCTCTGTCTTTCAATTAATTTGTTTAGATCATTAACATTTAATGTAATCTAAACATTGATATATTTGCATTTAGATCTATGAGTTTACTGTTTGTTTTCCATTTGTTTCCTGTGTTTTTCATCATTTTGCTTCCCTTCCCCTGACTTCTTGGAGGTTATCTGACCATTTCTTACAATTCCGTTTATCTATTATGTTTTTACCATATCTTTTGGACTAGTGTTATTAGTGGTTGTTCTAAAGATTACAATTACATAACTTTTCATATTCTATTTGGGATCAACATTTTGCCACTTCAAGTGGAGCATACAAGTCTTGTCACCATATGGACTCCTTCACCTTCTGCTTTTATGTTGTATTACACCTATATACATTGAAACCTCTATGAGATAATGTTATAATTTTTGCTTTTATAAAATGTAATTTAAAGAACTCCAGAGGAGAAATGTCTATTATATTTACTTGTATATTTACCATTTCTAGTGCTCTTCCTTAACTACTAAGGTTCTAATTTTTTTCTGGTACCATTTCCTTTCTGTCTAAAGTACTTCTTTAGCAGTTCCTTTAAAGCAGATCTGGTGGCAAACATTCTCTTTGTTTCTTTCACCTGAAAATACCTTATTTTCTTTTATTTTGAATAATATTTTCATCAAATGTAGAGTTCTACATTGATAGTTGTTTTCTTTAGGCACTTGAAAAAATATGCTACTTCCTTCTGCTCTGCATAGTTTCTTATGAGAAATTCACTGTTATTACAATTGTTTTTCTACTACAGGTAAGGTGTCGTTTCTCCCTGATTGCCTTCAAGATTTTTTTCTTTGTCTTTAGTTTTCAGAAATTTAATTATAATGTGTCTCAGCATGGATTTTTAGGTTATCCTGTTTGAGGTTCACTTATCTTCTTGAATGTGTATATTACATCTTTTGTCAATTTGGGAAGTTTTCAGCTATTATTTATGTGGTAGACAGAATTTTAGTGTGGCTTCCTAGATTCCCACTCCCTGTATACACACATCTTCTTTTAGTTATTCAATCAAACATTCATCTAAGTGTTGCTATGAAAGGATTCTGAAGTGTAACTGAAGCCCAAATCAATTGACTTTAGGAAACGGAGGTTATCCTGGATGAGCCTGACATGATCAAGTGAACCCTTAGAAAGGAATTTGGCTTTTCCTGGAAATACTGGAAGCAGGAATGTTATTCAACATAAGGGAGAGTCTCCCTTGATGACTTTGAAGATAAAGGGAGGAGGGTGAGGAATGCAGGCATTCTCTGGCAACTGAGAGCAGAGCCCAGCTCAGAGCCAGCAAGGAAATGGGACTTCAGTTCTACAGATGCAAGAACTGAATTATTTCACCACCATGTGAGCTTGGAGTTTCCAAGACCCTGAGTTTCCAATGAACATAGCCCTGACCTTGATTTCGGCTACATGAGACCCTGAACAGAGAGTCCAGCTAAGCCACATCCAGATTTCTGACCCACAGAAAACAAAATAATAAATGGGTGTGGTTTTAAGCCACTAAGCTGTGGTAATTTGTTTTGCAGCATTAAAAATATTTCTCTAGCAGGGCGTGGTGGCTCGCACCTGTAATCCTAGCACTTTGGGAGGCTGAGGCAGGTGGATCATGAGGCCATGAGTTTGAGACCAGCCTGGCCAATATGGTGAAACCCTGTCTCTACTAAAAACACAAAAATTAGCTGAGCGTGGTGGCACGCACCTGTAGTCCCAGCTGCTCCAGAGGCTGAGGCAGGAGAATCATTGGAACCTGGGAGGTGGAGGTTGCAGTGAGCCGAGATTGCACCACTGCACTCCAGGCTGAGCAAGAGAGCAAGACTCCATCTTGGCCGGGTGTGGTGGCTCTTGCCTGTAATCCCAGCACTTTGGGAGGCCAAGGCGGGCAAATCACGAGGTCAGAAGATCAAGACCATCCTAGACAACATGGTGAAACCCCGCCTCTACTAAAAACACACACACAAAAAAATTAGCCGGGCATGGTGGCACGCGCCTGCAGTCCCAGCTACTCGGGAGGCCGAGGCAGAAGAATTGCTTGAACCTGGGAGGTGGAGGCTGCAGTGAGCCAAGATCGCACCACTGCACTCCAGCCTGGGTGACAGCGCGAGACTCTGTCTCAAAAAAAAAAAAAAAAGACTCCATCTCAAGAAAAAAAGAAAAAAATATATATATGTATATATATATATATTTCTCCATTTGCCTCATTCACTCTTTCTTCTCTCCTATTTGATTTCCATGACACAAATATTAGCCCTTCCGTAATGCCCCATAGGTTTGCAAGCCCTCCTGGGATCTCATCTCTGAAGTCAGAGGGGAAGGTAAACTCTTCAGAGAGCCCTGTGGGTTACTCCTGCTGCTGGCACCACAGCAGCCTTCATGGACAGCTGGGGCCACGGCACAGGGAACAGAAAAAGTGGAAACAATAAAAATGAGACCCCCGCTCTGTGTGAGTGTTAGAGGTCCCCTTTTCTGCTCTGTGAGCCAGGACTAGGGCTTCTCATGGGGTTTTCTCCATCTGTCCTGTGTCCCTATTGAGTTTGAGGCTATGTTCAGTTAAAGCCAGGAGTATTGAAGGGGAAAAAGGTAAGCTCACTACCAACTGGAGAGATTTGGGCTCTGGTCTCCTCCAATCTCCTGGCAATGACTTGCTTTTCAGAGCCCCTCAGCAGCTGCTCCGTGCCGCTGTACAGGTCAGTAGCCGCATCCCCTGTGAGGGTGGAATGGTGCAATTACTGCATCTCATCAGAGCCAAACCCAGATGCAGCTTTGAAAATTGAATTTTGGTGGTGGAATTAAATTATTTTCTCATTGACTTGCATTGAAACTGCCTTTATTTTAGTTCTGGTTGGCCAATAAATTGTAAGGGTCCAAAGGTTTTAGATTTGGTCTCCCTGCCTCTCAGGCTCCTTGTGAAGTGGTAAACAGGCATCTCGTGTTGGGAGAACAAGTGCTAAATGATAACAAATGATGCATATTTTTGCAAAGCAAAACTCCTTTTACTGTGAATAATCATGATCAGGTCTGTTTTATACATTTAGATATCTAAATAGGTCTGAGATAAATAAACTTCCTTTAGAATATAAAATCTTTCTGTCTGAGATAAACTCAATTTCATATAAATTGTTTAGTTTGCTCATGAATAACCTATTGGGTAAGGGATTATCCCAATAGTCTATAACAAAGGTCAGCAAACTATACTGTGTGGGCCAAACGCAGCTGGCAGCTTGTTTTTATAAGTAAAACATTATTGGAACAAACATTCTTCTATTATCTGTTTCTGCTTTCAGCTACAACAGCAGTTGAAGAGTCACAGCAGAGCCTGAAATACTTCCTGTCTGGCCCTTTACAGGTAAAAATTTGCCAACTTCTGATCTATGGAATGTAAAAAAGGTAAACAAAATTCTCCTGCCCGGCAAGCATGTAACTACCTGACAGCCAGGCTCTACCTCCCCACCCACGCCCACGTCACCTATTCCCGGTCAATCTCCGCCCTCTTTCCTAATGAGCACAGCCCCTCGGAACCCTTCTCAACATAGCACTGCAGGTAGCTCTGACCAAGTTATCTAAAATTAGCATGATCAAAATTGTTTGTCCTGCCTACTCTAGGCTATGGTTGGAAGAAGAAATTTAGGTGACAAAAAGAAAAAATCTAAAGTGATTTTGTTACCTAAAGGCAGCAGCAGATTGGTGTTTCAGAGGCCCTGAAACGTGTATAGCTCAGAAGGCCCTTCGTAAGAGAAAAATTCTAAATTATGAATGTAAAATTACTACAGCCTGAGAAAAGACCTGTGCAAATAAGAAATGAGGAGGTTGAAACTGCCTTGGTTTCCTGGTAAATCTGCCTTGCGGAGGCTTTGAACTCTTCACAGGCCTGGCCCCACCCCAGAGCTGCTGAATGTGCCTCGGAGGTGGGGTATCCAGGCTTATGAGTTGCTGCAGGCATTTCTCAGTTGGTCCAAATACACATCTGGGATCACAGCCTCTGATCTGAAGCAGACGGGAGCAACACGGCCTGGCTGGCTGTGGGACATGGCACCAGATGCCATTTCAATGAAAGCTTCACAATAACATGAGCAAGGGTCGGTAAGTGCTGGAATCAGCTTCTCCAGCTGCTGTGCTCCAACTGGCCAGGGACCTACAGAGAAGACGCTCTAGGCCAGCATCGTAGCCCTCTTGGAGGCACAGCTGAGGTTCTCTGCAGTCAAGGCTTCTTGGAGCCAGGAGTCTTTAGAGCCCTGGGGGCCTGGAAGCCCCTCCGTCTGGGAAAGTGGAGGCAAAGGTACCTGGCCCTGCTCCTCCTCGTCCAGCTGGGAGAAGAGCGAGGACCCCACAGTCACCACGAGGAGGGCCCAGGGCTCAGCAGAGCGTCTGAACACACTACAGGGCTCAGCAGAGCATCTGAACGCACTGCAGGGCTCGGCAGAGCATTTCAACGCACTACAGGGCTCAGCAGAGCATCTGAACACACGAAGGCCTGCCTGCTGAGGGATCGGCAGTGGTCCCAGGTCTGCCTCCTGCCAACCTTCTGACCCCAAGTGAGTTCATTTATGGCCCTGAGCCTTAGTTTCCCCAGACTTAAATTGGGAATGGTGAAAATACTTACCTGCTAGGTTTGTTCCGAGGGTGGGGAGAAATCGTGCATGGGACACCCTCTGAGAGCCTGGCATTGCCACTCCAGTGCAAATGAAGAAAGATCAGAAAAATGACTCTCAGATGCTTCTTCTCAAACATTCCCCAGAATTTTTACAATCTTTAGGTAAAGAAGGCCTTCCTTAGCACAATACCAATTTAAAAAGTACAAATAAAAAGACTGACAGATCTGTAGAAAATGACCTGTTAAAGGTCAGAAGATAAAGAACTAAAGTAGGAAAATCATCCCTATTTGCAACTTCCATGGTAGCCAGCCTCACAGACAGCCCCGCAGTCCCTGATCCTTGGAGCTTGCATCCCTCCCACACTAAGTAAGCCTCGCTGGTGTAACTGGAAGGACGTTGCAGAAATAACCAAGAGTGACTTCCAAGACTAGGTCTGTGAGACAACACGAAACATGACAAAAATAGAAACAGCTCATGCAAATTGACAAGAAAGAGGCAGTGTGACAAAAAGTAAGCCAAAGGTAAAAATGTCACTGGGAAAGACAACCAAAAGCTATATATAACTCCATGAAAATATGCTACACCCTCACTAGTAATGAAAGGAACGCTTAGGAGGCCGAGGTGGGTGGATCACTTGAGGTCAGGAGTTTGAGACCAGCCTGACCAATATGGTGAAACCCCATCTCTACTAAAAATACAAAAATTAGCCAGGCATGGTGGTGGGTGCCTCCCAGCTACTCGGGAGGCTGAGATGGGAGAATTGCTTAAACCCAGGAGGCGGAGGTTGCAGTAAGCCGAGATCATGCCATTGCACTCCAGCCTGGGTGACAGAGCGAGACTCCATCTCAAAAAAAAAAAAAAAAGAAATGCAGTTTCATATACTGGAATCGCCAGTGTGGTAGATTCGTGCAACAATAGCACAGTCCCCACAGGGAACCATGCTTCCTGTGCAGCCCTCTCTTATGGAGACATGGGCCCTTAGCCGGTATGGTGTCAGAAAACCTGATGGACGGAAACGTGTGTGGAGCATTGGGATTTGCCTCCTAGAGAATGAGAAACCTCATGGAGCACAGCCAGGCCGTCTCAGTCAAGACCCACTTAGACCTCATGGGGCAGAGTCAAGACCAGCCCCAGCCAATCCCCCAGACACCGGGAGCCTGAGCTCTACAGATGAGACCAGTGGAAGAGCTGCCCAGCTGAGCCCAGCCAAAATGGCTATGGCTTTGAAAGCATTAAGGGTTTTGGTGGATTGTTATGCAGCAATAGAGACTGATACCATGAGTAACTTTCATCCTATCATATTAACAAAGTTGGAAATGATCAATATTTTCCAGTATTGAGGTGCTAACAGAGAAACTGGAACCATCTGCTAACGAGAGTCTAAGCTGGTGCGTCCGATGTGAAGAACCTTTAACAATAACCATCAAAGTAGTCAATGCTCATTGCTCTTGACCTAGCAGGTCCACTTCTAGAAATTTTTGCTGTGGAAGGATATGCATAACTTGAGCATAGATGCATGAGAATAATATTATGCAGTATTAAACATAATTGTGAAAATACAGAAAACCTAGGCAACCATGCACACTAAGAAATGCAGTACACATACCCTTAAGAAAGAACCAGGCAAACCTGTGTGTTACAGTGTCCAAAGCTGGACAGGACAAGTTATGAGAAAAGCAGATTTTATAATAAAATGTTTACTCTAAACCATTTCTGTAAAATAAATAAATAATGTGTGTTGTTTTGCATAGGAAAAGTCTGCAAGGCTGCACACCAAACCATGTATAAGAATGGTTTTGGGGGATGTGATTATGGTATTTTTGTTTAATTTTCTTTATTTTAGAGTAGCTTAAATATTTTACAGTGAGCATTTATTATTTCCACAGTCAGAAAAACACAAAAACAAAAATATTATAGAGTAAAATGTATAAATGATGTAACTTGCAGTAAATACGTAGTTTGTCATTTATAGTAAATATTTGGCTTGTATTTTACATGCATGTTGAAAATCTGGAAAGAAATGCAGTATTTAGGACAGCTTTTTCCCCTACCGTGAGATTTTAGCGAGAGATTTGAATTCTTTTGCAATAGCATTGTATTAATAAAAAATATATATATATAGGGACACACTTGTAATCCCAACATTTTGGGAGGCCACAGCAGGGGGATCACCTGAGTCCAGGAGTGCAGGTGGAGGACGCTGTGGGTGGTCCTCACAAGCCTGCCTGTGGCTTTGCCTGGGTGTGCATTCCCCACAGTGGGTACTTGTGCATGGCTGAACTACCACATTTCTCAGAAAACGTGAAAATGCGCACTGTTCAAATGAGAAGAAACAGGCTGCAATCGGCAGCTCTCCTCTTTGCCTCCCTGGTCCAGGGGAGCCCTGCCCTGGGCAGGCAGAAGTCAAGCAAGGCTTGGAGGGTAGAAGAGCAGCCTCAGGCTGCAAGGAGGGTCCCAGGAAGCGGGCGGGTTGGGGGGCATGCCCTGGCCCCTGAACGCCCCACGTGCGGAGGCCTCAGCCCCATGAGCGCTGCTCCCTCTGTGACCTGGTGACAGCGGGCCCTGCCCTGCAGGTCTCAGGCGTCTACATGATGCGTGCAGCCTCACCTCCTCCGGGATGCTCGAGACCTTGATACTAGGCCGTCGTGAATGCCTTCCCAAGTTCAGTCTTAGCTGCAGTGGGGCACAAGTGCCATCCCTGAGCTGAACATGGCAGAGCCAGGCTTCCCCAGGACCCTCATCTCAGGCACAGGCTTGGAGCCCACACAATGGCCGACACCCCGGCCGCAGCAGACGCCACATGGCAGAGCCGAAGCAGCAGCAGCCGGGGCCCTTCACGCCTGCGCCCCCGCCCATCACAGTGGCTCAGTGGCTCGTTCTGTGGCGGATCCTCCTTGCAGGGTGCTGGGAATTTCCCCAATTCTCCTTGGGAGAATGGATTCTCACCCCGGGAGTCACTTCACATTTGGGGGCAGGGGGCAGCAAAACACAGTAAAATGCGCAGAAAAGTCACCCTCCCAGAACCATTCACATCCTGCTCTGCAGAGGGGTGAGGAGGAAGGGCCGGGCTGACCTCGGGTCGGGGCACAGGATGCCGTCCTTGTCCACTCCAGGGCCACCTGGGCTCAGAGCCCCACACCCTTCTTGCCCTCCTGGCTGCCAGCCCTGCTGGAGCAGCCCCTCCATCCCACCTGTCAGGTGCGGACAGAATCACCTGGGGCTCAGGGTCAGAAGACCTGGCAATGCCCTGTCCCAGGCCCTGCAACTCCAGACAAGTCCCCCAACCCCTCCGGTTTCCATTTTCTTCTCGGTAAAATGGCAACACAGTTGCAATGCCTCCCCGCTAGTCCCACCAGATAATCCCACCCTGTGAGGCAGCATCAGTGAAATGGCCACAAGCACAGCCACGCTCTGTGCACACTGTGCAAGGACCTGGGAGGTCAGGGTGGCTCTGCCTGTATTGCTTCTCGTGGCCAGAACTCCACCTGCCTCCTTGTTCCCACACCCGCCCGCAGGGCCTGGAAGCATCTCTGAATGTTGCGTTCTATTCGTAGCTGCTGTGAGCAGCCCAGCTGCGCAGTGTGTGGGAGCCCAGTGTGCTCTGAGCCAGTCCCCAGCATAGAGCCGGCCAGCCTGGCGCAGAGCCAGCTGCTCTGGTGTGGGGTATGGGCAGCGGGCTGAGAGCTGTGGGGCGGCTCAAGCAGCTCCTGGTGACTGAAGTCACCCCCTCCACTAGACTTTGTCTCCCCGACTGCCCCCAGCTCACCCTTTGAAGTGTCATTGTCGCTCCTGGAAGGCAACTTGGGGTCCAGGGTCCCAGGCCTCCAGCCCAGGCTCAGGGGCAAACCCTGCGCCAGTGTTCACGCACCCACACTGCTCAGTCCAGTATGTTGCCCTTGGTGTGGACCGGGTAGGTGACACATGCTTGGTGACAGTCCGGCCCTCTGGGAGTCAATAGGGCATCCCTGGACACTGGGTCGATGGCCCCAGTCTGCGAGGACACACACCTGCTGCAGGAAACAAATGTAATGCACTCCAAGAGCTGATTAAGCAGGAACCACCCTCCACAGGCGCCGCCCAACGTGTCCTCCCTGAATGTTCCCGCGACCCTGTGTGGGGTCCTCCGGGCCCCCGGCTGCAGGGAGGGAAGTAGAGCAGGAGGATCCTGAGTCAGAGAGAAGCCGTGTGCATCCAAACTAAAACCAGAGCTCCTGACCCAGAGACACCGGTTAGCAATGGCTAGAGCGTTTTTCTGATAAAGGTGCTCACTCGGCTCTCGAGCCACACTGTGCCTCTCCACCTGAGTTGGGGCACATTGGGGAGCCCAGACTAGGGAGAGGGAGGCCAGGCTGGGCTCCTGAGACCCTTGGGTGGGCAGGGTGGCCACACAGCCCGTCTGCTATGGCCAGACACCTGCACCTCCCCCTCAACACACAGGGTTCCACACCCCCATCCTGGGCCTCCACTTGCCTGTCAGACTCATGGCCATTGCACAGGCCCCAAACAGACCTGCAGGCCCTCTCCCCAGCACTGTGCCCCCGGATCCCTGGCAGCCCTCCTCATCCCCAGGCCACATCTGAGAAGTGTCACCAAAAACCTGATCTCTAGTCCTCTGTCCAGAGCCCCAAGCTCCTCCACGGTGACCCGGATGCTCCAGGCCTTGGCACCCCCAGCCCCTGCTGCTGCTCACCTGCTCGTACCAGCTGGCATCTGGAGACAGCCACCCATCCAGCCCCAGCTGAGACTTCCTCCAGGAGGTCAAGGGCATCTCATCTGACCCTCCCCTTCCCCTGAGGTCTGGCTGGAGTGTCCTTGGCCTCCGATGTGTGGTCGTGGGAGGCAGAACTCACTGCCTCACCCCAAACACACTGAGGGTTTAAGTGCCTGGTTGTCTCCTGAGGAATAAGGTGCTCAGGACTGAGGAAACATCTCCAGCTCATTTTCTCACCAAAGCCCTATTTTCTCAGCTGCTCACCCCTATCAGACAGCTCTCCTGCCTCCTCCATCTCCCCACCCGGGCCATGGTCCCAGAGGCTGGAGCTGTGTCCACTGGGCTCCCATCTGGGCCCTGGGGCTCTCCCCACCCGGGCCACAGTCCCAGAGGCTGGAGCTGTGTCCACTGGGCTCCCATCTGGGCCCCGGGGCTCACAACTGCTGCGTGTGCAGCCAGCACTCACTGTCATGGCTGAATGAAGAACTGGGGGACTACGGCCAGAACAGGAGCTCGTCCACAAGGGCAGCCCTGGAAACTGAGCCCAAGGCTATGGGGTGATGAAGCCTGGGAGAGCAGCAGGCACCCACAGTCCGTCCTCCAGCCACAGGGGAAGGGGACCCGCCAGGCGGCTGGCCCAGCAGCCTTGGAGAGGCCACAGGGGCTCAGAACTGGACTTGATTTTCAGCGAATCCACACAAGAGCAGATTGAGTTAACACAGCTACCCTACCTGTCATACCACCACAGAAAGGTAACCCATTTCTTAACCCTTCGTTACTATTGTTTATAAGGAAAAGCTCTCACTGTGTTGTCCAGGCTGACTTCAAACTCCAGGGTTCAAGTAATTCTGCCACCTCGGCCTCCCAAAGGGCTGGGATTACAGGAGCCAGCCAGGCACCTGGTCTGGATAAATTCTATGCTCAAATTGTTTAACGTTGTGAATGCACAGCCGGGTTAGAGCGAGGGGCCAAGTCCCCAGGTACGGAGCCTGTGATGCTACAGGATTCAGGCAGCACAGAGGGAGGCCTGTCCCAATCCCCCCAGCTGAGGCCGGGGTCTCAGAGCCTACTCCACACAAAGGGTGTAGCTTGGGGTTGAATGAGGACTTGGATGAAAACTCACCTTTGCATGGACAACCCTGTCCTTGCAAAAGGGAGGAGGGAACCCACGGGCCCAGAAGCCACTGAGAAGCTGCTGGAAGCCTGATTGGGCTGAAGCCCAGCCCCCGAGGCCACACCAGGAGGAGGAAGGCTTCAACATAAAGGAAAGGGGGAGCCACGCCCTGTCCAAGGCTGGTACATAGAGGAAAGGGGGAGCCACGCCCCACCCAACACTAGGTACATAGAGGAAACGGGGAGCCACGCCCTGTCCAAGGCTACCGACATACAGGGAAGGCAAGAACCATGTCCTTCCCAAGGCTCAAGACAGTTAACTTGGGTCTTGCTCCTCGAGGAATCAGTGCCGAGCCAGGTCTTCCACAGCTGATCCCACTGAGCCAGGCTCAGCACCACCCAAGCACAGGAGGGGAGTGGCTGCCCCAGACATGGGGGGTTCTGTAGGCAACAGGGCTGGCTGCAGGCCACAGAACACCCTCACCTCTGCTGGACACAGGCGCCCTCAGGCTTTGCTACACCCCCGACATCCCGCATGTGCCAACAAGGAGGCCCCACGTCACCAGCTCCAGAGGCACGTGGCAAAGAAAGGCGATGTGTAGCCCACAGGAGACCTCTTCCTCTCTGGGTATATTTGCACACTTGAGCCATCAGTTCACCTCCAGTCTCAGGCGCCAGGCCAGCAGCCCGATACACAAAAAGTCAAGGTGGGTAGAGCAGACGAGCCTGAGTTTCTCAGTTTCTCATCAGCCTATTCAGGCAGGTGCCTCAGTGGGTAGAGGAGACCCAGCCCCCACTTCTCATCTGCCTATTCCGGCAGGTGCCTCAGTGGGTAGAGGAGACCCAGCCCCCACTTCTCATCTACCTAGACAGGCAGGTGCCTCAGTGGGTAGAGGAGACCCAGCCCCCACTTCTCATCTGCCTATTCGAGCAGGTGCCTCAGTGGGTAGAGGAGACCCAGCCCCGACTTCTCATCTGCCTATTCGGGCAGGTGCCTCAGTGGGTAGAGGAGACCCAGCCCCCATTTCTCATCTGCCTAGATGGCAGATGCCTCAGTGGGTAGAGGAGACCCAGCCCCCACTTCTCATCTACCTAGATGGCAGATGCCTCAGGTTTCACTTCCGCCGAGCCAAGACCCTCTAATCCATGGCTCACCTCCAGAGTGGCATAAAAGCTTCCCCAATTAGTGAAGACAGTGAGAGCCGAAATAGGAATCAATATTCCAGGCAAACCCCGATTTCACACACACAGAATGAGAATATGCTGGGGCTTGCGTCTCGGAGTTAGCTCTGGGCAGACCACCTGCAGAGCCGTGCGACTGGACAAAGCCATCGCTAAACCCTGCCCTTAATGCCAATATTTGTGGAGTGATCATTAATGGCTCTGCATTACCTGGGACCCCAGCCTCAGTGCAACCTAATACACTGCAGCTGCGCAGAGCAGGCAAAGGCGCCGGCAGCCCATTGTCTAAGAAAAATAGTTGGAATGCATTCGAGATAAGCAGAAGCCGTGCAGGCACCAGCGCCGGGGGAATGAATTAGGTAATGGGAGCCCCATCACACGCAGGGGATCAGGGCGCCTGGAGCAGAGCCAGGGGACCGCACGCAGATCCCCAGTGTGTGTCTGCCGGCTGCAGAGGCCATGGCCAGGGTCGGAAGTTACACGGTGAGGCGCGCATGAGCCTGCTTATGCCGCCAGGAAGCCGAAGGGCTCGGCCACAACAGGAGCAGCTAACATTTGTCCCACGTTGGTGAGCTGGGCCCTGGCCGGATTGTCATGTATTCCGTGAGCCGGGCCCTTGCTGGAGTTTGCCTCCGTTTTTTATTTCACTGCTGAGAAAACACAGGGGCCAGGTACTTCATCAAGCCCATTGAGAATATACAGACTTGGGTCAGAGGAGGAGTCAAGGGCTGAGGCCGCAAAGCTGTGGCCAGGACTTGAATCCAGGCCGGTGGGGTGTAGCCCGCAGGTTCGATCACATGCTGGTCCCGGCCTGTCTCACGTGGGCTCTGAAGGCCGGGGTGAGAACAAGATATCTGGGGCTTTGAGGGGTGGGAGAAATCCGCGGGGTGGGGCTTTTGCCCTGCCGAGGGCTGCTGTGTGACGTGGGACACCCCAGGCTACCAAGCGTGACTCTGGTCATGGGACCGGACCTCTCCCTCCAGCAGCTGCAGACACTTCCCTGGGAGTGCCAAGCAAGGGGTCCCAGCAGAGGGAACCATGGCACCTCAAATTCCACAGCCCACCCTACCCGAGGCCACCTCTCAAGTCAGCTTGCCCCATAGGGTGCAGCCATGACCACACAGACACACCCTCTCCCTCACCAGACCTGGAAGGAGAGGCGCACAGCCTCATACAGCTCCCATAGATGTAGAAAGTTCCAGAACACAAACCACACACCCGGAGACCATTGCTGGGTGAGCAGTGGAAGCTACTCTAGGCCAGCGGTTTCCAAAATGCCCTGTGAATTTCCTGCCATCTCTCAGTCACTTCGGAGCTTCGTAGAGCTGCAGACTCTGCCTCCACATCCCACACCTCTCCTGCCCAAGGGTCAGCACTGGCCAGCTGGAACTTGGAATTCTCTCATTTCGAAAACGTTTCTACCTTAGAAATGATGGCTTCCCACCTAGAAACAAGCAGTGCGCACCACAGCTGCGGTCTTCCTCCGCACCAAAGTGCATGAAACAAAGGCTAATAAAACTCAAATGCCCACGGGCACTGTAAGTACTTCCGTCATAAACGCTACACGTTCCACATATCCGACCCTTTGCTTTCCTCTTTATCTAGATCTACGACCTGCAAACTTGTTCTGTAAAAAGCCAGATAGCGTGTGCCTCAGGCTTCCTGGGCAGACAGGTCGGAGGGGAGGGAGCGGGCAGCGTCCAGTGAAACTTCATTTACAGAAACGGCCATGGCCGGGTTTCACCCTAGGGCCGCAGCTTGCTGACCCCTGAAATTGGGAGAAGCTTTTTTCCTCCGCCTGCTGGAGACGCCTTTCCCTCAAGACAAGGTGAAGATTGCAGTGTAAGCTGCCTCTTCCTTCTTGCTCTTTGGAGGAGGGTGAGAGGAGTCCCACACTCTGCCAGCTCCTCCCCTTCCTGCCAGAGCCGGCCTTTCTGACCTGAGTCTCCACCGCACACATCTGTGCCCTCGGATTCCTGCGCGCCTCCTCCCGTCACGGCCCCTCCCGCTCCCACTAGCAGAGGCCAGAGCACGCCAAAGCCCAGACACGGCCAAGGGCGCCTGTCCCTGGAAGTGCCGAGAGCTGCTGGGCTGGAGGGAGCCCAGTGTGCGCCCCCGACGGAGGCCATCACCACGCAGGCTACGTGGGAACGGGGCCCACGGTGTCCCCGGACACCTCTGAGTTGATGATAATGGTGACTCTGCGGGAGGACAGAAGACAGCAGATAACAGCCCCGAGGGAGGGGCAGCAACACCAGATGCGGGCAGGAAAGAAAAGGCGGCTGTGAGCCTCACAGGTGCACTGGGAGGGGAAGAGGCTCACGCAGCCCCTGCTCGCCCGGGCCTGGCAACCTCTGAGTGGAGCCTCCGCCCGGGCCTGGCCATCGCCCTGCTCGCTTTGCCCTCGGGCCGTGTGGAGCCCCCGACACGCTGGCTTCTCTCTGGGAGGCCACACAGATGGCCGGCCCCCTATGCCGTCCGTCCACCCTTTGCTTCTCTAAAGCCCCAATTCGGAGTCCGTCCCCTCCACAGAGCCTTCTCCCGGAGCCCAGCCACCCCGGGATCCTCCTTCTCTCGTGAGCCTCCCGTTGCTGCGTGCGCGGGGCCCGCCTGCGGCAGGCCGTGGTCCCCTACTTGGTGTGCGTGGGCAGAGCTGGTGAGCACCTTCCCGAGAGCGGGGACCTCGCCTGAGTGCTCACGGCTCCCCTTCCAGTGCCGCGCAGGGCTGGGCACAAAGCCGGCACCGACACCTTGGACACTTTGGGCTGGTCGGCGCTTTGTCTCCTGCCACCGGCTCCTCAGACCGCGCCCTCCCCGCGGACTTTTCTCCCACTTGATTGCGGCGCGGTGGATCGTCAGCATCGTCCTCCACCTGCTACTCAACGCGTGGCCCCCGGACCAGCGGCGTCAGCATTGCGGGGGCCTCACCTGCGAGACACCGGATCCACGGCCTCGCCACCTACGGAGTCAGAAACCGACACTCACGAGACCCCGGGGGCCTCCGTGCCAGCAGCACCGGGTCGCCAGCCCGGGCCATTGCGCACAGGGACGCTGACGACGACTCGCCTGCGACAGAACAAACGGTGAGATAACAGTGCGGGACCCGGCGACGCACACCCGCGGCCAAGCCCCAGCGCACGGGCGCCGGAGACATCACAGCCTTTGCCGAGGCCTGGATTCCGGCGGCTCAGGACGCTGAGAAAGCGCAAGTCCTTCCCGTGGTCCAGGCGTCGGGGCTCCAGCCACGTCCCCCGACCTCCGCGCGCTGAGGTCGGAAGGATCTGGGGATCCTGGCGCGTGGTTCTCGGGGCGCTCCGGCCCTGCGGCCACCGCCGCCCTGCACGGCCCTTCCAGCCCCAAGTCCTGCCACGCGGAACGATGCTGAGTTTCGCAAGTCCTGGGCGGGAGGAGCGTTGAGTTATGGCTCTCATTTGAGTCTCCTTTAGAACACGCTCCTTCATGTCGGATTCTCCTGAAGTGTCTTGGGCTGTTTTGCAGTTTTGCTGAATCGTATCGCAAACGCCCAGGACTGTGGGAGGGAAATAACAGGATGACTCGGGGATAATTAATCCCAGCCAAGGGAGAGCGACGCCGGGGAGACAAGGCCAGGCCCATCTGCTGAGCTGCCCTCTCGCAGCCTTTTACTCCAGGCGAGCATGTTTTCTCCCTCTGCTCCTCAGCTTCGGGCCCGTTTCTGAGAAGCAATAGGAAACTCGCAGGCCATAAAAAACGCACAGGCCGGTCCTGAGCCCTTCCTGTATCCTAAAAATACAGCCCATCCCTGCAGTAGCTATTTTGGAACGAGCCAGCAGAGTGTTTCCTCCAGATGAAAGGCCCGGAGGCGCCATAAACAGGATCTCAGACCCGGACTCTTTTTGGAATGAGGTCAGAGCCCCAGGGACCAGACCAGGCGCTGCAGAGGCCGGGGACCAGGGCAGACGCCTGCTCCAAGGAGCACCTTTTTGGGGGGTCAGGTTGAGGGGGTGGTGTTTTTGTTTTTATTAGTTTTATTTTGTTTTGAAATTCAAACTAACTCAGAAAAGGCGGGGCGTGAAGAAACGTGTAGGATGAGGAAAGATAACTTGTGAGCCTTAAGAGCTGCCCGGCGCCGTCTCACCAGGCCTCGCCCGGTCCTGCCCTGGCCCTCTGTTCCCTGCCAGGGTTGGGACTTAAGGGGGATCTTATGACCTAGGAAATCCATTCACTGTGAAATTGGGAGTGGGGAGGGGGAGCCCGGAGCCCTGCAGCCTCAGGGGCTCTCGCTTCACAGCGGGGAGCTAGCACTGGGAGGAACAGGCGGGAAGGAACAGGTGGGAAGCCCCTTCACAGGCTCCTCCTGGGATTCCCCGGCAGGGGCTGAGCTGATCCTGCAAGAGTTATGCCGGCCCCTTCTCAGAGACAAAGCTCACACTGCACGGTGCTCCAGGTGCTCCAGAGCCCCAGGATCGGGGGAGGCCTTGGCCTTGCCCAGGAGAGAGAAGAAGGACCAACGGTGGCTGTCCTGAGTGCCTGCCGTGGCCGCACAAACAGCAGCACAAACATTCAGAGGGCCACCAGGTGCAGGCCCACGGGGTTGCAGGTGCCGCGTGCCCTCGGGGTCCTGTCCATCCATAAAAAGCTGCTTCACTTTTCCATGTGTCTGCCTGGCCATCAGTAGAGACAGAACTGTGACTGCAGCCCCAAATCCCCTTGAGCCACAAACAGTGACAGTGACCTTGAGTGTGGAGAGCAGTGGTGACCTTGAGAGGGTGGAGAGTGGTGGTGTCCTTGAGCACCAGGAAAGCCAAGGTGCCCTTTAGCAGATGGAGAGTGGTGGTGCCCTGGCTGCACGTGGAGACCGGTGGTGCCGTTGAGTGGTGGAGAGCCGTGGTGCCCTTTAGCGGGTGAAGAGCAGCAGTGCCCTTGAGCGTACAGAGAACGGCAGTGCCCGTGAGCATGTGGAGAGTGGCGGTGCCCTAGAGCACTCGGAGAACGGCAGTGCCCTTTAGAGGTGAAAAGTGGCAGTGCCCGTGAGCGCGCAGTGAGCGGCGATGCCCTGGCTGCACCCTGTGTGTGTCCTGCACCCTCTTCCAGCTCCAGGCCAGGGCCCCTGACCCTCCTCCCAGAAGCCTGGGCAGACCCAACCTATTTCTGACTCCCTCACTTAAGCCATTCCGTGAGCCTCTTGCTAACCCTGACCAGCTCTTTACGCTGCGTGTTTAAATGTCCCGAGCCTGCGGCCTTCTGGCACTTCCATAGCTGCACACACTTTGATCCTTGTTGAGATTCTACAACCCTGGGTGTGTGGACTCCCAGCTCAGGTGTGCTAAGCCTGAGGTAATACTCTTGAAGAAAAACATCACGTGCACAGGTACTCTTTATGTCACTATCAAACATTGTGATTTTGATGTTTATTTTTTAATTGACAAATAAAAATTGTATCTATGGAGACTGACTATATCAAGTTTATCAACACATCCGCCACCTCATGTATGTGTGTGTGTGTGGTGAGAACATTTACAATCTACTCTCAGCAAGGTTTAAGTTCAGTCACACCCCACATAATGATTTTTCAGTCAGATCACATATATGACTGTGGTCCCATAAGACTGTAATCAAGCCGAAACATTCCTATCGTCTGGTGACATCACAGCCATGATTACGTCACAGCACAACGCGTCGCTCCGTGCTTGCGGCAACACTGGTGTAAACAGACCCGCTGCACTGCCAGCCGTACGAAAGTCTTGCACACAGAATCATATATGGTACATAACTGGTAATAATGGTGCATAACTGGTAATGCTATTAAGCAACTATGTTACTGGTTATGTGTTTACTATACTATATTTGTATTATTATTTTAGAGTGTACTTTTTCTACAAACAAAAGTTAACAGTGAAACAGCCTCAGGCAGGTCCTGCAGGAGGTGTCCAGAAGGCGGCCTTGTGATCACAGGAGGTGACGGCTCTGTGCGTTCATCGCGCTGAAGATCTGCCACTGGGACAAGGTGTGGAGGGGAAGACGGCGATCTTGATGACCCTGACCCCATGCAGGCCTAGGCCAGTGTGTGTGTTTGTGTCTTCATTTTTAACACAAAAGTGTAATAGGCTAAACATTTGTTTAAATTAAAAATATAAATAATAAGGATATAAAGAAAATATTTTTGTACAGCTGTATAATGTGTGCTTTAAGCTAAGTATTATTACAAAGTAATCTAAAAGTCAAAAAATAAAAGTCTCTAAAATAAAAAAGTTACAGTACACTAAGGTTAATCTGTCACTAAAGCAAGAAATTTTTAAATAAATTTGGTGCAGCCTCCATGTGCAGTGTGTATAAAGCCCACAGCAGTGTACGGTCGTGTCCTGGCCTTCCCACTCACTCTCCACTCACTCATGGACTCACTAGAGCAGCTTCTAGTCCCGCAAGCTCCATGCATGGCAAATGCCCTGCACGAGGCCGCTGTTTTGTCTTTTATAATTGCATTATTTCTACTATACCTTTTTTCTATGTTTAGATACCCAAATACCATTGCGATACAGTTGCCTGCATTATTCAGCACAGTAACCTGCTATACAGGAGCAATAGATTCTACCCCTACCCTAGGTGTATGGTGGGCTGCGCCGGCTATGTGCACGTCTCTCCGTGATGCTCGCACAATGATGAAATGGCCTAGGGATGCATTTCTCGGAAAGTATCCCTGTCGTTGAGCAACAGGACTGTGCGCAATACATTGTTATTAGCTAGAGTCCCCACATCATCCAATAGAGCTCCAGAATCCATTCGCCGTATCTGACTGAAATTTTGTGCCCTTTAACCAGCATCTTCCAATTCCTCATCCCGCTGGCCCCCCGGTAATTTCCTTTCCACTCTGTTTTTACGAGGGCGACTGTCTTAGATTCCACATGTGAGATCACAAGGTGTTTGTCCTTGTGTCTGGCTCATTTCACGTAACAGGACATCCATCCACGTTGTCACAAATGGCAGGATTTTCCTTTTTGAAGCTGAATCGTGTTCCATGGTGTGTACGATCTGCATTTGCTCCGTTCACCCACCGATGAACATTTAGGTTGGTCCCGTACTTGGCTGTTGTGAAGAGGGCTGCGGAGAACAAGGGGACAGGTGTCTCTTCAAGACACTGATTTTATTTCCCTTGAATGTTCACCCAGAAGTGGGATTGCTGCATCGCATGGCTGGGTATTTTTAGGTTTTTGAGGAAGCACCAGACTGTTTCCACAATGGCTGCAGCAATTGACATCCCCGCCATGTGCAGAGTTCCCTCCCCACACCCTCACCAGCACTCACTCTTGTCTTTCTGAAGACAGCCAGCCTAACAGGTGAGACACAATATCTCATTGCAGTTTTGACTTGCATTTCTCTGATAATTATTGATGGTGAATCTTTTTAAATATATCTGTTGGCCATTTATATGCCTACTTTTGAGAAACATCTATTCTGATTTTTTGCTCGTTTTTTTCAGGCAAATTATTTTGTTTTTGCTATTGAACTGTATGAATTCTTTATATATCTTAGAGATGAACTCCTGATCAGATAAATGGTTCAAAAATACTTTCTCCCATTCCATAGGTTGTATCAATAGATAGTGATTAAAATAAAACCAGAATGTTACTTAGGAGTTTAATTTCCTTATCACTGTGAACATTCAGAATATCAGGAGTCAAAATCATATTCTCCAGAGAAGGAAAAATGGCTAGATCACATCTAAAAGAACTGGAGTTAAAAGAGCCCTGACCCTAAACCCAGGAAGGGCAGGAATCAGGGTCAGCCTCCCCGGTGGCAGCACGTGCTGTGGGTGATGCGTGAGTGAGGAAGGGCGGGAATCAGGGCCAGCCTCCCCTGTGGCAGCACGTGCCACGGGTGATGCCAGAGTGTACCACCTCCCCTCGTCCCCGGGGTCTCCCTAAAACTCATAACCCCGGGGTAACCCTGAAAAAACATCAGACAAATGCAAATTCAAAACATTCTACAAAATACTCGGCCAGTACCCCTCAAAAGTGTCAAACTCATGAAAAACCAAACTCAAAAACAAAAGACAGAAATTGCCACAGCCAAGGGGAGCCTGAGAAGGGACGAGGCACTGAGGCCCCTGGGTGGGTCCTGGGGTGCAGGTCACAGGACGTCCTGGCTATGCTCACTGCTGAACACAGGGCTTCTGAGTGGGGCTGTGAGGGAACCCCAAACTATCTTTGTGACTTTTCTAAAAACCTAAAATTATTCCCAAATAAAAAGTTTATTTAAAAAAATAGCATTGGTCTTATAAACAGGCATAGTAAATGCCTACAAAAGGTTACCTAAAAGTTATGAGAAAAAAATTATTTCCATCAAGAGGTTTATACCAAGAAAACTACTAATGAAGTCTGAGGCCAAAATAAAGATACTTTTCAACACACAAGGACTCAAAAAATATTCCTCCCATACAATTCTCCTTAGGAAAATACTGGAGGATGTACTCCGGCAGAAAAAACGGACAACTTGAGAAAGAGCAGCTGTGGAATTCGGTAAACAGCCTTGCCCGGGGTGGTCGGGGGCTCAGGGGGACCTCAGGGGCAGCGAGGGGGAATGCAGACGGGAGCTCGCCGAGCCACGGAATCCCTGCCAGGCCTTCCACAGACCTGCGGAAGTGTTTGCAAAAACGCACTGGTCAGTGCAGAGAGATCTAGGAAATGAAACTGACTCGATTAGTAGTCCAGGAACAAGCTAAAGGTTGTGCAAAGACTGTGATGACAGTTCCCTCCGTGGCTCGGCTGTGAGAGCCCCATGAGCCTGGTGCACCCAGAGCCATGGTGCGCCTTCAGTGAGGACGGGGAAGGCTCCTGCTCCTGCAAGAGTTAAGTCGCCAACATTTGAACGTGCAAATAGGCATTTACTGTGGAAAATGTATAAACAGCACAATATTCTTAAAGGTTACCTCTGGGGTGCAGAACTGGGGCTGCGAGGGGAAGGGACAGAGGGCTGCTAGTTTCAAAATTTTTTAAGAAGATGATGTAGTTTTGGTATTTGTCCCCACCCAAATCTCATGCTGAATTGTAATCCCCGATGCTGGAGGTGGGGCCTGGCCGGAGGTGTTCAGGTCATGGGGGCAGATCCCTCACACTGGGTGTTGTCTTCCTGATAGGAGTTCTCATGAGATCTGGTCATTTAAAAGTGTGTGCCCCCCACTCCACTCTCTCTTGCTTCTGCTCTGGCCATATGACCTGCCCCTTCACCTTCTGTCATGATTGGAAGCTTCCTGAGGGCTCCCCAGAAGCCAAGCAGATGCTAGCATCATGCCTCCTGTAAAATGTGAAGACTTGTGAGCCAATTAAATCATTTTATTTTTAAATCACCCAGTCTCAGGTATTTCTTTATAGCAGTGCTAGGACGGCCTCATATGGGAGGCAAATGCAAATATACTTCAAAAACCCTTAATATTTTTATAAAGAAAAATGTACAAAATATAATGTTAAAAAGGAAAGCAAAAGCAAAACTCTGCTTACAAACTTCGAAAATAAGTCAGGGTTGATGTTCAGCTATACAAGTTGTTGATGGCCAATCCATTTCTTTTGCTGGCACCCTCTTCAGGTAGGTTAGTGTCCATTCTGACGCTTGGTGCCTGTTCTGTTGGTTGGTGCTGGTTCTTATGGTTCATTCCTGTTCTGATGATTGGTGCCCATTCTAATGCTTGGTGCCCTGTTCTGATGTTTGGTTCCTATTCTGATGCTTGATGCTCATTACAATGGTTGGTTCCCATTCTGATGATTGGTGCCTGTTCTGATGTTTGGTTTCTGTTCTGATGGTTGGTTCCATTCTGATGGTTGGTACCCTGTTCTGATAGTTGGTTCCTGTTCTGATGTCTGTTTCCTGTTCTGATAGTTGGTTCCTGTTCTGATGGTTGGTGCCTGTTCTGATAGTTGGTGACCTGTTCTGATGGTTGGTTCCTGTTCTTATGGTTGGTGCCCTGTTCTGATGGTTGGTGCCTGTTCTGATAGTTGGTGACCTGTTCTGATGGTTGGTTCCTGTTCTTATGGTTGGTGCCCTGTTCTGATGGTTGGTGCCTATTCTGATGGTTGTTTTTTGTTCTGATGGTTGGTTTCTGTTCTGATGATTGATGCCTGTTCTGATGGTTGGTTCCTGTTCTGATGGTTGGTACCCTGTTCTGATGGTTGGTACCCTGTTCTGATGGTTGGTTTATGTTCTGATGGTTGGTACCCTGTTCTGATGGTTGGTGCCTGTTCTGATGGTTGGTGCCTGTTCTGATGGTTGGTTCCTGTTCTGATGGTTGGTACCCTGTTCTGATGGTTGGTGTCCTGTTCTGATGGTTGGTTTATGTTCTGATGGTTGGTACCCTGTTCTGATGGTTGGTGCCTGTTCTGATGGTTGGTGCCTATTCTGATGGTTGTTTTTTGTTCTGATGGTTGTTTTCTGTTCTGATGATTGATGCCTGTTCTGATGGTTGGTTCCTGTTCTGATGGTTGGTTTATGTTCTGATGGTTGGTGCCTGTTCTGATGGTTGGTGCCTATTCTGATGGTTGTTTTTTGTTCTGATGATTGATGCCTGTTCTGATGGTTGGTTCCTGTTCTGATAGTTGGTACCCTGTTCTGATGGTTGGTGCCTGTTCTGATGGTTGGTGCCTATTCTGATGGTTGTTTTTTGTTCTGATGGTTGTTTTCTGTTCTGATGATTGATGCCTGTTCTGATGGTTGGTTCCTGTTCTGATGGTTGGTTTATGTTCTGATGGTTGGTGCCTCTTCTGATGGTTGTTTTTTGTTCTGATGGTTGGTTTCTGTTCTGATGATTGATGCCTGTTCTGATGGTTGGTGCCTACCTGATAGCTGATTTCTGTTCTGATGGTTGGTTTCTGTTCTGATGGTTGGTGCCTGTTCTGATGGTTGGTGCCCTGTCCTGATGGTTGATTTCTATTCTGATAGTTGGTTTCTGTTCTGATGTTTGGTTCTTGTTCTCATGTTTGGTTCCTGTTCTCATGTTTGTTTCCTGTTCTGATGGTTGATTCCCGTTCTGATGGTTGATTCCTGTTCTGATGGTTGGTTCCTGTTCTGATGGTTGGTTCCTGTTCTGATTATTGGTGTCCTGTTCTGATGGTTGATTCCTGTTCTGATGGGGACTGGTGTCCTGTTCTGATGGTTGGTGCCTCCTGTACTGATGGTTGGTTCCTGTTCTGATGGTTGGTGTCCTGTTCTGATGGTTGGTGCCCGTTCTGATGTTTGGTTCCCGTTCTTATGTTTGGTTCCTGTTCTGATGGTTCGTGCCCGTTCTACTGAACTCATGACTCATTATGATTAACTGTAGCCAAGACTTACTAGTGACTAAACATTTTGACTCTCGCCCTTGTAGTTAGGTAAATATTTTGCATCTCATGCTCAAGGACTTAATTTGTCTAGGTAAACTTCTTGAACAGTGGTTTCTGGGGTGCTTTTAAATGTTTATGCCAGTAATTTCTGTACAGTTTATTCAATTTATGAAGCTAAAGCATGCACCCTGGTGACTTTGGGTTTGCGAGCAAAGTGCAGCACATTTATCAGGAATTGTAACATTGTCCCCCCTGGGCCTTTTCCGGGTAAACCTTTTGCTGTGTCCTGAGGGCTGTAGCTGCCCCAGCGGGCACTCTGCAGCCCTTCCCTCTGCCTGCCCAGGTCACCAAGTGGAGCTAGGGAGGAAGGAGAGAGCAGGGAAAGGAGGGGAGACCAGAACTCTCCTTTTGAACTCCTGGTCCCTCTGGAAGCATTTGGAGCTCACTGGGACTCTCCCCATTTTCACTGCAGGTTCTTTTTTGTTCATTTGTTTTTGTCTTGTTTTTTGCACCCCACCCTCCCTGCCTGTGCCATACACTCTGTCAGTAACATTTTTGATCCACATTTTTGCCACTACTACATTGGGTCTGATAACACAAAAGTGCGTGAGCTCTCTCAGGAAAGAAAAAGGGCACAGTCTAAGTAGGTAGTGCTCATTTTGTGATGAAAGCCCCATCTTGCCTTTTTTTTCATCAAGGTGGTCTGATCAGCCTGCCCTGTACTGACCTCATTGTCGTTCTTTTCTAGACACCAAAGCCATGGGCCGCAGTGTGTGGGAGGAGGACTCACGTCGGCGGGGGACTTCCTTGCAGCCACAAGCGTGGGTGCAGTGGCAATAAGCACACCGCAGAGGGTGAGGTGTGTAGGTGGGTGAGGTGTGTAGGAGGGTGAGGTGTGTAGGAGGGTGAGGTGTGTAGGAGGGTGAGGTGTGTAGGTGAGTGAGGTGTGTAGGAGGGTGAGGTGTGTAGGTGGGTGAGGTGTGTAGGTGGGCTTGGTGTTTAGGAGGGTGAGGTGTGTAGGAGGGTGAGGTGTGTAGGTAGGTGAGGTGTGTAGGACGGTGAGGTGTGTAGGAGGGTGAGGTGTGTAGGTGGGTGAGGTGTGTAGATGGGTTTGGTGTGTAGGAGGGTGAGGTGTGTAGGAGGGTGAGGTGTTTAGGAGGGTAAGGTGTGTAGGAGGGTGAGGTGTTTAGGAGGGTAAGGTGTGTAGGAGGGTGAGGTGTGTAGATGGGTTTGGTGTGTAGGAGGGTGAGGTGTGTAGGAGGGTGAGGTGTTTAGGAGGGTAAGGTGTGTAGGAGGGTGAGGTGTTTAGGAGGGTAAGGTGTGTAGGAGGGTGAGGTGTGTAGATGGGTTTGGTGTGTAGGAGGGTGAGGTGTGTAGGAGGGTGAGGTGTTTAGGAGGGTGAGGGGTGTAGGTGGGTGAGGTGTGTAGGTACGTCCTGGAAGGTTCAGCAGCTGTCCCCACAGTGGGCCTACAGGAACGGTGGGGTGGACGCACTGCTCTTTAAAAGTGCAACAGCTGCAAAAACAATCGGGGGCACAGGAGAAGTCACCGGAGACCCATTGTTTTATTTAGGAAACAAACTCTGAAGCAGGCCCTGCTGCTCCCCAAAGACGTGCCCACTCCAAGGACCAGATTCTCAACACTTTACCTCTTCCCTGACAAACACGAAGTGAGAGTCACCCCCTCTGCTAAGACTGAGGGGTCGCGCCCAGGCCTCTGCTCCAAGCAGCAATGTCAGGAAGGTCTGGGCTGTGGCAGCTGGGAGAGAGCGCAACACCCCCTCCCTGGACACCAACCCAGAGGGCAGCCAGGCCCGCGGGGCAGGGCCGGTCATCAGGGGCAAGACGCGGCATGGAGAATCTGCACACACTTAGTCCAAAGGTTAGCTGCAGGATGTTAAGGTCCCAACAGGACGACAGGGGCAGGTGTCGGCACAGGAGGCGAATGACAGGCAGCAAGGCCTCAGAACTGGGGCTCCAGTTTCTCTCCCCGGGAAGAAAAGGAGGCGGCGCCGATCCAGACGGATGAGGGCCAGGCAGCAGCATCCTGGCATGACCACAGCAGGAGGGAGGAGCCAACGGTGCCACGTGGTTCCCAAATGCCAAGCACAGCCTGAGAGAGGAGGAAACAGGAGAGAAGGGGAGGCCGGGGGGCCGCTTGGTGCCCAAGATTTCTCAGACATCCCAGAGCCCTGGCTCTGCTGCCGGCTTGCTTTACAGTGAGGCCAAGGAAGGAGCCACGGAGGGGGTGCTGGCCCTAGGAGCAGGATTCCTGTGTGTTCACTAAGCTTGCAGCATCCAGAAGCCACCAGCCAACATGGACATGTGGGCGTCAGAGGGTGAGCAAGGCAACAGCCAAGACCAGGTGGAGCCAGAGGCCCTGCAGGTGCAGCCAGGACGCAAATAGGGAGACCTTGGTCCCAACAAGGGCAGTGTCTCGATGGCCAGGCAGGAGCGGGGACACTGTTGAGAAGTGTTCTCCACAGCAGCTCAGGCACCAGGAAAGACCCAGGCATCAGGACAGCGCCGTGGTCTCCCAGCCAGTGTGCGCATGGCTGCAAATAGAGAAAAACACACCCGGAGGTCACACCCAAGGTCACTGCCGATCCCAGCACAGGGAGCCTCTGGCAAGGCCATTCCTGTGCTGGGCTAAGCCAAGGCTGGACTCTGATTCAGCTGACAGCCGACATGAGCTACGTTTCTAGTGTTGGCAGCAACGTATCATCGCTCCAGCTTTGACTAAAACTGAAGGATCCAGTCAGTATTGTGTTTCCACTTAAGTATAAAATGAAGGGCAGGGCACAGGTCTCTGCGTGCTTCTCCCACAGCTCGTGTGGGGCTGCTGCTGTGTGTGGGGAGCAGACGCTTCCTCCTGAGCAGATTCAAGCCCCGGTTGTGACCAGGTGTGAAATTTCCGAAGTTCTCATTCAGAGAACCTCGAGCTCCGCCCTGGACATGCCTCTGGTTTTTACACCCCTCCAGGTCCCAGGTCTCACCCTGATGGTGCCCAGAGACTCTGCTGCTCTCCGCTGGTTGGGCTCTAAATCCACCCTTCAGTGTTTGGTTGGCGCTTGCTGGCTCTGCCATCGTCTCTCCAGCCAGCAGGACAGCTCTGCCAGAAGTCCCATCCCTCCTCCTCCCCATCCTGTCCCTGAGCCTTCAGCCCTGGTGGCCGCTTTGAGGTATGGGTGGGTTCTCCTCTCCTCCGCAGACCCCTCTTTAGCTGCCTGTCTGGGCCGGCACAGGATGTGGGCGCCCTGTGACACTCTCTTCTGTGCCAGCCCACTGGCCCACACTTCGACCTCCTTCCCCACTGAGACAGCGTCTCCTGTTTATTTTTTACCATTTTGCAGCTCCCACCAACTCCTTCTGCCTTCTACCAACGCGTACCCCAGGCCCAGCCAGCTGGAGCCCGTGCTGCAACCCAGCCAGGATTCCCTTTACGGACGCAGCGGTGCCCATCTGCCTCCACCAATGGATCTCACAGGCAATGCCAGGCTTGGTTATACTTCACACAGACGACCATAGCGTACCTGCCTGAACTCTCTCCTGTAAATTCCTAACCAATTCGAGGCTCACATTTTTTTTAATTTCCCAAGTATCTACATATAATAAGTCAGAAGTAAAACTACCTAAGTATTTTTTTAAGCAGCTGAGATGTAGTAGGAGCGTGTTTGTCTACACAAACAGAGGCACATCTTCCCCGGGTGCGTTGAGGTAGGAGGCCGCCCCGCCGTGGTGTGCGTCTCTCCTGAGCTGCCCAACGGCCACTTCTTTCCAGGCAGAGAGCACCTGTGCACAGTCCCTACGCATTTGCGAGAAAGAGCGAGGGGGCTGTTCTGTCACCTGCAGTCCCCCACGTGGTCTCAAGGCAGTGGACGCACCAGGTGAGCATTAGGTGGGGGAGGGGTGAAGAGCCACTGTCCCCACCAAGACCAACAGGAATGCAGACTGAGCTCAGGAAGCTGCTGCCTGCATGTGTCTACTCATCTTTCATTTAAAAACCAAGTAGGAGGGAAAACAAAACACTCACGGGAAGAAGCGGGACCAGGCTCCAGCCGCAAAGTCGCCCTTCGTGCTTCATGCAAGAAAAAGGCCTCAGAGGGTGAGGGCAGGGCGTGGAACAACACCTGCCCCACAAGCCTGCTGCCCCTTCACTGCCGGCAGTGTACACAGAGCCTCACCCCCCAACAAGCCTGCTGCCTGCTGCTCCTCCACTGCCTGCAGTGTAGACAGAGCCTCACCCCACACCACAAGCCTGCTGTGTAGACAGAGCCTCACCTACCTGACAAGCCAGCTGCCCACCACTCCTCCAGTGACTGCTGTGTAGACAGAGCTTCATCCCTCCCAAAAAGTGTGCTGCCTGCTGTCCCTCCACTGCCTGCAGTGTAGACAGAGGCTCATTCACTGCCAAGCCTGCTACCTGCTGCCCCTCCACTGCCTGCAGTGTAGACAGAGCCTCACCCCCCAGTAAGCCTGCTGCCTGCTGCCCCTCCACTGCCTGCAATGTAGACAGAGGCTCACCCCCCCACAAGTCTGCTACGTGCTGCCCCTCCACTGCCTGCAGTGTAGACAGAGCCTCACCTACCCCACCAGCCTGCTGTCCACCACCCCTCCACTGCCTGCAGTGCAGACAGAGCTTCACCCTCCCCAACAAGCCTGCTGCCAGCCACCCCTCCACTGCCTACAGTGTAGACAGAGGCTCACCCCCCACCAACAAGCCTGCTGCTTGCCGCCCCTCCACTGCCTACAGTGTAGACAGAGCTTCACCCTCCCCAACAAGCCTGCTGCCAGCCACCCCTCCACTGCCTACAGTGTAGACAGAGGCTCACCTCCTGCCAACAAGCCTGCTACCAGCTGCCCCTCCACTACCTGCAGTGTAGACAGAGACTTACCTACCCCACCAGCCTGCTGCCTGCCTCCCCTCCACTGCCTGCAGTGTAGACAGAGCCTCACTCACTTCCCAGTGGCTTCTGGGGAGGAGGAATCCCTCCCTGAGTCCTCAGGCTCCTCCTGTGGGTGAGTGTGGGTGGAGGGCGGCCTGGGCAGCAGCTGCTGGAGAAGCCGCAAACTCTGCAATCAGTGTACACAGTGATCCAGGTGCTGCCTCTGGCAACTCACGGGAGAATTCCAGAAAGTTCCGTGACATCATTTCCATAATCCCCAGTACACAGTGAAGCCGGAGCTGGAGAGAGATGGGCAGGTGGGGCTGGGGACCCAGGGACCACGACGGGGCACCTGGGGCGGGCACTGCTGGGCACTGCTGCCTCAGAACCTACTCAAGGTGTTCACCTCCCAACACCGTTGCATTGGGGATTAAATTTCCAACACAGGAGCTTTGAGGACTCGGTCAAATCACTGTGCCAGCTGATGTCACCAGGGGGCCACCACTCCAAGGAACCCTGAAGATGGTGGACAGGAATTAGGAAGTGCTGAACCGTCTTAGATGGAATGCCGTTCATGTGAAAGCAAGATGCTCTATCCTAGAATTGCTTTTATCATTCGGTTCCATTGCCACTTTTCGAAAATTCTGTGATGTGAAGCATGCAGAAATAGAAAGAGGTAACACAGAAATTCTCAGGTCCATCAGCCAAGGGGGCCTTGCTGACTGCAGGCGGAGGTCTCAGGCCCGCCCAGCCCTGGCGTCTCCGCAGGGCTCTGACCCCGAGCCAGCTCCACGGTCCCCCTCTATTCTCCCTGGCGCTCACGATTCAACAACACAGACTTCATATTTGCAATTTGACAACTTGCCTTTTTCTGATAGGGCTCCAGTTGTGAAGTTAGCAAGAGCCTGAAGGCTTTTTTAAAAGGAAAGAAAAAATGTATATTTTTCTAAAAAAATAAAAAATTCTAAGGGTGATAAATTCCCTTAAGGGAAAGCTGCTTCCCAGCTAACGCAAGAGCTGCAGGCAGCTGGGAAATGGGTGTTGTATCATCTAGCCTGGCTCTGGGAACGGATTCATAGCTGCTGCATGGAAGGTTAAAATGTGCAGAGGATTCATGGAGAACAAGGAGAAAACCAAGACAGTCAGTTCGGTTTGGTTCCTGAGGGGGAAGCCCTGGGCTCATCACGGGTGCCTAGAGGAGCGGGCGGCAGAGGCAGCTTCAGGCAGCCCTTGAGGGGAACCTGGGTATTTGGAAACCCTGGGGGAGTAGCTGAGGGAGGTGATTTAGAAGGTGATACTTTGGGCCTCGTGTCTTTTCTTTGGCTCTCTGTTGCTGGGGCAGAAAGACAGAGCAGTCTCAGGCACGCTTTCCTCCTCTCCTGAGCCAGCCTTGGATCAGCTGAGAGCCTCCGCAGGGAGGCTGGTGTTCCCGAGACAGCTCCTCCCGCCTGCCCGTGCCTCCTGCTGAGTAGAAACAAAGCACTTCTCCCTGCGTGGCAACGTAAATCAGGGATGTGTCTTCATCTCTAGTGATAAATAGACTTTGTTTCATTTATTCTGAGGTGTTTAGAAAAGAACTGTTAAAAAAATAAAAAGCCAGATTGTCCCTCAAATTGTTCCTTCACATGCCTGGACACCTTTATTCAGCCCTAGCAGGGCAAACGTCTGGGGATGTCAGACCGGACAGGAAAACCTTGAACTCCTTCAGAGCAGGAGCCTTTCCAGAATTACAGGACGTCCCAACTCTCCCGCCATGAGTGGCAGCTCAGCAGATCCGGAAGGAAGTGCGACCACGACTTTCCACACTGGGGTCCTCAGCAAATGTTGATCCACGGGCTCCACGGTGCAGCCAGCACCGACTTCTCCACCCACCGGCCACCGAACCCTGTTCTCGCCAAGGCCTCCTTTGTCCACACCTCCGAGGAGCTGTGCCTGGTGGTCACAAGTGCAGCCAAGAATAAGGGGCTATTTGGGTCAGGCAAGTCTGCCATGTTTCGGGAAAGTTGCCCCAGGGTTAGGAAACACTCCATCTGAGGGAAATGCCCTCTCCCCCCGGTTCTTGGAGCCCAGGCGTCGCCCACCCTGCTGGGTTTCTCTTTGGTGGGATTGTCTTTCAGTTCCATTGTTGGCCTGGTTTCCTGAGCCAAACCTCAAACAGCTTGGCTGAGAGAGCACAGAACAGGAAAATCAGCGTGGAGAAAGGCTGGTCATAAGGAAATAGTCACTCGGCCGATGATGTCCACAGTCCCCTGACGTCTGTCCCCAGCATTGAGTAGCGGAAGCCACAGATTCTTGAAGCAGGAATTCAAGTCCTCAGGCTAAGGTGCATTGTGACCGTCTCATCAGCATTTCCTATTGATCTCTTTACAAATTAGCTTTGTTCTCTAAGGCCAGGCAGGGATCTGGAGGCTGGAGCAGGAGAGCCATCCAGGTGAGGCCCCGACCAGTGCCTCAGACTGCCAGGGAGCCTCAGCCCCCCTCCGCACCGTCCCAGGTCCCTGCCTGGAGGATCTGGAGCTGGGGACTGCTGTGAGGTGGACAAGGTGCAGCTGATTCCAGGGCGCCCCGAGCTGAAGCAACACTGTGAAACCAGCTGCAGGTGCTCAGGCCGAGCCATACCAAGAAGGACGTTCCTCTGCCAGATCAAACGTGGGGTGGTTGTTTGGCCCAAGGCTGCCCATGCTGTTCCCTGCCCCCCAGTACGCCAGGTTATGGGGTGAGCTCTGGCCCTGCCCTCCCACCCTCCACCCGCCAGCTGGCTGGAGGCCCTGTGCCCGCCCGCCCGCCAGGCTGCGGCTGCCCTGCAGGAGCTGGGACTGACTCTAATTGTGATTTGATCCCGTTGTGTTTTCTCTGTGAAGTGCTTCACCGTTAGAAAAGTGAAGGGCTGCCGCCCGGCTGCATAAATTCCTCACACATCAATGTCCCCATTACAGCATGAGTCAGCAGCCCTGCCGGCAGGTGCTGAGAGCTTGGCGGCCAGCCCACTCCTGCAGAACTTCAGAGCGAGCCATCTCCACACAGAGGGGGAGCCTCCCAGTGAACCCCAAGCTGAAGACTGCCCTCTATCACCTCATTTGTGGCAATGGGGGCTGCCGGGGAGAGGGAAGGAGGCGTGTGCTGTTAGTAAGAGGCTCACATCTGAGAAAAAAATACCATTCCCAGAAAGTCAGGCGTTTGAGGCGATCGCCACCACAACCATGACTCCCCCAGTCCCACCTGCAGGAGCCGGACATGCCTGTCTCGGTGGCCTGCACCGAGCGTCCGCACACCAGCCCCCACAACACCCCACTAGCTCTGCAGAAGGCCCCCTCCACCCACACCCACCCCAGTGGACTCCAGTAGGTGGGCACCCAGGTTGACTCCAATCCACAAGCAACCGTAGAAAGGGCAAGGCTGGGAAACCGGCAGGGGCTGCCAGGACCACAGCAACCTTCCTCCCTGCGCCTGCAGTCAGAGGTGCCCCTGTGTCCCCGGAGGAGAGCGAGGGGCTCGGGAGGGTCCTCACAGGCACTGGGCGCTTCGACTGCATCCTCATCTCCATCCACAGGAGGCACAAAGGGGGCCTGACAAGCCCACTCAGGGTGCATGGGAAGGTCCTTTCCCACTAGACAAGCCAGTGGGGGCCAGGGCCCCAGGGGTACTGGCTGGAGGGGGCATCTCCCCCACACCATCCTGGCCCTTGAGCTCACTGCAGACATGGAAGCCAGCAGGCAAAGCTGCACACCCCTCTCCCTCCTCCCAGCCCAGGCCTGTGTGCTCTCCCTCGTCCCAGCCCAGGCCTGCAGGCCAGGTAGTGACGGATGAGATGGGTCATTGCATCTGGTACTGCACTCGCCTCCTGTTCCTTCCAGGAGGGTCTTCTCCAGCCCTGCCAGGAAGACCCTGGTGCACACAGGCCTTCCAGCATGGCCTGCCCAGCTTCTCACCCTCCTGGGTCCTCACAGCCCCGGCCTCCTCCCTCCATGGTTGTGCTCTTCTGCTGTCAGCCCCAGGCCTAGCAGTATCGGCCAGAAAAGCCCATGCCCCTGGGCAAGGCCTGAGTCAGGGCCCCTCCACAGAACCCAGGGCCCCTCGATAGAACCCAAGACCCCTCTATAGAACCCAGGACCCCTCTATAGAACCCAGGGCCCCTCCACAGAACCCAGGACCCCTCCACAGAACCCAGGGCCCCTCCACAGAACCCAGGACCCCTCCACAGAACCCAGGGCCCCTCCATAGAACCCAGGACCCCTCCACAGAACCCAGGACCCCTCTACAGAACCCAGGACCCCTCTATAGAACCCAGGGCCCCTCTGCAGAACCCAGGACCCCTCTACAGAAACCAGGGCCCCTCTATAGAACCCAGGACCCCTCTACAGAACCCAGGACCCCTCTACAGAACCCAGGACCCCTCTATAGAACCCAGGGCCCCTCTACAGAACCCAGGGCCCCTCTATAGAACCCAGGGCCCCTCCACAGAACCCAGGGCCCCTCTACAGAACCCAGGGCCCCTCTATAGAACCCAGGACCCCTCCACAGAACCCAGGGCTCCTCCACAGAACCCAGGACCCCTCCACAGAACCCAGGGCCCCTCCACAGAACCCAGGGCCCCTCCACAGAACCCAGGGCCCCTCCACAGAACCCAGGACCCCTCTACAGAACCCAGGACCCCTCTACAGAACCCAGGACCCCTCCACAGAACCCAGGGCCCCTCTATAGAACCCAGGACCCCTCCACAGAACCCAGGACCCCTCTACAGAACCCAGGACCCCTCTATAGAACCCAGGGCCCCTCTACAGAACCCAGGACCCCTCTACAGAACCCAGGACCCCTCCACAGAACCCAGGACCCCTCCACAGAACCCAGGACCCCTCCACAGAACCCAGGACCTCTCCACAGAACCCAGGACCCCTCTATAGAACCCAGGGCCCCTCTACAGAACCCAGGGCCCCTCTATAGAACCCAGGACCCCTCTACAGAACCCAGGACCCCTCTATAGAACCCAGGACCCCTCCACAGAACCCAGGACCCCTCTACGGAACCCAGGGCCCCTCCACAGAACCCAGGACCCCTCTATATAACCTAGGGCCCCTCCACAGAACCCAGGGACCCTGCTACAGAACCCCTCTATAGAACCCAGGACCCCTCCACAGAACCCAGGACCCCTCTACAGAACCCAGGACCCCTCCACAGAACCCAGTACCCCTCTACAGAACCCAGGGCCCCTCTACAGAACCCAGGACCTCTCTACAGAACTCAGGACCCCTCCACAGAACCCAGGACCCCTCCATAGAACCCAGGACCCCTCTACAGAATCCAGGACCCCTCTACAGAACCCAGGACCCCTCTACAGAACCCAGGACCCCTCCACAGAACCCAGGGCCCCTCTATAGAACCCAGGACCCCTCTACAGAACCCAGGACCCCTCTACAGGACCCAGGACCATTCTATGGAACCCAGGACCCCTCTACGGAACCCAGGACCCCTCTACAGGACCCAGGGCCCCTCTGTAGAACCCAGGACCCTCTATAGAACCCAGGACCCTTCCACAGAACCCAGGACCTCTCTACAGAACCCAGGGCCCCTCTACAGGACCCAGGACCCCTCTACAGAACCCAGGACCCCTCTACAGAACCCAGGACCCCTCTGCAGAACCCAGGACCCTTCCATAGAACCCAGGACCCCTCTACAGGACCCAGGGCCCCTCTGTAGAACCCAGGACCCCTCTACAGGACCCAGGTCCCCTCTATAGAACCCAGGGCCCCTCTACAGAACCCAGGACCCCTCTACAGGACCCAGGATCATTCTACGGAACCCAGTGCTCGTCCCCTGGCCCCTGCAGGTGTGTCCTGCTCTGCACTGCACAGGCAGTGGGAAGATTGGGGTAGTTGTGGGACGCCCCGATTCTCTTCAGGAGGAGGCGTCACCTGCCTCACAGAGGACTAGGTGAGCAGTGGATGCAGGGTTTGTTTTAAAACAACACACAAGGCTTTCTGATCTCATGTTCCTTTCTAAAAATGGGTCTGGCCGAGGCCTGCGCCTGCTGAGGGTTGCTGTGGAAATAAATTCTCTCTCCGCAGCCGACCGAGGCCACGTCCAGCAGCCACCACAGTGTCAGTTTCTGCTGTTTGCCTTTCTTCTGTTGGTCAGCACACTCCGTCCCTCAAAGCTGCGCAGAGGAAATGCAGCCATCACAGGGCCCAGGGCTGTGTTTCGGAAACCACAGGCAAGACAACAGCTCAGCTTTGCAGCCGCACACGGTCCTGCTGAGATGGAAAATGCAGTGAGCGGCGGTCAGCTATTTCGGGACCGAACGGGCTTACAACCACAACTGCCAACTTCAGACAGTGGGTCCAGAGGGCGAGGGGCTGGCTGACAACCCGCTAAAATATGGGATCCATTTCTAATCAAGGTAAAGGATTAGGGACATGATGTCTGGTCACTTAGGAGCATAAAAGCGTCTTTGGGGAAGTAACTATATGCCTGGGATGGAATCTTAAACCCAAAGAATGAGAAGCCAATTTATAGGCCGTGATAAAGCTGGGGCTAAATTGGTCCCAACTGTTAAGAACCTGGGTAAGATTTCAGAAGAAAAATCTTTCCACGGATGTTCCTATAGAAAGCCTGGTATCCACTCGGGTGGGAGGCAGTTGTTCTCAACCAGGGAGGCTGTGCCCTGCGTGGTGGGTGCACGCGGACCTCCCCACACCTTCAGCCGAATTGACTTCCACAGAAGGGGGCAGGGCTGGGGGATGGTCAGCCAAAGGAAAGCCAGACACCGCTGTGGGGTGGGGCGCACAGATGCTACCTCCATCTCAGCAAGTCTAGAGGAGACACAGGGTTCCCCAAGGGGCTCCGTGAGTCACCTGCCCCTTCATCCCCGGGAGCCAAGCTGGGCTTTATGACCACACGTCCTCCGGGAGAAGCCGCCCGTTCCCATAGCCCCCACAGGGCCTCCTGTCTGTGTGGGCGCCCACCCTCTCCTGTGCAGACACCAGAGGCCTGAATGGTGCAGAACTCGGGCCTGAGGCAGGGAAGGGGCCTCCTGGGACTCTAAGGGCTTCCAGAACTCCAGTGCCACCCATGGGCCACAGACGCAGCAGGACACGCACTCACACCCATCTCAGCGCCCGCACGGCCTGGAACGCGCTGGGGGTGCTGCTGGAAAGACAGGAAGCGAAGGGTCCAGGCTCCCAGCATCACCTGGGCCCTGCAGACCCCCCGAGGCTGGGCTCCCAACCAGGGAGACTGAGCCCAGGACATTTTAAATCCCACGGGCTCTGACGTGCCACCGGCCAGACACTCCAAGTCGAGGCCATTGCCGTCTCAGGCAGCCATGCACAACTCTGGTTCCCAGGCTGACAGCCACGGGCCAGCTGGTCAGGGCCCGAGCTCCATCCCAGGACCCCCAGAGCCTGGCACACGTGGTCCCGAGGGGTCCCCTCAGGCAATGACCTCCCCATGCCAGATCCCCTCGGAGACGCTTCCTGCCTGCAGCAACACCATAGCAAACACTGAGGCTGAGGCTGTGCCCACCCCACATCTGCAGCCCCTCCTGAGACCCCTCTGGTTCCGGCTCTGCCAGCAAGTGGCGAGCACCTCCACAGGTGAGACACAGCCTTGTGGCCCGAGGCCTTCACATAAGGGTGACCCTCTGAGCTGGTCTCATGCTGGCCCTCAGCTGTGTCTCTGTGTGCTGCGGAGCGGGAAAATTTCATACAGATCATCCAGAAGAGCGATTAGGAAAAGCCCCACACAGCTTTGGGCCCTGCAATGTGGGGAGAGCATCGCGCGTGGTCTGCTGGGCCCAATGTAACCCCAAGACCCTCAGGTTGTGGGGGGTATGGGGACCAGAGAGAGATGGCAGGAGAGGCCGACCTGAGATGCTGGGACCAGAGAGAGACGGCCGGAGAGGCCAACCCGCGCTGCTGGGTCAAAGGCAGAGGCCGCAAGCGATGGGCAGCCTTGAGAAGCTGGAAGCGTGGAGGGCAGCTGTGTGCCTTCTCTCCTGGAGCCTCCAGGAAAGGGGCAGGGCAGAGGTGGCGACAGGGAGAGCACATGGGGCACCCGCACCCCGAGAGAAAGGAAGATGCTTTAAAAAGCTCCAACTGGCTGAATTCAGAGGGAAATAGCATCACAGTCTGCAAAAAGTGGTGTCTCTCCTAGTAAATTTCGCATATATTTACACTGCACCGATGGAAACAAGACTCATTGTCAATTATAATAATCCGCATTTATGCTCCCAGCAGCATTGGCAAAGTGCGTTAAGGTGCATTATGTTATCCCGGCCTAGAAGCAGACGTCGGTGCAGGCGCCGCTGTTGCTGTTTTAGAGACGGGTCGGGTGCTGCGGCCCCGTGGGGGCAGGCGGTTCTCAAGCTCACATGTGCTGCTGAGAGGGAATGGCGATTTTCTCACTTTTTATGTCACCGCATCTCAGGGTTTGCAGGCAAAAGTCAGCAGACTCACCCTCTATTATGAAAAGCAGGGATCGTTTCAAGGCTGAACTCAGTGCACTCTCCAGGTCTTAGAAGTGATGAAAATGTGAGTCCCTGAAACTGCCTCGCTTGGCGCTGAGTGACAACCCAGGAAAGCCCTCCCTACAGGGTAACTTCGGGACAAAGCGGCCCCACCTCTCGCGGGCAGGCGGCTGGCTGAGCCCCCAGGCCCACGTCCGGGCATCCTCTCCCTCCAAGCACAAAGACGCCCCCGGCCCGCCCCAGCCCCTTCACCTGCCGCTGATTAGGGGACCAGCATCCAGCCCCGGCCTAGTGCAGCGCTGCCCGCCATCCTCCTGCATTAGCATACTCCTAATTGATTAAGTGGATGATTGATTATTGGACCCGTGCGGTCTGCTTTCCAGACCCGTTGGCTGGGAATGGAAAGCCACGCTCGGCCCTCGGAGGCAGCAGGAGCCCCCTGCTCCGTCCGCTCCAGGCTGCAGAGCCGAGGTGATTGGCGCCAGGCTGCCCACCCAGCCTGCCCCAGCAAGTGTGTTGCGTCCCCATGGTTTCTGCTGTTTGCATGTCAGGTCCCGGCAGGAAGCTGCAGTCAGACGTTGCTCAGCGTCCAGCAAGGGGCCGCCCAGATCCCATCTTCCACAGACCCCCTCTGAGCCCCTCATTCCCTCAAACCCGCAGGAGCCAACTCTGCCCCCGCACAGCTCCACTGCCCCAGGCTCCTTCCCGCTACTGTAACACACGACCAAAGTTCTCATAGGCCAGAGCCCGGCACGGCTTCTTGGGTGACACTCAAGGGGTCCTGACCCAGCACCCGTGGGCGCACCCTTATTTGGAAATTGGGCCTAGCCTGGAGTGATCATGAGGCCACGTGACGTGGGCGTGCCGGTCTCACTAACGTGTATTTTCACGGGCACCACAGAGTCTGTTTTCTATGGGTGGGGCAAGGGTGTACATATCTCTCTTAATACCGGTACGGGTACGGCCAGGGAGGCAGCAGAACGTAGACAGAACCTGGGCACCGAGAGACTGGTGCCGCCCCCCCGCTGTCCACACAACCCGGGCCTCGGGCAGCACCAGCAGGACTTTTATTCCTCACCCTGCACGCCGCCGTCCATCTCCTAGGCCAGCGTGATTCTTCTGAGTGCAGCTGGGTCTCCTCCCGGGAGATCTGGTGGCTCCAGCAGCGTGGGTGCTGGGAAGAGGACCCTGGACCACTCTCTCCCCGGGGGTCTCCGTTCCTGCCTCCAGGGAGCTGGGAATGCTCCTTCTGGGACACCTGTTGGCAAGAAACCAGTTCAATCGTCTCACTTCCAGAAACGATTCTGTGTTTTGACAGAAGTTTTCTGGCAACACAACTCAGCCAAGAGGATGTCTGTGGGCGGCCCTTCCAGGGGCG
Source organism: Pongo abelii (assembly GCF_028885655.2). Taxonomy (NCBI): domain Eukaryota; kingdom Metazoa; phylum Chordata; class Mammalia; order Primates; family Hominidae; genus Pongo; species Pongo abelii. Next base: position 172,159,528 of record NC_071990.2, read on the forward strand.
TGGCCAGGCAGGTGGGCGGCCCTTCCAGGGGCGTGGCCAGGCAGGTGGGCGGCCCTTCCAGGGGCGTGGCCAGGCAGGTGGGCGGCCCTTCCAGGGGCGTGGCCAGGCAGGTGGGCGGCCCTTCCAGGGGCGTGGCCAGGCAGGTGGGCGGCCCTTCCAGGGGCGTGGCCAGGCAGGTGGGCGGCCCTTCCAGGGGCGTGGCCAGGCAGGTGGGCGGCCCTTCCAGGGGCGTGGCCAGGCAGGTGGGCGGCCCTTCCAGGGGCGTGGCCAGGCAGGTGGGTGGCCCTTCCAGGGGCGTGGGCAGGTGGGCGACCCTTGGGGGGCATGGGCAGGTGAGTGGCCCTTCAGGGGCGTGGCCAGGCAGGTGGGCGGCCCTTCCAAGGGCGTGGCCAGGCAGGTGGGCGGCTCTTCCAGGGGCGTGGGCAGATGCGCCACCCTTGGGGTGCATGGGCAGGTGAATGGCCCTCCGGGGCCGTGGCTCAGGCAGGCGGGCAGCCTTTCCAGGGACATGGCACTGGCAGGTGGAATCTGTTGTCTAGGCAGGTGGACCTGGGCACTCCCGGGCCTGCTCCTATGTGGGGGCCGCCCTGGACAGGCCCGTCAGAGTCCATCCCACAGTTAAAGCTCGAACTTCCCGAAAGAGGCAGCTCTTCTCAGGACAGGCCACGACTCCTGCAGGCTGGGCTGTGGGGCTCCCAGATAACCCCACAGCCTGCTGAGCGGCCGTCAGGAAACGGGGGCAGGGCGCCCGCCTGGCCTCGCTCCCTCCCCACTGGGGGGTCTTCATTAGCCCCCCGTGGAGCACAACCAGCCAGCAGGCCTGACCCCTGACTCCCGCTCATTCTTCCACAGATTAATTCCCCAAATTGACAAATTAAGGGGCACGGTGTGCCCAGGGTCACAGTCACACTGGGTTCTGGTCAGCATCAACCTGGCTTTAAAGAGGGTTTGGACTGAGGGGAGGAGGAGCCCAAACAGACCCCAGGCTCCGAGGGGAGGCAGAGGCAGGGCGTTCTCAGAACTCAAGGGACCGAACACAGCAGGCCAGGCCGCGCTGCAGTTATGCCTAAAGCACCCTGCCCAGCGTGGCTGCGGGTCCCTGGACGTGCGAGAGGCCTCCCAGGAGAACCTGACAGGTACAAAGCTTGGGCTTAGGACTAGGGTGCTATTGCCCGGGATAAGACTTTGTAATTGTATAATATTTTGCAAAAATCTATCATTTGATCCCCACAGCCTCTAACACAGTGAGGATGGCAGAAATTACCATCTCCCCCCTTTTTTTTTTTTTTTTTTTTTGAGACAGTCTCGCCCTGTCACCCGGGCTGGAGTGCAGTGGGGCAATCTCAGCTCACTGCAACCTCCACCTCCCGGGTTCAAGCGATTCTCCTGCCTTAGCCTCCCGGGTAGCTGGGACTACAGGTGCACGCCACCATGCCCAGCTAATTTTTTGTATTTTTAATAAAGACAGGGTTTCCCCATGTTAGCCAGGACGGTCTCGATCTCCTGACCTCGTGATCTGTCTGCCTCACCATTTCCACTTTTTAAATGGGGAGGCGAAGTGACTGGTTCAAGGGCACAGCCAGTTCCAGGGGGGCAAAGTTTCCTCCTGATCTCACCCCTGAGCTCATTCCTCTACCCTCAAGGCTTGCCACATACCAGGGTGTTGGGGACAGAAAGAAAGACGTACAAATTTGGCAAGAATAGCCAATCAATTAAACACTTCTTACTGAGTGCCTTCTGTGTGCAAAGGATTGCACTCACCAGCGTCTGAGGGATCCGGAAGCCCCAGATGTAGCCCCGTCCCCGGGACTTGTCAAGAGGAGGAATGCAGGCACAGACAGCCCCTGGGGGATGCCAGGAGGGACCCCCCCACTCAGAACCCCACAGCAGGAGCTCAAGAATGCACTCTGGGGAAGGGTGGCTGGAGGGCCCTGCACTGAAGCCCATGGTGCCGGCTGGTATTGATCCCACTCGCCTGTCTCAGCCTCTGGCTCCAGTCCCCTCCCTGCTCTGCCGGAGGTCCCAACACCCACAACCGTCTGTCACCCTCCCAGTGAGGCAGGAGAGCACCGGGCCCTGCGTCGCGTTTGTCCCATTTGTCCAGTGGAGCAGCCACCGGCTCTGACCTGGACCACGCGCTAGGCGCCTCCTGGCAGCCCGTTCTGCTCCCGAAGGCCCCGGCTTAGGCAGTCTGGGATGCGGCCCTGGACACAGGGCTTTATGCAGCTCCGAAGTGATCCCAGCACGCAGCCCGCGTCAAGCTCAGCACTCGGCAACCATAGGCACCCAACAAGGGGCCGCAGCCATCAGTAACGGCAGCTCCAACGCCCAGAGAACTCACGGAGCAGACATACATCAGGTACTCCAGGTACACCAGCGATTCAGGATCATCCCCATGGCAGCCCTCCTTCCTCCAAAGGACTTTTTCCCACTCTCCTCAGATGAAGACACGGAGGCCTGAGCGCTGGGGGTCGCCCGGGGCCGCACAGCCGGTCAGAGGCCAACCCTGGGCAGAGCCAGGCCACACCCTCCCTCAAGGATTTACAGTCTCCCCAAAGTAACCGCAACAAGGGACCCTCCCGTCACCAAATTTCCTTTCAGTCACTTCCGTTTGTGCTAATTCTGGCCCAACCGTTCATTATATTTTCACAATTCTTATCTTGGTGTGTATTTTTTGACCCTAAAAACCCTAACTCCATTCCATCAACATTTTGTATATGCAGATTTCTAGCACAGTAAGTCATAAAATGTGCCTCTCCTGGCAACACAAAAATGTCTTCCTGTTGCTTTTAAGACCACCGATTGATGCTGCTGCCTGGATATCCACTTGCAGGCATTCCCGAGCCTCAGAACGTGAACTCGCAAACGCTCAGGCACCAGCTGTCTTAAGCCTAAATCTGCTTTCCACCAAAAGGGTGGCATTAGATGGCGTCTCATTTTACATATTTTCATTTTTATAACCACATTCCTGGGGTTTGAAGCTACTGTAGGTGGGTGAAGCAAGGAGTGGAGAAGAGCCGGTGCTGAGGACGGGCTGATTTACGGGGACAGGAGCCTGCAGTCGCCACAGCAGAGCCTGTAGGGATGAGGCAGAAAAGCCAGGGACAGCGCTGTGGGGGCAGCTCTGACTCCTGAAGCATGTGCACACACGTACACACACAGACACACACACGTACACACACACAGACACACATGTACACACATAGACACACACACGTACACACAGACACACACACGTGCACACACAGGCACATACACACACAGACACACACACACGTACACACAGACACACACGTACACACACACACAGACACATGTACCAGCGCTGTGGGGGTGGCTCTGACTCCTGAAGCATGTGCACACACACGTACATGCACACACACACGTACACACTCACAGACACACGTACCAGCACTGTGGGGGTGGCTCTGACTCTTGAAGCATGTGCACACACATGCACACACAGGCACACACACACAGACACGTGCACACACAGACACACACACGTACACACACACACAGACACACGTACCAGCACTATGGGGGGTGGCTCTGACTCCTGAAGCATGTGCACACACATACACACACAGACACAGACACACACAGACACACAGACACAGACACGTACCAATGCTGTGGGGGTGGCTGTGACTCCTGAAGCGCATACATACACACACACATACACCAGCGCTGTGGGAGTGGCCTCTGACTCCTGAAGTGTGGGCACATACGTACACACACACGCAGACACACACACACGTACACATAACACACAGACACACATACCAGCACTGTGGAGGCAGCTCTGACTCCTGAAGCACGTACACACACGTACACACATACACATACCAGCGCAGTGGGAGTGGCCTCTGACTCCTGAAGTATAGGCACACACACGTACACACACAGACACACACACACGTACACACAACACACACACATACACGTACCAGCGCTGTGGGGGCAGCTCTGACTCCTGAAGTGCATACACACACACACACACACACACACATACACATTCCAGTGCTGTGGGGGTGGCCTCTGACTCCTGAAGCATGTGCACACACACGTACACACACACACAGACACACACACGTACACACACACAGAGACGCACACACGTACCAGCGCTGTGGGGGCGGCTCTGACTCCTGAAGTGCATACACACACACAGGCACACGCACACGTACCAGCACTGTGGGGGTGGCCTCTGACTCCTGAAGCGTGCACACATACACACCTACAGGCATATGTGCATGGACGTGTGTGTACACACACAGCACACACACACACGTGCTAAAGTACCTGTTTCCCTGAGATAGGGCCACACTCAGCACAGAGCTCACCAGGAGTCCCTCCCAGAGATGCGCTCCCCCCCACCACGTGACCCCGGAATGGCCATGCGTGCAGGGTGCTCACAGCACACATGTGCTCACGGTGCCCGTGGCTTCGCGGCCGGCTGTGCCAATCACGTTTGCTTCATCTCCATGGCTTCTCTGACCATCATTCCACACTGTGGTGGGCGGAGCGGTGCCTCCCAACAACGTTCCATCCTAGACTCCAGCATTGGTGAATGTGTCATGCTACATGGAAAACACAATTTAGGCTCCAGACGAAATGAAGGCCGCGGCTGAGCTGACCTGAGAGGGGAGATTGTGCCGGGTCTGAGGTGCCAATGGGTCCTTAGAAGTGGGAGAGGAAACAGGTAGGAATCGGGGGGACGTGCGTGAGAAGGGCTGAGCCCCATGGCCGGCTCTGCAGGTGGAGGAGGCAGCCTCAAGCCACAGAACACAGCCGCCTCTGGAGGCTGGAAGAGGCCTGGGGCTAGGGGAGGATTCTCCCTGCGGCCTCCAGAAGGAACCAGTCCTGACGACAGCTAGAGTTTTAGCCCAGTGGGACTCTTTTCAGACTTCCAGCCACAGAGCTGTAGGATAATAAATTTGTGTTGCTTTAAGCCACCAAGTGTGTGACAGTTCATTACAGCGGCAACAGGAAATCAGTCCCCACTCCAAGGAGAAGTTCAGACTTTGATAAATCGTAAAGAAGGGTCTGTAAACGAGAGGTCAGAACGAATGAGCTTCCAGGAGTGACTCCCCAGGGTGCCCTTTTCTGGGGCCACCCCCGCAGTGACCTGGCGTGAGGTCCAGCCAGAGCCAGCACAAGGGACCCGGATGGCCACCTGGTTAGGCACAGATCCAGCGCTCCCTACGCCCACTTCCAGCTACAGACTCCTGGGACTTCACAGGAAACCCTGCTGGCCACCGCCTGCTCCTGCCTGGAAGCTGGAGTTGGGAGTCGGTCAGGGCTGCTCTGTGCTCCGGCCAGACTTGTTGCTTCACCCCATGAGAGTGGCTTCGTCCCAGTCCCGGCCACCCCCTGCCAGCCCCAGCCATGGTCGCTGCCCTCCCAGCAGACCTGCCTCTCTCTGGGGACGGCTTGTGTTTCCGTGTGGGGTCATGCCGTCCGTCCAATCCCTCACACAGATCACCCACCCCAGTGCTCTCCCTGTATGGGCCACGCAGCCCCTCGGCCCCTCACACAGATCACGGCCCCAGTGCTCTCCCCAATGGCCATGCAGCCCCTCAGCCCCTCACACAGATCGCGGCCCCAGTGCTCTCCCTGCATGGCCATGCAGCCCCTCAGCCCCTCACACAGATCACGGCCCCAGTGCTCTCCCTGCATGGCCACGCAGCCCCTCGGCCCCTCACACAGATCACGGCCCCAGTGCTCTCCCCGCATGGCCACGCAGCCCCTCGGCCCCTCACAGATCACGGCCCCAGTGCTCTCCCCGCATGGCCACGCAGCCCCTCGGCCCCTCACACAGGTCACGGCCCCAGTGCTCTCCCCAGTGGCCACGCAGCCCCTCGGCCCCTCACACAGGTCACGGCCCCAGTGCTCTCTCCCTGCGTGGCCATGCAGCCCCTCGGCCCCTCACACAGGTCACGGCCCCAGTGCTCTCTCCCTGCGTGGCCGCGCAGCCCGTGCGTCCCTCACAATCACCCCCCATGCACTCTCTCCTCTCCTGAGCTTCGCAGCCCGTGAGGTCACCAGCGTCGTCATGCCGGCGGCTCAGGGCCATGGCAGCAGATGCCGGCTTCCCCTTAGAAACATCCCAACCACACAAACAGCCTGTTCCCTCACCTCCTCACCTCCTAATCCTGGAAAGGGAGACTCAGAAGTTCCAAGTGCAACATTCCTGGGCTCTAAAAATAATTTACAGAGAGGCTGCGTGGGCCGGAGCACCAAGCCCAGGGCTGGGGAGGCCGCGGCTGGGCCATGAGAGGTGTCGGGCGCACCCCGTGTGTGGAGCCAGGCCCCTCTTTGCGAAGCTGGGGATGGCCCAGGTGGGCTCCTCACGGCCCAGCTCTGATCCTGATGGTCTTACACCCAGATAGGACCTGGGCACCGTGGGCATCACACTACAGCTGCAGCGCTGAACTGTTTTATCCATGAGACAACCAGCAGGCAGGAGAGGGAGAAACATGTTTCAAAAGAAAGCGACGTCAGGTCGGGCGACAGCACAGTGCACTGCCCCGGGAGCGCGGGGAATGTGGATGGGACTGGAGGGGGCTGGTGTTAAGCACATTATGTGAGTAGACACAAGATTAGAGGAGCTGAGTTAACGCAGACAGGAGAAAAGTTTGGTGAAATTCGACATAATATTTACAGACATTTTATCTTAATTCTCGAAGTGCCTTAAAATTTTGATATTTCTATCGAATGCTTTGGGGTCACAATATGATGTTGTCTTTAAGAGAAATTCTGAAACCAAACGAGGGGGAGTCCAGGACATGGATGTCAGCCTGATGTACTCCACAGATGACATCTAAAACCACCACCGCACTGCTGCTCTTCCCTCATGGTGGAAATGATGGCAGCCACGAGGGGGTTAAATTCACTCCACTCCAATCCAGTGAGGGGAAACCACGTCATCCGGGTGCCCGCTGCCCCGCAGGGATCCACACGCAGGCGGGCAGAGCCAGGTGACCCCGGCACCCGGGGAGGGGCTGCTCCCAGAAGGGCCTGGCGCAGCATTCACCAGACGTGCCTGCTTGGAGTAGGTCCCTGGCAAGGCAGGTGCCACTCAACCTTCTGCCAAGGATAACCACGGCTCCTGCATCCATGGAGCGCGTGGGCAAGCGTGTAGGAGACCAAGCAGACCCATACGTGGGAAGTCCCTCTTTGGTGCTCAGCTGGCCACCTGAGGCACCTGCCACTCCAGTGTGTCCTCCATCTCCCAGGCTGGCCTGCCCTTCAGACTTTCCAAGACTTCAGAGACCCCCAAGTCTGCCCTGATTGTCCCATCCACTGGCCACCTGCAGAGAAGCCCTCTTTCACCAAGTTTCTCAGAGCCCACGCTGCAGGTTGCTGAGGGCTTCAGGCTGCTGGGGCAGAGCTGGAACCTGGGCGCGTGCCGGCCCCACCGGTCCCGGTCTCACAGGCGGGTCTCAGGCTTCACGCCTCCCTTAGTGTCAGTGGCATCACCCCGTCATCCTAAACACGGCCAGCTCAGTCGCTGATAAGCTGAGGGACAGAATAAAGGAACTTAGAAAAGACCCCCAAGCTGATAGTTGCTCTGGAAGCTCCCACTGTGCCCAGGTCGAGGCTGCTGTCCCCTCCCAGCTTCTCTCAGGACCAAAGCCCACCCCCAGAACGGATGCCTCAGCAGAGGCGCAAGAGAGCTCTTGGTCCCACAATCTAACCGTGAAAGATCCAGAAAGTTAAAATACATCTCTTCACACACATGAAGCACTCAGGACTGTGGTTGTCACAATTCCTAGTGCTCCACAAATTGTAGTTACTACTTCTCAAAAAAAAAATGTGGGGGGCAGGGAAGGGGCTCTGCCTGGACACTTATCTCCCTCAGGTCTCCTGAGCATGTGACTCCCAGGAATGGGGTGACCAGCGTTTCCCAAACATTCAAGCTGCGGACACTCTGGCAGGGAGCTCTGAGCAGAACGAGGGATCCACCACACTCCCTTTGGGAAACGTGCCGCGTTCACATGAAGACTTTTGCAGGAAGCCAGGACATCGTCCAGACGGAGCTGCCAGCGCGGGCTCCTTGCTGAGGTGCCCCGAGGTCAGGAGGTGGGGAAATGCTGGTGTCTTTAATGGGCACATGGGAGGGAGAACCCTGCATCCTCCCGGACACCGCCCCAGGGGACAGGAAGGGCCGCTCTGTTCCGGCCCAGCGTCCACTCTCGCCAGCAGTTCTGTGCCGTCTGCTGGGAAGTGCAGCTTGCGCAGGGCCTGGTCCAAGCCCACGATCTCTCCAGCCATTCCCTCACAATAGTGCTGAGGCAGCTGCCACCTGGGCAGAGACTCCGGATGCGGGGCCAGCCCAGTTGTGGCTGGTGTGGAGGGTTCGGGAACACCAGGCAGCTTTGTGGCCACTGCTTGTTCAGAGCAGACGTCCCCGGGTGCCGACGTGGACAGGCTTGGGCGCCGGCTGCTTTTGACACGGAGACCCAGGAGGGAGCACAGCCTCGGCCATTGCTGACCCCAGCGTCTCCAGGGCCAGCCCCAGCTCTGCCCTTTGGAAAGGAGGGGGCCTGGTCTAGCTGGAGCCACGGCCGGTGCCACTTGGATTTCACACCCTGGCCACGGTCCCCACGGCCCATCCCTTGCTGTGACCTACAACGGCTTGTCCAACCCCTCTGCATGGTGGAGTGCTGCAGTGGAACAGGAGTGGCCGCCAGGCCGGTTCTGTTGGTTTAGCTGGGGTTGTTACTGCCTGTTCAGGGTTGTTACTGCCTGTTCAGGGTTGTTACTCTCTGTTCAGGGTTGTTACTGCCTGTTCAGGGTTGTTACTGCCTGTTCAGGGTTGTTACTGCCTGTTCAGGGTTGTTACTCTCTGTTCAGGGTTGTTACTCTCTGTTCAGGGTTGTTACTGCCTGTTCAGGGTTGTTACTGCCTGTTCCGGGTTGTTACTGCCTGTTCCGGGTTGTTACTCTCTGTTCAGGGTTGTTACTGCGTGTTCAGGGTTGTTACTGCCTGTTCAGGGTTGTTACTGTCTGTTCAGGGTTGTTATTCTCTGTTCAGAGTTGTTACTGCCTGTTCGGGGTTGTTACTCTCTGTTCGGGGTTGTTACTCTCTGTTCGGGGTTGTTACTGCCTGTTCCTGGTTGTTACTGTCTGTTTGGGGTTGTTACTGTCTGTTCGGGGTTGTTACTGTCTGTTCGGGGTTGTTACTCTCTGTTCGGGGTTGTTACTGCCTGTTCGGGGTTGTTACTCTCTGTTCGGGGTTGTTACTCTCTGTTCGGGGTTGTTACTCTCTGTTCGGGGTTGTTACTGCCTGTTCAGGGTTGTTACTCTCTGTTCAGGGTTGTTACTGCCTGTTCAGGGTTGTTACTGCCTGTTCAGGGTTGTTACTGCCTGTTCAGGGTTGTTACTCTCTGTTCAGGGTTGTTACTCTCTGTTCAGGGTTGTTACTGCCTGTTCAGGGTTGTTACTGCCTGTTCAGGGTTGTTACTGCCTGTTCCGGGTTGTTACTCTCTGTTCAGGGTTGTTACTGCCTGTTCAGGGTTGTTACTGCCTGTTCAGGGTTGTTACTGTCTGTTCAGGGTTGTTATTCTCTGTTCAGAGTTGTTACTGCCTGTTCGGGGTTGTTACTCTCTGTTCGGGGTTGTTACTCTCTGTTCGGGGTTGTTACTCTCTGTTCGGGGTTGTTACTGCCTGTTCGGGGTTGTTACTGCCTGTTCGGGGTTGTTACTCTCTGTTCGGGGTTGTTACTGCCTGTTCGGGGTTGTTACTGCCTGTTCGGGGTTGTTACTGCCTGTTCGGGGTTGTTACTCTCTGTTCGGGGTTGTTACTCTCTGTTCGGGGTTGTTACTCTCTGTTCGGGGTTGTTACTCTCTGTTCGGGGTTGTTACTGCTTGTTCGGGGTTGTTACTGCCTGTTCGGGGTTGTTGCTCTCTGTTCGGGGTTGTTACTGTCTGTTCGGGGTTGTTACTGTCTGTTTAGGGTTGTTACTGTCTGTTTAGTGCTGTGAGATGCTGCACAGGGGGCCCACAGCTCTGGGTACCAGAAGGGGCCACATGGATGCTCAGTGTCAGGCCCCCTGTGTTGTGCAGACCTTTCTCTTCACAAACACTCTCACATGTATTTAGCATGTACATGGGCTGCATCAGCACTGCCCTCAACACACATTAGGAAGCCAGTTCCTGAACATAGCCCCCTAATTACAGCACCAGGGAGTTTATTGACAAACTGGCCCCTCACCTTACTGAAAAATTTACACAGACACAGCCCTCAAACATCTTAGGTCACCCACTGAATTTCTAGGCAAGGACCTGTTTTCTCTCCAGGGAAGCCGTGCGGGCCCACATTTCAGTGCTTCCGAATCAGCTCCAGCCATCCCCGGAATGACACAGCTGAGCAGCTGCCCTGCCATGCCCACTCGTCCCTGCCCCTGACTCTGCCGTAGCTGGCTTGGGGGAGGCAGGGGGCATATAAACGTGAATTTGCAGCACGCCAGGCGAAGATGATAGTTGATTAGCAAGTACTTTCATAAATCCAGAGTGAGGCGGCAACAGAAAAATGGCTGAAATGGCCTCACTGACTCACTGCCCCTTTATTCAACAACATCTGTGGTGCCTCCCGCGAGGCAGGCGCTGCGCAGGTGCACGGGGAAAGGGTTCCGCGTGGCCAGCATCTCTGCGCGCCACACCTTCCACAAGGCAGCACTTCTTACCCCAGTTCCCCCTGTTGTCTTCCAGGGCCAGTCTCATTTCAGCTTAACATTCCTAGACCAGCCTACAACATCCTAAATAATTTACCCCAAAACCTCAGTCTGCCTGTCTCTGTCTTAAGGACACCAGCAGACTCATAACATGAGGCAACCCTTTCTCTCTGATGATGTAAAGCTGCTTAATTTTTTACTGGCTAGGTCTGCTCTCCCATGAAATATTTATTCCCACGTGGCCCCAGAGCATTTCTTTCCTTGGAAAGCAGCCCCCACCTCTGCCACCCCAGAGAGGAGACATCGGAGCTCTCAGGAGGGGTTGACTCAGAGAGGAGAGGATGGAGGGGAGCTGTATTGTTGGGGACCAGGCTGGGGTCTCAGGGCCTGAGCCCCCTTCCCTGACTTGCACACAGCTCTGGCCTGAGGCAGCCAGATGAGGTCATGGTCAACATGAATATTTAAGGAGATCGTTTTAATGTTCACACATGGATTGCTGCTGAAACGCAATCCCCCATCACCATAGGTGCTTCCTGGAAGCCCTGGAGAAATGGGTCTCTGTGGAACCAGGGCCGAGGGAGAGGAGAAAGGGGCAGGGCCCTGACCAGGACTCAGCTGTGAGGTGGGGCCCAGCAGGCTCAGGTGCCGTTCAGGAGCGCATTGTCTCAGGGAGATCCACACGGAACACCAAACAGCTTCATTTTATCATGCCAGCCCCTCCCGGTTTAGACCAGGAAAATTAATTTGTAAATGCTCTAGAAACAAATGAGAGAGAGAGAGAGAGAGAGAGAGAGAGACAGAAAGAGAGACAGAGACAGACAGAGAGACCGAGAGACAGACAGACAGAGAGAGACACAGAGAGAGAAAGACAGAGAAAGACACAGAGAGAGAAAGACAGAGAGAGACACAGAGAGACACACAGAGAGAGAGAGAAGCCAACACTAACCCTAGCTGCTTCTGCTGCTTCTGCCGTTTAGGAAGCTTGGCAGGAGAACTTCCACCTCCGCCTGCCCCTCGATCTTGACCTCCCTCTCTCTAGAACTTCCCAGTTTCTATTTCAACCAGAAGAGAAAATGCTGAGCCCTTACTGACCATGGGAGAGTCAGCTAGCTGCTCAGCTGCTCAGCCCCGCAGCCTCAGAAGGGGCAGAGGTCTCAGGCCTGCCGGCCTGTGGTGGCCTCCTTATTCTCCAGAGCCGTCCTGGGCCAGGGGCCGCCCAGCCCACTGCCCGAGCCAAGCACCCTCCCCCCTAGGGCCAGACCAAACCCCATGTGGGGTGAAGGCAGAGCCAAGCTGAAAACCAAGGAGAGGCTGTACCCAGGCAGTCCCAGCCACCTGCAAGGGACAGCGCCGTCCAAGATTCCATCGAGTATGAGACACCTTGGAATGTTATTTATGCAGATTCGTAAAACGTTTTATGCCCAGGGATTTGATGAGCCTTTGAAACATGATAACTAAATATAGAGAAGCCACAGAAGCAGAGAGAGGTCCACTTGGCTCAGGGGACGGCGCTGCTTCCCCGGGGTGGGGACCCTTAGCAAGTGCTGGCACTGGGCACCCACACAGCAGGAAGGTTCTCGCAGTCCCGGAGGCCGACGTGAGATCAGGCATCGGGCAGGGCCAGGCTCCGTCCGAAGGCGCCGGGAAGGGTCTGTTCCAGGCCTCCTCCTGGGCTTTGGCGGGCATTTTCTCCTGCCTCTGTGCCACCATCCATCTAGGCCCACCTGGGTCCACGCCCCTTTTATAAGGACACCAGTCGCACTGGTCAGGGGCGACCCCGTGGCCTCATCGTCACACACACCTGCAATGACCCTGTCTCCAAAGAAGTCACGCTCTGAGTCTAGGGTCAGGCCGCCCACCTGCGGATGTGGGGGCACAGGTTAGCCCATCACAGACCTGAGTCCGCCGCTGGGCCCAGCCACCCAGCCACGACCCACCCCCCAGCCTCCCTCGAGGAATCACTATGTTGTGGTTTCTTAGTGGGTGGATTCATGAGTTACCATCTGGGATTACAGGGTGCCCGCTGAGCAGCGTGACGGGGCGGGGGACACAGCGATCCCCAGAGCTGAGCACTGAGGGAGGGCACCTGGGCCGAGGGGGTCCTGGGGCGGCTGTGGGCCCAGCAGCATCCCGGCCTGGGGCAGAGCTGACCGACCCCTTATGCATGACCCGGCCAGGCGGCAAGGCCAGCACCCCCAAGACCTGGGCCGGACACCAGATGCCAGAGCTTCACGGAGCCCCTCACCCACCTGCTCACCCCAGCGGCTGGCACCAAGGCGCCAACAGCATCCCACAACTGGGGAGGAAAACCGGAATGCAGGCGCCCAGTGCCAGCGGGGCTCGCTGTGAAAGGAGAGGTGAGGCTGGGTCTGGATGTCGGGCAGGGGCAGCTGCCGCCGTTGGGGCCTGGGCTCCGTGGAAAGGGGCTCAGGGAAGGGCCCGTCGCACACCCCAGCGACACGTGCAGTGCTGGAGGCCCACGGAGCCGCGCAGGCTGGGGGAAGAGGTTGTGGGGCTGACCCCGAGGGACCCCATTTGGCAGGAACGTGGCTGCTCCTGGTGCCCCCGGAGGTCCAGAGCTCTCCCTGCAGTCGAGGTCTGCGCCCCGGGCCGCCCCCGCCCCGGCCCCCACCCTGATGAAACAGCGTCCTGTCGCCGCAGGGCCAGGGGCCTCCCAAGGAGAACTTCTGGGGACTCTTCCCACTCCCTTGCTCTGCGGCTACAGAGCCCCCCAGCCGGCTTGGGAGCGGAGAGGATTCTGGGCTCGGACCCTGGAGGGAGAACACAGCCCCCATGAGCTCTGAAGCAGCACCGGGCTGTGGCTCAGAGGGGCAGGCAGCTCCTTGTGAAAGAGGCCCTTCTCAGGAGTTCCCACAGACGAAGCCATCCCACTACACAAACAGCCCCTAACGACCCTTTTCTGAAACCAAATTTAAAACGAGACGGCAGGAAAATGGAAGGGGTCCTGCTCCCGCCGTGGCTTGCCTCACTCGTCAAGTCTCGGCAGCTGCTGCTCGCTTCTCAAGGTCGAAAGGAGCCCCCTGGACAGGACTCAGAGGACGACGGGGCAACTTTCCAATTTCAAAGAAAACCGCTGCCCTGCCCGGCGTGGGCCCTGCGGTGCCTGAGCCTCGCGGCCCGAGGCCTGCCCCATCCTCAGGGCTCCTCCCCAGCTCAGCCCCGTCCCGGACTCAGGGGGGCCCTGGAAGGGCGGGGGCGCCTGGGAAGGACGGGAGGGGTGGGGGCGGCGCACAGCGGCCAGGGACGGAGACTCTGGGAGCCGGGGCTGCCCACAGAGGGCAGGGAGGCCATGGCTTCCAGGCGGGGCTGCCCATGGGTTCTGTGTCCAGACCCAGGCGGGGCTCGACCCTGGTGCGTCCCCAACATGTTCCTTGGGGGCGCTGGAGGCTGCTGTTGCTGCCCAGAATGGCCGGACACCCCTGCCCGAGGCCTCCTTTCGCCCTGCGCCTCCCAAACGTGTGGAGTTGGGAAGAGGAGCGGGCCGGGAAGGAGGGCGCGGGGGAAGGAAACATGGAGAAATGAGGAAAACGTGTCGGTTCTAATAAAACCATGTCTCCCTGTTCCCGGGCAGGCAGCGGGGCAGCTGGCTCCGGAGGGGGCCGCCCAGCCTCGCCGGCTGTAAACAGCTATTACGGCTGATCAAAGGTGCTACGAGGACTTAATCACACGGCTTAAGGTGAAGGAAGTGAGAGGGGGCTGCGCACGACGGGGCACAAACGCGGCGTTCAGGTTTCCATGCACTGCGATTCCGCGTGCGGAGCGTCGGCCCCCGCCCTCGACAGCTGGAGTGGGGCCAGACGCCGGGACCCCAGAGTTCAGAGGGCCACTGCGGCCCACCCGACAGCCAGGTATTCACATGAGAGGGTGCGGGTTTCACCTCTCCAGGGGAAGGAGCCTCGCCCGACGCCAGGTGGTGAGCACGTGGAAGATGAAAACATCTGAGAGCGCCGTGCAAGATGGGGCGACGCAGGAAAAGCAAGGAGCGCAATTTCTCCTCAGATAGCAGAGGGGCAGCCGGCAGGGGAAGGAGCAGCCGGCAGGGGGAGAAGCAGCCGGCCAGCGGGGAGGAGCAGACGGCCAGGGGAGGGGGCAGGGGGAGGGGCAGCTGGCCAGGGGGGAGGAGCAGCCGGCCAGCGGGGAGGAGCAGACGGCCGGGGGAGGGGGCAGGGGGAGGGGCAGCTGGCCAGGGGGGAGGAGCAGCCAGCAGGGGGAGGAGCAGCTAGCCAGCAGGGAGGAGCAGCCGGCAGGGGGAGGAGCAGCCGGCCAGGGGGGAGGAGCAGCCGGCCAGCAGGGAGGAGCAGACGGCCAGGGGAGGGGGCAGGGGGAGGGGCAGCTGGCCAGCGGGGAGGAGCAGCCAGCAGTGGGAGGAGCAGCCGGCCAGCGGGGAGGAGCAGCCGGCCAGCAGGAAGGAGCAGACCACCAGGGGAGGGGGCAGGGGGAGGGGCAGCAGCCATGGGGGAGGGGCAGCCAGGCCAGGGGGGAGGGTCAGCCAGGCAGGGGGGAGGAGCAGCCGGCCAGCAGGGAGGAGCAGACCACCAGGGGAGGGGGCAGGGGGAGGGGCAGCAGCCATGGGGGAGGGGCAGCCAGGCCAGGGGGGAGGGTCAGCCGGGCAGTGGGGAGGAGCAGCCGGCCAGGGGGGAGGAGCAGCCGGCCAGGGGGGAGGAGCAGACGGCCGGGGGGGAGGAGCAGACGGCCGGGGGAGGGGCAGCCGGCCATGGGGGAGGGGCAGCGGCCATGGGGGAGGGTCAGCCGGGCAGGGGGGAGGGGCAGCCGGGCAGGGGGGAGGGGCAGCCGGGCAGGGGGGGAGGGGCAGCTGGTGGGGGGAGGGGCAGCCGGCCGGGAGGCATCCAGGGGAAACGGTGCCCTCCTCGCTGCCTGCCTCTTGGACAGAGCCCAGGCGGCCAGTTTCAGCCCTGAGTCCCACAGCCACCACCCTCTCTAGGCCACGGACATGGTCGTCTTGAAGGTTTCCTTCAGCACCCACACCCCTGGACCTTATGGCTGCTGTGCCTCCCCAGAGAGACGCTGGAGGGGGAGGCAGCCCCAGGGAGTCCTGGGGACAGAAAAGGAGAGCGACCTTTCAGGCGCACCCCAGATCACGCCACTCTCCTGATGAGATCTGAGCTGTTGTTTGTCGCTGCTCCTAGAACAAAATCCAGAGCCGCAGCTGCCCCCAAGGTGCTGAGACCCACCCGCGCCCCCAGGCCCACTACCCATGCCCTCGGCTCCTGGACACACTGAGGCAGCCCCTGGGGCTCGGGGCTCAGGCCTCAGCCGGAGCTCTGGCCCCGGGCCTTTGCACCGCGGCTGCCGCCATCTGCTCCTCCCTGGCACTGTGGGGCCGGCTCCTTTCTTCTTCAAGTTCTCTCACTGGACGCGTTGCCACCTCACACGGGACCCCTGACCCTGAGCTGGCCAGTTGGGGCCAAGTGACCCCAGCACCCAGGAAGTGGGCCCTCGCCCAGAAGCTGCTCTTTGTTTCTTACTAGCACCTAATCAATAAGTTGGAATGTACTTGGCAAAGCCGTGGCTTTCATTGACTGTCGACTTGTTCAACACCACATCCCAGGTCTGTCCATGCTCAAAGAAGAGTGAGTGCCTGACCAGAGGCAACCGGGGCATCCAGGCCTGAGCCACACAGACCTCTATGTCACACACACAGCTGGACTTCTCTCTGGCACATCCTGAGGCTGGCGGGCGTCGCCTTTGCAGGTGTATGAATACAATCTTCCCACCGTTACTCAGCAGGCACAGGTTCCTGGGGCTCTGCCCCTTCACTGGATGCAGGAGAAAGAACTCTGGGTAGGCAGGAGGGTGGCGGGCTCTGCCAGGGCCATGCTGGCCACGGGCAGGGCAGCCCAGGCCTCTCTGGGCCTGTTTTCTGTCTCATTTCTTCTCTCCCAAGTGTAACAGGATTGCAGAGTGGGGTCCTTTCCAGGTCTAAAATCATGTAGCCTCTTGTTTTCCTGCTGTGCACATGTGGGGAGGGAGATTCAGATTACTGTGCACAGCAGAGGTCTGCAAACAAGAAGACAGGGTGCCTTCGCCTAGGATCGTTCGGACTGCCACAGGCAAAATGACACATTTCCTGGTAAAGGTGACTGGCACGGCTAGGATCCTGTGCCCTCAGGAACCCAGCGAGCTGGAGCTGGAGCTGGTGTTCAGTAGCTGATGGCGTGGGGCTTCCCTGGCCGGGCCCATGCAGGTTTGCTTAGGCCAGTACACTCGTGTGGGGTCCACAATGCCTGAAGCAGGCACCCCCGCGCCCCATCCTTGTAGGTTTGTAATGTAAGCGCCTCCTCCAAGCAGCCCGGAAGCCGGCCAGGCCCTGAATGGGTTCTGGAGAGTCTTGCAGCCCCATCCAGCACCTGACCCAGGACAGGGCCACCCAGCTGTCCTCCCCAGCCCCATCCAGCACCCAACCCCACCCTGCATCAGCTGCTGTCCTTGGAACCAAGCTTGCGGGGTGGGGCAAAGGTGACCCCAGCACCCAGCACGGTGCCAGGCATGGAACTGACACGTGATGCCCGTCTGTTTAACGAGTGAACAAAGGCACCAGAGGCTTTCTTCCCTTGAACACCAATCTTCCAACCTAGATTAGCAGCCGAGCGAGAGGCAGCGTCTGAACAGCACCCTGGGATCAGGCAGCGCATGCTTCCCAGGTGTGTCTTGCTCGTTCACTAAACAAATATTTGTGCTTGGCACCAGTTGATATGTTGGCATTGTGTTTCATCTGATTGTGTGTTATTTAAAAAACTCCTATTACTAAATCCATTAAGCAACCAAACTGCTAGAGTCACTAGATTAAAATGCATGACACACAACTACAGCAAAATGTCAGGAAATGCAAATCCAGGCAGGCGTCCTCAGACATATCAGCTATGAGGAACCTCTCTCTAGGAGATCTGTGTTTTCCTCCCAAAAGAAGATCATCTTTCCAGAAAAAGAGGATTTTACAGTCAATTTACTAACATAAGTTTGTCTCCTTCTGGGGACTTATATACGTTAGTACATAATTGGTGTCTTTATTGATGGCTGTAAGAACCAATACCTCCAAAATAAACAGAATTAGTACAATAGTAAAGCCATTTAAAAACACATGCTCCACTTTATAGAATATAACTTATTAATCACATTTTGAAAGAATAGAATGCATTCACTCTTAAGATTGCAAGCTGAGCATATGCTGAAGTCTTTCCCCATATGCACATCAAACTCTGAAATGATAGGAAAAAATAGTAAACATACGGAGAGGCATCTGGAAAAACAAAGAACAGGAATTCTCTGAGAATCAGCAGCTCTCGGGAAACCCGGACAGGTTCCATTAAAGATGCAGCTGCTGTTCCAATATTCGCCTACTCCTGGACTGGCTCATGGGAGCACACAGCCACTCCAGGAGTTCCACGCCAGGGAGGAAGGCAGGCAGGTGCATCCTGGAGAGCACACGGGAGTTCCCCGGGTCCCAGTAGAAGGGGCTGGCTTTCCAACTGCTACTGATCCCCTTACCCAGGCTGGGAAGCTGGCAGAGGGGTCAGGACCAGGCAGAGCAGCAATTGGGCCAGGGAGAGGAGGCCACGCCAGAGATGTGCTGGGGAAGCATGAGCCAGCCCAGAGAGCAAGGTTCAGAGGTCAGAGGCCACTCATCTCCCACTCTTCCTGGGATAACCCAGAACTCAAGCCCCAAAAGGTGACTTTTCTGGCAGGCTGTGTACAGGGGAATAACTACCTCAAAGACGACCCCACAGTCAAATACAGTCAGACATCTGAAGCATCAACACCATGAAGACGAGATTACCAAAGAATTTGCATTTGAGAAAACCGAGCTAATAGCACCACCAAAACAGAACCCTTAAAGTATAAGCAATAGCCTCAGAGAGCCAAAAGGAACTTGCAGTATCTGTGACTCAAGAATGGAAAGTTATGAATAAGGACCAATTAGAAATACAGGAAATTAAGGATACAATTGTTGAAACTTAAAAATTCAAATTATGCTTTGAATTTTAGAATGAATATAACAGCACTGTGAGTAAACGAGCTTTAAAAACAAACAGAGAGATTTTTCCAGAATGTCAGAAATCTAGATGGTGTAAAAGTTGAAAGACATGAAAGATTAACTGAACACACATGTTCGCTCTGGCTCTTGGAGGAGAGCGTGGAGAAGTTAGAACGCCAGCCCATGGAGGGATGGCGCAGCTGTAGGCACTTCCTCTGCACTTTGACGGGAATACATTAGTGAGGTGTTTACTGATGGTCTTCGTCCCCGCCCCACTCACCTAATTCTCTAACGTAAGAGGCCTCCAAAGTGATCACGCTTATGTCCCAGTACCAATGTTGCAGGCTCTGGAGAGGAGTGTGCCCAGCTGGGAGGGACATTGACACCCACTAAACATGGACACCTGGGCCACTGCGCTGGCACCAGGAGAGGCAGCGTGTTTATGGTTGATTGACAGGAAGTTGGGTGGGAGCACAGTTTTGCTATCCTCTTCAAACACACACAAAGAGGTGCGTGGGGCACAGGTCAGCACTGGGTGGATGTGGTGGCTTGCCCTGGGTCAACTGGGTTAGCTGGGAGGGTGGTGAAAGAGGAACTTTGCATGTAATCTGCAGGCAGATGTGGGGCGGCGGTCGAGACCCTCCGGCAGGGCAGGGCAGAGGCACCTCACAGGTTCCCATGGGCATCACTGTCCCTCGCAGCATCCAGCTCCTCTTCCCAGCGGTGCCCTAGGCTCACGAACAGAGCTTTGGCTGCAAACTGCGGAGGCCACAGCCACACAGAGCACAGCCTCCCTCAGGCCTCCCTTGAGCTCCTGCTTCACCTGAGAGCTGGGGACACCTTGGATTCTCATCCTGGCTGGAAGCACCGTGTCTGTCCCCAGCTTTCCTCCCAGACCTCCACACCCAGCTCCACAACTCCTGTAGCAAAGACCTCACCCAGTAACGCGGATTGATTAGGGACTGCGCTCCACACTCCCATGGACCCCTGACTAAGACACCAACAAGTACTTGTTGATGGTCTAGCTTGAAAGGCACTATGCGAGGAGCTGGGAACTCGAAAAAGGACCAGATGACGCTTCTGTCTTTAAGGAGTTTGTCCTTTATTATGCTTATGGTCCAAAGGCTCTGCTAGGATGGGTACGAAGAACTCCTTTTCTTGTTCCATGATTGTCCGTGCTGTCAGGGCTGCTGCTGTCATGTTCTGTAAAAGCTGCTCACGCACCCATTGCTGGCAAGGACTTAGAGAAGCTGGAATCACTCATGGGACTGTGGGTCGCTGCCACTGCTTTGGAGCTCCTTTCTAGTCTCCACTACAACTGAACCTTTAGTAGATGGACACCCTGCAGTCCGGCAGCTCCACACCTAGAAACCATGCTCACAGGAATTTTCCTGGGAGTGCTGCCCTCCTCATAGCCAAAACCTGCTGGAAGCCACACGGATGCCAATCAATAGTAGAGGGATGCCTTCTGTATCCTCCACAGTGAGAATCCACACCTACACCCACAGGCAGGAACACGCACAAATCACACACAGGAAACAGCAAGAATCCACACCTGCTAGTGGGAACACACGGAAATCATACCCAGGAAACAGAATCCACACCTGCAGGCAGGAACACGCACAAATCACACCCAGGAAACAGTGAGAATCCACACCTGCAGGCGGGAACACACACAAATCACACACAGGAAACAGTGAGAATCCACACCTGCTAGTGGGAACACACGGAAATCATACCCAGGAAACAGAATCCACACCTGCAGGCAGGAACACGCACAAATCACACCCAGGAAACAGTGAGAATCCACACCTGCTGGCAGGAACACGCACAAATCTCACCCAGGAAACAGTGAGAATCCACACCTGCAGGCGGGAACACACACAAATCACACCCAGGAAACAGTGAGAATCCACACCTGCTGGCAGGAACACGCACAAATCTCACCCAGGAAACAGTGAGAATCCACACCTGCAGGCGGGAACACACACAAATCACACACAGGAAACAGTGAGAATCCACACCTGCTAGTGGGAACACACGGAAATCATACCCAGGAAACAGAATCCACACCTGCAGGCAGGAACACGCACAAATCACACCCAGGAAACAGCAAGAATCCACACCTGCTAGTGGGAACACACGGAAATCATACCCAGGAAACAGAATCCACACCTGCAGGCAGGAACACGCACAAATCACACCCAGGAAACAGTGAGAATCCACACCTGCTGGCAGGAACACGCACAAATCTCACCCAGGAAACAGTGAGAATCCACACCTGCAGGCGGGAACACACACAAATCACACACAGAAAACAACGAGAATCCACACCTACATTTGCAGGCAGGAACACGTGGAAATCACACACAGGAAACAGTGAGAATCCACACCTGCTGGCGGGAACACGGGCAAATCACACACAGGAAACTGTGACTCCACACCTGCTGGCGGAACACGGGCAAATCACACACAGGAAACAGTGAGAATCCATACCTGCTGGCGGGAACATGCAGAAATCACAAACAGGAAACAACGATAATCCACACCTACACCTGCAGGCACGAACATGTGGAAATCACACCCAGGAAACAGCTGGAATCCACACCTGCAGGCAGGAACATGCGGAAATCACAGCGAGAATCCATACCTGCTGGTGGGAACACGCGGAAATCACACACAGGAAACAGTGAGAATCCACACCTACACCTCAGGCAGGAACATGTGCAAATCACACAGAGGAAACAGCGAGAATCCACACCTACCGGTGAGAACACACGCAAATCACACACAGGAAATAGCGAGAATCCACACCTGCAGGTAGGAACACACACAAATCACACCCAGAAAACAGCGAGAATCCACACCTGCAAGCGGGAACACACACAAATCACACAGACAAAACAGTGAGAATCCACGCCTACACCTGCAGGCAGGAACACGCGTAAATCACACACAGGAAACACTGAGAATCCACACCTGCTGGTGGCAACACGCATAAATCACACACAGGCAACAGTGAGAATCCACATTTGCAGGCAGCAACAAGCGTAAATCACACATAGGAAACAGCGAGGAAGAGACCAGAGGCACACGGATCATATTGTTCGATTCTGTCTACGGAAAGTTCAAAATCAGAAAAAACTGATCTACAACATCAGAAATCAGGCTGCTCCAGGTGGGAGACAGGGGCACATGGTGACACTCCGGGGAAGGGACCAGCTCCCGGTGGCATCAGGCTTCCTCGCGCAGGTGCTCGGCTGTGTGCTTTGAGAGCTTCGCGTTGTGCACTCAAGATTCATGCTCTTTCCTCTTCAAACACAAAAGTGTATTTCCCTGAAGTTACCCCTCTTTTTCTAATCTTTTTATTTTGTGCCCTAAAAATGTGTTGGCTTGTCATCATCCTCTAGTACCCAGTCACGGTGAACAGGCACATCCCCGCAGTTCTCTTTGTGTTTTTCATGACAGAGGGCATTGTGCGCTCAGGATCTTCACAGAGATCTTTTGATGGTGGTGGTGGTAAAAGGAAAACCTTAGACAAATTAAATTGAACAATGTTTAACTCAGCAAAGAACAATTCTGAACCAGGCAGCTCAGAACCTTCAGAAAGACTCCAGCATAGCCACTTGGTCAAGAAGGTTATGGACAGAAAAAGGAAAATGAGGCACAGAATGCAGGGGTGAGGCACTGAAACTGCCAGGTTGGTTTCAGCTCTGCGTTTCCCTTATTTGAACACAGTTTGAACAGTGGGCCATCTTTGATTGGCCAAAACTTGGTGATTGGCACAGAGTAGGTTACAGTCTGTTTACAGACCCAGTTAGGTTACAGTTCACTATGTAGGGAGAAACTTTTCAAATAAGAAAAGAGGCAACTTTAGGCTAACTCAACAGTGGTGACAGTGATCCTGATGATGTTGGTAGTGGTGATGATGATGGTGATGGTGATGATGGTGATGACGATAATGATTAATGATGGTGGTGATGATGGTGATGGTGATGATAGTGATGATGATGGTGGTGATGGAGATGGTGGTGATGGTGGTGTTGGTGTCAGTGATGATGGTGATAGTGATAGTGATGATTATGGTAATCATGGTGGTGGTGATGATGGTGATGATGTTGGTTATGATGCTGATGGTGATAGTGATATGGTGATGGTGATGATGGTGGTGGTGATGGTGAGGTGGTGGCAATGATGGTGGTGACAGTGGTGGTGATGTAATGGTGATGATGGTGATGGTGGTGGTGGCAGTGATGATGGTGGTGGTGGTGGTGATGTGGTGATGGTGATGATGGTGGTGATGATGA
Source organism: Pongo abelii (assembly GCF_028885655.2). Taxonomy (NCBI): domain Eukaryota; kingdom Metazoa; phylum Chordata; class Mammalia; order Primates; family Hominidae; genus Pongo; species Pongo abelii. Next base: position 172,182,529 of record NC_071990.2, read on the forward strand.
TGGTGGTGGTGGTGGCAGTGATGATGGTGGTGGTGATGTGATGTGATGATAATGGTGATAATGGTGATGGTAAGGTGGTGATGGTGATGACAGTGAGGGTGGTGATGGTGGCAGTGATGATGGTGATGGTGACGTGGTGATGGTGATGATGATGGTGATAATGGTGATAGTGAGGTGGTGATGGTGATGACGGTGATGGTGGTGGTGATGTGGTGATGGTGATAATGGTGATGATGGTGATTTGGTGATAGTGATAATGGTGATGGTGCTGATGGTAATGGTGAGGTGGTGATGATGATGATGGTAATGGTGAGGTGGTGGCAATGATGATGGTGATGGTGGTGATGATAGGGGTGATGGTGATGATAGGGAAGATGGTGATGGTGGTGGCAGTGATGATGGTGGTGGTGTGTGATGTCATGATGATGGTGATAATGGTGGTGGTGGTGGCAGTGATGATGGTGATGGTGATGATGATGGTGATGATGGTGATGGTGATAGTGATGGTGATGATACTGATGATGATGGTGGTGATGATGATGATATTTATCTCAGTGCATGTGACAAAAATGAACTGAGAATACTAATGTGTTTGAATTATTAGATAAAAGATATAATTAAAATTCAAAATAGTGTTATTTTATGCCATGCTCCCAGCTCTAGCTGGATTTCTGAATTACAATTTGGATAAGCAATGCAAGAAGAATTATGGCACTCTTTGGGAAAACCACAGTATGCCCTTTTCCTACTGCTGGTCACTTTTATTTGTAAACACTTAGCAACAACTGGAAAGGATTTTAGACAGCGAAGCACCTCCTGCGACCCCCTTTTCATAAGTACATGAGAATTCTTCCCTAGGGATGTCACTGTCAAACACAGACAAACACATACCCACGGTGACAGCCAAGGAACACCTCTCTCATTTCCATTTTCCACTTGGTTATCCGGAGGGTTAGAAAGAAAAGCGAGGACAAGACAAGAGTGACAGCCCAGAAGCCACGCTCCTGTCAGCACTTCCCAAGCCACAGGCTGCTTTGTGTGCCTGGGCCCATTTGCATGGGGTGGTGCGGCCGGGTTTTTTCTGCAGTAGATACTGGGGGAGCATAACCAGAGGCAGACACCAAGGCCACAACCACAGCAATGGCCCGCCGGAGCCACAGGAGGGGCTGCTGATTCCAGGACTGCAGAAGGTGCCTGCCACAGGCTTCCTGTGGCCCTGGTAGTTTTCATGATTCTTGGTGACTGTTGTCTCTGTCTGTGGCAGAGGTGAACCTACAGCTGGCACATGTGGCAAGAGGATGAGACTTAAACGTATTCTCACTTCCAGAACGTACTGCAGCTAGGAGTGGGAGTCATCATCTGCCTTCTTCTTTTTTTTTTTTTTTTAATTTGAGACAGAGTCTCGCTCTGTCGCCCAGGCTGGAGTGCAGTGGCGCAATCTCGGCTCACTGCAACCTCCGCCTCCCAGGTTCAAGCAATTCTCCTGCCTCAGCCTCCCAAGTAGCTGGGATTGCAGGCACGTGCCACCACATCCAGCTAATTTTTGTATTTTTAGTAGAGACGGGGTTTCACCATGTTGGCCAAGATGGTCTTGATCTGCTGACTTCGTGATCCACCCATCTCTGCCTCCCAAAGTGGTGGGATTACAGGGGTGAGCCACCACGCCCAGCCTCATCCCGGCCTCATCTGCCTTCTTTAGGTCTTTGTCCTCACGTATTAACCAGTAAGCATTAAATAACTAATGATGTTTTTCCCAATAATCCTTGTGTATCTAAGGATGTTTATGATGTGTCTGCAACTTTTCAGAAGTTTAGAAAATATAATTATTATTACTCGACTCCTGGCAAGCAAGAGGAAAAAAGTGAATCACCCCTTCAATGGAGGCACCAGCTGCTCACCCGAGCATTTCCCCCGGGAACCCTTTGCCAGCCCCCATCCTCCTCCTGTGCTCCACAGCACACTGTGCAGACACCACACACACAGACTCTGTCCGTGTGTGCACACCCAGCTTCGGTCCCTGCGGTATCACCCACGCTTAGAGGCCGCCCAGCACTCAGTAAGTGCTGGCAGAATCGGGTACCGTTTTCTAGAAAATGTTGTATTTCTAACGCCTCTCTTTGTTCTTTCATTTGCATCAACAATAAAATATTCTTAGGCCAGGGATGCCCATCCCCTCAGGCAGAATTCTGATCACATGATACCTCAATAAAATCTATGGGACCTTGTTAAACGTCCCATTGTCACTGGCAGGCAGGACTCGGACACTGAGATAAACGGTGCCCACCGTTCCCCTCACAGAACCAGCATCTTCACTCACTGTCGGACATCCTACCGCTCGGCTTACCGTCCTGGCTCATGCAGCGATCCACGGAGGCCGAGCTACCGATGAAACCTCACCCGCCCCAGAGCTCACCTCCTTTACTTTGGGGAATGGCGGCAGTCATCAGCTTCTGGAGAAACAAAGAGAATTCAGGTGAAGTGCGGAGCCAGGAGCCCAGAGAACCCAGCTACCGGCTCCCTTTCTTCAGACATCTCGGCTTCCCTGGGACTGAGGCCAGCGTGAGCTGGAGATGTCCTCAAGGCCGCGTTAATCCTTCTCAGAGGCAGCAGTGGAGGGGGCAACGCGGGCTTGACCCAGCAACCAGCTCATCCAGCCCCTTCCGTTTCCTTCCTGCTCTCCCAAATCTGCCCTTCCTTTAAAGCGGGCACAGGCCAGGCTGGGCTCCAGACGCTGTCCCGGGTGAGCCACGGGGGGTCTGGTGGCAAGGCCATGGTCTCAGTCTGCTGGGGGCCTCTGTGTGGCCCACTCTCCCCCAGATCACTCACGGCACACCCTGCCTGGCAGGAAAGAGGGGCCTCTGCTGCCCCACCCCCATCTCTGACAAAGACACAGGAATCCTTGCCGGCATGCAGACCCAGCACCACTAGGAAAGGTGACACCTCACTGCAGGGACTGCAGGGGACTTGGGCTTGGGGAAGCCCACCGTGGTCTGCCCAGGAGGAAGACTGAGGGAGGCCTCAGCTGCTGTCTGGCCACACCCCTGGGGGCAGATTGCTCCTGGGCTACACCTGTGGCCGCATGCAGCCGACTCCTGGGCAGATGCCACCTCCTCCCCACTCCCCACACACACCTGTGTGCACACAAGTGGCTCCACCCTCTGTGGCCAGCTCAGGATACCCCCCGGGGGTGACAGAGTCCCTAGGTGTAGCCCCACGTGGCAGAACAGCCGCAGGGAGCTGAGCCCATGGGCCCAGGGGAGTTTGGTGCAGAGGCTGAGGTAGAGACATTGTGGGGAGAAACCTTACCAGCCAGAGCGAGGACCGTGCCAGGCCAGGCCTGCCTAGACTGCAGCCTGCCCCAGCACTCGCCTGAGACCTGGAGCTGAACTCCAGCCACACCCGAATGTGAAAGGCCAGGGTTAGGGTTAGGGTTAGCGAGCCTGCGGGAAAATCTCTTCTGCGTTAATGCTAAGAAAAAACAAAACCCAGCTTGCAGCGGGAGCCCAGCCAGCCCAGGACAGACCACACGCCCTGCAGGGGCTGAGCAGCGTCCACCCACCTGGAGACAATTGGGGCAGGAGGCCCTAATTACAAATGACACGTGGAACCCTGGGCTGCAGGTTTTCTGACTCCTCCCAGACAGCCAAGACCTGCTCCAGACCCCATGCCCACTTGGGTAAGCATGCAGTCCTCACTCTGGGGGGGCAGGGAGGGAATACCCCTACTCCACCGCCTGGCAGCCTCACACCCACCCAGCCCAGCCCTGATGACAGGATCAGGACACCTGGCTGGGTCCCCAGCCTCTAGGTGTCTGCTTTTTCTTCAAGTCCAACATTGTCCAGGCCAGGTGCTAACACAGCGGCGGGAACAGAACCTGCCCTGGCAGGGGCGGCAGGCAGCCCGCAATCAGGTTAGTGCGAATCTCACCTTGGGGTCACAGAACCCGGGCAGCCAGCCTTGCCAAAGAGGAGCTGGAGGCTCCTGGTGTAGGGGCCTCCCCTCCTCCCAGCCCGAGATGAGACCACCAGGAGGGGAGGCATGGACCGTGTTCCTGGCAACAGGCCCAGGGGACACCCGATGAGGGGCAGGCCCCCCCGCCCCCTGCCCCAACAGACGCTCCTGGGCCTTCCGGGGGAGGGTGCAGAACTCACGGGCAGTGGCCGCTGCTTTGCTGCCTTCCAGGGGAGGGTGCATAACTCACGGGCAGTGGCCGCTGCTTTGCTGCCTTCGCGTGAGGCTGTGAGGTCTACTCATGAAGCCCACTCGGTTGACGGCCACGTGTCCCACCTGAGGTGCGAGTGTTTCCTGGGTGAGAGCTTGCGGCTGTGACCCCCACAAGGAAGCATGGTGCCACCGTTCCTGCATAAGAAACAGCTGAGTGCCTACTAGACCCCAAATATGATTCCGCCAAGGCAGCCAGCTCCATCTCCACGCCAGGCCCTCTCCTGTCCTGCCTGGCCATGCTCTGGCCTCTCGTGCCCGGTCTGGCTCCTGTCTGCTCGTCCATGGCTGCCTGGATCCCGGGCCTCTTGTCCCTGAGCTGTGTCCCCTTCTTCCTCATCGGGAGAGCCCTACTTGCCTGCCTTTGGGGTCTCTACTGCCCGGTGAGGTCTGGGATGCTGCATCCTGGCTCCTGATTTACGCCACACAGCCACACCATCACCTCATCGTATGGTGTTATGGAGACTCTGCATTAGCAGTGAAGATGTAACACGTGCAAGGCCCTGGAACTAGAAAATGAGGCAGGAGGAATCCTACAGGGGACACCCGAAAGCCCGGCACCCGCAGTAAACTTCTGCTCCTCACAGCCAGCCTGGGAGGGACGTCGACAAGGACACCGTGCTGCAGGGCAGAGGCACCAGCCTCGCTGCTGGACTGGCCCTGGGGAGGCTGGTCGCACCATGCATGGTGAGAATAAAAATCCTGTCCTCCAAATTCAAGAAAGGACACACCTGATGGTTCTTTGGCCTTAGAAGCTGTGAACAAGTAAAACACAAAGGTGACTTAAACCCCGTCCCAATGGGTCAGCGACGACACTTCAGAAGCTTCTGTAAGGTGGGACCTTGCCCTTACCAGAGCCCCCTGCAGGGATCACGGCCCCCTTGCTTCTGAACCTTTGCTGGTTCTGGACTCCACGCTTCCTCAAAGGCCGGGCAATATCTGCTTTTTGCTGTGTTCAGAGACCGTGCCTTGGAGATACAGCTCTCTAGCTGTGCAAGTAATAATTCCCTTTCATTTCAGATGCTGGAATTGATTTCCTCCTTCCACAATGGCGGGGGGAGGCCAGCCAGGTCACACTTTCCCAGGGCCCAGGCCAGCTGACGGACCCAGGAAGCTGGAGTCAGAGGGCAGCGGAGCCCCACAGGCTGTTCTGTGCACTGGGAGCAGGACCCCTGGCTGAGCCAGCAGGACAGGATGGGCTCCAACCTTAGGGAACAGGTCTGGCCCAAACCAGCAGGTGGCTAAGAGCCTGGTTCCACCAGGGGCACAGGGGACAGCTGTAGCTTGAGTGGGAAGGACACTGGGCTGGGCTGGACTGGGGAGGAGAGCGGAGGAGGTTCTTCGTCTGTTCTGGGAATGGAGCCCAGTGCACCTCCAGGGTGCATGCCAGACCCAAGCTGGGGCAGGCAGGTGCACGGTGGCCAAGCTGGCCAGCCTGCTTGCAGGCACAGGGTTCCCCACTCCACGTCCAATCCAGGAGCCAGCTACGAGCCCCCTGTTTATTCCAAACAATTTAACATAGATGACAACTCCAGGTTAAAAAAAAAAAAGTGTTTTGCTATTAGTGGCAACGGAGCCATCCTATAGACAAAGAAAACCCATAGTTGAAATGCTAGATAAATACTATTTTCTAAGAGCCTCTTTCTTCTTCTCAGCCACACCAAGTGAGAGCAATTCAGGTGCTGGACCTCAAGCCTCAGAGAGGATTCTGCTTTCCGTGTAAGTTCAGGGATCTTCTGTCACCTCCCCACAATGTCCATCCACAGAGCTGCACCCAGGAGCTCAGGCCTGGCACGCATCGGGCCGGCTTCCTGTCTTCAAGACTCCATCATCACCTACTCCGGGGACCTGTTCCAAGCAACCCCGGGTCCATCCTCCTAGGGCCCACAGCCACTTGAGGCACAGGGACTGTGCAGTGCAAGCAGCCCCGGGTGCGTCCTCCTAGGGCCCACAGCCACTTGAGGCACAGGGACTGTGCAGTGCAAGCAGCCCCAGGTCCGTCCTCCTAGGGCCCACAGCCACTTGAGGCACAGGGTCTGCGCAGCTTCCTCACTGCTCCTGCCAGACAGCCAGCGCCGTCCCGACATGACCAGTGTCCAGCATGGCCTGGCACAGCCCAGAGGCACTGTCCATGCTGCTGGGCACGGATGTCACCAATGGCTGGGTGGGCTGCACAGCCCTGAAGGCAAAGTTCCAGGGTTGAGAACAAATATTTAAAAAAGGAAACCATATCTGGAGCCTACTAAGATTCAAAAAGCTTCATTTTACTCCATCTTCTTTCCATCTAACTTGGAAAGCACTGATTTAGGTCTGCAGACACCGAGTAGAATGTTTCACAAGCCCTATAAGATTTCAATGAAGTCTCAGGTGGAACAATCTATGCAGGCCTTTTCTAAATGCCCTTGAAGTGAAGCGTCTGTCGCTTGTTAATACCCAATCATTTCACATTCTATTTATCTCTCCTCCTCTTTCCCACCCCCACCCCTCAAAAATTATGAATTTGCCTTTTTATTCTAGGCAAAAAATAAATAAATAAATAAATAACACTATCTCATGGCCTTTTCAAATAAAAAGTCCCTCTTGCATAGAACATGCCTGCTCAACAATGTTACAAACCTGCTTCTGCAGGGCAAGCGCTCCCCTGCTTGGCCCACACCTGGGCCCTACGTCCACTCTGGTATAAAACACACAAGCCCACTACTCACAAAAGTGTCTGCAGGTCATGCAAGGCCACTAATGAGCAAGTCTCTGCCTGGCTTACCTGAGCAGGACACAGGTGGTCACCAAACCTAGGAGCATGCATCAAAGGGAGCCTTTCCAGCAACACTGAGCTCAGTTTTCTCACCAAAAATCCCAGCAGTCTTATAACCCATCCCTTTCTCTCTGACCTCTGCAACAAGGACACCCAAGAAGACAATGTTCCCAGGGGTCAGCAGACCATGCCTGTTCACAGATTTGCACATCATCCCATGGAGCAGGAGCTGGAGCCGCAGGGCCAGGTCAAAAACGAGGGTGCGCCTCTGCTCCAGACTTGGCAGCAGAGATTCTCAAACCTGCTGTGAGGAGACCGCAGTCTCTGAGATTCTCATACCTGCTGTGACGTGACGTCATCACAATGTGAACCAGTGCATGGGGTGGAACGTGGAGACCACAGGGGTCCTGGGTGAGTCTGGGACAACTGGCACCCTTGGCCACACCTGGCTGGCAGGAGAGATGGGCATTCGCCAAGTGCAGCTAAAGCAGATGGTGCCAGGTCCCCCGGGTGCACCTCGGTAAGAGCGGCTACTCTCTGGCTGTGCCTGTTTCTCAGAGGGCAAATCAGGAATGAAGAGGGAATGTACTGGCCACCAGGATAACCCAGGCCCTGCTCTCTTGGGACCACACAGGAGGCAGCCTCTGCAGAGTGAGGTCCTAGCTGGGGCCACAGCCTTGCCACACCGCAGTCCAGCCGCCCCTCACTCAACCCGTTCTTCCCAAAGAGGACACAGTGTCTGTCACCAGTGCAAGCTTTGAAGCCAGGCAGCCTGGACACCCAGCTCCTCCACTGGCCAGCCATGGCCCCTGGGACCAGGGTCTGGAGTCTCCAAGCCTCCATCCTCTTGCCATAAGGAGCTGGCGGTGTTTGATCTCTCAGAGAGCTGTGATGACCAAATGCGACATATGAAGTGCATAGGAAGAGCCTCCACAGAGCAAGCATTTAAAGATTTTGGAGACTATTCTAGCAAGAACAAGAGGACAGTCAGCAAACTTCAGGTTGATGGACAAAACTGTTTAAAAATACTTGATAGTATAACTACTTTGCAACATTGGACATCTCATGTAAAGACCTCAAAGCTATAAAAGCATAAGCCAAAGAACAGGTTCTTCATGACAAGGAAGCAGAGAAAACCGCAGCAGTGACACGAATGCAAGTTCTGCTTCCAGAAAGACAGGGTGGACTTACTGTTTCCTATTCCTTCAAGCACAACAAAAACCCTGGATGTTACCTATAAAACAAGATGCTGAACGAGGGAGAAAAGAAAGACCAGCCAGGGAACCCAGGACCCAAAGGACAGCAGGGTGACAAGTTCCTGGGCTTTCTTTTTGCCTCACACATCTCAGACTTGGAAGTGCAGAAGCCACAACCCAGAAACACCAATGGGCGCAAACAGAAGCAGCCCCACAAACGCTGGCTCTCTGCAGCCAAGGCCCTGGACGGGCCGTCCAGAAGCAGCCCTGCAGACGCTGGCTTTCTGCAACCAAGGCCCTGGAGGGGCCGCCCAGCGAGACAGAACTCTTCAAGATGGTGACCACTGCATTCCTGCCAACACCACACCATGCCAGGGAAGGTCAGGTCAGGGCTTCAGAGTCCACCCTCATGAGGCTCTGCCAACAAGCCTTGTCCAGCCCCACTGGAGTGGTGGTGAAAGAGGCCAAAACACACCTCCCCGCTGTGATGCAGGGACCATGCAGGAACCCTGAGCTTTCACAGTCAGCACTGTCTTTCTTCTGTCAACAGGACCACATAGGAAACCTGGGCTTCCACCCCCATCCCATCCCTGCCAGAGCCGCTCCGGAAAAAGCACCCTCATGATGTAACACAAAAAGGTCTAGATTTCATTCAAAAACCACTCATTGTACCAAGAACCAGGAAGATCCCAAACTGAATGGAAAAATAAATAATCACTACCTGCCAGCACTGACAGGGATATTAGAAACAATAGAAAGATCTTAAAGTAGCTATCATGAAAATACCTCAACAAGAAATTATAAACACACCTGAAACAAATGAAAAAAATAGGAAGCCACAACAAAGAAATAGCAAGTCTCAGCAAAGAAATAGAAGATGTAAATAAGAACCAAAGGGAAATGATAGAACTGAAAATAATACATCCAAAATAAAAAGCTTAGCGGATGACTTCAACAGTATAAGGGAAGGGACAGAGGAAATAATTGGTGAACTGGAAGACAGAATGAGAAAAATTACTCAATCTGAACAACAGAAAGAAAACAGACTACCTAAAAAATTAACAGAGACTTAGGGGTCTTCTATAGGACTGTAACAAAGATCTAACATTCATGTCACTAGAGTGATGAAAAGAGGAGAAAGGATGGAGCAGAAAATGTGATCAAAGAAATAATAGCTGAAAACATCTCCAATATTGCAAGAGATGTAAACCTACAGGTTCAAGAAGCTGAACAAACCCTAAAAAGAGTAAGCCAAAACAAATCCACATCAAGACACATCATAATTATACATCTGACAACTAAAGGCAAAGAAAAAAAGCCTGAAAACAGCCAGAGAAAAATATTTTACCTTTGGGGGAAAAGTTGCAATAACAGTGTATTTCTCATCTGAAACCATAGATACCAGTAGGAAGTACCACAGTTTTTTTTAAAAGAACAGAACCGTCAACTCAGAATCCTATATCCAGTGAAAATGTCCTTTAGGAATAAAGGGAAAATTCATACTTTCTCAGAAGAAAGAAAACTAAGAGAATTTGTCATCAGCAGATCTACTCTAAAATAATGTCTAAAGGAAGTTCTCTAAACAAATAATAAATGGTAAAAGGGGGTGTTTGAGAAATCAGGAAGTCAGAAAAAACCCAGTAAGCAAAAATAAGTAAATAAATAAGTAAATACAATAGGATTTTTTTCTCTTGAGTTTTCTAAATTATGTTTGAAAGTTGAAGCAAAAATTATATTGCTCTCTGCTGTTGTTCTAAATGTATATAAAGAAAATATTTGAAACAATTATATTATAAACAGGGCAGAACAAAGGAAGATTAAAAAGAGTAAAGATTTCTATACTTCACTTAAACCAGTGAAATGATAACACTAGTTAACTGTGATAAGTTACCTATGTATAATGTAATACCAAAAGCAGCTACTAAAAAAGTTACAAAAAGATGTACTCATAATCACTATAGATAAATCAAAATGGAATTCTAAAAATGTTCAAGTGAACCACAGGAAGTCAAGAAAAAGAAAACCAACAAAAAAGAGAGAGAATAATGAAAAAGCAAAAAACATGCAAACCTAAGCCCTAACGTATCAATAATTGCACTAGATGTAAATGGTCCAAATACTTCAAATAAAAGAAAGAAATTGGCAGAGTGGATTAAAAATGATGACCCAAATATTTACATTCTACAAGATACAATCTTCAAATATAGCAATACATAAAGGTTGAAAGTAAAAGGATCTAAAAATGTATAGCATGCAAACATTAAAGGAAAGCAGGAGTGGTTATTCATATTAGACTTCAGAGCAGAGAAAATTATCAAAGAGGGACATTATATTATAATAAAAAGCCAATCCACCAAAAAAATTATAGCAATCCTAAATATGTATGGCCTAAACAACTGAGCTGTGAAATACAAGAAGCAAAAAGTGATAAGTGGAAGAAGAAATAGAAAAATTTACAATTATAGTTGGAGACTTCAACAACCTTCTATCAACAATAGGTAGAATAACTAGATATAAAATCAACAAGAATAAAGAACTCAACAACACAATTTACTAACAAGATCTAATAGACATTTACAGAACATTCCATCCAACAATAGCAGAAAATACACTTTCTTCAAGTGCTCATGGAATATACATCAAGGTTGGCCATCTCCTAAGTCATAAAGCAAACCTCAACAAATTGAAAAAGAAAAAGAAATCATAAGGAGCATGTTCTCCAATCACAGGAAATTGAGCAACATATTTCTCTAAATAATCAATGAGTCAAAGAGCAATTCTTGTAAAAATCAGGAAAAAACATTGAAAACTGAAATGAAAATACAACATATCAAAACCTGTGGGATGCAGCTAAAGCAGCACTTAGAAGAAAATTTATAGCACTAAATTCATACATTAAAACAGAGTAAAGCTCTGAAATCAATAAGTTCCTATCTCAAGAACCTAGAAAAAAGAGCAAAATAAACCTGCAGGAAGCAAATGAAGGAAAATAAGCGTAAGTCAATGAACTTGAAAACAGAAAAACAGTAGAGAAAATCAGTGAAATAAAAAGCTTCTTTGAAACAAAAGCAATAAAATTGACAAACCTCTAGCAAGACTGAAAAGAAAGAGAGAGGACACAAATGATCAATGTCTGCAATAAAACGGGCTATCACTACAAATCCTAGAGCCATCAAAAGAATAATAAGAGAATACTTTGAATAACTCTATAAAACTAAATTTGGCAACTTAGACAAACTTGACAAGTTCCTTTAAAAATGCAATCTATCACAATTCACCCAATTTAAAATAGGTAATTTAATAGCCCTTTAACACCTAAGGATATTGAGTTTGTGCTTTTAAGGCCCCCAGAGAAAGAAATTTTCAGGCCCAGATAGTTTCAGTGGAGAATTCTACTAAAGCTTCAAAGAAGAATCAACACAAATTCTATAAAATCTCTTCCAGAAAATAGAAGCAGCAGCACTTCCCAATTCATTTTATGAAGCTAGTATTACCCTGATACCAAAACCAAAGACAGTACCGAAAAAAGAGCAACAAACCAATATCCCTCATGAACACAGGTGTAAAAATCCTTAACAAACATTAGAAAATAAAATTTATTAATATATGGAAGAAATTATACACCATGACCAAGTGTGTGGTTTATTCCAGAAATTCAAGGCTAGTTTAATATTCAAAAACTAATCATTATAATCCACCATATAACAGACTAAAGAAGGCAAACCACATCATCATATCAGTTGATGCAAAAAAAAATTTTGACAAAATGTAATGTCCATCTTGGGTTTTTTTTTAATCTCAATAAAAATACAGGGAAATTTCTTCAACTAGATAAAGAGCATCTGTCAAATTCTACCGTTCATTAACATTGTACTTAACGGTGAACATTGACGCTTTTCCCTAAAATTGGAAACACACTAAGCCTATTCATTCTCACCACTTTTATTCAATGTCGTTCTGGAAGTTTAGCCTGTGCAATGAGAAAAGAAAAGGAAAAGCATACAGATAGAAAACAAATAAATAAAACTGTCCCTGTTTGCAAATCACATGACTGTCTACGTAGAAAATTCCGAGAAACCTATAAAGGAACTAATAAGAGAGTTCAACAAGGTCACAAGATGTAAGATAAACATACAGAAATCAATTGTATTTCTTCTTGCTCATAACAAACACACGGTCACTGAATTTTAAAATACAATACCATTTATAATTGCTGAAAAAACATAAACTACTTAGGTATAAATCTAAAAAAATATGTACAGGTTGTGTGTGTGTGGAACACTACACAACACTGATGAAAGAAATCAGAAAAGAGCTGTAAAAATGAGGAGAGATACCATGTTCATAGATTGGAAGGCCCCCACACAATAAAGATGTCAATTCTCTGCAAATCAATATATAAATTTGACACAATTTCTGTCAAACTCCCTACAGGATTTTTTTGGATTTAGACAAGATTATTCAAAAATGTATACAGACAGACAAAGCTAGCCTAGCTAAAACAAGTTTGAGAAATAAGAAGGAAGTGAACAGAATCAGTCTATTTGATTTGAAAACTTACTATACACCTATCGTAATTGACACTATAATATTGGCAGAGGTAGACACATGGGTCAATAGAATAGAATAAACAACCCAGAAACAAACCTGCACAAGTATGCCCAGCAGATTTTTTTTAAGTACAAAAACAATTAAATGGAGGAAAGAGCACTCTCTCAGTTAATAGTGCTGGAGAAATTAAATATCCCCAGGAAAAATATGGGGGCTTTTCCCCATGACCTAAATTTCACACCTTATACAAAAATTAACTCAAATTGGTTCACAGATTTAAAGGCAAAGCATAAAAATGATAACATTTCTAGGAAAAAAGTCATAGGAGAAAATCTTCAGGATCTAGAGCTAGGCAAAGTTCTTAGACTTGACATCAAAACCTAATCCCTAAAAGGAACATTGATAAATTGACTTCATCAAAATGTAAAACTTTTGCTCTGTAAAAGACCTTGTTAAGAGGATCAAAAGACAAGCCACAAACTGAGAAAAAAATGTTTGCAAACCATATGTCCCAGGGCTGGTATCTAGAATATATAAAGAACTCTCAAACTCAACAGAAAGAAAATAAACAATCCAGCTAGATAATGGGCAAAAGACATGAACAGACTTAGTTACCTAAAAGAATATACAGAGGGCAAATGAGAACATGAAAAGATGTTCAAAATCATTAGCCATTAGGGAAATGCAAACTAAAACCACAATGAGATACCACGACACCCCTATAAAAATGACTAATAAAAATAATTATAACTTCAAATACCAGGAAGGATGTGGGGGAAGCATCACCCACATATTGTGGGTGGGAATGCACAATGGACAGTCACTCTGAAAAACAGTTTGGCAGATTCTTAAAAAGCAAAATATGCAACTGTCATACAACCCAGCAATAATACTCCAGGGTATTTATCCCAGAGAAAAGAAGACATATGTTCACACACAATCCTGAGCACAAATGTTTGTAGCAGCTTTATTTGTAATAGCCAAAAAGGGGAAAACACACAGATGTCCTCCAACCAGAAAGGTTAAACAAACCATAGTGCATCCACACCGTGAAATACAGCTAGGCAAGAAAGGAAACACACTACAGATACACAATTCAGATGGATTTCCAGAAAACCACTCTGAGTGGGAAAAAAAGACAATCTCAAAAGGCATACACTGCATAATTTCACTTATGTAACATTCTTGGAATGACAAGATTATTAAAACGGAGAACCTGTGAGTAGTCACCAGGGGCTGAGAATGGGGATGGAGGCAGGAGGATCTGGGATTGATGGGAATGGCATCATCCAGGTTATGTGATTGTGCCACCATTTACCAAATGTGATGAATGGGGAAGTTGGGTAAAGGCCACACACAGCCTCTGTGGTATTTCTAACAACAGCATATTAACCTACAATTATCTCCAAATTAAAAGTGTGATTTCAAAATAAGAATAACACCATCCTGGCTAACACGGTGAAACCCCGTCTCTACTAAAAAAAAAATTAGCCGGGCGTAGTGGCAGACGCCTGTAGTCCTAGCTATTCGGGATGCTGAGGCAGGAGGATGGCGTGAACCCGGGAGGTGGAGCTTGCAATGTGCCAAGATCGTGCCGCTGTACTCCAGCCTGGGCAAAGGAGCAAGACTCTGTCTCAAAAATAAATAAATCAATAAAAAATAATAACAATAATAATTCAAAAATAAGGAAAACTAAAACATTTTAAAAACCTTTCTACTTTGATTAACTAGGTATTTACCCAGGAAGGACGTATTTCAAAGAATCAATGGCTTCTCTATCATTTAAATAAGATAAACATCCTGGTCTCCCAGACGAAGATGGTGACAGCGACATGAAGCTGAATCACAAAATCCTCTCCCACCAAACCTAACGAAATGCACCAAAGGAAACCGTTTATTAAAAAGACAACAAAAAATTAGCTCTTTATTTTCAGCTCAGGAGAGGCCAAGGTGAAACTTTCTTGGTTGTCCCAAATCTGGGTTCACCTAACGGTGGCCACCATGCACCTAAGTTTGACCCCAAGGAGATCAAAGTCGAATTCCTGAGTGCACTGGTGCTGAAGTCAGTGCCACGTCTGCCCTGGCCCCCAAGATTGGCCCCCTGGGTCTGTCTCCAGAAAAGGTTGCTGATGACATCACCAAGGCAACCAGGGACTAGAAGGCTCTGAGGATCACAGGGAAACTGACCATTAGAACAGACAGGCCCAGGCGGAGGCCGTGCCATCTGCCTCTGCTCTAATTATCAAAGCCCTCAAGGAACCACCAAGAAGCAGAAAGAAACAGAAAAATATTAGAGTGGAAATATCACTTGCGATGAGATTGTCAACATTGCCAGACAGATGCAGCACCGATCTTTAGCCAGAGAACTCTCTGGATCCACTGGAGCTCCTAGGGACTGCCCAGTCTGCAAGCCACGGTGTCGATGGCATCACCTCCTCATGCCACAGATGACCATGGAATGTGGAGTGCCGGCTAGTTAAGAAGCACAAAGGAAAATATTTCAATAAAGGATCACTCACAACCCCAAAAAACAAAAAGTTAATGAGTAGTAGAAAATGCAGTTAAAACCAAAAAATAAGGAATAGCAGTAACATAAGGAAAGATGTCATAAACTTCAAAATGGTAAGATGAAGAGAAAACAGGGCTCTGTCTCATCTCACCACCAACATCCCAGAAGCAGGGGAGAGAGAGTAAGAGCATGAGTCCCCTGCCAAGAATCCTCCCCAGCCCTCACAGGCGAAGGAGTGGACTGAGGCATAAACAGGCCACCCACGGAACAGTCAAAGGTGTCCCGGAGAAGAGCAGCCTCCCCCACAGCATCTGTGCAGAGGCAGAAGAAAACACCAGGCTGCCTCGTCCCAGAGCTCACAGCAAATGAGGGGACGTTTGGGAGCCCAGGGCTTTCCCTGTAGGAATGTGAACCCCAGGACAGAATAAAATCTCAGAGGGAAGGGTGGCACTCGAATCCCACCAGAAAGCCTGGACACAGCTTCCGGCCAGACCTACAGTGGCCAGGAGGAGCTGGTGTGCAGAGAGTGCCAAGGAGAATGACTCACATTATGGGAAACAGGCAAAACTCAGGTTAGTAAGGCCATTTTTGGCTACAAGTGATGGAAATTCAATCCAAGCCATCTCCTGCACATCAAAGAGCATAAAGTAAGGAAATTGAAAATAATAAATTAATAAGACAAGATAATAAGTTGGTTCTTTGACAAAACTAAAAGTATAGATAAAACCCTAGAAAAACTAAAACAAGAAAAAATAGAAAAGACACCACATACATTATTTGAAATGAAATGAAACAAATTTAATTACAAGAGAATATCATGAATGATGTATCTTGTATCGATAATTTTAAAACCTCAATAAAGTTGGTGATAGTATTTTTAAATATATAGTCAAAATCAAACCAAGATGAAATATATAAAAAGTAAATGAAGGAATAATCATTAAAACAACAAAAAAAATACAATCAAAAACCAACCTTTACTGTCAGTTTTCAGTCCTAGGTGGTTATACTGGAAAGTCTTTCCAGACCGTAAAGGGAGCAGCAGCTCCCATCCCTCCCACACCGTTTCACGGAATAGAAAAGCAGGAACTACTGCTCACTTTATTTTATCAGGCTGCTATACCCTGGATATGAAACATCAAACAAGAACCATGTGCCTCAGTCCATCCAGGCTACTGGGACAAAATGTCATAGACAGGGGGGCTGATAGACAGCAGAAATTCGCTTCTCACGTTTTGGAGGCTGGAAGTCCAAGATCGCAGCGTCAGCAGGTTCGGTGTCTGTGGAGGGCCCATTCCAGGTTTATGGGTGAATGGCCATCTTCTCGCTGTGTCCTCACGTGGTGGAAGGGGTAAGGGGGCTCTCTGGGGTTCCTTCTATAAGGCACTGATCCTATTCATGAGGCTCTGCCCTTATGACTGCTCACTTCCCAAGGATCTCACCTCCTCCACCATTACCTTGGGGGTTACAAGATTTCACTTTATGAATTTGGTGGGGTGCAAATATCCAGACCACAGCACAGCAGGAGAAACTTTTTAATAATCTCCCTTATGTAAAAATGCTTAAGAAAACTCCCCCAAAAAAGAAGTGAGTTATATCTAAAAAAAACCAGAATTACATCACAGCCAATTAGTACTATGTCAGCAATGGAAGAGTAATTCAACATCAAAGCAATATGTTTGTACAATTAACATATTACTTGTTACTAAAATTAATATATAATACTATCTGAAAGGAAGAAAATTATCTCAATAATTTAGTAACATAGTTATAACAGTATTATAATAGTTTATAATCAATACTTTATTAAAAACTATTTGATGCAATTGTATACTCATTCATGGCTACAAAATACAAAATATATTCTTAGCAAACTAGGAATAGAAAGGAAGATTGTAACTAACCAAAAGCTATCTGTAAAGAATAATAAACTCGTACTTAATGCTGAAACCTTAGAAGTATTCCCATTGACAAGAACCGTTGTGGACCTCCCCTCTCACCACTTCCCTTTCACTCTGCATTAGAAGCCCTGCCCCATGCAATAAAACAATAAAAAGTGCTAAAAGATGCAAGAAACTGAAAGAATGAGCCAAAACTCTCATTATTTGTGGGAGGTATAATTACTAGAAAATTCTATAGCATCTACAGCCTATTAAAATTCACAACAGAACTGAGTGACATCAACATCAAGTCAATTTCATTCCTATTCCCCAAGGATAACCATTTAAAACATAATCCACATATGCTCGTTCACGCATTCCACAAGTGTTTGCTGAGCCCCCGCTGTGTGCTCAAGGTTCTGGGCCCTGGGGGAGAGATGTGAACAGAGAGATGGAAGCCCCCCGCCCTCCCTGAGCTTACAGTGAGAGCAAGGTCAGTGTGAAATACACCACATATGATGACAAGCACTCTGGAAAGTAACAGAGCAGGGAATGGGGTGCGTTTCAAGATGTTGGGTCCTGGAGGTCCTCACTGAGAAGGTGACTTTCAGCAGAGACCTGAGGAGGGAGGGAGTTGGAGGTGCTCAGGCAGGGAGAAAAGTGTGTGCAAAGGCCCTGGCACAGGAGTGTGTTGAGAGGCTTGAGGAGCCACAGAGAGGCTGGGTGGGTGCAGCAGGGCAGTGGCAGCACCACCTCCAGCTCCCACTCAGAAAGCTGACGAATGTGGCAAAGGAAGGCCCAGTCTACTTTCTGCCCTTCCATCTGTGGGAAAGAAGTCATGGTGGGCTGGACAGGATGGCAGTGAAGGAGGGCAGGCGGGGCTCAAGGCCAGAGAGATCTCCCAGGTAGAGCTTTTAAGACTTGCAGACGCCATGGAGTCGAGGAGGAGTCCAGGTCAGGAACTCCCAGTTCCTGGTCTGCACAAGCTGGAAGGAGGGAAATGCCATCTGCTCAGGGGAATCACCAGAGAAGCAGTGTCAGTGAGCGGTGAGGTGTGGGGTGAGGAGATCAGAAATGCAGAGTTAGACCTGTCTGGTTTTGAGATTCCTATTCCATATCGAAGCAGAGATGTTGAGAGATGTTTGATAGACAAATCTGGAATGCAGGGGAGGGATTTGTACTGGAAACTCAAAACAAAAATCATCATGCCACAGATAATATTTAAAGTAACTCGCAAAACCAGATGAGATCATCAAGCGCCTGAGGACACATGACGTTAAAGGGCCAGAGAGATGGGAAAGTCACTGGAGGATGAGAAGGCACAGCCAGAAAACCAGGAGCAAGCCAACAGGTATGGTAGACCAGAAGCCCAGTGAAGAACACAAAGCAGGAAGTGTCTCAGGGGTGTGCAGGCACTCACTCCACCAAACGCTCAGGGCAGTCAAGTCAGACAAGGCCAGGAAATGGACCACTGGATTTAGAAATGTGTCCACGAGACTAGGAAGAATGAAGACAGTGAGTGCAAATACATAATAGTAAAAAAAGATATTCACAGAAGCAACAAAATCTTTAAAATGAAAGAAAGTAACCTGGTAATCTAACCAAAACTAGGAATGACCTCCAGGGGGAAAATGTATAAAATATTATTGAAGATGATTTGAAAACACCTAATTAGACAAATATATATATATATAAAATATGATAGCATATTTTATATATATATAAAATGTATAAAATATTATTGAAGATGAACACCTAATTAGACAAATATATATATAAAATATGATAGCATATTTTATATATACATAAAATGTATAAAATATTATTGAAGATGATTTGAAAACACGTAATTAGACAAATATATATATAAAATATGATAGCATATTTTATATATATATAAAATGTATAAAATATTATTGAAGATGATTTGAAAACACCTAATTAGACAAATATATATATAAATGTATATATTTATAATGTATGTATATATAATGTATATATATTTATAATGTATATACATACATTATATTCACAGAAGCAACAAAATCTTTAAAATGAAAGAAAGTAACCTGGTAATCTAACCAAAAGTAGGAATGACCTCCAGGGGGGAAATGTATAAAATATTATTGAAGATGATTTGAAAACACCTAATTAGACAAATATATATATATATAAAATATGATAGCATATTTTATATATATATAAAATGTATAAAATATTATTGAAGATGAACACCTAATTAGACAAATATATATATAATATGATAGCATATTTTATATATACATAAAATGTATAAAATATTATTGAAGATGATTTGAAAACACGTAATTAGACAAATATATATATAAAATATGATAGCATATTTTATATATATATAAAATGTATAAAATATTATTGAAGATGATTTGAAAACACCTAATTAGACAAATATATGTATATATAATATGATATCATATTTTTTATATATATATATTTAAGGATACAAAGATTGAATGCCTTAAAATGGGAGGTAATTGAATCATGGGGACAGTTACCCCATGCTGCTGTTCTTGTGATAGTGAGTGAGCTTTCACAAGATGTGATGGTTTTATAAGGGCCTTTTCCCCTCCTTCACTCTGCACTTCTCTTTCCTGACACCATGTGAAGAAGGACATGCTCCATTTCCACCACGATTGTAAGTTTCCTGAGGCCTCCCAAGCCCTGCAGAACTGAGTCAATTAAACCTCTTTTCTTTATAAATTACCCAGTCTTGGGTATTTCTTCATAGCAGCATGAGAATGGACTAATACAGGGGTTTGTTGTACATATTATTTCATCACCCAGGTACTAAGCTGAGCACCCAATCATTATTTTTGCTGCTCCTCTCCCTCCTCCCACTCTCCACCCTCGAGTAGGTCCCAGTGTCTGTTGTTCCCCTCTTTGTGTCCATGTGTTCTCATAATTTAGCTCCCACTTATAAGTGAGAACATGCAATGTTTGGTTTTCTGTTCCTGCGTTAGTTGCTAAGGATAATGGCCTCCAGCTCCATCTATGTCCCTGCAAAGGACACAATCTCATTCTTTTTTTTATGACTGAATAGTATTCTATTCTGTCATAAAGACACATGCCTGCAAATGTTCATTGCAGCTCTATTCACAATAGCACAGACATGGAATCAACCTGTGTTTCACTTTAACATGTATTCAATAAGTAACATGAGATAGTCGGCAATGTATTATAAAATAAACTTTCTGTCAGATGATGTAAGTGGCCAAAGCAATTTAAGGCAGGCTGAGCCCACATTTAAGGCAGGCTGGGCTTACATTTAAGGTAGGCTGGGCCAGCCTATGATGGTTGGTAGGTTTGGTGTAAATGCATCTCAACTTAGATTATTTTCAACTTATGATGGTTTATTGGGAAGTGCATCTGTATTCACATTTGAAACTATTAAAATTAAATTGGATTAAAATTTTGGCTCCTCACCAGCAGAAGCCACATTTCAAGTGTTCATATCACACGTGGCTGGCCGCTTCTGTATTGAATAGCACAGAAAGTTCTATTGCACAGGGCTGGTACTTCAGGGTAAGCCCACCTTAGACCTCACAGAGGAGAGGTGCAATTAGGGAGACTCTGCCTCATTTAAGCCCTTGCACACAGGGACACCCCTATGCATGTATAACCTATGCATACACATGTGCACACACCTATGTATGCACATGCACTCTTACACACCTACACCTGCACACACCCACATACACACACCTCTCGTGCAACCTAAACACCCATCACAGCTGGGAAGGCCTATGTGCAGGGTAGCACCACTCACTAAATGGGAGTGTGTGATGAGTCTAGCAGTTGTTCTCAGCCTGAGGCACTCGGGCAAGCTTTCCCCACTGCCCACCTTGCCTTGGGTGGGGGTGGTTCTCATGTTGGCTATGGAGGAAGAAGGTCATCTTGAAGGCACTGATTGGAGGGCCCTATTAGGGTGCTAATGTGGGTACTACAATTATGAGAACACATGGACACAAAGAAGGGAACAACAGACACTGAGACCTCCTTGAGGGTGGAGGGTGGGAGGAGGGAGAGGAGCAAAAAAAATAACTACCAGCTTTGTACCTGGGTGACGAGAAGTGGAGTGAAGGCCCCTATTTGGGAAGTTGGAGAGCATTGATGAGGTTCCTGACTTCCTGGAATTGTCCAGCACAGGCCTGTCAGCTGGTGGGCAATGGGTAATCCCAATAGCGGTGTCTTTACTTCAGAGACAGACCTCAGAATTATGGGCACCCATGGAACATGCCATGTTCTTGTGCATGAGCTTCTACACTTAAGAATCTCCATCAGAGATTTTTAACAGTCATCCCCTTTTGATGGACAAAAATCTCCCTTAGCATCAATCAGGCAGCGAGCAAAGTAACTGTTTTACTTTGCTCTCTTTTTAAAGATTTACAGCTGGCACAGTGGTAACATTTCACAACCCATAAAAACCCAATCCCTGGAAGTTGTCCAGTGCCTCACAAATCATGAAGTGATGGTGTAGCAGAGCTGGCCCTAAAACTCAGCTATGGCCTCTGTGTGTGCGAGCACATGTGTGCTTGTGTGAGTGTGTAAGTGTGTGAGCAAGCATGTGAGTGGGTGTGAGCACGTGTGTGCATGGGTGTGAGTGTGGGTGAGTGCATGCATGTGAGCAAGCAGTTCTGTGTGCATGTGTGTGAGCATGAGTGCATGTGTGTGCACATGTGAGAGCATGGGTGCGTGTATGAACATGGGTAGTACGTGTGTGCATGTGTGTGAGCATGGGTGAGTGCATGTGTATAAGTGTGTGCATGTGTGTTAGCATGGGTAAGTACGTGTGTGAGAGCAAGTATGTAAGTGTGAGTGTGTTAGCAAGCATGTGTGTGTGGGTGTGAGCACGTGTGTGCACACCTTTGACCATGGGTGGATGTGTGTGAACATGGGTGAGTGCCTGTGTTTGGGTGTGAGCATGTGTGTGCATGTCTGTGAGTCTGGGTGAGTGCATGTGTGTGAGGAAGGGTATAAATGTGTGTGGTTGTGTGTGCACAATGTTTGAGCATGTGTGAGTGTGTAAGCATGTGTTTATGAATGTGTGAGCATTTTGAGCACATGCCTGAACACGTGTGTGTGCACGTGTATAAGCAAGTGCATGTACACTTTAACTGGAAATTTCAGGTGTTCGGGGTGTGGGTCTACACACACACACACACACACACACACACACACACACACACACACACACACACACACACACACAGTGCTCCCTCCTTCCGTCTCCCTGG
This sequence comes from Pongo abelii, assembly GCF_028885655.2. Lineage (NCBI taxonomy): Eukaryota > Metazoa > Chordata > Mammalia > Primates > Hominidae > Pongo > Pongo abelii. The sequence goes on from NC_071990.2 coordinate 172,204,911, forward strand.
CCTGGGGCTTTGCACCTGTCCCTCAGGCATCGTCCCTGCTAATAGCCATGCAGCCCAACCAGAGTCAGGAGGAAGCTGCATTGGTGCTGCCACGAGGCCCTGCACAGCTGGCGAACAGCAGCTTCTTTCACTGTGGAGATGAGCTGGTCAGCCTGGAGCCAGTGTGGCCACAGGCTTCCTACCCAGCCTCCCTGGGGTTGGGGAGGAAAAGCTGCCTCCGAGGCCTGGACTGTGCTGTGCTGATGTTTGCCTGCACCTGCTGCCTGCAGGGAGCACAGAGGCTGTGGGTCCCTGCAGGAGTGACACAGGGACAAAGGCCACAGGAGGCGCAGGCGGGTGGTGCGTCTTCACTGGGTGTATTCTACAGGGATGAAGGCCACAGGAGGCACAGGCAGGTGGCACATTTTCACTGGGTGTATTTGGTGCCCGAGAAGTGTGCACCCCCCAGCGCAGCCCCGCTAACCGGGACGGCTGGCACCTGACGCTCTAATCAGGAAAGCAGAGCCTGGTGAAGATGATGCCCCAGGCTGTGACCACTCAGCAGAAAAGTCAGAAACCCTGGCCTAGCAGCTCCTGGATGCAGGCTGCTCTGTGATCAATGAGATTTCAACCAAAAATGAGTTGCCGCTTATTTATTTTGCATTTGTGTGGGCCCGTTCTCTGTTAATAAGAAAAGTTGGCAGAAAAGCCCACTTCCTGGGGCAAGCAGCTATGCTAAGAGAGTGTGGGAATGGGAGATGGGTTCGAGGTAACCCCCACCATATGGCTCTCCTCGAGCCCCTCTCCCGAGTCACCTCTGAGGGCCCTGAGACCAGCATTCCTGACCTGCATACCTCAGGTAGCAACGAAGGTCTCAGCTCCACAAAGGGAGACCTCCGCAGACCACCCCTTCTCCAGTTTCACCAGGCGGCCTCCCCTTCTCGTGTCCCAAGAGAAGCGGGGATCGGGTTTGGCTTTCTGTGGGGCATATGGTTTCCAAGTGGACGTTTAATTCACACGCCAGTCCCTGGTGGCAGATTCGGTTTTCCACTTCTGTAACAGGAGCTGGGCTGTCACTGCTGTTGGAATCAAACAGACCACTTCTTCCAGAAGAATCCTAGGCTGCACTGAAAACAAAGCAAAATAAACTCATCATCCAACAACCACCCCCATGTGGCATATCATCCTCCATTTGGATTTCCTTCAGCTTTTGTTTGTGGCAAGAATGTGGAAACATTGAAATCCAGTATCTCCCCTGGAGACATGGGATTTTGTTAACATTTGAGAAAGTCAAGACTGAGAGTGGGGCAGCCTCAGCGTTGGGACCACTCAGCCCGCAGGTTCCAGCATGAGGACGGCCAGCTCCTGGCCCTCCATCCCTCCTGTGAGAGTGGGGCAGCCTCAGCGTCGGGACCACTCAGCCTGTGGGTTCCAGCGTGAGGACAGCCAGCTCCTTGAACTCCATCCTTTCTGCGCCTGGGCCCCAAACAGTTGTGCCAGCGCCAGGCAGGGGCTCACTCCTTTGGCGTCAGGTCGTTTGGACCATAGGTTGGAGAAAGGGCCCTTAATGGTCCTGCAGGAGCTGTATAGGACTGTCCACAAAGAAGAGGGCACCTGGATGCTGTGGCGGGGCCATGTCAGGATGCCTCTGTGAGTGCCACGCCTGGACACCATGGGAACCAACCAAGGGTCCAGCAATCACAGGAGTCGCTTCCTCATCAGAAGGATTTGCAGCCATTCCTGTGCTGGCATTTAAGAGCAGATTCACGCACACTGACCATCAGCCCTGCTGAAAAGGGGGTCACAGCTGCTTGTGAGAAAATAAGAAGGCCAGCCAGGACCCGAACCTGAGCATCTGACCCCCACCATGTCGGGACCCGAACCTGAGCATCTGACCCCCACCCCCTCGGGTCCTGAACCTGAGCATCTGACCCCCGCCATGTCGGGACCTGAACCTGAGCATCTGACCCCCGCCATGTCGGGACCTGAACCTGAGCATCTGACCACTGCCGTGTCGGGACCCGAACCTGAGCATCTGACCCCCACCCCGTCGGGTCCTGAACCTGAGCATCTGACCCCCGCCATGTCGGGTCCTGAACCTGAGCATCTGACCCCCACCCCCTCGGGTCCTGAACCTGAGCATCTGACCCCCACCCCCTCGGGTCCTGAACCTGAGCATCTGACCCCCACCCCCTCGGGTCCTGAACCTGAGCATCTGACCCCCACCCCCTCGGGTCCTGAACCTGAGCATCTGACCCCCACCCCCTCGGGTCCTGAACCTGAGCATCTGACCCCCACCCCCTTGGGTCCTGAACCTGAGCATCTGACCCCCACCCCCTCGGGTCCTGAACCTGAGCATCTGACCCCCACCGTATCGGGACCCGAACCTGAGCATCTGACCCCCACCCCCTCGGGTCCTGAACCTGAGCATCTGACTGATGCTACATCAGGGTCTCAGGAGGGAGAGCAAGATTGCCCTTGAAGCCCTTCCGCCCTCACATGCATGCACTCACACACGTTTGTGACTCTCCACTCTCAGCAGCTGTCAGGAGAGCACAGGCGAGTGCTTCGCAGACCAAGAGCATGGCCTGTGCCATCCCCAGCACCCAGGGGCTGCCCCTGCCAATGCCCGGCTCCAGCTCATAGTGATCCCCATTCTACCCAGAGGCTCAGGGCTGACGAAAGTGGTTCAGCTGGAATGTTCTTGCCCTCATCACACCTCAGAAGCTGAATTCTCAGATGAGGGACATGGAGTGGGGTGAGTCAGGACATTCGGGACATGGACTCTGGAGCCAGACCACTGGGCTCAAATCCCAGCTCTGCCACACAAAAGCTGTTGGCCAGAGACAAGTTCTGAGCCTCCTCCTGCCCTGCTTTACTCCCTGTGAAATGGAGCTGTTAAGGGTGCCCCCCTCACAGCATGGTGGAGATTCCAGCGTCAGCATTTGCAGAGCCCTTGGGCAGCATCTGGAGCCCGGCAAGCACACACAGGAACCTGATGGGCAGGCAGGATAGAGGGAGCCTCAGGAGCACTGCACAGGCACCTGCATACAATTGGCAGCTAGAGGGGAATGCTTCTACCCACAACAGCGTGATGGCGTGAGAGGCATCTCCACCCCTGTGAAACAGGCTACAGGAGGACAGCTGGGCCGTGGGGGTCACGATCACATGCTGTGGGGCAATTTCAAGCACCTGGCATCCGTGGCTGACCCGTTCTGAAGGGCAGCCCGTGTTGTGGGTCCCTCCGGCTTTCTTGGCAGAGCCCTGCAGCAGCGGGAGGCTGAGCGTCCAAAGCCCTAAAGCCACAACCAGCCCAAGCAGCCATCTGGAGTGGTGCTTGGTGAGTAGCAGCACACCGTGCCCCAGGCCTTCGGCTCAGGCCTGCAGAGCTCCGGAGCTCCGGAACGAGAGAGCCAGGACACAGGGGTGCAGTCCGCGATAGCCCAGGATGGCCGGTGGCCCTGGCTGCAAGCCTCACCTTTCCCTTGGCCCACTGTAACCAGGAACAGCCCAGGCTGTTCCCCTCCCTTTTGAAGGGAGCCGGTCATCAATACATCGTTTGTAACCACATGAACAGGAAGGTTCCTGGAAGTGAAGCCACCAACAGGCCAGGGGTCCTGGCATTGCCTCGACTGGCTGCCTGGGGGTTTCCTGCAGCCAATGGAAACTGACCTTCGTGCTGAGGAAACAGCCAGCCCAGCCAGAGGCAGGAGGAGGCTCGGTCCAGGTGCCCTGGGGGGTCTCTTCTTCCCTTGAAAGGACAAAGGCTCAGGGAGAAGACACACAGGTGCATTCCCCAGTCCCCAGGATTCCCCGTGGTGGTTTCCTTCACCATTGTCAGCGCTGGAAACACAGAAGTTGACACAGTCCCATTGAAGTGGGTCAAGTGTGTTGTCAAACGTAGTGCACACGTACAATGGCAGGTCTGTGAGCGCCTGAGGTGGCTGGCCCAAGGTAAAGGCTCATCATGAAGCCATCAGTAACCACATCTTTTTTCTTTCATTCAATCAAAGCAAAGTGTACATCTTCAATGCATGACCTGGCGAGATTTAATAAGACACAGCAGAAACTGTGGAAAGAAAGAGGTTAATTCCAATCAAGGAAGTCTGATTTGGCTTGAATTAGGCCGGCTGTTAATGGGGGTAACGGCGTTGCCAGCAGAGGGGAGATGGTGAGGCTGATGATGGCATTCCTCAGAGAGCAGGAGATGGTGGGAAAGGAGAGTGAAGGGTTCAGCTGCAGGAAGACATGAATGCCCCTCCAGAGGTTTGAACTCTACCAGTGTTGAGGGCCATGAGAAGTTTCTAAATAGGGGATCTTGGGTGTGGACGTGCTTTAGGGGGTCAGTGGCTCCAAGAGTAGAATCGTTTGGGCGGGAGAGAGGTTACCATGAGGCCAGCTCAAAACAGATTCCAACAATACCAAGCAGACGCCTGAGGGCTGCACCAGCAAAGGAAGAGACATTCAGGAGGGAAACTGTCTGCCAGGCTGGTGAAGGTGAAGATGGGGCACACTGTTGCAAACAAGTCCAAGTTTTCTGTTAAAGCATCAACACTATCACCTTAACCTTATAAATTTTCTCAACCTGAACAAAATTACCCTTCTTGGCTGAAACTTGCAATGAATACTAATGACAAATTACAGTGCTTTTCCCTAATGCTAATGTGTACACTATAGCTACACAGCTGTACTTATTTCAGCCCAAGCCTGACTCCGAGACTGAAAGAGGCAGCCTTTCCACCTCCAAGGCCCTACCTGTCCCTGGTGCGGATCTTAGGGCTCTGGATGCTGTTACCCCTGGTGGGGGCTGGCACCGTGAAGGGCCTGACCACAGCCAGCCCTGTCTGCCCCTCTCTGGAGATGTCATTCTAGACACAACCTCTCACCATCCAGCACTTTTATTTTCCTACCCACAATACAACAGCAAGCGTTAGCAACGTTCCTCTGATGTGCCCAGCACAAGGAGAGAACCAGAGAGTGTATGTAGGACCTGGCTTCTGCCTTCAAACATCTTGCAACTTGTTCAGAGTCCAGAATGAAACAAACAAGGTGTACAAAAGGAAAGCGGTATTCAGTCCCTGGCTTGTGTACAAGCTCATGGGAGGAGGAGGTTAACCCTCGGGAGAAGCTGTGCTGGGGAGGCTGCATGAAAGTCCTTCTTGGAAGCCAGAGACCAGGCTGGGGATCCAGACTGCGAAGTCACATGGCTTGTGCCTGGCACACCAAGAAAGATATGCAGCAGGAAGGGCCCCCGGGGCAGGCTGGAGTCATGGATAGAGGGTCCTGCATGCCAGGCCAAGGGTTGGGATCACTGGTTTGATGCCATGGCTTCCATGACGCCACCTCTCAGGGGTCAGGCGGATCAGGGCAGGGTGGTCCCAGGAATGGGCAAACACGGGGTCTCGGGGGATGCACTGAGAGGGCAGGAGCCCAGCTATGGAAAGACACCTCGAGTTTTCCTGCCAAATGTGTGTGATTCAATTCACTTTCCCCAGCACTGACCTGACTCTCAGCCCACACGAAACCTGAAGGAACGCTGCAAGGGAAGGCTCTGTCTGTGCACAAGCAGATCGTCCATCCTCCAGCTCAGTGGCTTCTTACCATGCATTCTTAACTGGTTTAACATTTGTTTTGCAACCTCATACACGAATCCAAGCCCCTCTTCCTATAACAGCCATCACCATCAATTAGACACCAAGTAAGTCTCCAACCCTGTGCCTAGGGCTTTACGTAAGTGGTTTCTTTAATCTCACAACGTCAACAAGATCAGCCCTGCTAACACAGCCCTGCGGGTTGTCTCCTAGGAGCCCAAAGGGTCAGGGCTTATCAACTGCATAGGCAAGAGAGGTCCAGGCCAGCTGACCTGGAGGTGGGCTCTGTCCACCTCTCCCTGTGGCCCTGGTGGAAGGCGGTTCATTCACGAGACATGGAGACTGAGGCATGGGTGAGCTGGATGAGTGACTGCGTGTGCACCAAGGAGGCAGCTGCCACCACGTAGCTCCATCCACCAGCCAGAGCCCGAGCCTCGCTGCAGCCTCACTACCGTTTGCTTGCCGCGGCCTCTGCCCCGGAGCCCAGGCAGGGTGTGGATGTCAGTGCAGCCTCAGCACCACCCACTCCTGACCTTTTCGCCCACCTTCACCGTCTTTCCTGCTGGCTCCCCGGTGCCTTCAGGATAAAGACCCTTGAGACTGTGTCACGGCCCCTGCCTCCTCCCGCACCTCCAGCTTTGTCTCTCGCCTGCAGTCCAGCATCCTCTGCTGGGCTCCAGGGCCTTTGCCCCAGGACCGGACCCAGGCCCGGACGCTCTCAGCCTGCCTCCTAGCCTCGTGTTTTCTCTCAGGGCATTCCACAGTTGTACTTTTGTGCATTTTATGCAGTTATTGGATCAGCTTCTGCCTTTCCCAGTAGACTACACGCTGCATTACGGTGGAGACTACATATTTGATAAACTTCTGTACAATGAACGGTCTGGAGCCCAGGAGATGGAGAGAACGTTGGCTCCCTTGGCAGGAACAGCAAAGTGGGCACAGGAATCCCCTCTGTAGAAGGGAGGAGACGATTTTGGTTTCCGACCAGTTGCGTCTGGGCGTGGGGCTGGCTCATGTGCTGAAGGTGCCCCTGAGCAACAGAAGTCAGAGGAGGTGCGGGCTGCGGATGCGAGCCGGGGCCTTCACACAGAGCCTGAGCATGAGTTTCTGAGGGAGGTGAGACTCACAAACACGAGACTCCCGTACGGGAAGAGCAGACCCCGGGACCGAGCCTGGGGAACACAGCAGAGCCAGCCCAGCGAGGCCGAATGACCGGACCCCAGGGAGGCAGCAGACAGAGGGGCCCGGGGAGTCAGTACTGAGAGACCCGGAAGGCGGGGCGCACTGAAGACTCCACACGGGGAGTCAGTACTGAGAGACTCCGGAAGGCGGGGCGCACTGAAGACTCCACACGGGGGTCAGTACTGAGAGGCTCCGAAGGCGGCGCACTGAAGACTCCACACGGGGAGTCAGTACTGAGAGACCCGGAAGGCGGGGCGCACTGAAGACTCCACACGGGGAGTCAGTACTGAGAGACCCGGAAGGCGGGGCGCACTGAAGACTCCATACGGGGAGTCAGTACTGAGAGACCCGGAAGGCGGGGCGCACTGAAGACTCCACACGGGGAGTCAGTACTGAGAGACTCCGGAAGGCGGGGCACACTGAAGACTCCACACGGGGAGTCAGTACTGAGAGGCTCCGAAGGCGGCGCACTGAAGACTCCACACGGGGAGTCAGTACTGAGAGACTCCGGAAGGCGGGGCACACTGAAGACTCCACACGGGGAGTCAGTACTGAGAGACCCGGAAGGCGGGGCGCACTGAAGACTCCACACGGGGAGTCAGTACTGAGAGACTCCGGAAGGCGGGGCGCACTGAAGACTCCACACGGGGAGTCAGTACCGAGAAACCCGGAAGGCGGGGTGCACTGAAGACTCCACACGGGGAGTCAGTACTGAGAGACTCCGGAAGGCGGGGCACACTGAAGACTCCACACGGGGAGTCAGTACTGAGAGACTCCCGAAGGCGGGGCGCACTGAAGACTCCATACGGGGAGTCAGTACTGAGAGACCCGGAAGGCGGGGCACACTGAAGACTCCATACGGGAGTCAGTACTGAGAGGCCCCGAAGGCGGGGCGCACTGAAGACTCCACACGGCGAGTCAGTACTGAGAGACTCCGGAAGGCGGGGCGCACTGAAGACTCCATACGGGGAGTCAGTACTGAGAGACTCCGAAGGCGGCGCACTGAAGACTCCATACGGGGAGTCAGTACTGAGAGGCTCCGAAGGCGGCGCACTGAAGACTCCACACGGGGAGTCAGTACTGAGAGGCCCCGAAGGCGGGGCGCACTGAAGACTCCACACGGGGAGTCAGTACTGAGAGGCTCTGAAGGCGGGGCGCACTGAAGACTCCACGCGGGGAGTCAGTACTGAGAGACCCTAAAGGCGGGGTGCACTGAAGACTCCACACGGGGAGTCAGTACCGAGAAACCCGGAAGGCGGGGCGCACTGAAGACTCCACACGGGGAGTCAGTACCGAGAAACCCGGAAGGCGGGGCGCACTGAAGACTCCACACGCGGAGTCAGTACCGAGAAACCCGGAAGGCGGGGCGCACTGAAGACTCCACACGGGGAGTCAGTACTGAGAGGCCCCGAAGGCGGGGCGCACTGAAGACTCCACACGGGGAGTCAGTACTGAGAGGCCCTGAAGGCGGGGCGCACTGAAGACTCCACACGGGGAGTCAGTACTGAGAGGCCCCGAAGGCGGCGCACTGAAGACTCCACACGGGGAGTCAGTACTGAGAGGCCCCGAAGGCGGGGCGCACTGAAGACTCCACACGGGGAGTCAGTACTGAGAGGCCCCGAAGGCGGCGCGCACTGAAGACTCCACACGGGGGTCAGTACTGAGAGGCTCCGAAGGCGGGGCGCACTGAAGACTCCACACGCGGAGTCAGTACCGAGAAACCCGGAAGGCGGGGCGCACTGAAGACTCCACACGGGGAGTCAGTACTGAGAGGCCCCGAAGGCGGGGTGCACTGAAGACTCCACACGGGGGTCAGTACTGAGAGGCTCCGAAGGCGGCGCACTGAAGACTCCACACGGGGGTCAGTACTGAGAGGCTCCGAAGGCGGCGCACTGAAGACTCCACACGGGGAGTCAGTACTGAGAGACTCAAGGCGGGGCGCACTGAAGACTCCACACGGGGAGTCAGTACTGAGACTCAAGGAGGGGCGCACTGAAGACTCCACACGGGGAGTCAGTACTGAGAGGCTCCGAAGGCGGGGCGCACTGAAGACTCCACGCGGGGAGTCAGTACCGAGAAACCCGGAAGGCGGAGCGCACTGAAGACTCCATACGGGGGTCAGTACTGAGAGGCCCCAAAGGCGGGGTGCACTGAAGACTCCACACGGGGAGTCAGTACTGAGAGACTCCCGAAGGCGGGGCGCACTGAAGACTCCACACGGGGGTCAGTACTGAGAGACTCCCGAAGGCGGGGCGCACTGAAGACTCCACACGGGGGTCAGTACTGAGAGACCCGGAAGGCGGAGCGCACTGAAGACTCCACACGGGGAGTCAGTACTGAGAGGCCCCAAAGGCGGGGTGCACTGAAGACTCCATACGGGGAGTCAGTACTGAGAGGCCCTAAAGGCGGGGTGCACTGAAGACTCCACACGGGGAGTCAGTACTGAGAGGCCCTAAAGGCGGGGTGCACTGAAGACTCCACACGGGGAGTCAGTACTGAGAGGCTCTGAAGGCGGCGCACTGAAGACTCCACACGGGGGTCAGTACTGAGAGACCCGGAAGACGGGGCACTGAAGACTCCACACGGGGAGTCAGTACTGAGAGGCTCCGAAGGCGGGGCGCACTGAAGACTCCATACGGGGAGTCAGTACTGAGAGGCCACAAAGGCGGGGTGCACTGAAGACTCCACACGGGGAGCCAGTACTGAGAGGCTCTGAAGGCGGCGCACTGAAGACTCCATACGGGGAGTCAGTACTGAGAGGCCCTAAAGGCGGGGTGCACTGAAGACTCCACACGGGGAGTCAGTACTGAGAGGCTCTGAAGGCGGCGCACTGAAGACTCCATACGGGGAGTCAGTACTGAGAGGCCCCAAAGGCGGGGTGCACTGAAGACTCCACACGGGGAGTCAGTACTGAGAGACCCGGAAGGCGGCGCACTGAAGACCCGGTATTCATCTGTTTTTGTTTTATAAATGGAGTCATCAGCAGAGTGTCTTTTGTTTTGCTTTGTTTCGAGATGGAGTCTCGCCCTGTTGCCCAGGCTGGAGTGCAGTGGTGCGATCTCGGCTCACTGCAACCTCCGCCTCCTGGGTTCAAGCGATTCTTCTGCCTCAGCCTCCCGAGTAGGTGGGATTACAGGCGCGTGCCACCACGTCAAGCTAATTTTTTGTATCTTTAGTAGAGACGGGGTTTCGCCATGTCGGCCAGGCTGGTCTCAAACTCCTAATCTCGTGATCCGCCTGCCTCGGCTTCCCAAAGTGCTGGGATTACAGGCGTGAGCCACCATGCCTGGCAGAGTGAAGTGGTTTTAAAGATCCAACTATAGATTTGGCTTTAGAAAAGTAATTGCCAGTCTTAGATGCAGAAGCCCAAGGGCTTGATGGCCAGAAGTGGCAGTGGCGGGTGAGGGTGTTGGAGGGGCTGGAGCCACCCAGGAAAGCGCCTTTCCAGCAAGGGGCTGCAGCCGTCTGGTCGCCTTTACAGAACTCCGACTAAGAAAGTGAGGATAGAAATGGATGGAGAGGATCCCAGAGGAAAGAGAAGTTTCAGTTAGAACGTTTTATTCAAACACGAAGGGGAAGTTCCACCCCAGTGAGCACTGGGAAGTGCGTTCTCAGACAGGGATGGTTAAGAAGCCACAGTGGTGTGCCCCAGAAACCAGTAGCATGAGCGACAGCTGCCTAATCCATGCACAATAACCTCGCTGCCCATTCATCCGCATTTTCCTTAGGTTTTCAGAGAAGTCTAATTTTGTGAGAAAGTTGTTGCATTTGGACTTTTAGCCCGGGAACAAAAAGAAAGTCCAGCGGACTGTGTTAGCACGCTCGGGAACCCGAGGCAGGCAAGCGTCTGTCTGGCACACCAGGCGTCGATCTCCGCGAGACAAACTGGAAAATGCTCTTCCCCAGAAGCGTAGCACCTGAGCGTGTGATCTGCACATGTTCGTGTGGAAGGCCGGAGACACCATCCAACCTCATGGCTCTCAAACCGGGTCTCCAGAATCATGGCCTCAGCAGCATCTGCAGCCCCCAGCATTCCAGATTCTCAGACTCAACCCCCACCCACGAGTCGGAAACGCTGAGGCTGGCGCTGGAAACCCTTGCTCTCCCGGGGTCTCCACCCTGACTCTGATGCACCTGAAATCTAAGAGCTGCTGCTCGAGTTTGACAGTTCTCACTCAGTCAGAACCACCTGGGGACACTGTTGAAATCCCACACTGGGATCCTGTTCCCAAGGACCCTGTGCATTTTGTCCTGGCTGTCAGCGAGTTTTAAAAGCTCCCCAGAGGCGTTTACTGTGCATCCACGGATGGGGCCATCAGCAAGGTGGCTCCGTGGTGGAAGCAAACCTCACAGTTTGAATGCACAGCTCCCATTATCTCTCGTAAAGAGACAGGTTTTGTGTTTTTGAGCCTTTTGGAAGAGAAGTGACATGGAGATCTAAAAGAATATGTGGTTTATGAAAGTTCAGTTAAAAAATGGTTAAGATGGTAAATTGTATGTTATGTGTATTTTACCACAAGAAAAAATAGAGGAAAATGTAGGATATTAAAAACAGTACTACCTGGAATTTGTATGCACGTAAGTAATTTAAAACCCAAAATGACACAAACTCCCTGGGCCGCCTCTGAACCAATGTGCTCCTGAGCCCTCTTCAGCCTCCCTGGGTCACGTCTCTGCAGATTAGAACCATGCTATGCTGAGCCCACCTTCCTGTTGCCATTTTGTGGGGAAGGAAAACGAGTTTAATCTCTTTTCCTGACCCCACCCTTCTTTTCCATACTGAATAACAACAAAAGTCATATAATGGAACTTAGAATTGATGGGGCCCACAGCATACCGAGGCTCATTAAGCAATAAAGATCGTGATTGAGAATATTGTTCACGATTAATGACAGGCTGGGGGCCGAAAACGCACAGCTGACGGCCAGGAAGCCCAGTTGGTGAGAACCCTGCCAAACATCCCCCACAAGGCGGTCGGTGCCATTGTCAGCAGCAGAGGACGCAGACCTGGGCAGGGTGTCCTCCCTGAGAAGCCCGCCCTCCACGCCCGCACCTCCCCTCTGTCTGCCGCGCCCCTTCCCCGCCGAGCCCATCTGTGGCTGCAGCCACATCCTGCATTCCATCCACTTAAAGCCTGTTGTGCAATCCCTTTGGACTGGTGGACACCTAATTAAAACAAATTAACGATCTGAAGCAGAAACTGTGTTTAATGAAGCCTCGCTCAGGCTTGCGCGTAGTGCCAGGGCTGTTTGCCTACAAATATTTATCAGCCCTTGGTGCGGAAGAAGCACGGCCACCTGTCCCCAGCCTTCCTTCCACCCGCGGGCAGTGCCAAGCAGGATTCCTCCTACCATCGCCACCACAACCCCTGGTCCCCGTGCCCATGGAGCTGCAGGAGCAGCATCCACCTCCCTCTGGCCTGCTCTCCCTTGGGCCAGGGTCCTGCCAGGCCTCTGCTGGCCGACCCTTCTGATCCAGTCTGGGTCCAGCTTTGGCAATCTCAAGTTCACCCAGCAATTGGGTGGGGTTTCCTGTGGGTAGGGCCAACAGCCAGAAAGCCACCTAGGGTTAGAAGTAAAAAACTTGTGATTATTTTCCCAAAACAGAGATGAGACCCACCTTGAGGGTACTTGCTCCAAGAATTGCCTCAACTCTCATTTCAGGCCTGGTAAGATGGTGCGATTATTATAACAAAGAAGAAATAATTTGTTTTAAAGACAAATGGAAGGAGAAAGAGGAGAGGGGAGAGGAAACTCAAAGAGAAGGCAAGAACTAAGGCAGAAAGGTGGCCCAGGACAGCAGGAAGTGGACCAGCCGAGGGAGGCAGGAGGATGCCCCGGAGCCCTGACCTCCATCCGTCTCGAGTTCTTGGCCTCATCTGCCTCCTTCCCAGCATCTCACCTGACAGCGACTCTGAAGAGCACCTCCAGCCGGGGGCCCCCAGATCTGCATACTATTCCCACCACGAGACCCTGCACACCCGGCTGCCCAGGTGAGGGCTCAGCTGCTTTTAGCCCTCCACGCGGCACAGGACTCCGCGGCCGCGAGTGTGAGTAATTCCAATGTCAGCCCCACAAGGCAAGGCCCAGAGGGAGCTCAGGGTGAGCCCCCTTCCACAGACAGAGTCCCTGAGCCACACAGGAAGCCAACAGTCTCTGCAGGATCACAGACAAGGTGCAGAGCAGGTGCAGAGCTCTGTCACTGCTCCCAACATGCCTGGGATGGGATGGGATGAAACGGCCTCTCCACCAGGTGCCCAGGGCAGGGCCTGAGTCCACAGGACTGTTTGATTGTATACAAATGTATACAAAAAAATGTTTGATTGTATACAAATGTATTCATGTTTTTCCGATGCGGTTGTAAAATGTCATTTTTAATCTTTCTTATGGAGGGCAGGCCCTGCAGCAGCAGCTCTAGGGGCCAGGCCTGTGCGTCGTTTCCGGGAAACTTTCTAGGCCGGCAGTGACCACACCAGGCAGCCAGCAGGGAGGCCAGCAGCCTTCCTTATCAGCCCCAGCCTGTGGTCTAGGCCTCTCCTCTAGAGTTGCCCCTTCCCCCTAGAAGAGCCTCTGTGCTGACAGTAATGTCTGGGCTGGCCCCTGGCCTATACTGTAAAGAAGACAGCCCCACTGCTGCCGCACATAGGCAGGCAGGTCGCTACCTGTCAGCTCAGGTCCCTGGAGACTCTGTGGCCCCACTGACCGCCTCTGCCTCCTGGGCCCCGCTGACACAAGTCCATGCCTACCTCTCCTTCCACACTGTCCCCACTTCCCTGTGCCCTGCATTCCTGGTCCCTGCCTGCAGCCCCGAATTCCTGCAGTGTGCGAGGCAGGATGTGCATAACTCTGGAATTCACTTTCTCACCTGCCTGTCACAGCCTGAGCCTGTGAGCCCGCAGGGCTCAGCACAAGTCCCATCTGCTCACCCGGCAGACACATGGCAGGCTGTGACTCAGGAGAGGGAAGTCCTTGGGCTACAGACTATTAATTGTAAACCCAGGAGGCCAGGTGACACCCTATTCTGAACATCAAATAAGGGAAAATGAATGCATCGCATACCAGGTGGGCCAGCTCCCAGGTGCTCAGGCAGGACACGGCCATCCCTGGGGTTGGTTCTCCCTGTGCCTGGCACTCTCCTCTCCAAGTGCACCAGAGCTGACTCTGCACTGCCAAGTGGGCTTGGGGAGCACTGCACCCCACAGGAATGCTACCTGTTGGGAAGGGCACAAGAAGACAGGAAGCCACACAAAGGGACAGCCTCCAAAATCAACACATTCGGAATCAGCCACGCAAAGGGACAGCCTCCAAGATCAACACGTTCACAAGGAACCAGCAGCCGAAAAAAAGACTTTACCTCGAGCCATTCCGGGAAGCACGAGTCACTCCCACCTCCAGGCACACATCAGCGTTTACCTGGTTTGGAGCTGCCCAGCCCAGCCCAACACTCTTGCCAGGGTACCAGAGCCTGGAAAAGGAGAAGAGGTGCCCAGCCCCACTGTGCTGTGGGACTGGCAGGGCTGACACACATGTGCCACTGTGTTGCACGACCACAGCCTAGCGGGCTTCCTCTGCCTTCACCCAACCCGCTAAGGACATTGCTGAGGTCAAACAGGTCTTACGTGCAGTTTTTTGGACTCCTGAACTGAATGGATTTCATAAACATAGTTTACTTTTTAAATTTAGTCTTTTATCACATTCTTCCAGATAGAGAACGGCTCCCTTAGGGACACTTAGATCATGTTTCTCCCAACCAGCCATTGTTTGCCAGAAAACCAAGCTCGTGGCCACCACATCCACAGCGCAGCATAATATCCGTGCGAACAGGTTAGTGCTGTCAGCATTAGAAATGCTGGATTCTTAATGTAAGAGCTGAAAGCGACCGTCCTCAGGGCCAGCCCTGTCACCTCACATGGGAAAAGCACGACACATCACATGCTCTGAGGTCAGCCCTGCTGTCTGTGCGGCTCCACCTCTAGTCTCATCGTCCCCACAGCCCTGCCCCAGTAAGTTCACTGGACGCTGGATGCTAGATGCTGGCATCGTCTGCTTGTAGCTTTCACCCCTGCCTTCTGAGTATTGTCAAGTGAGAGGCCCGCTCACGTCAGTGAATGCCCGATACTGCAGGAGGAATCGTGATCTGAACAATCAGATTTGAATATCTTTCGTAAGCCTTCTTTCTAAATCTCCAGCGAGCTCACACTTGCCTGATGGAATCTAACCGTCATGCCCTCCCCGTCTTGGCACCCCAGCAACTTTTGCAATATTATCATGACCTGGCAAGAATGTGCTGTTTGCAGATGCAGGCGACCGCGTGTTCTTTGTTGACATGCCAAGCAAAGGAGGCTGGAAGAGGAGCCCTTCCAAGATGCCACCTGCAGTTCTGACTGCTCTTGTCACTACATTAAACATATTTGGCCGTCGTTAGTCAGTTCGGATAAAAATACAAGTAGATTTCAGCCGTGTTTGGTAATTCCTAAGAGAGGGTTCACTGAGTCCCACGAGGGGCACCAAGACACTTTATCCCCCAAGACACCCACCAGGAAGACAGGTGCTCCATGTTCCGCTGGTTTCCATCTCACACTGTGAACGGTGGTTTGTGTTTTTCAACAACACCGAAGGCTTTTTTTCTTTCACCTTATAAGGAGTACTTTCCCCACGTGGTCAGCAGTGCAGGGACTGGTGTCCTCGACTGCTGAATCTGCAGGGCCTGTGCCCACTGCTCTCTCCTGCCTGTGTGTGGGCCTGACCTGGGGCCCCCTGCTCTGGATATGCCCAGGACTTCCCCTTGGTGTAGCCCTGGAAGTCCTGTGTCCTGGAGAGAGGCCTCTGTGCCAGGCAGACCAGGGTGGTTGGTGGGGTCATGTGCTGACCTCCTAAAATCACGCCCCCTTCCATTTGTCTTATAGCAAACAGATTTTGACAACACAAAGCTTTCTTTAAAAATTTAAGGTCAGGCACGGTGGCTCACGCCTGTATTCCCAGCACTTTGAGAGGCCAAGGTGGGCAGATCACCTGAGGTCGGGAGTTTGAGACCAGCCTGGCCAACATGGCAAAACCCCGTCTGTACTAAAAATACAAAATTAGCTGGGTGTGGTGGTGCGCGCCTGTAGTCCCAGCTACTTGGGAGGCTGAGGCAGGAGAATCGCCTGTACCCGGGAGACCAAGTGAGCTGAGATCGAGCCACTGTACTCCAGCCTGGGCGACAGAGCAAGACTCTGCCTCAAAAAAAAAAAAAAAATTAAAGTGCAATTTTTAGTGAAGTCTAAAGAAAAATGGTGGGAAGAGCTGAGGGATGTGATCTCAATCCTGATGAAGGCCTGAGAAGAGCCATCAAAGGAGTCGGAACCAGAATGGGATTCTAAGGAGCTCTGGGGCCCCTCCCTCGTCCTCAGAATGCGTGGCTTTTATTTACACGTGACGTAGTCTGCATTTGCCGGGGGACTGCTGGGACACTCCAGCAGGTTTTCCATCTCGAGTTCCTGTAACCAGCAGCGAAGGCATCAGGATGGCCACAGGTTACCAAGCTGGGGTGCGTCCTGCTTGGTGGCTTCACCCTGATCCTTGCTGCGTGGCCTCAGCTCTTCTCCCTCAGGAGCTGCAGGGGCTTTGGTCCATGCCCGCTGTGAGACTGAGGCACCAACAGCTACCTGGTTCTCAGCACTTACTGGGATTGAGTTGAACATCATATCAAAACTTGCAGAGAGCAGCAGTCAGTGGCCCCCAGGCTGGGCTAGTGCCGGTGACTCGGCCCTGAGCACGCAGGAGGCAGCCTGCCTGTGCCCGGCCCGGGGCCCTGGGTTTCCCCTTTGCTTTGTTCCCCAGGGGGTGCTGGCTGGCACGCTGTCTTGGAGGGGCAAGGAGACGCCAGCCCAGGCAGTTTCCAGGGCAGGCCACAGCAATGCCTGGCGTGCATGGCGGTGAGTGTGGCCATCTGGTCATTAGGGCCAAGCTGCTGCCAGCGCCAGCGGCTCTTTCTCCGTCTCATTCCAGGGGCTTTGGAGCCCGCGACAGAGATCCTGGGGAGAGCCTGGCTAAAGTTCACTCTCACGTCTTCTCCATCTTGGACAGAGAGAACGAATTGCACTGTGGGAAGATGTACACCTGTATATGTGTGTTCTTGCATGTGTGTGAAGACAAAGACACCAGGTGTCGAGGACAGCGGGAGAGTGAGGAGCCAAGGGCGACATGGACCTCAGAGTCCCAGGGAGCGGGAGTTGCAGGAGGAAGAGCAGAGGCCAGGTAAGGGCAGAAGACCAGGACCTCGTGCGAAGCAGAGGGTGGGGAGGCCCAGGGCAGCAGCCACAAAAACCAAGCAAGGGACAAGTTCTGCCCTGTGTTGCCAAGGAGAGAGGCTTCGAACTTTGTTCCCCACGGGAGATGTCACTGGAGCAAGGGGACGGATGCAGGGGGCTCCCGCACTGGCTGCGCACCAGGCTCTCCCCCTGTCCTCACCCACGCGCCAGGCTCTCACCCCCTCCTCACCAACCACGCTTCTTGGCACGTTTTCTTGTTCATTTCTAGCACGCTGACTTCCATGATAAAAGCTGCCACACACTTCAGAGCTAGTAAGAACGAAGCTGTTGAGGGAAAGTTTGCTTCTCGTAAGTGGGTAAACCCCAAGGGCTCAAGCTGATCAGGACCCGGTGGATAACACATCTCCTGCAGCTGAGCCTCCCACCTCACTCTCAGCCACTCACAGAGGAAGCCACTGATGCCACTGATGCGGACCCTGAAGGTGTGCCCCAGACCCTCAGCTCCCTCCAACGAGCCCCCAGAACAGGAGGCCTGGTCATCCACCCCCGTGCACAGCAAGTCACTGCTAATGTGACCTCAGCCTTCAACTGTCCTGAAAAACATGTAACAAGGCATTCGGAAAATGCATGCACCCAGGAGCGTCGCAGAGTCCATGACAAACATTCACCGCCACACTGTTTCAGGGAAGGAATAGGGGTTGGTAACACTCTCTGGTCCAGGGGCTCAGGGAGGTGAGGTGGCTTCTCCACACAGCGAGGTGTCCGCTCCAGTCAGCATGGTCTGCAGACCTCACACAAAGTGCCTGGAAGTGCTCAGGGCCATCCAAGGGTGAATGTTCTGCTCCCTCAGCTATCCTTGCCCTTGGCACACCCGGGCTGCAGATGGCCGGCAGGGAAGCCATGGAGGACGCCACGCGGCAGTGCTGGTATCTGATCACTCACCAGGGAAGCCATGGAGGACGCCACGCTGCAGTGCTGGTATCTGATCACTCACCCGGAAAGGAGGCGAGTGAGTGGATTGTCAGGTGAGTCGCAATCCTTTGGAAATTGTTCATCTTACCTAACATTTATTCTAACTCCCTCTGAACCAGGCCTCTCCTGTCCTGCTGGACAACAGAGAAGTGACAGGCAGGACGTGGAACCCCACGCAGCTGTCCAGGCCTCCCCAGCACTCGTGGCTTTGGGCTCCCAGACCTTGGCCCAAACCTGGAAATTTTACCGTAGACAGGGAAGAGGCAGAAAATACCACAAGAATGGAGCCTCATAGCTCTTGGAGATTTCTGCTTCTAGCTGAGTGGGAAGGAAAGGCAGTGAAGCCAGCAGCCGCGTCCCGTGGCCTCCTGAGTGTGGGGTCTGTCACTAAGACATCCGGGCACCAGGGCTTGGCGTATTCTCACCGCCACCCCGCACTCACCGCGCTCGATGCTTCTCAGCCTGAATTGCAACGCCACATGGGTCTTCCGCTTTGGAGAAATAAACATGCTGAGAGAGTGTGAAGGAGTTTTCCCTAGGGACACGGGAGAGGGTTCTGTTTATCTTGCTCACTTCCCAGCAAATTCTGTTCAGGAGCCAAATGCCCTGATAGGACAGAGACCTTAAAAATATGGGCCTAGTTGCTGCTGCTGTGTTTGTTCTGGAAGCTTTCAGACCCTGAGGGCCGGCAGCTCTGGTCTCAGGAACCTGGCTGTGCTCAGCCTGCCCTGGTGTGGGTCACTGCAGCCAGGAGGAGGATGTGTAAAACCCTCCCTGGGGCCACATAGTAGAAAGAGAGGTATCCCGCCCAGCAGGGCAGTTTTGCCCCATCAGCCCAGGGACTCAGGGAGACCCAGGAGCAAGAGGAGCCACGGCCACTCACAGTGCCACGGGGAGTGAGTTACACGGCCGGGGAGAGTCACACAGCCACAGAGAGTCAGTCACACAGCTGCAGAGCATCAGTCACACAGCTTCAGGGAGTCGCACGGCCACGGAGAGTCGCACGGCCACGGAGAGTCAGTCACACAGCTGCAGAGCATCAGTCACACAGCTTCAGGGAGTCGCACAGAGAGTCAGTCACACAGCTTCAGGGAGTCGCACGGCCACGGAGAGTCGCACGGCCACGGAGAGTCAGTCACACAGCTGCAGAGCATCAGTCACACAGCTGCAGGGAGTCGCACAGCCACGGACAGCCACACGGCCATGGAGAGTCAGTCACACAGCCATAGGGAGTCAGTCACACGGCCTCAGGGACTCAATCAGACGGCTGTGGAAAGTCAGTCACACCACAACGAGTAAGTCATTCAGCCGCAGGGAGTCAAATGACAGCAGGGCAAGTGACATCTGATGGGAAGCCACCATTCCAGGGCACTGGAGGTGGTAGCTCAAGTTCTACAGCTGGTGGTCCCCGATGGCCTCAAGAACAACCCCTCGAGGCTCCGCTGCGCCCCCCAGCTTTGCGCCAGCCAGCATGCGAGTGTGGGCGCTGAGTGTGCTTTGGCCCGATCCTGGAGAGCGAGGCAGCTCCGATGCCGAGATTCATATCTTGACGCCAGACAGGGCCCTGCACCTGCCAAGTGGGTTGAGTGGGTCTCGAGGGGCTGGAGGGACCCAGGCGGGTGGCTTTGCACCCAGACGAAACACATGGGTGAAAAGGCAACTGACTAAATCCCGGCTTCTTCAGAGCTATTTGTAGATGGCACACTTGGCGCCCTCAGGGGGAGCGTGTGCCAGCCTATGAGGAGCCCAGGACCTGCGTAGGGGCCTTGCAGCCCTGTCAGCCTGCAAATCTGGCTGAGAAATCACGTCATTTCGTGTGTCTAGAATAAACTGTATCGAGGTTGGAGTGAAGTGCATTGCATTTTCGTGATGAAGGCCATGAACTCTGAGTTACACGACAAGTATTTTGAGGGAGACACACGGTTGCCCAGTTGTCCAAGCACACTGCCCGGCTAGGGAAGGAGGGTGGAGTCTGGAATACTGGAGCATTTGCAGGACTCTGGGCTGCCCCCGCTAGGGAAGGAGGGTGGAGTCTGGAATACTGGAGTGTTTGCAGGACTCTGGGGGAGCAGCTGGTGTTGCATGTGGGTCCCATGAGATTATAGACGTGTCTCTTCTTTATCAAAGTTGCAGTTCCTTCAGCCACGCCAGGTTCTGTTTCTCTGGGATCATTTAGTCCCGTTGGAACCCAGAATGAGCCTGCAGACCTTCATCCCACTCACTCACCCAGAGACACCACCCACAGAAGTGGGCACGGGGGAGGCCTGGCCTGGCCGTGGCTCCCAGGATCCAACGTGAAATGCCCCCTGCGTGTTTGGAGACAGAGCTTGCTCCTAAGGGGAAGCTACAGAGAGAGCAGAAGGACACAAATGCTGCTGCCAAGTCACTCCCACAGCTCAATGCAGAGGATACAGGTGATGGGAGGCTGGGCCGCTGGGGGCCTCTCACTGTTCATCTTTGTTCATTGCATCTTAGTTCTCTCCTCTGTTACTGAGGCCTAACGTCCAGCCACTGAACTGCTGTTTTGTGTCTCCTACACTGTGTTCAGGACACAAGCACAGAAGTCCATTCCCACTTGGCCAACAGGCTGCTGGTTGGCACCTCTGGTGAGTAACAGGCCCTTGGGAATTAAAAAAATAACAACAATCAGCAGCACTCACTCCCCTGTGGCAGCTGCTTCTCCTGGGCTTCTCTCCTCCTGGGTACGACGTGTGAGCCCTGCAAAGCCAGTGCTCCCAGAGCCCTACACGAAGCTGGGCTTTGCCGTCGCTCCTCTCTCCACGAACCCCTTTTTCCTCCCCACCCCGGATAGTGTGGGGACCCAGGTTGCCTTTCCAGGTGAGGGTGATGGACCAGAAGAGCTACAGCTGTTCCTTCCTCATGGCCTCCCAGGACAGCTCTGTAACTTGTAGGATTTGACTCTGTGAGATGCAGTTCTGTGCATCTGAAGAAAGGGTTTGCTCCTGAACGGTGACAGCAAGAGTCACTTTCTGGTGATTTCTCTCTCCTTTGAATCGCATTCCTCTGGCTCTTAAGCTCCAAGCGCTGACATGCCTGAACATGCCGTGAGGTCGGGAGTGTTGAAATTTGGCCCAGGGAAGGCTGCTGACACCACTGGCATTAGCTCAGCCCTGACCAAATGGCCAAAGTTTAGCAATTTGCTGGACTGCCCTGGAAAACAGCATCCCTGTCTACAGACTTAGGGAGTTGGACCTGGTCACTTTTTAGGCTGTTCCTAACGCTGAAACTACCTTCCCACTTGACCGAGTCCACAGCAGCCCCAGGAGGACTGCCTGGTTGTCCCATCTGAACAGAAGGGTGAGCCAAGCCCGGGGAGAGCCTGTGCCACTGACAGTGCGTGGCCAGAGCAAGTCTGGGGTCGGTGTCAGGGCACGTGAGGGGCTGTGTGCTGCCCGCCTGCCAGGAATAATTCAGAGGGGGTAACAAGCTAATTAATTAATGGGAGAGTTCTGCGACCCTTATGTGAAAGCCACACCAAGAGGTGTTATGAAGTCCGTGTCACAGAAAAAAATCTGAGAAACGAAGGCCTGGTCAGTTGCCGCCTCCTCCAGCCAGAGAGCTGCACTGTGGCCCGAGGGCCCGAGGACAAGGTCTCAGCTCCCACAGTGTCCCGAGAGGCCCCCACCCTGGGTAGGCGGGATGAGGGCGGGGGCTGGTGGGACCAGCGGCTCCCCACACTGGAAGGCCCCATGCAGGCCCTGCTGTTTTCACTAATGTTTAGGCATAATGTCTGTCCTATAAAATAACCGTGTTATCATCCAAACAGCTGGCTCACATCTTCAGAGTTTTGACCCAAACTTATACATCTGACATTTCAAATCTGTGAGTCAGCTCTTGCATCCAGCCACCTTTTTGAGTTTCTTCAATGGAAATATGAGGACTTAGAGTCACCTCTGGCACTTTCCATCCTGGGGTCCGAGCCTTCTCCTCTCTGCTTCCTGTGCTGGGAAGGCTCTTCTCACCTGGTGGTACCTCGACCAGGAGCAGCCACGCAGCTTCTGCAGCTGTGGATCAGCCAGGAGAGGCGGCATTTTATTTATTTTTATCTTAGTTTTATTTTTTTAAGACAGAGTCTTGCTCTGTCACCCAGGCTGGAGTGCAACCTCCGTCTCCCAGGCTCAAGTGATTGTCTTACCTCAGCCTCCCGAGTAGCTGGGATTACAGGCACCCCCACCACGTCCAGCTAATTTTTTGTATTATTAGTAGAGACAGGGTTTCACCATGTTGTCCAGGCTGGTCTCGAACTCCTGAGCTCAAGTGATCCGCCCGCCTTGGCCTCCCAAAGTGCTGGGATTTCAAGCGTGAGCCACTGCACCAGGCCTGCATTTTAGATACAACACGAAAATCAATCCCTGGCTTCTTTCAAAACACCATCTGTGGGTTCAGTGCTGTTTTCCAATTCCATGATGACATCATTTCATGTGAGGGAATAGTCAGGGCTTCAGAGAGCCAATCGGAAGGGTCAGCAGGTGTCTGCGGTGTCCACAGAGTGAGGCTCAGCCTGGAGGGAAGACAGTCTGGACTTGAGTCCAAACCCTGCCAAGTGCCGCTGTGGACTCAGCCTCGCGTGTTCTCTCTCTAAGCCTGAGCTCCTCTGCAGCAGGACCTGTCTCACAGGCTGATGTGAAGATTCAGCTCGTAGGGTGTTCGGTGCACTGCCTGGCAAATGCAAGGTGCCAATGTTACCTGTGGTTGATGCCACACCAGGGATGGACTCCCAAGCCCTCCCCACACAGAACACACAGCAGACACTGTGACTGGAAGACACAAAGGCCTTTATTTTATTAACCACTCTTGATTTTCTGTGGATTTCCTTTTGTCAAAAAGAGCATCCTTTGCCCTCCTTTTTAATGTATCATGCTGAAATCGCAGTTTTACGAAAGCAAATATTGCAGTAACATGCACTATAGAAACAGAAAGTGAAATAAGAAAGAATTGCAGATTTGTTTACCCTGCATATTAAGTGGACTCCAAAATTACTTTAGAAATAAGCCCCTTTCAGGGAACAAAAAAAGTCTAGCACACTTACTTCAAGTGCGGAGAATAATCGCGTATCAAAGGACTGCTAGGACTTACCAAGCTTCCCAGGGCAGAAGGCTCACCCTGTGTTAGGGTTCCGTAATCAAGTTGACCGAGTCAAGGGTGCAAGGAATGCCTCCGCTTTAACATCAGATGCTGCTTTTCTCCCATCCTCTCGGTCTCTGAAATCAGCACAGCAGCGTCTGTGCATTCCCAGCAGCCTCCTTGCCGGCCATCTCTGGCCGCCGGGACTGCGCAGGGCCGCCCTGCCCGCTGCCTCAACTCCCTGGCTTTGTGGCAGGATCGTCTGTCTCCCTGTTGAGTCGCTCTTTGTTCTGCTGGTTCTAACTGTGGTTTTAAACATACATGACTGACCAAAGATCCTTAGCACAGAATGGAGTTGTTAGACATTCCTGTAAAGTAATGCAATGAATTTTTCAGCAAAATTAGTTGAATTCTCCACTAAATTTTGCTTGTCAGACTGGATACTGTTCTTACTAAATCTTTGCTAGCAGATTTAATTAGACTCTAGTAGAAGATTTTGAAATCTGTAAGAGATTTAATACAATAGGATTTTATTTGAAGTAAATGATGACTCCATTAAAGGATCAATTAATGAAACACTCAAAAAAATTGTGACAATAAAAAATGTATATTTGGAAATAAACACAAGATTCCACCAACAGTAAAAGAAGGTTTTTATAGATTTTTGTTGTGGTGGTTTTCCTTATATCTCTTTTCTGTGCTTTCTTTAAAAATGCTGCCAATTAGATGGATTTAACATTCAACCGAGGCAGGTTTTTATTCAAAGGAGACAATTTTAGTCTGAAGAGCAGCGGATTTAAAGCAGAGACTTCCCTGCTGTGCACTGATCAGCTATTGATTAGGGGGAGGGGGGGTCGTTAAACAAAATCATCAATGCCAAATAATAGGCCCTCAGCCTGCGGGGACTGACCTGGGCACATTTGCGATAGGAAAAGTAAAGCCAGCCTTTGTGGAGAACCAAAGGCCCTGGTCTCTCTCGAGCAAAAGAAATGTTAATTGAAAAATTCCTTAAATAGGTGGAGGCTCTGAAGTCTGCTTTACATAAAAGGTATGAAATCACAATCGGGGGAAAGAAAGGCCGTGGTGTTGAGTGGGAGTTTTCTCCCGAATGGCGCTGATTAATTTCTCATTCATAGATGACAGGGGTTGATGGAACGAGTCCCTGACAGCTGGACCTGCCTGCACAGGGAAGTCTGATTTAATTGGCTCCTTGACGGGGAAAAGTAAAACAAAGAAACTTCCTATTGCACGCAGAGAAATAAAACCTGACGATTTACATAGATAATCAATGGATGACTGTTTTCCATTTGTCAGTTTACAACCGCAGAAAAATGGTCACTTTGCCACCATTAGTTTCTCACGATGATCCTTAAATCACATCTGGGAAGCAACTCTTCCCCCCAGAGCATCTCCACGTGACCACGCTCCCCAGATGGAGGCCCAGGTCGGAGGTCAGCCACTCACTTTCCAGATAAACTGAACTCAGAGCCGCACCAGGAAACTGGGGCCTGCAGGGCCAGCTCAGGAAGGCTGGGGGGCCGTGGCTGTGAATGGAGAGCCAGGGGAGGGCTGCTGGGGGGTTCCTCCTCCAGAAACTGAATTCCGCATAGCCCTCTGAGGCCTGCCCCCACTCCCTGTCTCCTGCCACCACCCTGCAGCATCCAGGACCCTGGACAGACACAGCAGATCAGGCCCCTTCCTCCTCTAACCCCTCTGCACCATTCCCCCACAGCCAAGGGAGCAGGTGACGTGTCATTAGCCAGAGTCGACGGAAAGAAAACCCTTCAGCTCCTTTTTACTTCACCCAAATATCAACCAAGACAGAAGAGGTTGGAGCAGCCGCCCAGGGCGCCCGGCGTGAGCACTGGCCACCAGGACAGCTGGGGAGACACAGGCGGGCCCAGCACGGTGTCGAGAAGCTCGAGCGCTCAAATACCAGGTCCTCCAAAGACCCTGGGGTCCCAAAGACTCTCGAGGCCACAGGAAAGCCTGCACCCCACACTCCTCCTGGGTGCAGAGCTGCTGATCCAAATATGTGCACACACTCCTTTCCCATCTACTCAACACAGTACATGGAAAACACACAACAAATCCAAGACTAAGAGGAATAAAGATTTGGAAAGTGGCTTTCAGATATCAACTGAGCAGGAACAGCAGAGCTGGCCAGCATCTGAAACTAGCTTGTATGCCTTAGAAATTCACCCCTCCCTGCAGAGTAAACACTGTCTCAACACAGAACCTGTGCTGCGGAAGCAAGACGTGGTGAACATGGGGGAGTTTCCATTTAAACGACTGCGTCTCCCTCACTGCAAAGGACAGTGTCGCTGGATCCCACATGTTAAAACGACTGCGTCTCCCTCACTGCAAAGGACAGTGTCACTGGATCCCACCTGTGCTCTTAAATGACTGCGTCTCCCTCACTGTGAAGGATGGTGTCACTGGATCCCACATGCGCTCTGTGCCTCTCACTGGATCCCACATGCGCTCTGTGCCGTCCTCCCAGCCTCCAGGCTTCCAGAAGTGCAGGAGCCCAGTGCTGGGCTGGGCAAAGGAGCACCTGGTTCAATGGGGCTCACAGAAGTAACTCCCAGCGAAGCCTGTCCAGGGAGAAATGCAGCCCAACAACTCTGTGGCTTCCTCAGAAAGGGCCTGTGCAGGGTGATGGAAAGGGCCCAGGAAGGCAGGCTGAAGCCCCAGAGCCGATTTGCACATGGAGGGGCTCCTACAGGGCTGGAGCTCAGGGCAGGAGTCAGGAACTCGCTTGTGTGTTCTTAAAAACAAAACAGCCCCCAGGCACCAGCAGGGTCCTGACACCCACATCCCAGGTCTCAAGTCCTCAGTCAGGAGTAGCTGCAGAAAGGGACTGTGACTGCCGTGCTCCGTGGAGATGCAGTCAGCCTGGGGTCCCTCCTCAAGGGAGCACTATGCTGTCCGGAGGCAGGTTGGGGGACTGTGGTTTTTCGGCCATCGTGAACAGGAGAGACCCGTGGACAGCACACCAGGCCCCGGCTGCCAGGTGCCTTGGGGTCTCTGTACGTGCCGGCCCCTTTCCCAGGGAAGGTCTTGCTCCTCGGCCCCGCCTGGTCAGCCTCAGCGGGTTCTCCAGGTGTCTGCTCAAATGCTCCTTTCTCAAGGGAAGTGCTCTATGGCCACGGCCCTCCTCAGCCTCGGTTCAGGGCCCAAGTACAGCTTCTAGTGACCACGAGCCAGACCCTCTTGGCACGCGGAAAAGCCAAATCCTGAGGGGGGATTGTGCGTGTCTCTGCCCCAGCCTGTCCCTGGGGTGAGGCCATGCTATCTGAGTCCCGGGGCTGACACAGCGCCTGGCTCACAGGACCCCCTCCACTAACAGCAGTGGAGCGAAAAGCCCGATGTCTGGGGGACTCCAGCAGAGCCCCTCATGACTCTTCCGCCTGCTCCACAGTGATGTCTGCACCAGCCCACAGTGGAAGAGAGAAGCTGCTTGTCAACTTCTGTGCGGCATACCGTTCCAAGGGAGGTCGGGGGCCAGATTCCCCCAGGAAGAAGAAAGGCAGGTGCAGCGCCACTAATAGGGCATGATCAGTTCAGAGCATCGCTTTCTTCTAAGCTAAAATATCAATGGTTTGGGAGGCTTGAAATGTGTTTTCTAGAGAGCCCATGAGTATGGCTGTGTGGTTTTATCAGCCTCGATGCCAAGAGTGGCCTTGAAAACTAAACTGGGAGTGAGTGTTGGGGGCGTGCACCGGCCGCTGCTCCCAGGCCTCTGAAGTATAAACAATGGGCTCAACTGCAAAGACTCCTGTTAGACATCAGAAGGAACCAAGGCTGTAAAATGATAAGCATCAGAACAAGAACTCAGTCATAAAAATATATATTTATAACAAAATATAGCTAGAACATAAATGCCCAACAAAAGGGGGCTAGTTAAATAAACTTAGAATCTGTACCAATAGAACATCCTGTAGACACTAACAATTATGCGTAGAAGAAATTTCAAACTATCATCTGCAGTTAGGTTGGTTGCTGGCTAGCCTCCATCTCAAATGTCTCTAACTTCTCTGTCTCAGAGCCACGGACTCCTTTGACAAGCCAGTGAAAGAAACTGGCCATCTACCTAGAAAAACTCACCAACACCCACCATTTTGCCCAGTTTTAAGAGTCTCACAAAACCAACAAAGCCCACACGGAGACCTCCTACTGGGAATACCACGTCTCCAGGGGCCACGCCTCCAGCATCCACACCTCCAGTGGCCATCACTGCCTGCTGCCTTGTCCCAGAAACCATGGCAAGAGTGCCCAGGCTTGAGCCCACATGGGTGTCAGTGGGGTGGGTGACACACATCTCTTCAAAAAGCAGCAACCTTGTTCCCTGCATGCTTGCTGAGCTTGACATAAGTGGAGTCCCCCAAACCCAGAACTCAGGTCCCACCAGACCTCAGTTTGGAATGACTGAACTCAGTAGGATACTCCAGCCCCAGAAGAATTAGGAAGGGCTGAGGGGCCTGGGGAATGGTAGCTCCTTCCTAAGAACTCTCCCGCAGACCCCCATGTCCTGTAATACACAGAGAGGAGAGAAAATACCACTCAACCTGTTGTCCGTGGGGAAGGGGCCCTGTGGTTTTGGAGAGACTGAAAGATTCCAGACCCAGTTAAAACAGCACAATTCTACCTGAACTCAGGGACACAGGGATGCAGGCAAAGTCAACCTGGTTTCCCCAAATCCACTGCAGATCCCACGTCAGAGTAAAATGGGGCCACGCTTTCAGGAAGTAGCTCATCCCTAAGTATGAAGCATCTGAAGTGGGTTCTAGAATAACCAGTTCACCAAGAAGAAATGCAAGTGAACCATGAACATATTTTTATAGGTTAACTTCATAAGTAATTAAAATTGTAAATGGTACCAAATTTGCAAACTTTTTAGTATCTATATTTATTATTAATATGATAAATATAATAAATATATTTATAAATATTCTATAATATTTGTATAGTATCTGCATTTAGAGTTAGCAAGGACACAGGAAACTGTCATAAACTACACACACATGTTCAGATCTTGGGAGGACAATGTAGTGTATAATTGAGAACCTTTCAAAGGTTTGCGCATTTTAACCAGTAATTCTGTTTCCCAAAATTGATCTTAAAGAAATAATTAGAAGTTTATGGAACCACTTTTATACAAGCATATTCATCACAGCTTTAGTTAATAGGAGTAATAAATAGATGCAACAATAATGATCAATGAAAAGGGGTTAAGTAAATTTTAGAATATCTGTATAATTTAACACTTTCTAAACATTATAAAATCATGTATTAAAGAATATTTAATGACACAGGAAGATGCTCACACATCATAAGTTAAAGAACTAGTTCCATTGCACAGCAATGGGTGTGCAGCTGGCAGTATCACACCACACACATGGGAATTTTGAGGAGAGTGAGTTTAATGCTATCTGGGTTTTTCTCACAATTAAAGGAAAGCTGCTTACAAAACTGAAGGACCCCAGTTTTGAGAAAGATGTATATATATAAGCAAAGGGAGGAAAACTTTAAGGATACACATTACATATTAAAAGTGGCTCTGTTAGTTTTTTCTTTCTTCTTTCTTTCAGCTAGCTATAATGTCTCTACAAACTGGAAGAAAGGGAAATTATTTTGTTTCATATTTCTTTTTTTTTCTTTTTTTTTTTTTTTTAGATGGAGTCTGGCTCTGTTGCCCAGGCTGGAGTGCAGTGATGCTGTTTTGGCTCACTGCAACCTCTGCCTTCAAGCAATCTTCCTGCCTCAGCCTCCCAAGTAGCTGGGATTACAGGTGTGTGCTGTCATGCCCAGCTACGTTTTTTTGTTTTTTGTAGAGATGGGGTTTCACTGTGTTGTCAAGGTTGGTCTTGAACTCCTGAGCTCAGGCAGTCCACCTGCCTCAGCCTCCGAAAGTGCTGGGATTACCGGCATGAGCCACCGCGCCTGGCCTTGTTTCCTGTTTCTACATGTGTCCCATTATTCTACTCTTGAAAAGTTAGCCCAAATAAGTTTTTTTAGCTCTAGAAAAAGAAAATATCTTTAAAGCAAGTTTATCCTAGAATTGTCTGTGAAAGCAAAGACTTACCATTTCAAATATTCAAATAAGTATTAAAAAGAAGAAAATGTTAAATAAGAGAATATATCAAGTCAGTGGACTATTATATAGACAAGACAAAGGCAGAGACATGCACACATAATAATGTGAAGCAAACGAATCAAGGTGTAAAGTGACAGCTGTGACCCTAACTCTAAACACAGACAGTGGAGGTTACGCGTGGGAAAGGGAGGAAGAAATACTGGTGACAGGCCGGGCGCAGTGGCTCACGCTTGTAATCCCAGCACTTTGGGAGGCCGAGGTGGACAGATCATGAGGTCAAGAGATCAAGACCATCCTGGCCAACATGGTGAAACTCCGTCTCTACTAAAAATAAAAATAAAAAAATAAAAATATTAGCCGGGTGTGGTGGCAGGTGCCTGTAATCCCAGCTACTTGGGAGGCTGAGGCAGGAGAATCGCTTGAACCCGGGAGGCGGAGGTTGCAGTGAGCCGAGATCGCGCCATTGCACTCCAGCCTGGGCAAAAAAAGCGAAACTCTGTCACAAAAAAAAGAAAAAAGAAGAAAAGAAATACCGGTGACCCTAACCCTAAACACAGACAGTGGACGTTCCGCGTGGGAAAGGAAGGAATACCACATGTCCAGTGCTGCCTATGCTGGTGAGACACAAATGATTTTTCTACTTGTTTCTTCTCTAGATTTTCTAGAATGAGCAGCAATTACTTTTGAATTGGAACAAATTGTGTTCATAAGCATAAAAATCACATCTAGATTTCTTTCTACCTCAAGGAGAGAAACATTTTATTTAAGGTCAAAGACTTGGAATTCTTCACACTTGCCCCTTGCTTTACCATCGCTGTTTATTTAAGGTCAAAGACTTGGAATTCTTCACACTTGCCCCTTGCTTTACCATCGCTGTAACGGCCCCAACAGAGACGCTTTGAGTACAGGGTGCCTGAGGCAGGATCCAGGCCTACAGAGGGCCCAACAGGCAAAGCCCCTCACAGCCCACTCCTCTGTGCCGTCAGGAAGCCATCTCTGAGCCCTGGAAAAGACGCAGGTATGGCTTAAGGTATTAAAACATAAACATTGTAAGAGATCCTACTATCGTGTTGGCCGTAAATGTGATAACCCTTAAAGAATCTTTGGATTCATTTCTGAAAGCATTTAGAACACAAGTTTTCTTTCTCTCTCTCTCTCTTTTTTTTTTTTTTTTTTTTTTTTTTTTTGAGACAGAGTCTTGCTCTACCACCCAGGCTGGGGTGCAGTGGCGCAATCTCGGCTCACTGCAACCTCCGCCTCCTGGGTTCACGCCATTCTTCTGCCTCGGCCTCCCCAGTAGCTGGGACTACAGGTGCCCACCACCATGCCTGGCTGATTTTTGTATTTTTAGTAGAGACAGGGTTTCACCGTGTTAGCCAGGATGGTCTTGATCTCCTGACCTCTTGATCCGCCCCCCTCAGCCTCCCAAAGTGCTGGGATTACAGGCGTGAGCCACTGCACCCGGCCTCACAGGTTTTATTTTTCATAAGGTAAGCTATTAAGGGATGTCTATGCCTATACACACACACACACACACACACACACACACACAGAGCACCTCCAGTCAGCACACAAGTACACAAAGACACACTCACGGCAGATGCCAGGCCCTCCACATGCAAGCACACACCAAACCACATTCTCCCTCCCCACAGAGTCATACTCCTTTCAGTGAAACCAGAACGTCCTCCCGAGAAAGTCTCCAGCGTGGAATTTCCACCCCCAGAGGTCACGGGGAATCAGGTCACTCCTCTGCCCGCTGACCTTCCTCTGAGGAGTCTGCGATTTACAAGAACTTCCTTCTGGACACTTGTGATTACAGACACTCTAAACTGGGTGCCGCCTGAGCTCATAATAAAGAAAGAGTGAGCATTTGTCTTGTAATGAAAACAAGCGACCTTGCACAATAGGATGATAGATAATGCATCAAACCAGCATATGAGCCCTTTAGAATCTCACATTTGGAATTGGCCAACATCAATTATTTAAACACAAATTGAATTAACAAAATATTCAACATATGTTCTTTTAAACTCTGCTAAATCGGATGAGACATCTAAAAGCTGATCTGTGGGGTCAGCCTGCTTCGAGAGGGGGGCAGGCAGCGGGGCAGGCGTCAGGGAGGGGCGGAGTGAAGTGTTAGAAGGTGGTCAGCTCTGCGCTGTGCTGGAGGCCTGAGCTCTCCACTCCCAGAGGAAGGGGTGATTAATGCCACCACCAAATGTATGCCTGTGCCTAACCCTGACCTCATCAAGCCCTGCTGCCACCATCTGCTGTTTTTAATTCCTCTGCAATATTTGTATTTGCTGCCTCCCTCCGACAAAGAGCGGGGGCGGGGAAGCAGTGCTCCCTACTTAGCGACGTGTGATCTGGTTGGCTGGCGGGGCCCGGCCAGAAGCATCTGTTGCTGCAGTCCAGCAGCATCTGCCACTATTTCTCACTTTCCCCAGCATGCTGGGAGATACGGTTTCTCCCAAAGGTGGCCTTTCCATGCACACTGTCAATCCCATCATTGTCCGCCCGCCTGTTCCCACGGTGCCGGCCCCGTTGCCATGCTGCCGGGCCTTTGCTTGCTGGCTGTCTGTAATCCAAGATATTGTGTGACTGAGTTATGCCATTAACCCTCCTCCTATGCATCGGGACATTCAATTAAGCTCAACAGGAGAGGCCGGCTGAGAGGGAGGTCTGTCTGCTGGGGAGGGACGGCCCACTTCTAGGAGCGTTTACAACAATAATAATAACTGCGACGACCAGCGGGTACTGTCATAAATAGTGCTGACGGCCAGGGAGAGAGGAACGGTTCTTGGCAGGGCAGCTTTCTCCTCTCTCGCTGTTTCTGTTTTTTTAACTTAAAATGCTATAAAAGGATGCATTGTTTTCTCCTGATTCTTGATACGGCTATTAAGCATTGTGATAAAATGTGTGTGTGAACGCTATTATTTATGTGTCGAGTATTAAACACCTTCTGCTAATGGGGTGCAGCCTGGCTGTGCATGCACGCAGTATCCCAGGCTGTCCCTGGGCCTTGCCCTTGGTCAAACACCCAAACACCCAGAGCTGCCGCAGGGACCTCTCCGAGGGGGGGACCTTTCCGAGGCAGCGCCTGAGCACAGAACCGCACTTCCCCTGGAAGATGCTCTGAGGCCCAGACGTAGAAGGACAGCAGCCTGTCAACAGCAGGGCCGCCCTTGGCAACTCAGCCCTGTGTCCCCAAAACACTCCCGAGAGCTCAGGGAGGCCCCAGGGGTCTCCCCTAATCACTTCCTGAGAGCAAACGGCCTTCCTACGAATGGCCAGGTGTCAGGATGGCCCCACAGCTGCACCGTCCTCCTCACAGCCCCCACTGTGGCTGCTCCCAGGTGGCTGAGCTGAGGGAGCGCTGTGGTTCGCTGTCCCCGCAGGACACAGGGCCCCGCGAGAGAGGCTGTGGCCACCCAGATGCCCTCACCTCCCTGTCTGTGTCCACTTTGTCTGTCGACTGCAAGGCCTCCAGGCCACGCGACCACTTTGCAGATGATATTTGAGTACAACCAGACTTTTGAAGTAAGTTCTGAGCAGGAAAAGACTTTCTTCAGTTAGAAATTTCAGTGCTGATGAGTAATGCCATATTGAATATTCAAGAATTCTGGATATTCTAAATTTGTAAATAATCAGCAACTTGCTGAGCAGGGGACGTTGACTGAAGGCCAACTATGCACCTGGCAGGGACACACGAGGAGCTTGTTTTCTCCTCCTGCCAGGCCCTCGCAGGTGATCGGGTCTCCTCACTTTACGGATGAGAGATGCAGCTAGCGACGTCCCGCACCTGACCCTAGACGGCACCAGCTCCTGGGAGAGCCGGGACGGAACCCACGTCTGCCCGAGGCCTTCTCCCCAAAGACTTTGCTGTCACAAAACGTGGATGAGGAATAAATCCAGGAGACGCCGGGGGAGAGCACCAAGGTCAGGTTGCACCACGGGGTGAGAGAGCGAGGGTGAGCTGCCTCTCGAGGGTTCTCACACCAAGCCTACAAATGCAACCCGAGGGGCTGGGATTTTCCCACGTGACTGAAACGTGAACCCCTTCCCATGGCCCTGGCTGGGTTATCCTCCTGGTCAGAACATCACACGGCTGTTCTCCAAGAGTGGTTCCTGCAAACGGCCCCCGCTGGGAAGCCCTGGGAAGCCCTGGGACCTCACACCCAAGCAGATGCAAGCAGCGCCTGCCTGGAGCCCTGACGCCCGGCTGCTGGGTGCCCACAGGGGTGAAAGGAAGATGTTTATTTGGCAGGCGTGGGCTCCCCTCCCTGGGGGAGAACTGTGGGAAACCAAATTTTATAAGTGTGGTTGTTTGCCTCACAAACCAGCTTCTGCGATCATCCATTATCATGTCATTCATTACACTGCATCCAGTCTTAATCAGAACTTCCTGGCTACACGGAACACGAAGGTGAGTGCTGGTGCCCTTCTGCAGGCTGCTGTGTCTCCGTCCTGCAGCCACCCCCAGCACCAGCCCTCCCGGCCCCTGCAGCCACCCCAGCACCAGCCCTCCCGGCCCCTGCAGCCACCCCCAGCACCGGCCCTCACAGCCCCTGCAGCCACCCCCAGCTCCGGCCCTCACGGCCCCTGCAGCCACGCCCAGCACCGGCCCTCACGGCCCCTGCAGCCACCCCCAGCTCCGGCCCTCACGGCCCCTGCAGCCACCCCCAGCTCCGGCCCTCACGGCCCCTGCAGCCACCCCCAGCTCTGGCCCTCACGGCCCCTGCAGCCACCCCCAGCTCCGGCCCTCACGGCCCCTGCAGGCACCCCAAGCACCCACGCTCACGGCCCCTGCAGCCATCCTCAGCTCCAGCCCTCATGGCCCCTGCAGGCACCCCAAGCACCCACGCTCACGGACCCTGCAGCCACCCCTAGCTCTAGCCGTCGCCACCTCCAGCAACTGTGCTTATGGCCCCTCTTCTTTCTGTCACTCTTTCCACACTGAGGTAAAACCTGACGAACAGGAAGGACTGTAAAAGGAACAGCTTTCAGGGCAGATCTGAGCCACAGAAAAGACACTGTTCAGGGTGATGCAGCCTCCCTGAGCATAAACATGGGCTCTGCTCATGTGGCGCTCGCCGGAACCCCAGAATAACAAAGCTGGAATGACTTCACCCCGGCTCCGACATGGCTCTGCTCTCTGTGTGTGATTGATGACATCAGTCTCAGCACCTCCCCTCACACACTCAGAACACTTTTCCTCAGTTGCCACCAGCGTCCGCCAAGGTGGGGCCACAAAGGGGACCCAGGAGCCCGGTGGCTGCTCCTTCCCATGCACTGGGCAGCTGCGGCCCATGGGCCCTCCACCGCGCACACCAGGCTCCCGGACAGGACAGAACGACGCCACGCAGGAGACGAGCTTGCAGAGGCAGGAGGGCAAGGACAGCAGCAGACCCAGGAGGCACCATGAGCTCTTTCCGAGGCGCTGCCTCACACGGGCGCCATCCACCCAGCTCAGCTCCCAGGGGCTAGGAAGTTTCCACAGAATATAATGGGATGGTCTTTTCTAAACTGTAAATCATCGTACAGCCTTAGGGCAGAAATATCAAAGGCAAGGACAAAGGACCAGGATGCCAGAGCTCCTGACCCATCACCGGGCCCCTAGAGCCAAGCCCACTCCGGTCCATGCCTTTGTCACACGTTTACAGAGTGAACAAGTGAATGAATAATGAGACAGGGAGATGAAGGGGCATCTGGCCCAATGCCGGTGAAAACCAAGATGCCGGTATACACAGAGAAGAAAACTGAGATGATGGTGTACACCGAGAAGAAAAACGAGATGACAGTGTACACCAGAAGAAAACCAAGATGCCAGTGTACACCAGAAGAAAACCAAGATGCCAGTGTACACCGAGAAGAAAACCAAGATGAAGTCACGTCGAGGCCTTCCAGCAACAGTCTGTGTGCGGCCCGCAGGGCCAGGGGTCCAGCCAGGGTTTCTGGAGGGCTCCCTGAAGGCTCACAGCTGTGCCTGGCACTGGCCTGCTGCAGACAGCCAGGGTCTTTACAACACAGGGCTGTGTGGGAAGGGCTGGATTCCCATGCAGAGGTAAAGCTGTTCACTAGCGTCTGTGGCTTAAAGTTACCGCAATGCAGAGTGGGGAGCTCTGGCCGGTATGAGCGGCTGAATCTCACACCCCAGAAACACACTTGGAGACGTTTCCCACTGAGCGTCACCTCTCCTAGATGCTGAAGCCTGTGGGAGCAGAAACTGGGGCCATCTCAGTCACTCAGTAGCAACTAAGAGCATGATGTGGAAGCTGGCAATTAAACCTCCTCCAGCGGGCCGAAAGGTTCCCCAGCCACACCCCACCATCAGCTCTCCGAGCGACGCGACAGGGAGAGCAGGGCGTGCCTGCATGGTCGGATGGCAGCCTCTGAGGCAGCTGCAGCCTGGTCTCCGGCCACCCTCCTCCGCAGCCCGACCCACACCGTGCGGGAACAGACATCCAGAGAAGCCACCTCATTTCAGCGAGGCTGTCCCCAGAGAATACGGAGACTATGGAGATGCAGCGAGATGTTGTAGAAGACGGTGGCTGCAGCTCCCTTGTTAGAGCACTTGAGCCTAAAACAAAATTAAAGAATGAGCTGGAAAAGTCGACTTTTCCTGTGAATATTGGCGCACGCTCAGGGACCAGCAGCACAGCTGTCCCAGCGGAAATGGAGGAATGAAGTTTCATTCAGAGTCCCACTAAAGGAAAGCCAGCCCAGGACGAAGCTCAGCCCAGGACAGCGAGTCCCCGCGGAGGGGGGGCGGGTCTGGCTGCCTGCCTTCCCCTCCGGCGGCTGCCCCTCAGTGTGGAGACCCAGCCCCGCCCCGGCCCCCAGGCCTTGCTGGAGAGGGGTCTGGCCTGCAGCCCTGGGGGGTCTCACTCCCTCTGGGGTCGGGCTCTCTGGCAGCCTTCCTGACACGGTCCTTCACAGTGGCACATGCGGCTCCCACGCTGTCCCCTACCCCACACCTCCCCTCATCTTTAATTACACACACGTTCTTCTCCCTTTCCTTCAACTCCCCAGGGGTGGGGTGGGGCAGGGGTGCTGTGAGGGTCTGAGAGGGGTCTGTGATGACTGAGGGTTTTGTCATATCCCATCCATCCCATCCTGGCCACCAGCAGCCCCAAGGTTGGGCCGGTGCCCGTGACCATGGCAGGTGAGCGAGATATGGAAACGGGACAGGCATCCCCTCCCCAGCTGTGGGGTACGACCCAGGGCTGTGGGCAGAGCAGGAGCCACAAGCTGGGCTGAGCACAGGCCCCACGTGGACAGAGCAGGAGCCACAGGCTGGGCTGGGCACAGGCCCCACATGGATACAGGATGGACCTCACAGCCCCTCTGCTGCTCCCTTTGTCGTGCTGAAGTGAGGTTGGAGCAAAATCTACACCTCCCCCGTGCACGGGCCTGAAACCCCCTTCTTACTGCGCACTGGGCATTCAACACCCAGGAGCCAGGCCTGGGAGGGAACAAAGTCTACCCTCCCCAGCTCAGAGACACACACTGACCCATCCTCGGGCCACAGGAAACACAGACCAAACCCAAGATTAAAAACCCAGTACCTACAATCAAATCTCGACCTTTAATGCTTTGTTTCTCACCTGAAAGACAGAATTTTACATTAAAATTGGGGGTGATTTCATCCTGGATATGATCAGAGGACTAGTGGGGAAACTGAGGCTAAGGCCATGACATCACATCTTACAGAACCCATGGGAAAGTCTGCACATCCGTGGGGGACGCTTTGTGTGTGTTCCTGGAAAGTTGCAGGACTATGGTTGGAGGGTGTGGACATGTGCATGTCCCACGGCCTGGGCAGGAGCTCGCTGTGATGCCGGCCTGGAAAGACACTGGCCGCGGCCGCTGCCCTTCCCATTGGAACCAGACACCAAAGGGTGTCTGCTTTGCTCGGTGCCTGTTATTTTGAGGAGTGGCCCTAACAGCTCTCCTGAGGGGTGGCTTTGTTAGCCTGCCTTTCCCAGAGCCCCTCGCGCCATGACCGTAAGGTGGACGCTCTCATCTGGAAACCAGGGCAGTAACATGAAAGGCTGAGATTATCCTGATGGTCCTGGGATAGCACGTGGAGAACATGGCCCATCTGAGCTGTAGCCCTTTCCAGGGGCGTGAGCTCAGCATCTGCAGAAGATGCCTGTGTCACAAGGGACCAGCGGCTTTTCCCACCCAACATCTACGGGGCTCCAGGCCCAGTGGCCCCTGCCATGCCCCTGGGCAGGCACCTGCTCGAGCCCAGGAAAATTCCAGGAAGCCCTGCAATGGTGGTTCCGCCAACAGACCGCAGCCAGTCATCCTCCCTCACAGGCCGCCTTCTCCTGAGGGAAGCTTCCAGAAGCCAGGGTAGACTGCAGACCCAGAAAGCCCACGAAATGCCAGGCAGGCACCAAGGTATTCCTGTGGCACTGTGTGAGCACCCATCGGCGGCGTGCACAGCCCTCCATGAGCTCACGCGTGTCAGCGTCTGCAGAGCTCTCCACCCGCACATGTGCTCCCAGCCACCATTCACTTCTCCTTACGGCTGACACGAGTCGTCCCAAAGCTGAGTGGCCTTGACAGGTCTTAGCGGCTTCAGTGGCTAGGTGAGGTCCTTTCTGGAGGGAAGCAGGACATGTCTCTGGGGCTGGACCCATGTGAAATGGGTCAGCGTCCACCATGTGAGAAAGGCTCCGGCGTGGATGAGCCGCGCTCAGGAGACCTGGGCCATGGCGGCTGATGGCATAGGAGGTGCAGTCACACAGCTCAGACCCAGGGCTCAGCTCCCGCTGCGCGAGCACTGATGGCATGGACTGCATAACAGGACGGTGTTCTCTAGGACAGCCCTGCCTCTGAAAGCCCAAGTTACACAAACAACCCGACCCCAGGGTCCTAGGAAAGCAAAAGCCATCTCGCCAGAGGTGAGCTCCACTGACCCTGAGAGCACCTTTACTGTGGGTGGTTGGGGCACGGCGGCCCCGTCACTCGCCCCCACTCGCCAAGCATGTGCTGGGCACCCAGCTGAGCACTCACATCCATTATCTTCTTTAATCCTCCCAATACCTTATTAGGGAGATATTTTAATCCCACGTCACAGAGAAGGGAAGTGTGGCCAATTGTACACAGCGATTACAGACGGAGCCAGGCCTCGGAGCCGTTCTGCACAGCTGTGCCGTAGCCCAACAGGTAACCTAAGTGAACTCAACAAACACATTTTAAAGGTGGCCTTTCTCCGGCCTTTGCTCCGTCCATGGCAGCTTTGGCATCTTCATCTAATACCAATGTCAATCAGCTGTACTTACCAGGCCTTACATGTGCATCGAATGTTCACTTAAATGACCGCTTGACCCCACATTGCAGCCTGGATTTGCAGCCCCGGCCCACCTGCGTGGCTAACGAGTTCAAGCTGCACAACAACAGAAGTTTCAGATGAACAGAAGGAAGCAGCGAAGGTTGGCGGTTTCACTGGGAGTTAAATCGGGGCAACGACTCCCTAGGAAGTTCAGAACGTCCCTTCCTCAGGCTGTCTCCAAAGACTGCCGTTCAACTAAAGGGCAAGAGTCCGAGGTCAGTCCAGCTCTTCCCTGGCAGCCGTGGGTTGGGACAACCCCAGGCCTCCACCCTCTTTATTTTCCTGAGATTCTATTATTAACGGGAATGTCGGGTGAATGCCTGGATTCTCAGGATTAAGCCTTATTGCAAATCTAGAAGAAATCAGCCCTGCTGAAACACAGCACACCTTCAAACTCCACTAGCACCAATTGTATCCAGCCTTTGTTCGGCATCTCCAGATGCCTGGACCTCTCGCTGGAACTCAACACCCCAAACGCTGCAGGGTGCCCTCTCGCCAGGCTGGAGAGGAACTCAACACCCCGAGCTCTGTGGGGTACCCTCTCGCCAGGCTGGAGAGGAACTCAACACCCCGAGCTCTGCGGGGTGCCCTCTCACCAGGCTGGAGAAGCAGATGCATCTCAGGCCGCCAGGAACCCGCACTCTGCATCCCACCAACATGGGCATCCCCAGGAGTTGCCCTAACCAAGGAAACGCCACGGAAACATCACCACAGCATCAAAACCAGTGGCCGTCACACACCAGAGCCCAGAGCCCGGACACAGGGGCAAAAACAAATTGGTCTAAAACAAAAATCCACCAGGATGTGAACATGTTTTCCCGAAGTTGACAGAGGAAGCCATGGAGCAAGGGTCAGACCTGATACCTGCACTCGCCGAAGGTCACAGGCTGCGGAAATGCCGACGCCAGGTCGCCACAGGTGCGGGGCCTTGACAGCACAGTCAGAAACTGCAGCCCCCTCTGCAACCTCAGCATGGCTCTGCCGTCTCTAACTGCTGCCCAAACCAAAGGTTCCCATTTTTGACCCAGCGTGTTCCCTGTAAAACACTTCCAGATGCTTAGTTGAAATTTCCAAACTATAGGAGAACCAGAGTGTCATCTCCCCTCTCTGTCTGTGAGAGGAAACCTGAGGACCACAGAGCTGTGTCAGCTGTGGGTTTTATCCCCCTCCGGACTCCCTGGGTCTGCAGCCACAAGCAGGCCAGCAAGTGTCTTCACTGTAATTACCCTGGAGAAGTCACAGGTCTCAGCCCATGGCAGGATAGACACCACTGAGAGCCACAGGCATCCACCACTTCGCTGAGCAGGCCAGCAAGTGTCTTCACTGTAATTACCCTGGAGAAGTCACAGGTCTCAGCCCATGGCAGGATAGACACCACTGAGAGCCACAGGCATCTACCTCTTACCTGAGCAGGCCAGCAAGTGTCTTCACTGTAATTACCCTGGAGAAGTCACAGGTCTCAGCCCATGGCAGGATAGACACCACTGAGAGCCACAGGCATCCACCTCTTCGCTGAGCAGGCAGGATAATAATTCAATAAGTGAATTCAAGAAGCGTTAAGTTCATAATAGGATAAAAACGTAAGCCTGTGGCAGCAGGAAAATGTGCGGAGAGAATGGGGTGTAGTTACTGCTCTTAGCACATGGTGGGCATCGTGGATCTTGTAAATCTGATACAGAAAAAAAAAACACCTGATACAAATACCAATTCAGTACGTCTCATCCTTTAAATTTACTGACCATCTGTTCAATAAGCACCCAGTGTGTGCCAAGAACCAGGAGGGAAGTGGAGGAAAGCAATGAAAAGACATCACAAGGACCCCAGGGAGCTCACAGTCCAAAGAGGAGACAGGCACACCACCCAACACTGACCAGCGATGGAGGGTGGAGGGCTTCCCGGAGGAGGTGACTGTGACCTGGGATTGAAGGATGAATAGGAGTTTCTGTAAGGAAAATGGTGTGTTCAGAAAACAATTCACACAACAATATCCCTTCCAGTGTGTGTAAGCAGGCAGGAGGTCTCTCCAGCCCAGTCCAGGGATGCTGTGTACAGAATCCATCAAAGTCCCTCCAGCCTAGCGTGGGAATGCTGTGTGCAGGATCCATTGAGGTTGTCTCAGGAGTGGCCAAGCCCAGATCCGGTCCTTCATATCTTCTGACACCCAGGGGCAAACAGGGCCCTGCCCTCACACAGACACCTCCTGAGTGCCAGATGAGGCTTTTCACTCCAGAACCCTTTTCCTCTGTGGGCCTGGTGGGCACCAGGCTGCAGAAGCTTCTGTGTGGCCGTCTGTCAGCATCCATGTCCAACGCAGGTGGAATGCAGCTCCTTGTCAGGCTGGATTGTCCAGGCCACCCAGTGTCGGGGCCTAGCAGCTTCCTCAGGGCTGTGCAGCCTCATCACGTGCTGCCAAGTCTGGTCTCTGCCTCTGGTCATGTCCATTTCCCATATGGGAGGGTGCAGATGCCACCCTGGGCTCTGGTGCCATGGTCTCCAGCCACTCAAAATGCCCTGTGGAATGTGCCTGTGTGGGTTTACTGTGTCTTGGTGCTTTGGCAACATGAAGAGCTGTACATTCGTTCTTTCTGTAGGAAGCACTTCATATGAGAGACAGAACTCTCTAGAATGCATGACGTACCTCTGGGAAATGGAGAAGACCTGATTCATGCACACGACATGTGTGATCGAAGGCACTCCATGCAGGAAAATGAAGAAGGAAACTCCCAGCCAGGGGCAGTACTTGTACTTCCTGAAGTTCACCGAGAATAAAACATGATACTCTTACTTCATGATCGGGTCTCTTTCAAAGACTCTAGTGCTCTACAGACACATTATTGCATTTAAGTTAACAAGATTCTATTGGGTAGATACTGTCGTTGATAAATGTTTCTCAGTTTCCATCAGAAAACTGGGCTGTATGAATTTTGGAGACTTGCCAACAGTAACAATAAACCAAAAACACATCTTGCCTTCATTACCAATATCCATGAGGAACTGCTGTGTTAGGCAATTTTAGTGTATCGGAAAGCCCCTCGGCGCGCTGTCCACCCCTCCCTGCCCCCGTGTGAGTGGCGTCCACTGGGATGCCTTCTCTGCAGTGCTCACAGGGAGAGACCATGGAACCGAGCCCCTATGTCCTGTGCACCACAATAGCCAGCCGTGACCACTCCCTCGTCGGTGACCATGGAACCGAGCCCCTGTCTCCTGCACACCACATCGGCCAGCCGTGACCCACTCCCTCGTCGGCAACCACATAGGTCGGATACCTGACTGCCCCACAGTGTTTTTAACCAGAATTCGTTTCTGGTGCCCTCTTCTCAGCTGAGGGTGCATTTTTGTCCTTGTCAGTTTTGTCTGTCTGAGACCCAAGGTCTCCCTGGACCATGTGTCTCACCTGAGGGGCACAAGCCTGGTGGTGGATTGGCAGAGCAGTGACACAGGTGAACACCCTGATAGGAAAATCTGAAATCCAGAATACTCCAAAATCAGAAATGTTTTGAGCCTCGACATGACACCACAAGTGAAAAACTCCACCAGTCCTCATGTGATGGGTCACGGTCAAAACACAGTCAGCACTTTGCTTCATGCACGAATTATTTAAAATGTTATATAAAATGACCTTCAGGCTACGTGTATGAAACATAAATGAATTTGGTGTTTAGATTTGTGTCCCGTCTCAAGATATTTCATTATGTATATGCAAATATTCCAAAATCCCCCCAAAAATCCAAAATTCAAAGTATTTCTGGTCCCAAGCACTTCAGATAAGAGACCCTCAGCCTGTGCTGAAGTGGCTGCTGCTAACCCTAAAAGAGCAGAACAGTTTCTCACAAGCAAAGCCACTGGGACCCGGGGGATGGGGAACAAATCTCAACTAGAAGCCCCCTGTGGCACCAAATCTCACCACCCACAAGTCCCAGCCTGAGCAGTTTTCCCAGGCCTTCTGAAAGAAGGAAGGCTGCTATTTCTGGCAAGTCGGGGGAGGACCACTAACCTGGGGGCCTGCTGTAACCCAGCGGAACATGGAGGGGACTTCTGTTCCGACCCCAAAGCAAAGCTTCTCCAACGCGAATGTGCGAGAAACCGCCTGGGTCTGCTTAAAACGCAGGTTCGGATTCAGGAGAAACCAGCACCCGGGTGGTGCCGAGGTCGACAGACGCTGGAATCTCATCCCAGAACTCTCAAGGTTTGCTTCCCTCAAATAGACTTAGTAGAACGATCATGCGTAACACCTGACTCTATCACTATTCTGAAGACTGATGTGATGTTATATTTCATATACTTTAAACATGTTGGAAAACA
Organism: Pongo abelii; assembly: GCF_028885655.2. Classification (NCBI taxonomy): domain Eukaryota; kingdom Metazoa; phylum Chordata; class Mammalia; order Primates; family Hominidae; genus Pongo; species Pongo abelii. Next base: position 172,247,723 of record NC_071990.2, read on the forward strand.
GACAAAATGTAAGTTGTGATTGTGAAATGTATTATATGCTGGAATCACTAGTCCCAGTCACTAAAATTGTGGCACCCCAAAGACATGAGAAGAGAAAGATGAAAAGTGAGACACTCCTCATTCTTAGTTCTTGTATCTCTCTTTCCTGTTCCTTTATTTATTTCATCTCATGTTTCTCTTCATATGAAACTGTGTGCAAGGTGTAGCTGCACCCCCACCCAGGCCGGTGGAGAGACCCTGTCTTCTTTTGGAGGTTATCTGTGAAAGTCAATGACGCCAGCTACAAACAATAGACTGGCATGTTTATTTGGAGTGACTGCATCAAACGGAAACCAAGGTCCTGTCTCCAGGCAGCTGCCCCCATCTGTCTGTGCCCGTGGCACAGGTGGGGCCTTCCGTGGGCTGCAGCCAGCACCAACCAGTACATCTGGTTGACCACAACGGGCAAAAGTAAAACCTCATGCCAATAAATGACCAAATCAAACTAGAATTACTTTTTCTGGCTGATCTCTGCCACACAAAAACCTATCTTCAGAATTGGCTGAGTCAAGCACCCAGCCTGCCCTTGTCGAGCCCCTGCGAAGGGAGGTAGGATGGAGCCGTCTGGCATGGACCATGTGCACTGGCCAGTGTGGTCTCTCTACCTCCTGAAGGCCAGCACTTTGAAAACAGCATTGCAGTTTCCGGCTCACACTAAAGAGTCAGTTTGCAGATTCTGCTGGAGGACTGGCCACTATTCGAGATTCTGTAAGATATTCCAAGACATTGAACACATGGTTCCTGCCCTCAAAGAGCTTATAATCTACTCAGGCACAAACATTAAAATGCACACAGCAACATAAGGCTAAATGTAATTACTGCCGGCTTACTCCGTAGAACAGGCCCTAACTGCGAAAAAAATCTCAGCTGGAGTAGAGGGATTCCTGCCTGGGGTAACAGTAAGCTGCCTATAAACTTATTCACAGCTGGGATCAGCTGAGCCTTGAAAAATAGATACAATTTGACTCAGAAAGCACTTTTTCTGGGTGGAACACAGGCAGTGACTGAGAATATGAAGTGTGTCTCTACTAAGCACTTTTGCACATATTTATCTCGTTTAACCCCTCACAGCAGCACTACACAGAGCTATTATCCCCATGTTCTGAGAATTTGAATCACCTCACCAAGGGAACAGAGCTAACGGCAGAGTCACGCCGACCAGCTCCAGAGCCACCCCAGCCCACAGTTGCTGTGTGACGCTCCAGCCCTTCTGCTGCTACTGGTGTTCTGGGCTCTCTCAGGTCCAGGTCCAAGACCTAAAGAGAAATAAAACAGTCTGAGTGATGTGGGCCAGGCCTCACATGAGTATCACAAAACCAAAGAGGCTTCACAGTCCCCAGGAACCCTGCCCTGCTGCCGAAAACTGGCCACCCCATGAGGGAAATGACACATAATTCCCTCCAATCTCATCATTAGTGGCCTGCTTGGTTAGCCACGGCCAAAAAGGGGAAATCTCAGGGAAACATTCATTTCTTCTGCCCTAAGCCCTGCAGCCATGATTGCTTTTATAAGCAAATTGTCTGCTTCATAAAAATATTTAAAGAATTTATTGTATTTTTCTGATACACAGTTATTGTTTAAGAAAATCTTTTAATTACAGAAAAAGCACAAAGAAGAAAATTAATCCCTAGGCAACTTGTCTGAACCATGTAAAGTCCATACTTGGCCCGGAGCCTTAGACCAGTTGACAACTTTGAAGCTTCAGGTAAAAGATTAACAAATCCCGAAGGGATAACTGGGCAAGAATGGCGTCCATGTCTCTGTTAGGACCCACAGCCAGTAAGAAGAGCGTAAGATTCGAGTCGGATGGGTCATGGCACTGCAAGTCACCCGCCACATCACCAAGGAACACTTTACCCAGAGTTTCCAGTTTCTCCAATCTGGAGTAAAAAAAACCTGCCAGCCTTTTAGAATCGTTGTGAGGAGCAGAGACCGTTTACACCAAGCGCCAAGCTCAGTGCCTGGCACACAGTCAGCAATGATGTTTATCGATCCAGCTTTCTCACAATGCTTTGGAGGCAGAATAATTTTTCGAGAATTTCCATGAGTCTTCCAAAGTTCTGAGTCCTAATGTGAATTTGCAAAAATGAAATTAATTCCTGGCACCTCCTCCCTGCCCTGGGGCCCAGCAAGCCTCCTTCTCAAAGCCCTCAGCAGCCCCGGGAAACCCTGGGGCATCTGGGCACCTTCTGACTGCACCCCAGTGAGTTCAGGCAGAGGATGACGCAGCCTGCAGATGGCTGGAGCCCATCAACCTTCCTGGAAGTGGAAGTCCTGATGGGAATCCCCGCGCTGTCATCCACCCTCCTTACAGAAAGGGTCAGAGTTCATTACCCATTCCATGCCCTGCAGAAACCAGGGTCTTTCCTTTGGGCTGGCATGATATCAAATCAGATTTGCACACTGGTTGACTAACTCAACAGCTCTCTTTGGCAGTTAAGTGTGACTTCCATCAACCAAATGGTAAAACATTAAAGTAAAAATAAATGCAGGTTCTATGGAAAAAACAATTAAAAAATGGCGTTTGATGCTCCTGATACATTCTAACAATCCTAGAGATTTAAGAAGCAGCATAAGGGATTATTTATTACATAAAAAGATCAAACAAATTGATAGAAAAATGTATCGATAAGAAATCCATTAATATGATTTAGATAAACATGAAAGAAAAATTGTAAATTTTAATGAGAAAATAGCCAGACTTGCTCATGGTCAAATAATGTAATTAAATAATCGTTTATTTCATTATGTTACAAAAATGTAATGATAAGTTGTGATGAAATGTATCCTTATATATTAGTGACACTGAAGCTTGTTCAATGCGAGGAGGAGAGATGTGGCAATGTGTATCAAGAAACAAAATTATGTTTATGTCCTTTGACCCAGTATTAATATGGCATGAGGGAGGGGCATATATTGGTCATAGTGTCATTTATAGAAGAGAGAATTTTCAAAATAAATGCCCAATGAAGTATTAAGCAGTCTTTTACAATTATGGTTTTGAAGACTATGTAGCAACTTAGAAATTGCAGATGACATACTGAGTAAAAAGAAAAACAGGATGTAAAAATTGTTCCTGGACTATGATTGCAACTTTGTAAAAAGTGCACATAGGAAAAAGAAGTGCAAGAAAAATGGCGAATGACTGTGGTTACGAATACTAGGACTGGGCCGGGAGCGGTGGCTCATGCCTGTAATCCCAGCACTTTGGGAGGCCGAGGCGGGTGGATCACCAGGTCAGGAGATCGAGACCATCCTGGCTAACACAGTGAAACCCCGTCTCTACTAAAAATACAAAAAATTAGCTGGGCATGGTGGCAGGCACCTGTAGTCCCTGCTACTTGGGAAGCTGAGGGAGAAGAATGGTGTGAACCCGGGAGGCGGAGCTTGCAGTGAGCTGACTCTCGCCACTGCACTCCAGCCTGGGCGGCAGAGCGAGACTCTGCCTCCAAAAAAAAGAATACTAGGATTAAAAAGTTTGCTTCCAAACTTCCTGTGACATGGTTTTTTCAATCTAGGATTTAAAACAAAAATTATGCGTTACAGCAAAGGAGAGTTTGGGTTTTTACTCCTGGAGGTGTTTGGAGGCCACCGCAGCCCACAGCATGCCCAGGTGGAGCCACCACCTGTGCCTCTGCAGCCACTGTTCTGGGAGCTGCTCCCAGAGGCAGCTGTGCAGATACCAGACACTGCTCCTGGTTGAGGACCAAAATATGAATAAACGGGCTCTTCAAGGACAGCGTGACAATATTAAATAAATGTTGCATAATGCAAACACTGCACCTAGGTAAAGCCACTTACAAAATTGATTTATTTTGATCTGTTTTAAATTTAAAGGTTTGTAATGTGGAATTACCGTGCTGGATAATTGCCCACACACCACATTCTACTGAGTTGAATAACATTACATGTATAATTCAGAGCTGTATCTAATTTCTTAAACAGAACCTTTTTTTTTTCAAATTTATGTCACTCCATAAAAAGCAACTCTTTTCACAGTGACAATTGTAAGTACAAAATATGAAAATATTTTCCATACCTTTTCCCAATTTCACTAAATCTTGAAAACAGACCTTAAGAATATGTTTCCTGTACTTACATATCTCTCTGCTCTGCCTCCTCTGCTGCAGGTCTTTTGGACTTGAAGGCCTTGGTTGTATTGGGATTAATAAAATATGTTTATATACATGATTTATAAAAAGTAAAACAAGGCCAGGCATGGTAGCTCATGCCTATAACTCCAACACTGGGAGGCCAAGGCAGGAGGATCACTTGAGGCCAGGAGTTTGAGACCAGCCTTGGCAACATAGTGAGATCCCATCTCTACCAAAGAAAAAAAAATTGTTTTAATGAGGTGACATGGTGATGCCTGTGGTCCTAGCTCCTTGAGAGGCTGAGGCGGGAGGACTGCTTGAGCCCAGGAGGTTGAGGCCACCACGAGCTGTGATTGCACCCCTGCACTCCCGCCTGGGCAATGGAGCAACACCCTGTGTCTATTTTTTTTAAAAAAAGTAAAGCAAGACAACACTATGACTCTCCATCCTAACACCAGTCAAGTCCTGAGCTTCTGTAGAAAGAGCTCACCATGGCCATGCAGGACCTCATGGAGAATCAGCAGGTGCACAGGTGCTCACAGCAGCTCCCGTCTGCATCCTGGAAGCTTTGGGTCTTGGACGAATGAAGGCTAAGCCTGTGCAGTCAGTTCTCTCAGCCAGAGACGGAAGCAAGGAACTGAAACCACCACCAAAGAACCTTGAGGAAACGCGCTCATCCTCGCTCTTTGGGAAAATGTGGATAGTTAACGTGACCAAGCAGGAGAGCGCGGCAGCCTCCCTCGTGTTAAACCCCGTTGTACTCATCCTGGGGGTGCCTAAAACGTCACAGCCTCAATTCCTCAATCGCTCTCAGATTCTTGGGAACCAAGGGGAGGGAAGGGTGGTGCTGACTGCCCGAGGCTCAGCCCTCCAGGCCTCCCCAGAGCGCCAGGGCCACCATTTCCCTCCTTGGAGCAGCGTTGCATGGCTCCACGTGGGCCAGGGTTCGAAAATGTGAGGTGCTGTCTCTCAAGCTCAGAGTTTGCGGGAGCCCTTGCCCCGCCGGCTGCTGTAAAAGTTTTGGTTAAAAGCTCTGAACTGAACGTCCTTCCCGCGTCCCCTCAGAGACTCCAGAGGCACCCTCACCCCCAGAGTGAAGCAGCAGACAGAACCGAGGACCTTCTCTGCGCTCACACGGAAGAGGAGCATGGACGGGAGGCTGAGCCTGAAGCGTCCTTTCCTAAAAAGAAGGCGCTCCTCCAGCCTCCGCACCGAGGCCCTGCTGGGGTCGCTGCCAGCACTGCGCCTGCCGCTCTTCCCTCAGCCCCATCAGCAGGAAGTCGGCTCTTTGAAGAGTTTTAAATCAGCAGTAAATCACAGTTTCTAAAGCTGTAGCACTGATTGCAGCGAACCCTCCAGACTGGGCAGCACGCGTGCCCGTCAGGAGCAGCAGCCACTGAGACTGTGATTCTCCTGCAGCTATGGGGAAACAGAAGCCCAGTGTTTATCCAGATGCATCATTTGCAACTATTCACTCATGTGAATTAATAACAAGGAAAGCACACACGGATGGGGGAAGCCCGAGCTTCGCCCCACACGGTGTGCCCCTGCTGTGTGACCTCAGGCCAGTCCCTTGGCCTCTCTGGGCCTCAGCAACTCACGCTTTTTTTTTCTTTAGGGACAGGGTCTTGCTTGTTGCCTAGGCTGGAGTGTAGTGGTGCAGTCATAGCTCACTGCAGCCTTGAACTCCTGGGCTCCAGCCATCCTGCCACTTCAGCTTCCCAAGTAGCTTGGACTACAGGCATGCGCCACCACACCTGGCTAATTTGTGTATCTTTTTTTTTTTTTTTTTTTTTTTAGAGATGGGGTCTTGCCACATTGCCCAGGCTGGGCTTGAACTCCTGGGCTCAAGCAATTCTCCTGCCTCGTCCCGAAGTGTTGGGATTACAGGCGTGAGCCACGGCACGATCCTACTTACACGTTTTGAAGCTTGCCACCCTGACACTGTCTTCTATTCTATTCCCTGCACTAAATTATGAGAAAGAATTGAGATTTTTTTCAGGGTTCTAAACCAAATTGTACAGCACTGGTCTACACACATGCACACACACGCCCTGTGAAACAGCTTTTACCTTTTGGAGCATAATCGGGACATTGTAAGGTGTTCTATGTAGTTTTAAAGGAGTGGACAAGGTACTCACATCCACCAGCAAAGACAGGAGACAAGGGACTCAGGGGCAGGGTGACATCTGGAGGGAAAGGGAAGGGTCCTTCACCCACAGGCCCTGCGGGAAATGCTCGTGGTGGGAGGCGACCTGGGCTTTGCTCATCACCTCCCTTCTGGTCAGGACCCCACAGCAGGACAGCGTGAACCCATGCGCTTGTGTTCTGAGCAATGTCACCTCAGCAGATACGCAGCAGCCAGGCGGTCGTAGGCTCCACAGGCAGAGACTCGGGTTGGGTGTTGGCTGTTTGTTTTTTCCAATATCCACCTCCCTTGAAATCAGGACTTTGAAACTCAGTTTTGCAGAGATTGTGTTTCCCTGCACTCTACTGAAGTAATTACCAGTTCTTTTCCCGACCTTTGCTGACCCCAGGGAAGTGCTTTTTTTTCACATTTCCATTCTGGGATTTCTGTGATCTCCTGGATCCACTGCCTGCACTTCCTTGGAAAGACCCAAACCAGAGGAGGCAGAGGGCTCCCTTCAGCAAACACGCTGGGCCCCTACAGTCACAAGGCACAGAGAGCACGAGGGTCCCACGTTCTCCGCGCGGTCCCTGCAGCCTGGAGGTGCAGGGAGTACATAGCTGTTACACATCCGATGGCAAGGGCGCCGACTGTGATCAGGGGGCCTGAGGAAATGGATTTAGACTCAGTTTCCCCATCTGTGAACTGAAAGGCTGGGAGAGGTGATTTCTCCACCCAGGGGGCCTCCAGTCCTGGTGCATTGGGGCCATTCTTGGAACACCCAGGGGCCCTTCTAACAGCAGATTAAACATGCACTCACCGGTCCCTGCCACACAGAACATGACACTTCTGCATGAGTGCTGCGGGGTCTGGGTGGGAGCCATGGGCAGCCGACACCATTGCAAAAAGCTTCCACACGCAAGGCAGGAGGAGGAGGAATACAGCCGTGTGTTCTGAGAAATGCATGTGAGGTGATTTTGTCACTGTGTTAACACCACTGAGGACACACACACACACCTAGAAGGTGTAGCCCACTGCACACCCAGGCTACATGCTGGAGGCCAAAGCTCCCAGGCCACAAACTCACACAGTGCTGAATACTGCAGCCAATTGTCACACAATGGTAAGTATTTGTGCACCTAAACATATCTAAAAACAGAAAAGAGGTACAGTAAAAACAAGATATAAAAGATGTAAAATGGTACGGCCGTGTAAGGCACTTGCCATGAATGAAGCTTGGGCTGGAAGCTGCTCTAGTGAGTCAGCCAGTGAGTGGGGAGTGAATGGGAAGGCCAGGACATGACCGTATACTGCTGTAGGCTTTATACACACTGCACACACAGGCTGCTCTGGTGAGTCCGTGAGTGAGTGGGAAATGAATGGGAAGCCAGGACATGACCGTGCTGCTGTAGGCTTTACATACACCACACACTTAGGCTACACTAAATCCATTGTTAAAAATTTCCTTCTCCAATAATAAATCAACCTTAGTTTACTGTAACCTTTTTGCTTTATAAACTTTTTAATTTTTTAACTCTTTGACTCATAATAACACGTAGCTTAAAATACAAACATGTTGTACAGCTGCATAAAAATAGCTTCTTTCTTCATATCCTTATTCTATTAGCTTTTTTCTGTTTAAAACATTTTAACTTTTTAAACTTTTTTGTTAAAAAACTAAGACACACATTACCCTAGGCCTGCACGGAGTCAAGATCATCAATATCACCACCTTCCCCTCCACATCTGGTCTCACTGGAAGGTCTCTGAGGGCAGTGACGCACGGAGTTGTCATCTCCTGTGATAACACGGTTTCTCCTGGACGCCTCCCGCAGGACCTGCCTGAGGCTGCTCTACAGTTAACTTTTTTTTTAATAGGTAGAAGGAATGCACTCTAAAATAATGACTACAAGTTTGGTATAGTAAATAGGCACCCGGGAACAAAGTTTATTAACATTATCTGGTCGTGTGTGTTGTGCACGATCACATGTGCTGGACTTGTACCCGGCTGACAGCACTGTGGGCTTCTTCACGCTGGCGTCGCACAGGCGCGGGAGCCACGGGCGCGGGAGCCACAGGCGGGAGCCACAGGCAGGAGCCACAGGCGCGGGAGCCATGCGTCGTGCTGTGACGTGACAGCCAGGTGACAGCCAAGGGACCAGACGCTTTCAGCTCCGTGACAATCTTATGGCGCCATCGCCACCTGTGGCGTGTGCTGTTGACGGCAAAGTCCCTGTTTGGTGCCGGGCTGTATCTGAGCACCTCGGCTCATCCAGAAGGGGTCTAACCAGTCTAAACTTCCTTCTGAAACTGGCCCATTTCATCAGCGTTCTTGGGAAAATGAGGCAAAATAGACTTGGACATTTCAGAGAAAACATTCACAGTGTTAGTTAGTATGTTTATCTGACATTATTTACAATCCCTCCGATTACAAGCAGTTAGAAGAGGAGAAGGAGGTCTGCTGGCCGTGGCAGGGAACAGGGCCTCCTCTCCTGATCTTTCGCATCTCAGCAAAATGCCCCATTGTGTGGTTCAGGGGAAGTTGAAGTCGAAAGCCTGGCGTGGGGAAGCAGCTGCTCGGCCATTGTTTAATCTGAGCTAACGCAATGTCACCACGCCCAATTATGTGGCCGCAATTTGGGTTACAGTTGCTTTGGTCAATATGATCACTTTCTTTTTTGTTTTTCAAAGAGGTCAAAGGTTGGGGGCTGGAGGCTGAAGCAGTCGGGCAGTGAGGGGATTGGGGACCCAGAGACTGGTTTCTTGGAAAACACCCCCAGGAAAAAGATACTCTGTCACAAAATATCAATGCCAGCCAGATGTCACCAGTCTTTTTTTTTTTTTTTTTTTTTTTGCATGTGTTTCTTAACAGCTGGTAAGAATATCAGCTCAAATTATTCGCCACAAGCACACACTTTCTGTTTGTCTCCAGATAAAGGGATTTAAAATCCCGTTTGTCAGTGAGGGAAGGTGGAAACTGTGGAATGGATTTTTCTGGACCAAAAGGTAGGTGATTCCCCCCTTCCCTTCTGTCCGGCCACAGCCCAGAGAGACAGAAAGGTGGAGACTCACGGCCAGGGCCACACGCAGGCCTGTGTTGTCTGCTTCCTGGGACGGTCCCCAGCATCCAGCACACCCACGGGCCGGTTTTTAGCAGGCCCAGTGTGGCCACCTGTCTGGGAAACCCGGACAGTCATTCCTGTCTCTTCAGTCTTGGCTTTCTGTTAGTATGACACCAGTCTCCTACGTTGAGTTGCCTCCTGTAATTCCCTGCAGGATCTGTAATCACATGGCGTCTGGTTTGGGCGCCAGCCACACGTCCGCTCACCCGTGCTGTCTCCGACTCCCCCCAGCCCCATGTGCAGCTCCCTCATGGCGTCTTTTTGGGAGGGCCATTTTCCACATCATTTATACCATCTGGGTGCTTTGAACCCAAAAAGTTCTCAGAAAATACTCACTGAAAAAAAATGTATAACAGACGTGCCTTTGAAAAATTCATTTGATTGATGGTAATAAAAGGCTCTGTAGTGGGCTGAGAGGTGTTCCTCCAAAATCCATGTCCCCCCAGAGCCTCGTGATGTGAGCTTGTGTGGAAACAGGTCTCTGCAGATAGTTGAGAGTGGAGATGAGATTGAGCTGGATGAGGGTCAGCCTGGAATCCCGTGACTGGTGTTCTTATAAGGACACGAGACACAGAGGCAGGGGAAGAAGGCTGTGGAAGAGGGAGGCAGAGATCAACGTGATGCCCCCACAAGCCAAGGGCACCAGGATCTCACAGCACTCAAAGCTGGGAGAGGCCTGGAGCAGAGTCTCCCTGACAGCCACAGAGGAGCCAGCCCCGCCCACACCTGCATCCCGGAATTCTGATCTCCAGGACTATGGCAGCCCCCGGGGACCCTCTCGGTGTACAAAGTGCCCACTACTCCTAAGATAGAGCAGCCACACCCGAGGTAAAGGGGCACCCCATACCTGGAACAGCCCCCACTGGCCTGTGGTGACCATCAGTCCTTGTCACTGAATGGATTCAGAACTCGGCAACCTCACCACACGCTAAGGAAGCCCCATGGGAAGATGGGTCACTGTCTCCTAGGTGTGAGCCCATACCCCATCCGCTGCCTGTGGCCCTCGTGGGAGGAAGGGTGACATCTGGGGTGCCAGGGCCCTCGGCCTGTGGGGCAAATGCTGGGCGGAGCGGGCTGACTGAGGCGGGAAACATGAGCAGCTGTCCAGAGAAGTCAGCCCTCAAAGCATGAGTCTACTAGCAGCCCGAGAGCTGGCTGCTGGCAGTCACTGGACAATTCCCACTTTACTTTGAGCTGATAAATGGCAGGAAAAGTGCCCACCAGGAAGCCTGGGAACTCGGCAGGTGGTTATGACGACAAGGCTCAGAGACCAGGTCACACTGGCTGGGGTCACTTGCTAAGAAAAAGGCAGGCCACAAAATCCCTTCCTAAAACCCAGTCAGTGTGGACAACGGGATTCTACCTAATGCCTTGGGGACATCAGAGGTAAGTGTGCTCTTGTTTCTTAGGTGACATTCTTTTTTAATCTTAAAAATATCTGTTGCCACCATTTAACTGTATGGCCCTAAGCAGCTTTCATTCCCACAGGTTCAACACATTGTGAGCAAATAGCGCCCATTACTACAAACGCCTGTGAGGGAGAAAAGCCTACAGCCTTCCCCACAGGAGCATGTGTGACGCGGGGTAGGGACCCTGTACCTGCTCATGTGTGGAGAAAGTGGGGACATCTGTAATCCTCCACCTCAGGAACTAGCTGACTTGACTTGGACCCAGCTTTTCAGGAGGCACAAAACACGAATGAGAATCAAGTACGGAAGCCCTTAGTGTTCCGGTTGCTCCAAGTCTAAGAGCTGTTGTGGGCGCCATAGAGCCTGCTGCTAATAGAGATCCCAGTTTGGCAAACACCGGGGCCTCACTTTATCTCTTGTGTGGCTAATGCACACACCTCACATCTGTCTCACGGACCATAAATGCTCTCCCGAAAATCATGTTGACTCTGCTCACCGAGCCCAGGCCCAGCACAAAGACACACCATAAACACCTGTGGAGGGAGCATGGCCAGCCCCAGCCCAGGGACTCCGGGGCTCCTCAGAACACAGGGCCCTCCCCTAGCCATGCCGGGAATGCTGTGTGACAGCGGATCAGGAAATGGGGCAGAAGCCCATGAAACCCTTGGAGTCAGGTCACCAGGGCGGGTGCTCGCCCACCCCCAATGCCTGAGGGTGACATTTGACAGTTTACACACGGTCTCCGAGCGCCTGTTTTAGCCTAGGTTTGTAAAGGAGTCAAGAATTCATCTCAGAAAGCTGCCAGTAGACAACCAAATGCTATTTCAAAGCAACTGCAGGGGTTAGTAATTGGGTTTTTTTTATCCCTCTAACTTGCTACTTCCCTAGTTCTGCGGCAGGCCTCTTGACTCAGCTTATAAATACTAAAACTGTTGCTGTAATAAGAAAAAACAAGAAACATTCCTTGAATATTTCAGAGCAAAATGCTTGTGAAAGCCCTTGGTTTCCCCACAGAAAATGTATTTAAAAGAAGAAGAGCCGTGAATTGGCGGCAGCTGCTCCCAGCACCTGTTCCCCGTTCCCATCATTGAAGTTCTCATGGCATTTTGGAAAGAACTGAGCAGTTTTCCTAGAGAAATACTCTGGGTTCTGGATTACACAGTTGACTGCACTCAACTGTTGGCTGAGACAAAGGGGCCTGAGAGGGGTATCCGTGCGCAGAGCTCCGGACCCCGAAACCGCTCAGGGCATGGACTGCGGTGACATGCTGCCTCCCTCCCGGTGCCCACTGAAGTGTCCTGCTCACTTCTTTGCACGGATGGCGGTGTGGGGCCAGGGGACGCGTGGCATCATCTGCCCATGCCATTTTCACTTTGTTTTTTTTTGTTTTTTTTTGTTTTTTTGAGACAGTCTCGCCCTGTCACTCAGGCTGGAATGCAGTGGCACAATCTCAGCTCACTGCAACCTCTGCCTCCCAGGTTCAAGCAATTCTCCTGCCTCAGCCTCCCGAGTAGCTGGGATTACAGGTGTACACCACCATGCCTGGCTATTTTTATTTTATTTTATTATTATTATTATTTTTGAAATGGACTCTCACTCTGTCACCCAGGCTGGAGTACAGTGGCATGATCTCAGCTCACTGCAACCTCTGCCTCCCGGGTTCAAGCAATTCTCCTGCCCCAGTCTCCCGAGTAGCTGGGACTACAGGCACACACCACCACACCCAACTAACTTTTGTATTTTTAGTAGAAACAGGGTTTCACCATGTTGACCAGACTGGTCTCAAACTCCTGACCTCAAGTGATCTACCCACCTTGGCCTCCCAAAGTGCTGGGATTACAGGCGTGAGCCACCACGCCCGGCCACCTTCTTCACTTTCGTAGACTGTCTGGACTAAGTCTTCAAGGCACAAGGGCATCAAGCTCTAATGAGCACACGGGGGCACCGCTGCAGATGGCCAGGGGGCAGGCGGAGGCCACCATGCACCCTCCCTCTTCATCGGCTCACAGCCCCTCCTGGAGAGCTCTCGCTGCCATCACAAGCTGAGAGGCTTACAAGACACACATTCATCCCCTCACGGTTCTGCAGGTCAGGAGCCTGACAAGGGTCCCACTGGGGTAAAAAAAACAAGGCTTGGGCAGGCTGGCTCCTTCCGGAGACTCCGCGAGAACCTCTTCATGCCCAGCTTGGGCAGGCTGGCTCCTTCCAGAGACTCCAAGAGAACCTCTTCATGCCTCTTCCCGTTTCTAGAGGTTGCCGAATTCCTGGGCTCCTTGCCCCTTCCCTGTCTCTGAGCACACTGCATCTCCAGCCTCGCTGACCCCTACCCCTGCCGCTGCCGAACTCCTCCCTCTGTCCCCTGTGCAGACCCTGTTCTTCCACTGGGCTCCCCTGGGGAATCCAGGCTAATCCACATCTCAGGGCCTGGGGCTTAATCCACAAAGTGCTGTTGGCTCTGGGGTCGGGAGGTGGGGGAGGCCGTGCCCAGGGGCCTTTCTTCTGTATTCCACACCATTGATCCACATCATGTTCAAATGATCTCCTAAATGGAATGGCTTCCCATCAGCCCACGTCACCGGCTTCACCCCACCGTTACCAGGAGCTGGTTCTTGTTGGGCTCTGGAGGCCAAGAAGGGGCTCCTTCCCTCTGCCCATCAGCAGGTTGCTTGGCACGGTAGGGTGGGTGCCCCCGTGAGACACAGCTTGGGAGCACAAAGCAGCCGCAGGCCCTGGGGCCAGGCTATGGGCTGGGGAAGAGGGAGGATGAGGCGTGCAGACACTGAAAGGGCGGCTGCAGAGACTTCTTTGTCCAGAAGTAACCCAGGGCGAGGAAGTCCCCGTGGGTGAGGACCCCGCATGCCCGGTTGCGCTGATGTGTGGGAAAACGACAAATGGTGCAAGCCACACAGGTCACACGCGTCTCCTGTGCTATTCGTGGATTTTCATTTCCTCTGGAGACCCAAATGAGAAAGTAAAAGTGTACGCAGGAGTCAAACCCACTTTCTAGAATGTGGTTAATTTCTAGAGGCAGCTGGGTTTCCTGTGGAGAAGACAGGTTTGCCCACACAGCATAGAGAGGAGACGGCTGTGCGGGCTCCAGCCCCACGGGAAGTAGGGCCCGGGGGTCACCACGAGGAAGCTCCATCGGCCACGTTGGCTCTCTGGAATCTGAAGAGTGTGGTCTCACGGCCATCTCCCCCTGCACCAGCCGTGTGGCCCAAGGTGATGTTTGTGTGCCTTGGTTTCCTGATGCGTAGAACGTAGCTGGCTGGAGGACAGGGGGGCTGTCGGGTTCTTTGTGTGGAGCTCTCCAGAAGGCTGTTCGTGCTGTAGGCAAATTCCACAAGACCTAGGAGCCAGGACCCCAGGTGCCTTGATGCTGGAGGGAAGAACCTGGCTGAGATGCACCTGCAACTGTTTGGAGCTGGTGAACCTTGGGCTCAGCACACCCTCGCTGCTGGTGGACACAGTACCAGCTTGCCCCTCACGAGCAGCTGCGAGGCCCTCGGGCAGCGGCATGGGCGCCGTCACTTCCTGCCAACCCCACATCCTCATTTCCCACGCTTCTCCTTCCACCTTCCATGATCACTGGGACCTACTGCAGGACCCGCCTCAGAGGGACAGAGGGAAGCAGACCACCCTTTTCTTCAGAGAGTTCATGGCCCAGGGAGGGAACGCTGGCTGGGGACAATCACAAAGCCTCTCTGGTGCCCAGCCAGCGACAGGGACCCTCGGGGCTGCGGGGGGAGAGGACGCCCCTGCCCTGGCTGCAGAGGGTTGGGTTAGAGGTGAGCTGGGGCCGGAGAAGCCACAGGAGCCATGTGGCGCCTTCTCAGGAGGTGCTTCTGCAGCTTCGCCTCCTCTCATCTTCCATGTGCTGGGAAGGACCAGCCGAGTGACAGCTGGGAGCGAAACCAGTCGCCTCTCCTCGGGCTCTGGGCAACTGTCAACCTGCAGCTTTGAGTCTCTCCCTCTGGAATCTTCTATCTGGGGTATAATAATGTTATTACATACGTTGGTTATTTACAGCACAACATGAAAAGGCAATTTGTAAGGACTGGTCCATCTAATCAGGGTGAATCACCAGTCTTCTGAGCTATCGTATTGAGTTTAGTTTCCGACTGATTGCTAAATATCTTCACATTGCATGGATATTGCCCAGCTCTGCCTCCCTTACTGCAGGTGTCCCTGTGGATGCTGAGCTTCCACAGAGGGGCTGCTGCCCCCTCTTCCCCCACAGCTCAGCCTTTCTCACCTGGTATTCCATCGAGAAGGGCACTGCAGTTTTACCTCCCTTTGAGAGGCAGGATCTTCTCAACCCACAAGAAGTGGCGACCAGGTCCTGGGTGACTGTCGAATAAGCCTGGTCCAACTGGGAACAAGTCTTCTGGGCCCTAATTCCCCACATGGTGTTCTTGTCTGACAAAATCACAGCCTTCCACGTTCAAGAATCTTCATTCATCTCTCTCTTTCAGCGAATGTTCCCTAAGCTGTCCCATCACTGAGCACTGCTGCCAACAGCCCAGCTGCGTGCTACCACTTTGGTCTGATGGAGAGAAGGGCTCAGAACCTCGTGCAAGTAGGAGGCAAGCACAGGTACTAAGGCATCTTCCGGAGCCAAGGCGGGGGCCGCAGAGGGTCTGTCTCAGTGAGATCCCACTGTCTTCCAGGGTTTGCCACCGCAGCAGTAAGCCCCGGAGGGGCCCCACACCCTAAGATCCACGGGGGAAAAGGTGGATGTCTCAGCATGGGTTTGTAACACTGTTCCCTTGAATAAGCAGAGAATGCAGAATTAGGAGCAAGCATTCCGAGGGGCGGCCAGCTGTGGCTTCTGAGGGGCACCTGACCTCCCATCTGCCTTCTGAGCACCAGCTGCCCCAGGTGAGGTGCGGGGAGTTCCACAGCTGTGATGAGCGTCGCCATGGAGAGCAGTGGCTCACGACTGCTTTGATTTAAATTGAATTAAGGTGAAAATGAATCAGGGCATAACTCTTTGCTTTCAGCCAGATGTCTTTCTGAACTGGTGTATATATGACTTTAAAAAGTCACAAGGGTTTTGGGCCCAGGGATCAGGCAGGAAGGAAAGGCAGTGCGGTGCAAGGAGGGGTGTGTTAGAAATTGTATCCAGAACCGCTGTGGCTTGTACTGAAGGAAGAAACTTCGTATTTCTGCTTCTATTTCTACGACAACACCAAGGAAGGTATGTGGGGTGGGGAGCAGGTGCACACAGGTCCTTGGTATTACCAGTGGTCCAGGATTGTATAATTCCGTTTATTCTGCCTATCCCACACCCTGACCCTGACTCAAGTCCTGCGGCCCCTTGGTGCCCTGAGCCCCCTCCCCTGCCTGTTCCTAAGCAATCAATCACCCTAAGACCCCGTTCTAGGTTTCGGCAGATGATGATGAGTTAATCAGACAAATAAGCCATGGGGTAGGCAGGGGTTGTGGGTGCTGCTTCCTGGTCCCTCTGGCAAACCAGAAGGGAGCTGCCTCCCCGCAGTCCTCACTCTGTCTCCAAGCTTCCCAGCAGAGCCCCACATCCAGCAATTGGGCCCAGCTTTAACCAGACGGAGGAGCAGCCTGACGTCCTGCCAGCCCCAGAGGCAGATGTGGGCACAGGAAAGGGAGGCAGCGAGGAGAGGAAGCCAATAAAAAGCTGTTAGCATCCGTCTGGGTGACCCTTTGCAGAACCTGCGTCAGCCTGAGGACGCAGGGAGAGGCTGTGCAGAGAAGCCACTGTTAGCATCCGTCAGGGTGACCCTTTGCAGAACCTGCATCAGCCTGAGGACGCAGGGAGAGGCTGTGTGGGAGAAGCCGCTGTTAGCATCCGTCAGGGTGACCCTTTGCAGAACCTGCGTCAGCCTGAGGACGCAGGGACAGGCTGTGCGGAGAAGCCGCTGGCCTTTGCCGCTTGAAAGCTGGGTCCCTGCTGCCTCCCCACCCCAGGGCTCCCTCGGAGAAATTCTCATAGAACCCCTAAGCAATGAGCCGGGAAAGCACGGATGCCACCCGGAAACACGCGGAGGAAGAGTCCATTCATGGGAACTTCTAGAGCCGGTCACAGAGGCCAGATCCACGATCAGCTGCATGGTAGGGGCTTGCCCACAGGACCGGAACCTTGGTGAGCATCAGCGGTGGGCACCGTGTTTCCCCAAGAGTGACCCAGGGTGCCTTCAGGCCAGGCGCAGCTTCTACTCCTCATTTATCTCCACCACGCAGAGCAACGTGCAGCACAGACGAAGCACTCAGTGAACATTTAAATGAGTCTGTGGGATGCACCTAAAAGAAATAGAAGTTTTCCAGAGAATAAGCAGGTACAAGTTAGACCCCACAAAAAAGATAGGCAGGCAGGCATTTGTTAAGTCCATTTCATTTCACCCTAGGGTTTTAACATCAAATTGTCCCTGTAATGAAGAGGCATTTTGTTACCCAAATTCTCATGCTCTTCAAGAGGGAGTAGAAAGGAAAAAAATATGAAAAGGGAGAAACAGTACAGACCCTACCTTCAAACTTACCACCCCCACCATACACACACACAGACACACACAGAGTAAATGACATCAGATATTTATCCAGTCTGCCATAAGACATCTGGCTCCACCTTATAAATGAGGGAAGCTTGGGCCAGAACAGTGGCTCTTGACTATAAGCTCAGCACTTTGGGTAGTCAAGATGGGAGGCTCACTTGAGCCCAGGAGTTTGAGACTAGCCTGGGCAACATAGCAAATACCCATCTCTCCAAAAAATACAAAAATTAGCTGGGCACGGTGGTGGCACATGCCTGTGGTTTCAGCTACTCAGGAGGTTAAGGTGGGAGGATCCCTTGAGTCTAGGAGTTCAAGGCTGCAGTGAGCTGAGATTGTGCCACTGCACCCCAGCCTGAGCAAAAGGAGTAAGATCCTGTCTCAAAAAAAAAGAGGGAAGCTCGGTGCTGGGTATGTCAGAGATGGAAAGACTCTTTCCAGTCTTTATGTCTCATTGGACAACGTGAAGATTCAACTTCCAGGGCTGCTCAGTAGAGCCAAGTCTGGAAAACAAGCTCGTGGGCCCCACATCACCAGCATGTTTTCCCTGGAGCCCATGTTGTCACCACTGTATTCCTAACTCCACTCCGAGGGCCTTTCAGGGTGGAGGAGAGAGCTGTGGCCAAAGGCAGTGAGAGGCAGAATCCCGAGCCGAAAAGCCAGATTTCAGCCTCAGGGAGGAGCCAGTCCCAGCCCCGCTCTGGCCTCACCACCCCCGCAACACCCCAGGCCTCTGTGCAGAGACTGTGCTCAGGCCCAGCGCTTATGCTGGAGAAAAGGCGGAGACATTCAGAACCCAGGGGATTCCAGGCTGCCTTCTCCACAAGGGTCAGGTTTGTGGAGGAGAAAGGGGAAGATTCTCCACCCACCAGGCGCCTCCTGGACTGTCAAGAACTAACAGGGACTAGATCACCCAAAATAGCAGATCAAATTGAAACAGCACACTTAGCTTTTGGAACGAACCACGAAGCAGGCGGGAGGACCGGAGATTGCAACATACTGACCTTCCGAGTTCTGTTTGGGTCAGTTTGTTAAAATTAGTTTGTCCTCCCTGGAGACACGGCCAACGCAGCCTTTTCTGTGGCAAGAGTCCAAACAGTCTCTGCTGCTCTCCACGCACGGCAGTGGGAAGGCAGCCCTTTCCCCTCCATCACTCCGGGGAGCTCACGTGCGGACAGGGTCCTCCGTAGCATCTTTAAATAGGAGGTGACTTTGTACGAAGCCGGGGGCAGAGTAAGCAGTGACCTGAACAGTTAGCACCAGGATAAGTTCCTTCTGCTGAAAGAGGACATTAAGATGAGAAGGGCTTGGCCGGGCACAGTGGCTCACACCTGCAATCCCAGCCCTTTGGGAGGCTGAGACTATCCTGGCTAACACGGTGAAACCCCGTCTCTACTAAAAATACAAAAAAAAAAAAATTAGCCGGGCGTGGTGGTGGGTGCCTGTAGTCCCAGCTACTCGGCAGGCTGAGGCAGGAGAATGGCGTGAACCCGGGAGGCGGAGCTTGCAGTGAGCAGAGATCGCACCACTGCACTCCAGCCTGGGCGACAGAGCCAGACTCCGTCTCAAAAAAAAAAAAAAAAAAAAAGAAATGCTTTTAGCACACTTAGAGCATTTAGAGCAATGGGATGATTAATTCCATTTTCCATTTCGGGCCTCATCTCAAGTATTTTTATTTCTTTCTCTTCCTCACCTTCCTGCTATCAATCACTGCCCAGTGACCTCGCTAGGTCAGGGCTAGAGTGTAATCATGACGAATAAACTGGGGGTTTCATGATATTTCTGACACCTGTTTGACTACAGAGACCCTGAACTGTCCTCTGCCAGGTCCACCCTGGGCACTGGAGCCTGTGTCTGAGGCCCCTGCCCGCCTCCTTGGCAGCAGCTCCAAGGCTCCCCCACCTCCCTTCCCTCTCCTGTTTCAAAAGTATTGACTTTGAGGATCAGAAATGGTCCTAACTGTTACTTTTTCATTTTAACTAAAACTCTCAAATTTAGAGTGTTTTTCCCTTTTCAATATACCTTTTTAATTTTTTTTTTTTTTTTAAGATGAAGTCTTGCTCTGTCCCCCAGGCTGGAGTGCAGTGGTGCAATCACAGCTCACTGAAACCTCGGACTCCCAGGCTCAAGCCGTCCTCCTGCCTCGGCCTCCTGAGTAGTTGGGACCACAGGTGCCACCACCACACTCAGCTAATTCTTTTAAAATTTTTTTGTAGAGACAAGATCTCACTCTGTTGCTTATTGCATTTTTTTATTTCAAATGTTTATACCAAATTTTTGTCTAAGCTTCTAAGAAAGAGCTGAAATTCACAAAATCAAACTCATACTAATTCTAGAAGAAACAATACTTGCCCTTCTGCAGGTGGGCAATTCCTATTGTAAGCATCTGACAGCAGACGCCCTTCCCCCTTCTTCCTTCCTTCCTCCCTCCCCCCACAGGTCAGGGTGGGACAGTGCAAGAGAGAAAGTTGGAGACACCACGAATCCCGTCACAAACACTCTCAGGCCACTTCCATAAAAGTGTAAGAGGTTCTAGACATCAGACTAAAGTACTGCTGTTGAGGTCCATGATGTCTACACCAGGGTGCCACTTGGGAGTTTGGAAAGGCAGGCTGAGGGGCAGGAAGTAGCAGAGTCTGATCCTGTCTCTGAAAAGTGATTTTTATTTGTTGAATATCCCAGCACTGAGTTGTGAATTAAGATTCACTAAAGCAATCAAGGTTCTTGTAAAATATCCAGGACCACAAAGCAGACATATTTTTCCTTATGGTTCAATAATTTTAAAGTTCAAATTGACTTAAAACAGTAACACGCTTTTTGTGAATTGTGCTTTGACCATGGGTTTAGACACCGAGGAAGCAGAGGAAGTTGGTGCGCAGGAAACAGCCTGGGAGGCCCTTAGCAGCTGAGGCACACGTCTGCACCTCTTGCTGTGGAAGATTGGCTCGGCTTCTAAAAATCGTATCCGAGGAAGATTCTACCACTTCCTCGATAAACCACTGACAGCCTTGAAGTTTCCTTCATGCCTCGATCCAACGAGAATGCCCCGTCCTGCAATTTTAGATTATTTCCTCTTACACTGACCTTATTTTCTTTGAGAACGTAATTAATGACATGAGTCTTGTCATTTTTCTTTTCAGTGCTTTAAAAAAACCAAGAGGTTCTGATGCTCATGTTGCAATACATTTTAAAATGCTGTTTCATTCTGCCTTCCTCAGGTACCTCACTCCGGATTCTATTAAAATCGTAATCTCTAGAAGATGGATTCAGCAAATGCCAGGCATGGAGCCATGAATGTTTCCATAAGAAACAAGAAAAATAGAAAGAATGTGTGTTAGCCAGATGACACCCTGATGGCACCCCTGCCACCTCCCCAGCCCTCCTCAGCGGCAAGGTGATTTAGCTCAGATGGGCTTCTCCAAAATGGAAATAGTCACTTGTTTGAGCAAATAAATGTAATTAAAGTTGTTCCGGAAAAAGGCTAGTATTCTGCACTAATACATAGCATCTTAAAAACTTATCTCTGAATTGTTTCCAAATGACAAATGTGTAAAGTTTCTAAGTACTTTTTGTTGTCTTACCCTTGTAGTGGAAGATACGACATTCAACACAGACGTACTGTGTGCCTCCTGCGCGTGAGGCCTGGTGCTCATCGTGCGTGTCCTTGCATGCAAACTTCTACTCTTCATCTTGACATTTCTAGACATTCAGCTGTTCCTCAGGAAACCATTTACCTTCCCTCTGCCTTTTCTATAAAATGCATGGACCGAGGAATTACTAACTGCATAGCACTTTGTTTGCTGGATACCAAGTAAACGCACTCTTACCATATACAGGGCTGTATCTAGGTGGCCAGTTATTAGAATAAAAACAAAATACTATGTTCATCCGCTCAGATAATCCCTGTGTTTGGCTTCATGTTATGGTTCGAAACTCCTAGTGACATTGATAAGACTGAACACGAGAATGAAGCTTCTTTCATGATGAAATGTCCTGAGTGTGTGTCTGTGTGTTCTCAAATTATAGCTCACATGGATAGAGAACGTTTTCTTGCTTCAGCATCAAGCGGGGATTGGGTTGCAGTGGTGAACAAAGGCCAACACAGCCCGCCCTCTTTGAGGTTGCAGTCTCCTGGGACACACGCCCACTAAACAAACAACTACACAAATTAATCATGCCACAGGGCAAGCTGCAAGAGCACCGTCACGTGCGGCAGGTAACCCAGGCGGGTCATTTTCGTGGCGGAAGAAGGTCACACTGGAAGTCACCAGACAGATGGAAGATCACACTCAAAGTCGCAGAGTGGGGGCGGATGGAGAACCAGGCTGCCAGGGCGCTGGCTGGAGCCGAGCAGTAACAGACCCGTGGGAGAATAACAAAATGAGGCTCCAAGACAGACAGGAGCCGGATGGTGCATGACCTGAGAGGCCAAGTCAAGGATTTTGAACTCCATGCTAAAAGCAGCCGGAAGCCGTTCGCCGGCGCCAGCTGAGCACATGCGCAGAACTGTGCCCTGAAAAGCACCCTCCCCTGCAGACGGGGAGGAGGTGCTCCCAGCACTGCTGCAGACACTGCTGTTTCCCTTTCAAGGACTTAGCAGGGTGGGCAGTCACCTAGGCGCGCCACCAGCGAGCGGCGGGCTCTGAATCAGAATCCCTGAGACTCTGGTACCAACGTCCTTGACCAGGCTCCCATTCTCCACCCAGTTTAATTGGCCTGGTTTTGGCCTTATAAGATTTCTCATCTGCAATGTGCATATGCAACCACAGCAAGCCTCCCTAAGATGCATTCTGCTGTAGGTCACGTAATAGACACGGCGGTCCATACACACCAGGAAACTGTCCTGTTTGTGTGTGCGTGTATTCACTGTGTAATCCAGCTTAATGCTTTTGCTTATGGGAAGTTTCAAACGTATACGGAAGAGGAAAGAACAGTGAAATGAGCGCCCCCATGGGCCATTCCCAGCTGCAGCGACCCCCAGCAGTGCTCGTGAGACTCTCCGTGCCACCATGCCCACGGCGGGGGGCTCTGAATCAATCCCAGACCTCGTATTGTTTCATCCATAAATATTTCAGAATTTTCTCTAAAAGATAAGGTCTCTTTTTAAACTGAACAGTAATAACACATCACATCTAAAATATTTAGCAAGTACACTTTAAAATCATTTGGATATCCCAGTCAGCGCTTACATTTCTCCAGTGGGTTCATAAATTTTTTAAACTGTTTGAAACAGGAACCAGATCCAGACACTGCGATGGATTGATATGTCCGTGTCTCTTTGAATCTATAGATTCCCCTTCACCATTTTCTTGGTTTTTCCTTGCAATTTATTTGGCTACAGAGTTCCCTGGATTCGGCTGCGCAGATCTGTGAGGCATTGAGGAAGGAGTGTTCAGTCCCCTGTGTTTCCGTAACTGGTCATTAGACTGAGAGCTGTCATCAGATTCAAGCTCAGTGTTCTTAGCAAAACACTTCTCTTTGCTGGTGTTGCTGGCCTCTGTACTTAATGCGCCCTTAATGCAAGGAGGAAAGGCACAGCGGAGTCGGGTCTGAGAGGGAATGAGCGCCAGTCCCTCCACGCAGCTCCTGCTACACAGGTCGCCCTCTTTCCATCCTGGGAACCGCTCAATGCTTTGAGGTACGCACAAGTTAAAAATGCAATCACTACCATTTTCACTCAAAGGAACCAGGGCTTAGCCGGGGGAAAAGCGGCAAATGAGGGGGTCAGCCCACAAGGAGCCCGTGTGGTCCTGCTGAGCCAGAAGGCGGGACGTGCTTAGAGACAGGGCTGCCCACCAACAGGAAGCAGAGGAGCAGCTTCCCTGACTCCCACGCCCAGTCTGGGGCCATGTTGGCGTCAAACGGCGACAAAATCATGACAGCTGTGACCCACTGGGTACAAAATAACTCACAAGTCTACACTGACATGAATGAATGAATGAATGAATGAATGAATGAATGAGGAACGCTTATTCTTTCTATGGAAAGAACTAATAAATGCATAGGGGAATGGAATTAGAAAATCGCGGCTGCTTCATGCGCGTGCCTGCTCTTACCAAGTCACCTCATGATGGCCAGCAAGCAGCTTCCTGACGGAGCAGAGGAACGGGTTGCTTCTCATGGATCCAGGGAAACCAAAGCCTTGAAAAGAGAAACACCAAGGCCACCTCTGCCCTCAGCCTCCCGGGCCGCAGGTGAGTGAGCGCACGTCCACTCTAAGGGAAAGCCAAGTAACTACGCCTTCTGGTTGTCATTCATAAAATTTATTTTGGAAAAATATTTTAAAAAGGATTTCTTCATTAACAAAACAGTAAAAAACTCAAATAACATTTGCACAATATTCCATAAATACATTTATATACAAAAAATATAGTCACATAGACCCGAAGTGCCTTTGTACATATTTACCAAAATTTAAATTATAAAAAATGAACATCACAAAATACTCAAGCTTTACAGATATCATGAAAAATATTTTTACAAATCCAAAAAATAACACACATCTTTTCCATCTAGAAAAAGCACATTTTCGTATCAAAAAGGACAATAAAGGCAGTGTTTGTGTTTCTAATTCAAGAAAAGACTGGCTCATAAGAATCCAAAATATACACTCAGGCAGTGCATGCTTCTTATGTGTAACTCAGTTCACCCATTTAAATATATATTCTCTTAAGAGCAACTGTCCATAGTGCAACGGCGACGTCACAGAAGGCAGTGCCGCAGGCGGCCAGGCCGCGGCAGGCTGTCGGCAGGCGTCGAGGACCTCAGGAGGAGAACCTGCTCGGTCTGAACTCGGTTTCTCAGCAGCAGTCCACGAGGCCTCCCTCCTCTTCAGCAGCATTCGTTGGGGCATATATCCTTGGAATTTTACTTATTTTAAGAGAAACCGGAGTCTTGCCATCTCACTTCCATTTTACACCTGGAGGGGCCACAAGACAAATGGGAAGTTAGCCTGAGACAGATTCCCGTGCTCCGGCTTCAGGTGCTCCCATGCCGAGGAGGAGGGAGCGGCTGCTGCCTGCACTGACCTCAGTTGCTATGACGCACTCATCCTTCTCCTCGGATATGACGTACACCGACTGGTACTTGGTGTCTTTTGAAGTCGAACAGCCCGAGTCCGGCCTTTTTGTTTCAGATGCTTCTCCACTAAAAGGAAAATAGAGAAAATCCACAATGAATGCATGAGAACATTTGGGAAGAGAAACGGACCAGTGGTTCCAGGAAGACACCCCCAGGTACCCCCTCCTGATGCCCGACCCGCAGCACGCACCCCCTGAGTGTGGTCGGGGTCCCCTTCTCCTCCCCTGAGGAGCCTTGGGGCTGGCACTTGGTGTCACGCTTGCTGTGCGCGTCCCTGACGGCGGTGTCTTCACCCTTGAGGTCCTGCATGAGGTTATAGTCCACCGCCGGGTAGCGGGCCTTGAAGCCATTCTTGTCGGCGCTGTGGTCCCCGTGGAAGTCCGCCTTCTTGTTGGTGTTCTTGATCTGCGTGGCCCCAATGACGCTGACTGAGATGTCCTTCTCACGCTGGCAGTTGGCCAGGTTGTTCATGGTCTCCATCTCCCCCCGGCAGGGGTCGGCTGGGGGCCGGCGCTTCTGCAGCCTCAGCCGGACGCAGACCACCACAGCGGCACAGCCCAGCAGCAGCATGAGGACAAGGATGACCCCGGCGCACACGGCCACCCAGGGGAATGGCCCGCCCTGGCCCTCTAGCTTCTCAGTGAGGTCCACCACCGCTGGGCCCGGGGGCAGCTCGGGAAGCAGGAACTGGCAGTTGGGACCCCCGTAGCCCCGGGCACACTCGCACACATAGCGGTGGCCCCTCTCGTGGCAGGTGGCCCCATTGTGGCAGGGTGCGTGCTCGCACCTGCTGACGGGGGCACTGCAGTTCCTGCCCGTGTAGCCGGGCGGGCAGGTGCAGGTGAAGTCATTCACGCCGTCCCGGCAGGTACCCCCGTTGGCGCACGGGGAGGAGGCGCAGTCGTCCACGTTGTCGTCACAGTGCCTCCCCGAGAAGCCGGCCTGGCAGCGGCACAGGTAGGCATCACCGAGGTCCACACACTTGGCACCTGGAACACAGGGACATGAGCATCACGTGTCTCCTCATAGGTCTGTTCACCAAAGAGTCACTCTGAAGCATCTATGTGTCTGTCACTGTAGAAACCCGACAAACCAAAGACAGTTTGTGGCCTGAATGAATCCACAGCGCAAGGCGACATGGTCTAGGACCTCAAATACAAGAGACATCCAGGTCTAGCTCTACAAGTCAGAAACCACACGGCCAGCATCTGGGCAGGCGCTGTGCAGAACACTGCGTGGTGACTGCATTAGTTGCCACAACAGCCGGACAAGAGCATGTGCCACTCGACCTAGGTTTCAGATGGGGAAACCGAGGCTTAACGAGGGTGTCCTTGCCCACAGTTACACAGCGGCGAGTGAGAGGAGCAGGCACTGACAACAGGGGAGGGAGGGAGGGAAAGGATGATCATTCTGGAATGCTCCAGCACATCTGGGGCCCAGCTCTCCTTGCTGTGTGTCTGCTTTGGGCAGCCAGTCCCTCGCTGCTAGCAGGAGGCTCTCTGTCCTCACTCAGGGACACCCCCGACTACTGTACTGGGTGGCCACACAGCTGGGCCATCCTCCCAAGCTGGACTGGCCAGGGCCTGTGGGCATCACTTACTGAACCCCAGGCGGCCTCAGGTGCCCCGAGCACCTCGTGGCCCTGAGCAAGTCATTCACTGCTTGGTCTAGGTTTCCACAGAGAACTTCGTAACAAATGCCCTGGCCTCTCTCACTCCCCAGGCCCTTCCAGACTCAAAGATAGAGCTTCCATCGAGAATTCCTGGCGGTCTGGATAAAAGTGCTTCATACACTCACAAATGCTCGTTTTTAATGCCATCTCAGTATTGACCACTCACCGAGTCTCTGAGCAATCGCCAGCTGCCCCCTTACCATTAGAACAGGGTGAAGAACTGCAGTAGTCAATTTTCTTCTCACAGTTGAAGCCGGAGTAGCCCACGGGGCAGCGGCAGCTGTACCCTCCATCGGGGCTGTCTGAGCACCGGCCCCCGTTAAAGCAAGGGCCATCCGCACAGGTCATGGCACTCAATTCACAGATTTTGCCGTAGAATCCGGGTGGGCAGGTACAGGAGTAGCTGTTCTCGAGATCCTACATGATGGAGAGGTCAGAAGAGGCTTTCCACAGTTGCTCCAAGGAGCTCACACACTCCATTCAACACCAGGGCACCCCAGCTTCGGGGTAAGATGCCATGGAGCCTCCAACTTACCGTGCAGCTCCCTCCATTCTTACAAGGGCTGGGGTCACACTCGTCGATCCCCAGCTCGCAGGTGGCACCTGTGTACCCAGGCCGGCAAGAGCAAGTGTAGCTCCCCTGGCCCGTGTTGGTGCAGGTGGCCCCATTCTTGCAGGGCTTATGGTGTGTGCAGTAGTTCAGGTCTGTGAGGGGTGGGGACAGGAAAAGTAGGAGATGGGAAGCTCGACGTCAAATGCAGGAAGACTTTATTTTTCCAGTGATCAAACAGCCAGGGAAGTCCAGGGCTGCTCTGGAGGGAGCAGGCTGCCTCAGGGAGAGAAGGCTTACCCTGGTTGCAGAAAAGGCCCCCCCAGCCTTCCTGGCAGTTGCACTGCCAGGGCTGCTGGCAGGTGCCATGGAGACAGCCTGGATAGCGGATACACTCGTCACAGTACCGGCCCTGCCAGCCCACTCTGCACCTTGGAGAAAAGCAGAAGACTCAGATGGACGCTGACTGCTGCTGGCTTTGCAGTGGACATTCTCACCCTAGAAACCATCTTCCCGCAGCACCAGTGAGCCTCTGGTTCTCCAGATTAGCAGAACACTGGGTCACCTTGGGAGCTGCAGCCTGGGACTGGGCCCCACCAGAGGTTCTGGCTTCATGGGGGTTAGGGCAGCCCCAGTGTCAGCATCTCAAAAATCACTCCGAGTGATTCTAGGATGAGGCAACATTTGAGAACCACTGAACTATACTATCATTTCCTGTGCCAACTCTTTTTAAATTACTCTCTGTAAATTCTCATAGCCGTTAAGGGGCTTAGACGAATGACAACTCCATGACCTTACATGCTGCCAAACATTGATTAAGTAGAAACACGAGAAAACGGCCCCCTGTTCAATCAATCTTACTGAAGTTTTTCGAATGATCACCTAGGGCTGTTTTTACAAATATACCAGCTGTGAAAGGATAACAAGAAAAGGCAACAAAACAAAACACCACCTTGTGCAGACTTACTTGCATTCCCCTGGTTTGTCACAAAATCCATGCTGCTCATCACAACCAGGCAGGCAGATAGCTACAAGCAAAGGAAAAACAGGGTCAAGCCCCGCGCCAAGTACCGCCCAACAGGGCTGCTGCCCTTGGGGCCAGGACACAACTCGCCGGCTTCAGTCAGCAAATCCCAGCTGAGTTAATCTTCCCAGGTTGTGGAGGACTGACCCCCCTGCCTAGTAGCCTGGGACTTGACTCAGCCCTGGGGATGAGCATTCTTCTTAACACAGTGGCTTAAGGACAAAAGGGCTCTCGGAAGCCCCCACCCCCACCCTATCCCCTTTTCTTCTAAGAGAGGGTCAGAAGTCTTCCCCCTCCTCCTCCCCCACTTCCCAATTCTATGCACAAAGCTCCACCTCTTAATATCCCAGAAAGTGAGTGTGCAGATAAGAGTGGACAGCTGGTATGCAGGGTGCCAGGGCAGGACAGCTGCTCCATTGTCTGTCCTCCACGGCAGCTGCCCCAGCGCAACAATGCCGGCCTCCCCCGCGCCCCCGGCCCCACCTCCTCACACACACCCCTCGCGTGTACACACACACACGCACGCACGCACACACCCCCCTTCCGCCAATGGGAGCCGGCGGGTGTCCCTGCACCTATCCCTGGAGAGATCTAATCTACGGCACGCGCAAGCTGGGGGCGGGGAGAGACTTCAGTGTTTGAAGAAAAAAGTTTAAGTTTCTGGCTACCCTGTGGTGAAGAAGAGGCAGGGAGGCAGCAGACCGGCCAGA
This sequence comes from Pongo abelii, assembly GCF_028885655.2. Classification (NCBI taxonomy): domain Eukaryota; kingdom Metazoa; phylum Chordata; class Mammalia; order Primates; family Hominidae; genus Pongo; species Pongo abelii. Next base: position 172,276,075 of record NC_071990.2, read on the forward strand.
GGCTCCCGCAGGGCAGGGGTAGACAGTGGGCTTGAGGCTTGGAGCTGGCGCTCACTGTCTGGTTATGAAACTCATTAACAAGCAGCTCCACAAGTTTTTGTTTTTTTTTTTTTTTTTTTTTTCCAGAACCAGTTCAGGCCAAAGTAAAGCTTAGAAGGAGCTCAGTAAGTTCCGGAGGGAATTTGGGAAGCTAAGGAGCAAGGACATCAAGGCACTCAGTGAAAGGGAAGACCCACCCTCAACCCCAGGCACTACCCAGCTCCTACCAGAGGTTCTGGGCCTCCCAGAGCCCCTCTTCAAGGTTGTCCAGTTCCAAGGAAGGAGAATGAGTTCCCTGGAGTTTCTGGGCAGCTCCAGGACCTACCCAATCCCCAGCTGTAGAGAAATCCGGTACCAATGGGCTGGGACCGCCAGGCGTGCATGTGAGGCCTCAGTAAGCTGGAGAGAGAGCTCCTGAGGTCCCCATGAACCACAACCAGGAGCCAGCACCGCCCCAACCCCTGCCCTAGTCAACTGCCTGTCATGAAACTGACACATCAATACCTAATAATCAGGCAGGCAGAGCCTCTGTCACTATTGGGAAGACACTGCTTTTCCAGACAAGGTGCTGCGTGAGCATTCAAGCCAGACGGGGCTGTGCACCCCTCGCCCACACAGGCCTTGGAGACCCGGCCTCAGCAGCCCACAGGAGTGAAAGCCTGCCCGCTGGCCAGCATAGACAGTGCACGTCACAGGAAGTATCCGGAAAGGCGTTTGCTCCAGAGAGGTCAAGCACACCAGCTCCAGAGAGAAAATGGAACGTTTCCCAGTGTGAGGCTGTCACAGCACTGAGAACTCGGGTTGAAAGCGTGCCCCTGACACACAAGCTCTCTCTGTGTTCCTCCCTTCCTTCCTCCTCTCCCTCTCTAATACACACACCCTGGGGGTAGCACTGGCTTTACTTCCTGACCCCTGGCCCTGTCTCTAAAATCCTCCCTGATTAAGAAAGGCAGTTCCGATAGTGGATAAACACAGCCTGGGATGTTAAAATGTCTGCGTTGACCCCAACCCTCCCACTGCCGAGCTGTGACTTATAGCAATCCACTTCTGTCCTCTGGGCCTCAGTTTCCCCACCAGAATATCTCTACAGTCCCAAGCCCCCCGTGGCTCAGGAAGCCCCGTCCCTGTGCGCGGTCCGTGTTCGTGGACGAGTGAGCCATTGGTGCCTTCCCAGAGACTCACGCTCTGTGCAGTAGGGCCCTTTCCAGCCAGGGTTGCACACTTTCTCCCCACGCTCCCCACAGGTGAAGTGGCCGAAGGCATCGTCCCGGGGGCGACAGAAAACGGAGCAACCCTCTCCGTAGTAGTGTTCGTCACACACGAAGCGGTAGGAGTACTTGAGGTCCGTGCGGCCGCTGCTGTGCAGGTCCTGGGACCACTCCTCGCCCACCGTCAGGTGCCTCTGGGTGGCCAGGCGGCTGATGAGTCTTTCTGGGTTTTCTATGGGGAGAAGATGCTTCTGGTTGGTTCTGAACGAGAACCTTGTGACTCGGGACAGAGCGGGGGTGGACGGAGACATTCAGCACGGGAAGGAGGCCCAAGTCGCTCCACCCTGAACTTTCTGGGGCACGTGCAGAATGAAAGCTGTCCGGGTTTGGTTGGGGAATGGGTGGGCAAAGTCCAGTGCTATTAACTGGGGGAAGCAGTTTTGGGGTTTGGGTTTTGTTTTTACCTGTTGCGAGGTCATCAGGAGAATCTGTGTGGAGAGCTTCAATAATCAGAGAGAAGGTGCCCTGGGAGAGAGGAGAGAAGACGTAAGACAACCCAGAAAGGTAACGAAAAGAAAAAGGCAAAAAGCAGTCATTCCTAACAACCAGGTCAGCAACACAGGCCTGAAGGCTGCAGGTCTGCGGCGGCGTGTCTGGAGAGGGTCTCCACGCATCTCCTGCCTGCTCTCACCTTCCCTAAGGAAATGGAAGAACTTTTTAAAGAGTGGTTTCCTGACGTGTTTTTTCAGCCTATACTACAGGATATTACGTTGTTTTTTTAATTAGAGAGAGAGAGAGAATGCAGGCAGGATGGGGTAGAAGAGGCCCGAGGGCCGTCGTCATTTTTCTTGGGGGATGGGCACGCTCCGGGTGGGAGCGGCCGCGCTGCGCTGGTAATTGCGCCACCAGCCCGTCTAGGAGTCGGGAAACCAGAACCTTCCCACGTGAAGGGGCGCCTCTGACTGGGGACCTGGCACAGAGGCCGGATACGGAAATCTCCCGCGCGCGCTCGGCCTCTCCTCCTCTTCCCAGCGCGGTCCCCTCCTGCAGGGCGCCGGGCCCCGGGGCGAGGTGTCTGCGCTGCTGGGCTGGAGTCCTGGGGCCGCCGCTAGGCAGATCGCAGCGCCCACCTGCGCCTCGCGGGGTCCCCGAGGTCCCGCCACCGAGCGCCCAAGGCGGGATCCCAGCGCGTCCTGCGGCCCGCCCCGCTTCAGACCCGGCCCGGCGCCCGCAGGTGCGGCACTCACCGGCCAGGTGAAGCCGAAGGGGAAGCGGATGGGGTTGCTGAACGCGGAGTCCGCACCCCCGCCGTCGGGCAGACTGAAGGAGTCGACGCCCAGCACGGGGGTGACGGTGCTGCCGTAGGTGCAGGGCGGCTCGGGGGACACGCTGGCCTGGTAGTGCTTGAGGCACACGCGGAAGAAGGTCCGGCAGGCGCACGGCGGCGGCCCCGCGCCCCCGCGGCAGCAGTTGCGGTTCCCCAGCAGCCCCTTCTTGTTGACGAACTCCTGCAGCTTCAGCTCGAACACCCCAGAGCTCCAGACCTGCGCGGGGGAGGGCGGGGGCGTTAAGACGCGGGTCCCGCCCGAGCGAGGGGGCGTGGGGCCTGGGGGGGGGCGGTGTGCGGGGAGCCTGGAAGGGCTCAGGGGCCGAGGGCGCTCGCTGCACGGCCGGCGCTGGGGTCGTCGCCCCCGGGATTCATCTTCCGGGATGTGGCTGGCGCGGCCCGTGCCGCTGTCCGCCCCTCCCCGCGCGCTCCTGCCCCGCGCCCCGGCTACCCGTGAGACCCCGCAAGGCTGCGGCGCCCCCACCTGCCCGCCTACCTGACACAGCAAGGCCGAGAGCACCGCCAGGGCCAGCGCGCACCGACCGCCCATGCTGCTTCGCCCCACGCGCGAGCCTGGGGGGCCCCCTCTTCTCTCCTTAGAACAGCGGCGGACGCGCGGGGGATCGATGGGCCCCGGGGAGCGTGGGCAGAAAAGCTCCCTCGCCTCGCCACAGACCGGAGGACCCAGGACTTCTTTCTTTAAAAGCCGGTCTCCGCCTCTTCCCGAGGCCGCGGTTCTTTATATCCGCCCTGCGAGGTCCCGCGGCAGCCCCAGGGATGCCCGAGGAAAGGCAGCTCTCGGGGGACAGCGCGGCGGCGGCGACTTTCGTTTTCCTCCTTCCTCCCAGCCCCCGAGGAGGTGAGGGTCGCCGGCTTCCTGGTTTTGTCTTAAGCTTCTTCGCAGGAGAGGGAGGGGGAGAAAGAGAAAGAGAGAGAGTCCAGATATTGAGCTTAATTCCCAAGAGAGCTGCAGAGCTTCCTCCCGAGCGGATTAGAAAGCCGCGGTCTGGAAATCCCACGGGCAAGGCGATAATCCGGGGCCAGCGGCGCGCGCTGAAGGCACGGTCGGCGGCGGCGGGTGTGCGCGGCGGCCCCTGCGGATCGCGGCCCGGTGTCACTCGGCGGCGGCGGTCGTTCCGGGAGCACTCCGGGCTCTGATCTCCTGTGTCACAGCAAAGATTCGCGTCTTTCCGATGAATCCAGCCAATGCCATCCAGTACACACGCGCAGGACCGGAGGGGCCGGGCCGTGGGAGGAGGCTCTGCGCCGCGGCTGCCCGGGTTCCCCTGCGCTCTGCCCTCGGCCGGGTCGGGTCTCCGCGGGTGCGCGCAGAGGATCTGGCTCTCGCCGGCGCCTGCCGCCCTTATATTCAGCCGGCCGCCCGCATGGCTAATGAGATGCAAATCAGCAGCCCCCCAATCTGGCGAGAGCTGTCACAAAGGAGCCACTTTTCCAAACCCTCCTCTCAATGGATCGCCAAATGGTCAGTGAGCTGTAAAATGTGCAACCCTCCTCCCCGCCCCCACCCTTCCCCGCCCCCCCAGTCCTCCCCTGCCCCCGCCCCCAGCCCCCCCTTCCTCCCTCACCACACAAAACGCACTCATTTACATTCCTGCAAAATGTTCACCGCAAGAATCCCCCTGCTTCTGGAGCTGGTGCCGCCGCTCCGTCCCCTCCGCACGCCCTCCCGGGCCACAGACGCCCAGAGACCCTCGGCCGCACGCGGGGGGCGGCGCTGCGGGCCCCACTTGAGCTGCGGGACGCGGCCTCCGAAACTCCCGGCCGCGGCGCCAGCCGAGGGGTCTCCTTGCGCCGACAGCGTCCCGGGGGCTTGGGGAGGGCGGCTGCGAGCAGGAGGATGAAGTTCGAGGCCCGAGCTCTTGGCGGGGCCTCCCCTTCTTCGGGGCAGGCGCTTCCTAAGGAGGAGTCTCTTGGGGGCGGAGGCGGGGGTGGCGATTCGGGGAGCATCGTAGGAAAGGGGCGGGCGGAGCGGTGGGCCGAGGGCTGCCAGAGCGAAGCGGCAGTTTCGGGAAGTTTGGGGAGGTCCGACGCAGGGACACCTCCTGGCCCAGGATGGTGACTGAGCCTCGGGGAGTGCAGAGCCGACGCGCGGGCGGGGCCAGGACGCCCCCTGGGACACCCGCATCCCCGCGCCCTCGGTGTCCTCTCGTGGTCCGCGGCCACTGGGAGTGGGGGCCCGGGGGCCGGGCAGCATATCCCCGGAGCCAGGAAAACCTGGCCTTCAACTCCCCCCGTAGACACGCGCCCTCCCTCACAGAATCCTCGGCCGCCGCCACCTTCCCCGGGTCTCGGCCCCTCTCTCCCGGGTATCCCCCTCGGCCTCCCTCCGCCTGGTAAGAAGTGAGTTTGGTGTGTGTCGTTCGCGTGGCTGTCATTAAGGCAGCCTGTTATTGTGCGAGGCTGAATCAGTGGCTCTTTGTGCGCTCAGCTGTATGGTAATGCAGACAGCACCTGCTCCCCGCACAATGCGGAGAGAAAGAGCTCCCCTCCGCGCGCGCCGCGGCCTCTGCAACAATGTCCGGCACATGTTCTAAAGCCCCCTCCAGCCCCGGCCCCCAACCCACAACCTTTACACAACCGTCACCTTATTAGGTTTTTACACGTCCATCAGACACTAGAACTTTTGTTTTCATTTTTTAAAGGGAAATGAGTTTATTGGGAGGGCCGAGAACACACGTATCACACAATGAATTATCTAAATTGCCCTCCTACGCACGATGGAGAAGTAAGTTGGGGCATAGACTCCTACTCTGGCACCTAACTTTGCACTTCTCCCTCTCTTTACCATCCCCGCCAGCGGATCCGTGCCCACCCCCAACACCTCCGTAGCTTCATTAGGGTTCCAGGTGAGTGTTGGAGTGCCCCCTTTGATTGTAGCTCAGCCCCAAGGAAGCAGCCTGGCCACAGTGTCCTCATTGTAGGTGTGTTAGAGCTGCCTTATTTGTGAGAACAGGGCACCCCTAAGGTAGAACGAGACTTTCATCCCGGCAAATGTCTTGATCACAAAGTGTCTAAGCAGAGGGAAAGTCTTCAAACACCAAGGACAACCACTGCAGCCAGAAATCTGAAGGTCACGTGGTGAAGTCGTCCAGGGCAGGCTCTCCGGCTGCTACGCAGCTGGAATTACTACTCTGTGGTTCCTCTTCAAGTGACCCAGCCTGTCTCCTGCTACCTTGTTTCCCAAATACCTGTAAAGTTTTAGGATCAACAGAGATGTCCACTTTAGGTTTTCCACTGTTGCCTCATGGAATAGCGAAGAGTTAACCACAAGAAACAAGCATATGATGTTTAGTGCCAGGTGAGAAAGGCAGGCTGGGATCACCGTGAACCCCCCACTGTTTGGTTCAGAGCAAATGGAGGCTTCAGAAGATGCTGCCACCCCCATGATGGTGTCCTTTTTGGACTCTATAGGGACTTGCTGTCGCCACAGGGAGGGGCCAGCTCAAATCCTAATTTAATCTTGCCACCTAGTGTCAGGATCCTTTTTTCTCTAGGTTGATGTTTCCTCCAAAAGCTGACTTCAGAGCATTCTGCTTCCCTAAGGCACAGGAGCTGTTCCCTGTGCTGGGGGGTGGGGGTGGGGGTGGGGGTAGGTGAGAGGGTTTCAGGAGCAGAAGAAATGTAAAAAAAGAAAAGAATGCGAGGTCAGAATCCAGAATCCTCTGTCTGTAACACTGAGTGTAGATTTCAGTAAGAAATGAAATATCAGGAACCTTTTAATTAGAAAATGGAAGTGGAAAACAGGCTCATTTGAATGCCTGTTTAGAAAACTGGAAATAAAAAGTTCCACGCGCAAGGGCTTAAACCTTGGGGGAAAAAAGACTTGCCCCAAATCTTTAACAAACCCCCCTCAGTATCAAGTATTTGTTAAATTGACATGGCACAGATTTCTCGATTACGGCGGCAAAGCGGAACTGAAAGGCGTCGTAAAATCCATCAGAATCCTGCCCAAAGCGTTCATTCTTTTCCAACTTAATTTATGCCACGCGATTCTGTATTGGGGAAATCAAGCAGAAAGCCCTTTTCTTCTTCTCCCTCTCCTTCCTCCTCCTCCTGTTCTCCTTTTTCTTTTCCTCCTCCTCCTCCTCTTTCTCCTTCTCCACCTCCTTTCTCTTCTTCCTTCTCCTCCTTCTTCTCCTTCTTCCTCTCCCCCATTTCTCTCCCCCCACCCCCAAGTTGGTTCCTCTCTCCCTCTCTCAAAAGCTGTGCTAACGGGGAGACTGTTTAACTTCAGCGTTTCTATAGGAGCCTGTTGTAGTTTAACTCCTGCGCACCAGTAGCTGGGATGAACAAAGGAGAGACTCGAGGTCCAACTATTCATCCTTTCTTTGCACTTTAATTTTCATTGATTGGGAAGACAAGGGGAGCCCTTAGGGATTCGAGCTGGAGGGGACGACACGCCTTTAGACGCCATCAGCCCCCTAGCCAGCCATCTGCTCCGAACCAAATGGCGTTTTTTCACTCCCTAACTGCATGTCTCTATACTCCCACAACTAAGCACTCTGAACCCCACAAATGCAGGAGGGAGCTTAAGCCAGGGTATGTTAAATAGGCTTGCCTCAGTGTTGGCCCTGGCTGCTGGACTCCCTCCTCCCCACACTATAAATCCTCACCTTGCTCATTAGGAAAAAACAGGAAACTTTCTTTTAAATACTTTTTTATGTCTCAGCAAATTTACTGTACAAAGTGAGGCTCATTAGGGCTTAGAAGGCACCCAATACATCAGACACAGAAGTGGAAGGAGGAATTTGCTGCCTGGTGGTGGTGTTTTTTGTTTTGTTTTGCTTTCCGGGCAGCACAACCCCACAGGCTGAGTAACTCCAGTGTCTAGGGTAAGCTCAGGCTGTATAATGATCAGAGCTGCAGCCACAGCAACCACATGTGGAGTTCTGTGTTTGCTGGAGAGACTGATTATCTCCCCACCATTTTATTAGGCCACCTGGGAATAAAAGCTTATGGCCATCATCTTATCAAATTCCAGTGTGGCCATCCTCAGCAGTGTGTGCATGACCTAATACCATGGTCACCCAATCCTATTCCAACCCCCCTTTCCAAAGAAAGGTTCTATTCTCCAGGTTCGTGTGTGGTGGTGACTGTGGTGGGGGCAGGAGGGCCTGGGCAGATTGCAATAAACAATGCCCAGAATAGGCTCAGACTCTAGGCCAGCCACAGGTTCAGTTTTCTGTGTAAACAAGTCTGGAGACTTGAGTGGGGTTTGTGTTTTCTCAGACCAACTGAATACTGTATACCCAACAGAGAGGTTCTCTTATTCGTAAGAAGAATTAGGGTCCTTGTTCAGAACAACAAGATAAAAAACTTCCAGGCAGCAAATCTGGTGTTGATCAAACATGCCAGCTTACTTGAAATAAAGAAGAAGAAGAAGAAGGGGACGTACACCATGCTTATTAATTAGTATTGGTATCACATCTGCACCAACCACCCTCTGCCCATTCTCCATCCGTCAATTTTGGAATCTGAAAACAGTTAACGTAGCAGAGGAATGGACCTGCTTGCTGCCACACGGGAAGCTCTCAGAGGCGTCCGTGGGCGAAGCCTCTGTGTCCTGGAGCTATCATGGATACTTCCTTGCTGCTTACTTCTTAAGGCTGTCTTTGGACACGTGAACATAGACCTTACCCCCCAACACACACACTCACTGGGCCATGTCCCCTGCCCAGCCACGCCCACCCAAGTGGGTGCACAGATGTGTTCACACTCGGTTGCCGCGCGTGGACTTACAAGCCCACAAAGCCATCGTTCGTCACAGCCTGGAATTGGGAGGGGGCATCAATCTGGTTTATGTTTGGACCTCGAGGCTCCCCCAGCGCTGGCGCAGGCAGGAAGGAGGTGAGCGCCGCCCGCGTGCACATAAGGCGCCCGGCCCCCAGGCAGCGGCGCTTCCAAAGCGGGCAGGAGCGCGACCCCCGGCGCGGACAGCTCTGCGCGAAGGTGGGCGACCGTGGGGACACAAGGACAGCAGCCGGGGGCGAAGGAATCAGCCCCGCAGCGGCTCCTAAGCCTCCCCGCTGGCCGCGGCTGCGCCGCTGGAGACCCGGCGAGTGACTTCCCCTGTGCGGCCGGGTCCCGGCGCCACACGCCCTTTTCCTTTCTCAGGATCGGCGGCCGTGCAGAGAACAGGAAGGCGGGCTCCAACCCCACCTGGTTCGTGTCGGGGGGTCGTTTTGCGGTGGGGGGAGTCCGAACCGCGCCACGGGCCCGCGAGATGCCCACCTCTCGCGTGCTTGGAGCCCGGGGCCGAGGCCAGGCCCGCGGCGAGCAGCGGAGGCATGTGCTGATTTGCATGAGAACGGGCGGGTCGCGTGGCTCAGCTGGCGGCCCCGGCGCAGATGACGGCTCGGCAGCGGGCCCCTGCCCCCTCCTCTGCGCCGCGGCTCCTTCCCCTGGAACCCGCGGATCATCTGCTGGGGCTGTCCCGCGCCCCATCTCCATGACAAAGCGCGTGTTTACCTGCGGCCGGAGCACCGGCGGGCACGCCTTTGTCCCGGGATCAGATTACCGCGGCAGCTGCTGCGGGCCCGCCCCGTGCGAACCCCGGAGGTGCCCCTCCGAACTTTGTGCCGACTGAACGCGCCGGGACCCGGGGCTGGGGGGCCGGGGGTTGGGGGGTTAGGAGGAGGCCGCGTGGCCCAGGGAGGGGCCGTTTTCAGTGCGATGATTGCCGGACGCTGAGATCCGCTACGGGGAGTGAGCGCACCTGAGGGCTTCCTGGAGGTGGTGACAGCATTACGAGGGGCACCAGTGCGAGGCCCGAAGCGCGAGGGCACAGGCGGCGCGCACGTGCGGCGGGTCATCCCCGGGCCACTGCGAGGGCGGAGGGCGGCGCCAGGGCCCTCCCGGTGGACCCCAGTCGCCGTCGTGACCGCCCCACGCAGCCTCGCGCTCGGCCGCCGCCTCGTGCGGGACTCGTGCCCGCATTCCCACCTCACCGGATGCAGCCGGCCCGGCCCCGGGCTGTGCGAGGCGACGGCGCACACCTCGGAGCCCTGGGGGCCGGGGCGCGCCCTTTGTGCGCTCTTAGCGGAAACCGCGCGTTCCCGGAGGAGCGCGGCCCGTCGAGACCCCGGATCCCGACGCCAGGAGGTGCTGCAGGAGCCCGCGCGGGGTGGGCGTCTCCGGCCCAGGCCCCTCGGTACGAGCCCCCTGCGGCCGCCACCCTCCGCCTCCACGCGGCGGCTCCTTTCCGGCTCCATCCGGGGGGTCGAGGCGTCGCACCTGGAAATCGCAGCCTGTGACTTTGTAAAAAAGTGAATGGGGAAGAAAAGGCGCTGAGAGGGGCGATGGGCGGACGGGCCGTGCTCACCCCAGGGAGGTCGCGGCACCTGTCGCTCCTGGTTCCCAGGGCGGCCTGTCAATCACCCACGCTGGGCTCAGTTCGCCGGCAGCGGGGGCACGCGGGGGCTTCAAGGCCCAGAGCTCAGAGGCTCGCAAACAATAACCTCAGAAACGTGGCGCGCACCCGCAGGGCCTGACACAGCCTCTGGAGTGGCCCCTGGGCCTGTCTGGGTGCAGGGTTGGTTGGCCGTGGGCGCGTGAGGCTCAGGGTTTCCTCCACGCCCTTTCACGAATGGCCCCGCGGGACCCCGCGTCCCCCCAGGCTGCTCCGGAGGAGTCCCGGGGAGCGCGGCCGTGGAAGCTTTCGAACGCGCCGTCCTTCCCCGCCGCCCCCGCCTCCCTTTCTGTGAGCATCTGCCGGGGAGAACAGATGTGGGCACCTGCGGTGACCGGCTGCGTGCGTTCCATCCCATTCACAGGCATTCAGACGTGGCCACAATGAGCGGCCTTTGTGTGCACAGAGTCACTAAATATATTAATCTGTACTCCCCAGAGCACCGGGCTGTTTAATTTTTCACTAGCAATAACATCTGATCTAATCCTTAAATCGGCTCCCAAAGCCTTCCCTCCCGCCCACCCCGCCCCTCCCCCCGAAAAACGTGTGAAGTTATTCAACTTTCCACCTGTTGCCTGCTGCCCTGGGCGTGGGTTATCGCAACCTCTAATGTTGGTTCAGGCTGGGTGGAGGTTGGGGGCCTGTGCTGGGGCGCTGTTGGCCCACATGGGCATAGGGAGGGTATGTTTATCAGACGGAAAATAAACACAAAGTGCGGAGTGTGGCTTCCCAAATGTTGTGCAAACAAAGAACAATAATTATTAAACAGCTTCCAAAGCAACCCAGCACACCCACCCCCTCTGTGTAAGGCCTTTAAAAATGTACATAAAGTTCCCATTTATCTTTTTGTTTATTAAACTCTAGCGGTTGTTATAAATACCGGTCAATAGGCCACACAGCCAAAAGGTAACATAAATCTCAGATGTAAGACTTAGATTTTTTAAGCAATTTTGTTGCATGACTCTTTTATCTTAGCATCCCTTATTTTATTTTGATTTGTTTTCGGCCACAATGAGTCCTTTAGTGCCATTGTGGACTCACAATGCACACGGACATCAGGCTGTGAATGAAGACAGAGGCAGTTTAAACAAACCAAGCTCTTTCTTTCCTTTCCTTCCATTGTAATATGAATGGGCCTTCTGCATTCGGCTGCTAGGAGACCGGCTTTGCAAAGCCTTGCTCCACTAAATGGGCTGGAGAGAAAGGGACCCCAATAAACAGCCCAAGTATCCAAGTATCAGAGGGAAAAAAAAGAAGGAACAAAATTTAGGCAAGTATTTTCTCACTTTCTAATCAACATATTTCCTAATCTCAGAATGTTAGTTTCTATCGTTGCATTCCTTGCTTTCAACAGTTTCCTTCGTTCTTGTCACTGTAATTCCTATTCCCTCCCTCCACCACTTCCAGTGAGGAAACAGAACAGGGATAGTTCTGGATCACCATCAAGATTTGTTTTCAAGATGCAATATTTTCTTTTTCTTTTTTTTTTTTTTTTTGTTCCTTTTAGTAAAATGGGAACCGGAGTGGCATATTTGTCGGTCACCATCACTAATAACTCATGATCATACAATGCCTTCAAAATCTATTCATTAGGAGACCAGTAGGAGCCTAGTTGGTGAGTCTGAATTTTTTTTAGGAACCATCACAAACTATGATTTGCTTTTCTGCTACTTAGACTGTTCTTATTCCTGTTAATAAGCTGATTGAGGCAAGATGTGAGGCTGCTTGCAGGTTGCGGAGGTCCCAGGCACTGATTGTGTTAGAAAGTACCACCACCTGCCAGCTGTCACTCATTTCTCAGTGGCTAGAGCTCAGGCATCTGGGCACCAAGGAGCCAACCACTCTCCAGGCAGAGGGGAACCCACACTGACTTAGAGCTGGTGGGCTAGGGCAAGACATGCAGGAAGTAGAAGGCCATTTAATTTCCTCACTGGCTTGTTCACTCCTGACTCATCACAGGGGCTGAGGACCCAAAGTGGAACTGGACCTGTCTCTGCCACCAAGTGAATTATAAAATGAGTTGGGGAAGACTTTCTTGCTTTTCCATTTTCTGAAAGTTTGTGTAGGATTGCTATTTCTTCCTTAAAAGTTTGATAGCATTCACTAGTGAGGCTATCAGCACCTGGCCTTTTCTTTGTTGTTGTTTTGTTTTGTTTACTTAATTCAACTTCTTTAATTAATATAGGCTTACTCATCATTTCTACTTCTTCTTTGTTCAGTTTTGGTGATTTGCATGGTTCAAGGAATTTCTTATCTAAAGTTGTTCAAATGTTCTTTTATTCCTTAACTGCAGGTGGTTTCTGTAGTGATACTGTCTTCCATTGCTGGGATGCGCAATCTGTGTCTTCTCTCTTCTTGAGAGACTATGATCAGAGTATTATAGGCTTATCAGTTGTATCGATCTTATCAAAGAACCAGTCTTTTGTTTCATTGATTTTTCCCTGCTCTAGGCAGAGATGGGGCAGCCACTAGGCTCACCTCATTTGTTTTCCTCCTTTCAAGATTCTCCATCCTTTACTTCCTGTTGTCTGTTGTCTGAAAATAGTAATTTTGTATTTTTGTCCAGTTTTTTAGTTGTTTAAAGTGGGAGGACCAGTTCTGTAGGAATTATTCCTTCTTGGATGGAAGCTAGAACAGGACACTTTTGGTTGTAACAGAACATCCTGATTCACTATCTGACTATGTATAAAGAAGATTCTCTCTCTTATCATCAGGAAAGAAGGTGCTTTGAGTGCTGGTTGATGTAGTGGCTCTGCCACGTCAAGGCCCAAGTGCTCTCCTTCTTTCTGCTCTGCCATCCATGGCCTGTCGGTCACTCCATTTCCTGACTGCGTGATGTCTGCAGCAGTACCAGACATCTTCACCATTACAATGATCATAAGAAGAGGAACATTGTCTTTCTACATGATACCTTTTATCAGCAATAAAACACTTCAGCAGCATTTAATGTGCACTCCCTATATAGAAATCAGTATGTTTTCATGGTTTTGGCTTTTTGTCTTTCCTAATTTTTGGATGGTCAATTGTTACCTGTATTAGTCTGTTCTCATGCTGCTAATAAAGACATACTTGAGGCTGGGTAATTTATAAAGGAAAGAGGTTTAATTGACTCACAGGTCAGCATGGCTGGGGAGGCCTCAGGAAACCTTACAATCATGGCAGAAGGGGAAGCAAACACATCCTTCTTCACATGGCAGCAGCAAAGAGAAGTGCAGAGCGAAGGAGGGGAAAAGCCCCTTATAAAACCATCAGGTCTCATGAGAACTCACTCACTATCACCAAAACAGCATGAGGGTATCTGCCCCCATGATTCAATTAACCTCCCAGAAACTTCCTCCTATGACATGTGGGGATTATGGGAACTACAGTTCAAGATGAGATTTGGATGGGGATACAGCAAAACCATATAATTCCACTCCTGGTCCCTCCCAAATCTCATGTCCTCACATTTCAAAACACAATCATGCCTGCCCAATGGTCCCCCAAAGTCTTAACTCATTCCAGCATTAGCTCAAAAGTCCTAGTCCAAAGTGTCTGAAACGAGATAAGTCTCTTCCACCTATAAGCCTGCAAAATCATAAGCAAGTTAGTTACTTCCTAGATACAACTGGGGCACAGGCATTGGGTAAATACACCCGTTCCAAATAGGAGACACTGGCCAAAACAAAGGGACCACAGGCCTCATGCAAGTCCAAAATCCAATAGGGCAGTCACTAAACCTTAAAGTTCTAAAGTGATCTCCTTTGACTCCATGTTTCACATCCATGTCACACTGATGCGAGAGGTGGGCTCCCACAGCCTTGGGCAGCTCTACCTCTGTGGCATTGCAGGGTAAAACCCCCCTCCTGGCTGCCTTCCTGGGCTGGCGTAGAGTGTCTGCGGCTCTTCCAGGTGCACTTTGCAAGCTGTTGGTGGATCTACCATTCTAGGGTCTGGATGGTGGTAGCCCTTTTCTCACAGCTCCATTAGGTGGTATGCCAGTGGGGATTCTGTGTGGGGGATATGACCCCACATTTCCTTTCTGCACTGCCCTAGCAGAGCTTCTCCATGAGGGCTTTGCCCCTGCAGCAGACCTCTGCCTGGACATCCAGGCATATCCATACATCCTCTGAAATCTAGGTGGAGGTTCCCAAACCTCTGTTCTTGTCTTCGGTGCACCAGCAGGACCAATACCACATGGAATCTGCCAAGGCTTGGCACTTCCACCCTCTGAAGCCACAGCCTCATCTGTACATTGGCCCATTTTAGCCATGTCTAGAGCAGCTGGGACGCAGGGCACCAAGTCCCTAGGCTGCACGTAGAAAGGGAGGCCCTGGGCCTTGCCCAAGAAACCATTTTTCCCTCCTAGGCCTCTAGGCCTGTAATGGGAGGGGCTGCCATGAAGCTCTCTGACATACTCTGGAGACATTTTCCCCACTGTTTTAGTGATTAACATTCTTCTCCTCATTGCTTATGCAAATTTCTATTGCCAACTTGAATTTCTCCCCCAGAAAATGGTTTTTTTTTAATCTATTGCATTGCCAGCCTGCAAATTTTTCAAACTTTTATGCTCTGCTTCCTCTTGAATGCTTTGCTGCCTAGAAATTTCTTCCACCAGATACCCTAAATCATCTCTCTCAAGTGCAAAGTTCCACAGATCTCTAAGGCAAGGGCAAAATGCTGCCATTCTTTTTGCTAAAGCATAGCAAGAGTGACCTTTACTCCAGTTCCCAACAAGTTCCTCATCTCCATCTAAGACCATCTCAGCCTGGACTTCATTGTCCATATCACTAACAGCATTTTGGTCAAAGCCATTCAACAAGTCTCTAAGAAGTTCTAAACTTTCCCACCTCTTCCTATCTTCTGAGCCCTCCAAGTCTCTAGGAGGTTTCAAACTTTCCCACAATTTCCTATCTTCTACTGAGCCCTCCCAGCCGTTCCAACCTCTGCCTGTTACGCCATTCCAAAGTCACTTCCACATTTTCGGATATCTTCACAGCAGCACCTCACTACCTGGTACCAATTTGCTGTATTAGTCCATTCTCACACTGCTAATAAAGACATACCTGAGACTGGGTGATTTATAAAGGAAAGAGGTTTAATTGACTCACAGTTCAGCATGGTTAGGGAGGCCTCAGGAAACTTACAATCATGTCAGAAGGGGAAGCAAACAAGTCCTTCTTCACATGGCAGCAGCAAGGAGAAATTCGGAGTGACGCAGGGGGAAAGCCCCTTATAAAACCATCAGGTCTCATGAGAACTCAATCACTATCAAGAGAACAGTATGGAGGTAACCACCCCCATGATTCAATTACCTCCCACCAGGTCCTTCCCATGACCTGTGGAGATTATAGGAACTACAGTTCAAGATGAGATTTGGGTGGGGACACAGCCAAACCATATCATTACCCAAATAAAATCTTGAGCTCATGTGGTTGTTATACTCAAAGAAATTTAGTTCAACATCCAAATAAAAACTGCAAATACATCTTGCAGTCTATTTAAAGGGTCAACTTGTTACCAAGAGAAACCTGTACCAGATGCCCCTGCCATTCATTTTCTGGGTTTCTCTCTCACAGCTGATGTCTCTCACTTTAGCTTTTTCCTCTGCATTAACCCCCAAATTCGCTCTACAGTTTCTTTTTTATTCCCCTTTCTTTTCCTATGTTTCTCTTTTATGTAAACCTCCATCCCATTTATAGATTTTTTCCCACACTGATAAACTGGCTGTGCACAGCAGAGCACAGGGAAGTGCTTGCCTGAGCTATGAAGCAGGAGGTGAAGCAGGATGTGGATAATCCTATGTAACTCTTCTTGCTCTTGTTACACTGATTTCTGCATGCAACTTTTCTTCTAGTCTCCCAGGAAAGAGACCTTGAAGTAATCTTTGACTTTTCCTTCCCTTTGCTGTAGTGTACTGTAGTCATAACAATTTTTTAAAGCTTCAGGATTTAGACAGATTGGAATTTGAGTGACAGTCGTGCCACTTACTACCACTTGTATTAGTGAATAACTTTTTAAAACTTAAAACTTTTTCCTTATATCAAAGATTTATAATTTTAAAATTCAAACGGTATTTCTAGATTTGTAACAAAAATAGTAGTTGCCCACACCACACACTCCTACTCCCAATTCCTTCTCTTACATTTATCTCTTATATACTTCTTTTGTATATTTTCTATATTTTTGTATATTTTGTATATTTTCTATTTTCTTTTCCTTTTTTTGTGTGTGAGACAGGGTCCTACTCTGTCGCCCAGGCTGGAGTGCAGTGGCACAATCCCAGCTCACTGCAGCCTCAAACTCTGGGGCTCATATGATCCTCCCACCTCAGCCTCCTAAGTAGCTGCCACTACAGGTGCATGCCACCATGCTTGGCCAATTTTTAAAAATGTTCTGTAGAGACGAGGTCTCACTATGTTGCCCAGGCTGGTCTCCAACTCCTGGGCTCACAGAGTCCTCTTACCTTGGCCTCCCAAAGTGCTGGCATTATGGGCATGAGCCAATGTGCCCGGCCTTATGCTCATATTTTCTAAGAACGCATATTTAATGTTCTGTCCTTACTTTTCAATTGTGCATATAGTCTATGGACTTCCTAACTCTAGAAGACAAGGATTTAACTCTCCCACCCTCACTTCCTAGACACATGCACATTTATATAAACACACGTAAGGTCACCTCCCTTTTTTCAAAAATAATTATAACACCCCTTTGGGTTAAACTCCCATTCAGCAATTATCTTGTTATAATTACATATTTATTCACAGCCAAGACATATGCTATATCCTTTTTTGCATATTGTTTTCACTAGGTTCAATAATGGCCTCATTTATTTCCTTATTCACTTTCCTATCTAGCTATTACTTATCATCATCAAATTCTGAAGATCCCCTTTTAAGATATTCATCCATAACAGGCATTCCATGTGATTCACTTCCTTCTGGAAACATCTCTCCTAGAGGCTTCTATCCCCTACTGTATAAGTCCTAGCTTCTGTCCTAGTACTTCCCTTCTCCTCTCTCCTAAGCTGGGACTTCCTGTTTTCTAGGTCCCAAATATTATCCTCTTTCTTATTTCTTAATTTTGGAGAAGAATATCCTCCAGTAGCTTTCTGAGATAAGGATATCTGAAAATATCTACATCCTACCCACAAACAGCTAATATAGCGAGAGTTGAATTCTATGTTAGAATTATTTTCTTCAGAATTTTGAAGTTAATGCCCCATTGTATTCCAGCTTCCTGGGATTCTGTGCAGAATTTCCATGCCATTCTGATTTCCAGTCCTTTAAATGTGACCTTTTCATTTTTCCCTCAGGAAACTCTGAAGATCTTTACTTTATCCCTGGTGTTCTGAATGCTGTGGTGATGTGCCTTGGTGTTGTGCCTTGGTGTTGGTCTTCCTAGGTTTGTTGTGCTGGGCACCTGCTGGGCCCTTTCGATACGAGAATATATCTTCTAGACCTGGGAAGATTTTCCTTCTCTTTTATCTTTCTCTTTCATTCCAGTTTTTCAGATGTCACATTTGTGTTTTGTCTTTTTTTTTCTTTTTTGTTCCATCATCTGAGCGATACCATCGAATCCATCTGGGAGGCCGATGAGCAGTTACCTGGTGGGGCTCCTTGCTCTGCCTGCCTTCAAGGCCTCCCTAGTCCAGCTCTGCTTCCTGCTCCCCTCGGCATGAATCTCCTGCACATGAGAGTTTGGTCTCCTGAATTTTTCCCTTAGTCTCTTTCCTAGGTTTGCTCCTTCTGCTTGGAGTCCTTCCTCTTCTAACCCTTTGTCAGATCCTCCTCCCCCTTCCAGGCTCAGTTCACAAATTTGCTCCTTGAAGCTTTTTCATCCCTGTCTTAGACTGTTCAGACTGCTACAGCAAAGTACTATAGACTGGGTTCAGAAATTCATTTCTCATAGCTGTGGAGGCGCGGAGGTCTCAGATCAGGCACCAGCATAGTTAGGTTCTGGTGAGGCCTCTTCTGGGGTGCAGGCCATCTTCTCACTGTATCCTCACATGGTGGAAAGTGGGCAAGAGAGCTCTCTGGCCTCATTATGGCACTATTCCCATTCATGAGGCTCCACCCTCACGATTTATTCACTTCCCAAAGGCCCCACCTCCAAAGACCATCACAATGGGATTAATTTCAACCTATGAATTTTGGCGGGGGTGGGCAGCAACATTACAACCCTTACTCCTTACAATATGTTTCACTTGTTGCCTGGTATTTAAAGTATGTTAGTTTATGTCCTCAACCACGATGAGCACTCCTTAAGACTAGCGGTCATTTCACATACTTCTTGGTGTCACCCCACAGCACGAATCAGCAATAGGTGCTGAACACCATTTGTTGATTTTACTTAAAGAAAAGCCCATCAGGAAACGTAAGCCTTGTATGCTGAATCGAGATTCCTTCCCAAATCCTTTAATGCATACGTGGTGCCACTTCAATTTGGTAATGTTTTCTGAGTACCTGATCGAGTGCTTTGCTAGAGATTCTGAAGAAAATCAACAGAACGTTTTTCCTAGAACAATATTTGACCATTTTATTTCCCTGATGGGAAACTCATTAGCTCACCAGGGCTTACAGCTGCCTTACTGAGACATACTGTGTGTAAGGATAGGTTTGGAGATACATCCTAAATAAGTTGATACTAAAAATTGACATTTGTCAGTAACTTACTTTTCAGAAAAATAAATCAGATTGGTTTCAAGGTCGTCACTCACACGTGCCTGCCAAAATGTTTGCTTGGTTGTAGAGAAAAAGGTGGAACTGCAGCTAGAAGGGTGGACTTGCGCATCACCCGGAGCCCACCTGATCTCCTAGCCCAAGGGAGCATGTCCTGAAGGTGAGTTTCGCTATCTTAGAGCAGCTGCAGAAATAAGACTGAGATTGTGGACTGCAGAGTCCAAACTCCTGAATATGACGACAGGGATCTGCACGATCAGGTGGCACCTGTTACCCTGTCCCCGCCACCATGTATCCACAGCAGCCACTGGAATTCCTCTGATGCATCCTGCTCCCTCACTGCCATTGCCTCTGCCTTTCCTCTCTCTCCCTGGAATTCTCTCCCACCCAATTCCGGACTAGCAAACCTGCCTGAAACAACTTTCAGCTGAAGAGTAGTCCAGAGTGACAATGGTGACGGTCAGAACACCCGGCCGAGAAGTGCTCAGCGCTGACTGGGGCCGCGCCGTCCCGATACGGAGGCGAGGGTCGAATGCCAGGACGTCCCCGCTTCCTCCCCAAACGTGGCGGAGAAGCGCGCGGTGGGTCCCCTGGGAAGGAGCCCCCCGCCGTTCCCGTTTCCGGCCCAGGCGAGGCTCCCGGCCTCAGGGCCGCCCGCCTGTGCCACGCTCGCACAACTGCGGCCTGAGGCCCCGGGAGCCGCCGGTCCTCAGTGCCTGCCGCAGGACAAAGACCGGCATGCAGCGTCAAGACACCGTCCCGGCCGCAGGACAGTGTATGAACAAAGAGGTTCAAGGGCGGCACCCGCCCGTCGCCAGCGGGCAGCTACCTGACTGAGCGACCCGAGGTCAGCCAGCACCAGAGCAGTTGCTGTGGCAACAGGCCGCGACGTCCCACTCCCCCGGCGCCTGCGCGCCGCGTCCCCGCTCCCTGCGCCTGCGCACCTCTCTCCCCGCCCCACCCACGACGCGGGCGCTCCTCACTCTCGCAACGGTCACGCAGACCCCGCCTCTGCAAACCCGGCCAAGTCCCGAGCGGAAGCGCCTTGAGCGGAAGCGGAAGTGAACGAGGCGGCTGTGGCGGTGGCTGAGGCGGCTGGGCCTAGGGCGCGGCGGGCGCGTCTGCGGCTGGTGTTGGCGCATCTCTAGGTAGGGCCGGGCCCGAGGGCACCCGTGCGCCGTCCGGGCCGCTCCCGGCCTGCGTGACCGTCCGTTACCCGCGTCCGACCCT
This sequence comes from Pongo abelii, assembly GCF_028885655.2. Taxonomy (NCBI): domain Eukaryota; kingdom Metazoa; phylum Chordata; class Mammalia; order Primates; family Hominidae; genus Pongo; species Pongo abelii. The sequence goes on from NC_071990.2 coordinate 172,295,968, forward strand.
CGTGCGCGTCAGCCCCTCGGCCTCTGCCCGGTCCCGGATGCCTTCCTGGCCGTGCCTCTGTCCTTGTCACCGCGGCTGCGACATCATGGGATCCTCGCGTCCCCGCTGCCGAGCCCGTCGTCATCCCTGTCCCTGCGCAGAACCCTCCTGCCGGGCCCTGGTCCGCGTCGTCGCGTGCTCCCAGACCTCGCGACCCTCGCCTTGCCTGCCCCATCTTGAGGTCACCTCTGACCCCTACTGCCTCCCTTAAGATGTGTGTTTGGCTCCTATGTGTCGTTTTTGGGTCGGATCTGTTATCCTTCATAGCTGCACGACTTTTCTGGTCGTCTCTAGAAGAGAGAGGCATCCTCTGATCTCTCCACTTTTCTCCCATCATCTGTGGGCTATCCCTGAATCAGAGCCCCGGCTCCTTGGGGAAAGACAGACAGAAAGACAGGGTTCCCTGCCCGCAAGGAGTTTGCAGACCCGTGGGATAACACTGAGCGTCAAGCAGATCCCACAATGCAGAAAGAAAAGGGTACCTTAGAGGGTGATTTGCCCAGGAGGGTCCAGGAAATTTCCATAAAGGTTGGATTTGAGCAGAGTTTTGCGTAAGTAGGAGTTGGGAGATGAACGAGGATTGAGAGCCTATTCCTGGCAGTAAGAACGTAAATGTTTAAGACATGAAGGTTTCAGACAGTCTTGACATATTTGGGGAACTAGGAGTTGAGCATTTGTGAGACAAGAAATGTTGGTTAGGGATGGGGAATGGCAGGAAGGAAGCTAAAGAGAATGTGGGGTAAGGAAGTGATGTGATCAGATCTTAGCGTTAAAGAGGTTCAGTCTGGCAGATACAGGGGTGGGGATGAGGGTGACTGCAGACACACAAAAGACTTTTGTCGTCGTTCAGGGACTGGAAACCCCGAAATGGTAGTGGAGAGAACCTGGAGGTAAAGAAGTGAGAGGGTAGACTTTCTGATGGCTTGAGCCCTTGAATAGAGAAGTGCAGAGAGGGAAAAGCCCAGAATGAGGACCATGTCTGGAACTATCTTCTGAATATGTGAGACCATCTTATCTGCAGCTGTACTCTCAAGTTGCTCCATGTCTAGTGTCATGCTTTTGTTTTTGACCTTTCTCTGGCCTCCCCTTCACATAGGCTCTTTGACCTGCCCATCTTTGGACTTTGCTGTTAGGAGCCACCCTCTGCCACCACTACAGCCTTCACACTCTGTGTTCTGATACCTTCTTCATCCCATTTCTGCCATCTCCCAGCTCCATCATTAGTGAGTGTTTCCCCTGACTTTGCCATTCCTTTTGTTTTGGAACTCTAATTGGGCCTTCTTACCAGTTGTATTCTTGAAAAGCACCAGCACCATAGCTGGGTCGAGGTCTTCACTGCTCATCTTCACACACACGCACACCCCCCCACACACACCCCATTTTGTGACTACCTTGATCTTCCAGTTTTTTTGTTTGGTTTCTAACCACCTAATCTTCCGGACATACTGAAATCTCTGATCACCTGTGGCCCACTGAGAAAACTACAGTAGGTGACATCTGGGGTAACGTAGTTTTTAGCATTCTGAGATTTTACCCCATGCAGGAACCTGAATCTGGATACCATTTATGGGGCAGATTTACTATAAAGCTAATGAAGTTCAGGTTTCTGGGTCTGTCACTTGCATGGGCCCTTACCTAGGCACTGGGACCTCAGAGATCTTGTGTTTATAATTTGTATTCTTTTTTGAAAAGAGGGTTCCCAAATGGTATGTTTCAAGTCTTTCACAGCTTAGATCCCTGCAAAACTGGCTATTTGTCATATCCAGCCTTGAGATTTGCATTTTTGTCCTTCAGACACCTTCCCTTCCCTACCTCCTATTTCTTCCTCTTCTGGTGTGTGCTTTTTATTTAGGCATGGAGAAACAAAATGTGAATGAATGTAACTGATCAAGTTCCTGCCATAACCTGACTTTATTTAGCTCTAGTGTCAGGAGGGAGATGTCAGAGCTTACTTAGTAACTCAGCATGTTGGACAGGATCTTTGTAACTTCTTTGTTGCAAGCGTAAATGCCTGTATTGTTAGATTTATTTCACTGCTGAGTTGCCACTCCCTTTAAGAAAAGGTTGATGCTAAGAAGGATAGTCTGCTTAATGGAAATCATAAAAGCAATTCTTAACTCCATGGAAACTAGCGTTATACACTGTGTAAATTCACACAGGAATTTATTGTGACTTTTGATTTATTACTTTGAAAATGCCACCAGTTATTTTTATAGAGCTTTATAATGAGTATAAATAATTTTAATTTGTCTTCTGTTGGAAAATCTTCAGATTTAAAACATGTTTAAAGTTTAAATTATTTATGCAAAGATAAGGTATTTCTAAGGATTTTTTTAGTGGTAGTTTTAAATCTCCCTAATATGAGAAGTAAATAATTATCTTATTTTTACAAATAAGGACATCAGTGATGTACAAAGAGGTTAAATGATTTGTCTTCAGCTGTACAGTAAATCAGGGCCTCCCTTAGCCAAAAAAGCCAGCTCCTGAGTACTGTTTTGCTTATAAACAAATATTAATAAAGAGGAATCTATTTTATCAGTTCTTATTATAGAACATTTAATATAAGATGGACCAAATTATATCTTTTGGTGTTTCCATATATTAATACCTATCTGTGCACATCCATATATATCTACACACTAGGTTCTATAAAAGTGGGCAGTGTTAATACTGTTCCTATTAGGACTTTAGTCCAAAGAATTAATTTAATTTGGATTTGTGCAAATTATTATAAAGTCATTTACAGTAAAACCATGGCTAACTATGATAAGAGCATATTAACTTTCTGAATAGCAGAGGAGTTTTCTGGCTAGATTAGGTTTTTGCCCATTAAGCACCAAAACATCCCGTTTAGGCTGGGAATCTTCCTAAAGTATATTATTTCTTGTGTTCTTAAATAGAATGTGCTGAATGTGATGTAAACTTTCCTCAATAATCTCAAGTGACCATTTAAATGTAATTTGTTATGTTGTGATGTGAACAGTAATGTTAGGCTTATTGAGGCATATACAGCTATTTCCTTTGGGGGTTTTTGCATCTTTCCAGTTTTTAAAGTTTTCTGTCCTATTGTTTCCTTGGGTCAGCTGTTAGCACTTCTAACTGCTGTCAGTTTTCCTGCCCAAAGATTCTATATTTTTCTCTACTATGGGTTTAGGAGCTAATTGTTAGAACTGATTAGAAAAGTACTCCGTAGTGATAATAAGAGCCTAAATAAGTGTCTTGTGAGTAAGTTGTTTATGCTACATCAGCCTCTAAGGGGTTTTGTAGAGCACAGTGTGGGTAGGAAAGGCCAAGGGCACCAGAGTTCTGGGTTGCTGGGAAAAGCCAGAGAGTCTCTTTTATTCCCGATCCTCCTCTCAGAGTCCACCGATAGGCTGGTGACTGGGAATAGTGTAGGAAGGAGAGATCTTGGGTAAGGACACATCCCGCAGGGTGGCTCTGTGGTGAGACCTTTGCCCCACTGGCAGCACACAGCAATGACCAGATCACTAACCTACAGCAGTGCTAAGTGAGGGTTGTGGCCTAGTGAGAGGCAGCTGGGCTCTGGAGTCAGATGGATTCAAATCCTGGCCTCATTGTTAATTACTGCTTGTGGCTTCAGGCAGGTGATTTCACCTGACACAAAGTTTGCTGCCTCCCCGAAGTGACTCCTGCCGCCTTCTTTGCTGCTAGAATGTGTCTTTGACTTAAGAGGCTGCACAAAACTGATAATGTGCTCTAATCTGGGCCAGTGGGACTAGAGGGGCTGCCATGGGACTTTTGGAGTAGACTGCACACACTTAGACAGTTGGGTACATTTTGATATATGTGTTACAGCCCCCACCCAAAGCTCTTTGCTTCTCAGGGTTCTCATTCCTCAGGGTTCATGGTCTTAGTTGGGGTCTTGTCTTATTCATTGCTGTATCCACAGCTCCTAACATAGGTCTTGGAGCACAGTAAATCCTGAATGAGTATTTATGAGTGAATGTGGGAATTTGGTTGAGTTTAGATCTCATGTTCTTAGTGTATTTCTGCGGGGATAGAAGAGGGTCTCTCTGCCTTTCTTTTTCTTCTGTGATAGCATGTGGCCCTGCATCCCTCTAGCCTTGGGATTCTCCCAGAATAGGGAGGGAGAGTGGATGCTGAACAGCCATAGCACCTGGTTCACGATGGATCATCTGACTCCAGTCTTGCCTGCCTCCACCCATCCCCAGAACATAGGCAGAGCAGTGTTTCTGAAATGCACTTGCTTGAGTCCTTAGTGACATCTCGTTTCCCTTCGGGTGAAGCGTAGACATTTTAGCATGGTTTTCCAGGTCTTTCATTCATCTGGCCCCAACTCCTCCAGCAGTAATCTCATCTCTTCATCTTCCCTTAAAATAGGTTCTAGACATACTGAAGGTGAGTTTTTTTTTCCCATTTCTACACTTGATGAACAAATTTATAAATACAATTGCAAGTTAGATTAAACTACTTAATAGAGCAGATATTTTAAGCACCTAATAATTTGAAAAAAGATACCTTGCAGACCTTTAAAAGATTTCCTCCATGTTGCCCAATGCCTTCCTCTGGCCACACCTGCCTGTCTTCAGGCCTTGCCTTGAGTACCCTCTCCTCAGGGGATTGTCTTAGAGCCCTAAACTAGGTTGGCTTTCCCTGCTGAAAATTCCCCAGCACTCTTACCTTCTCTGTCCTACACTTGTGTCCAAGAGACTGTTGCCTGCTGGAGGGCAGGGACCTCATCTGTCTTGTTCATAGCTCAGTGACTACCCCAATGTCTAACATAAAGGTGCTTGCTGAATGAGTAAGCCAAATTTATTTTCAAATAAAATTACCTGGTATTGTTGAAGAGAGCTGAATATTCATGAGTTACAAGTGGGTCTATTCTTGATGCAATGCTTTTGGAGAAAAACTACCAATGTGTGCCTATGCCATGACTCAGCAGCTTCCTAACATACTAAGGAAATGATCAGGGGTCTAAGATTTATATACAAGGATGCGTTTCATATTCTTAGTTATGGCGTGCAATATCAGAAATAATCCAGGTGTTCTCCAGCAGAGTTAGAGAACTTACGTCCACGATGTACATCTGTTATACATGACACTGTGGGAGAATAGTGACATGAGTTGGGAATGTATTTATAACAAATTAGACACAGAAACAGATTATAAAAGTATAATCTCAATTTTTAGAAACAGTGAATAGTAGAAAAAGGCTGAAATATGTAAAATGTTTAAAAATTTTTTCTTGTGTTTTCTCTGAATTTTCTGCAAATGGTTCATTTTTTGATCAGATTTTTTTACAAATTAATATATTTCCCAATATTAAAAAGTAATCTAGCTTATAAAAATTATAAATACAATAAAACCTCACTAAAATTTATGTCTTTGTTTTAAAATTTGTGATAATTTAAGAATTTTGACATTGGGCTGATTTTACTAAACTTTAGGCAATTGATAAACATGTTTGATGAACAAATTCACAATATAATTATAAATAAAATTGTACCACAATTTCACTGTTACTAAGTGGCAGTTAGAATCTGGACTGTTGCATTTTATTCTGGAACTTTTCGTTTTATCAACAGAATTCTGCCCATTGTTCTCCCACTTCTGCTGTGACATCAGCTGGCACCAGTGGTTGTGGCCCGACTGTTCTGAGGTGTCCTCCAGGGCACCCTGAGTCTAGACATCTATTCCTAGAAATTCTAAAGTGCATAATAGCTGTAGGCTTTCTTTGAGGTGCTGATGTTAAAATTATAACATTTGTTCAAACAGTAGGAAGATTTTACTCAAGACTATTTGCAGTGAAGGAGAGAGATCTGGCTCAGCTCTGAATACAGTGAAGACAGCTGGGGATTTACAACCAAGGAGCAGAGTGAGGGGGTGAGGGGATGGGAAATTTCTAAGGGAAGACATCAGGGATAGGGAAATTCTTGCTGAAAGCAGGCCAAGGTAGCCACATATCAAAGTTGGGTTCTCTTTAAACTGACTTAGCAGGATTCTTGCTACAAGCCCCAGATTGAGGCCTGGTAGAGAGGAGGGCTCAAGGCCCTAGCAAAAGTGTGGTTAAGATGAGAGTCTTTATCGGTGATTGGGGAATTCTTGCAAAGCTCAGCAGTTTAATGACCCCTGTATGGAGATCATCTGAAGCATCAAGACCAACTTAACTGGCACCCACCCTTATTTATTCACCTGGTTGTTTGTGCATTCATAAATAATAAACCTTCAGCAGATACTATCCTGTGTGCTGGCAAGGGATAAATATTAATCTTTTGGGATTTTCGGTCCCTGTTCTCACCCAACTGGTGTTTAAGAGGTCCCTATGAGTTTCACTTTTTAGGCGGGGGAGGAGAGGAGAGAAGAAACAATAGACCTCAGATACTCCACAACAAGCCATGGGGGAACATCACTGGGAAAGCCTGGGCCCAGGCCCAGCCAGAAGTTACCACTGAAAGAAAAATTACTTTGTACTTGAAAATAAAACAAGAAAAAAGAAGACTTTATGTTTTGTATTGTCATACTGGGCTGTTGTTTCAGACTCACCCAAGATTATTTAATTTTCTAATAGATTTACCTCTGTTTGGCTTTGCTGCTTACTCTCCATTAGAGTACAAACATTGTGATGTTATATGCTAGTTTGTAGATTCGAGATGCGAATTTTTCTGTGCAAAGATTATTGTTTTATTGTCTCCAGCTTACCTTGCTTATTCCAATGTGCCTTTGCTAATGGACTGTGTGAGCTTGAGCTCCTCTAGTGCTCTGATCCAGCTTCCTTGTCTCTTACGTGCCTTTGCTCATTACTACTTGCCTGAGTTATGTCTTTTAGCTTTAGACAGTTATGCTTTGACATGGCTTAGATGCTGGGGGTGTGTTAAGGTGGTTACAGCAGCCAAGTATTGGTTGTCCTGCAGAGGCTGCTGTCCGTGTGGGGAGTTGCCCTTGGGCTGTCCGTAAGTCCCTCATCCCTGTGTCCAGAGTGACGCCAGACAAGTCTTCCTCACTGTGTGTGCGTCCATCAACATCAGGCAGCTTCGTTTATGCTGAGCGCATTGCTCTTAACCTCAAGGTTTTGTAAGTTGAAAGATTATAGTAAAGGAGCTTCTGAACTTCTCTTTCCTCTTTCCATTTCCCCATTTACTGGTAACTCAATACCCTGGGACTGGTCTGACTGTCAGGAGAATGAGCCAGCCCTAGGAACAAGGCAGCCTCCAGCTGTACCTTATGCCTGCTGCAGCTCCTTACTGGGATTTCCTGCTGGTGCTTTGTTTCCCAAACCCTTTGTAAGCTGCTTGAGGGCAGTGATTCTACTTTGCACTGCTTCTTTGGCCATAATTGAAGTCTATAACTTACTGATTCCTGATTTCTCTTTATATACTGTCCTTGGATTAATTCATTTATTTATTCAAATATTGGGCCTGTCCCATGCAGATGTTGTGCTAGGTGCTGGAATAAGACAGGATGGTGAGGCCCACCTCAAAGGGAGTGATCCCAAAAGGCCGTATTTGGGGCAATTAGACTCCTCCCTAATGAGAAACAACTTCTGTTTTCTTTCTAAACAACTATTACCTAGATAATGAAAATTTCTTATATAATTTGCAGGTAGAATGACTTTTATATACACATATTATTTTCCCCAGTCATCCCATAATAACCACCTTTAGAGAATGAAAAGCCTGCATATATGCTCTTAGCAATGAAAGGCTTAAAAAGAAAAAATTTAAAGCGATATCCATGGAATTTTCTATATCTTTTTATACATTTTATTCCCTACCTCACTAATTGCATTGATGAATAGATGTTGTGAGTGTTTAGCACTTTGAAGATACTGAAATACTGGAAGGCATCCTCTAATATCACAAGTTCTCAAAACCTTTGCTATCCCAATTTTTCTTGGTAAATAGTATAGAAGAGCACATTGTAATGTCACATTCTAACTCATGATTCAAACTGTGAGAAATTGGTCCTGTGTGTCTTGAGCAGTCCAACCAGCAACTCTGGGAGCTGCCTGGCCTGAGAGCCCCACTGGCTGCTGGCTTCTGACCACAGTGGGTGTGCAGTGAACCCTAGGGCCTGGCTTGCAGTCAGGTTCAGTCCTCTGCTTCGACTGTATTCGAATGCTGTTCCTTGTTTTTTCCTTTCTGCTGTCCAGGGGCTCTCCTGGGCCCGCAGCAGTCAGCACAGAGCTTGGTGAGAGAAGTGGGGCCTTCCCTCACAACGTAGAAATCAAGTCACGCTCGAGATTTGTGAGGCTTATCTTTGGCCAGCTCATCATCAGCAAACCATGCAAGGCCTGTTTAAATTAAAGCCAGGTATAGAGCAGTCGTCTAGAGCTGGTGAAATCTAAGCCTTCTTTTAAAAGCCATTTTGACCACCTTTTTTGTATTCTTGTATTTCCTTTCCAACACCTGTCCCCTGCCTACTCTGTTGGAATAACAAATGAAAAAGAATACCCTTTTTCAGAAATGAGTGTAACCTTCCTGGACATAGGTTCCATGCCATAGAACCACCTTACAGTTGACGTAATCACACTATGAAGCCCAGTTTCCACTTCAAAAACTCAAATATCTTGGCTGTGTTTCCAAGATAAACTCTTTACAAGTCACAATACTGTAGTGATTTGGTGCAGATGTATGAATGTATCCCATTATATTTAATAACTTTATGAGCAAGCCTTCTCTAAATGTCATCATAAAATGTGTGCTATTTATGTTCACCCAATTTTTGCATATTTTCATTATGCAATTAATGAAAATCCCATTAATGTGGCTATTAAAAGGATACCTTCAAATTCTACTGTTAGGGGCTAGATCCCATTAAAAATCAGTAAATTCTGTGTGGGCACAGTGGCTCATGTCTAATCCCAGCACTTTGGGAGGCTGAGGCGAGAGGATCACTTGAGTTCAAGAGTTTGAGACCAGCCTGGACAACACAACATAGTGAGATCTGGTCTCCACTGAAAAAAAAAAAAAAAAAAATGGCCAGGTGTGGTGGCAGCTAAGACAGGAGGATCGCTTGAACCTGGTAGGTTGAGGCTGCAGTGAACTGTGATCACACCTCTGCACTCCAGACGAGGCAACAGAGTGAGACCTGGTCTCAAAAAAAAAAAAACAAAAAAATCGGTAAATTCTTAAAAGATAGTCCTGTGAGGATGCCTTTTCTCAACCTAACAATTTATAGTTTCTTCATTTGTAAAATAAAGCTGATAATATTTACGTGTCAGGGTCGTCCTAAAGATTAGAATGTATATGTTAAGTGCCTACCACTGTCTGGCAGCTGGGAAATACCCTAAACATGAGAGATACCCATGTGCTTAGTCACCTCATGACTGCTGCCTTCAGCCTGTCTAGGAGAGGCATCATTTGTGCTGCTGTTTGCATATTAAGAATTTTTTGTTGTGTTTTATCAAAGGACATAAAGCCTGCATGACTCTTAAAGAAAACTATAGTGGAAAAAGCATAGATCATAAAGAATGTCAGCACAGAGTTTTTCTGACCATTCGCACACATCATTGCCTACTTGAAGAACGCCTTTTATAACGTCATATACAATATTGTGCTCATACCTTTTCCAGATTCCAGATTCTAACTGTAAACTACTTTGTATCTGTCTTTAAATTTTCAAATGGGCAGTTTCTCTGCAAAGTCAGTCAGTCACTATCTCAGATACTACAACATTCAGCATAGTGAATTTTATGTGGCCTTCTTGACACCTTTATTCAGGTGTATGTGACACATGTTTACAGTATACAGTTTGGTAAGTTTTAACATACACATACACTTGTAAAACCATGAACACTAAGTGGTTAATGTATCTGTCACCCCCAAAAGTTTCCCCTTGGTAATCCTTCCCGCCACTGTCTGTCCCCATCCCAGACAACCACTGATCTGCTTTCTGTCACTATGGATTAGCCTAACTCTTCATGAACTAGAATTTTATATAAGTTGAATCATAGTGGGTACTTTTTTTGTCTGACTTCTTTTACTCAGAAAAATTATATTGAGAATCATCCATGTGGTGTTTCAATTTATGTTTTAGATTTTTAACAATAACTTCTGTTTGAGTTCCTAGATGAGAAATACTACTACTTTGAAAACTTAACCTCTTTTTGAATTTTATCAAGAAATACCTTGAATGATAATCTTAGTGAAAACATTAAAAGACTGCTACACTCTCTTGTCCTTGTGAAAGTCCAACTCAAGTAATTAACTTATACTTAAAGTTCTTCATATGTTTGAATTGAGAACTCTTCAGGCTCTTAACCAGCATATCATGTTACCTTGGAGACAAGAGTGTTTTTGGAAACAGAGTGTGAATATTAACTACTGTGTTTGCTTTGAAAGGTGCCATATATCTAATGATAATGCCATAATTACTGATTAATGTATTTTTCTTTCCAGATCCTTTCCCGGAGTTCAGTTATGGGTGTGAGAGGTTTGCAAGGATTTGTGGGAAGTACCTGCCCACATATATGTACAGTAGTAAATTTCAAAGAACTGGCAGAGCACCACCGAAGCAAGTATCCTGGATGTACCCCTACCATTGTGGTTGATGCCATGTGTTGTCTCAGATATTGGTATACTCCAGAATCTTGGATCTGCGGTGGCCAGTGGCGAGAATACTTTTCTGCTTTGCGAGATTTTGTTAAAACTTTTACAGCAGCTGGGATCAAGTTGATATTCTTCTTTGATGGCATGGTGGAGCAGGATAAGAGAGATGAATGGGTGAAACGAAGGCTCAAGAACAACAGGGAGATATCCAGGATTTTTCATTACATCAAGTCACACAAGGAGCAGCCAGGCAGAAATATGTTCTTCATCCCCTCAGGGCTAGCTGTGTTTACACGATTTGCTCTAAAGACACTGGGCCAGGAAACTTTGTGTTCCTTACAGGAAGCAGATTATGAGGTAGCTTCCTATGGCCTCCAGCATAACTGTCTTGGGATTCTGGGGGAAGACACTGACTACCTAATCTATGACACTTGTCCCTACTTTTCAATTAGCGAGCTCTGCCTAGAGAGTCTGGACACCGTCATGCTCTGCAGAGAGAAGCTCTGTGAGAGTCTGGGCCTCCGTGTGGCCGACCTTCCTCTTCTGGCCTGCCTCCTTGGTAATGACATAATCCCAGAGGGCATGTTTGAAAGCTTTAGGTACAAATGCTTATCATCCTACACCTCTGTAAAAGAGAACTTTGACAAAAAAGGTAACATCATATTAGCTGTGTCAGACCATATATCGAAAGTTCTTCACTTGTATCAAGGTGAGAAAAAATTAGAAGAGATATTACCTCTGGGACCAAACAAAGCTCTTTTTTATAAAGGAATGGCATCATATCTTTTACCAGGACAAAAATCTCCATGGTTTTTCCAAAAACCCAAAGGTGTAATAACTTTGGACAAGCAAGTAATATCCATGAGTTCAGACGCTGAATCCAGGGAAGAAGTTCCCATGTGTTCAGACCCTGAATCCAGGCAAGAAGTTCCCATGTGTACAGGCGCTGAATCCAGGCAAGAAGTTCCCATGTGTACAGGCCCTGAATCCAGGCGAGAAGTTCCCATGTATACAGACTCTGAACCCAGGCGAGAAGTTCCCATGTGTTCAGACCCTGAATCCAGGCAAGAAGTTCCCGTGTGTACAGGCCCTGAATCCAGGCAGGAAGTTCCCATGTGTTCAGACCCTGAACCCAGGCAAGAAGTTCCCATGTGTACAGGCCCTGAATCCAGGCAAGAAGTTCCCATGTATACAGACTCTGAACCCAGGCAAGAAGTTCCCATGTATACAGGCCCTGAATCCAGGCAAGAAGTTTTAATATGGACAGACCCTGAATCTAGGCAAGAAATTATGTGTACAGGCCATGAATCCAAACAGGAAGTTTCCATATGTACAGATCCTATATCCAAGCAAGAAGACTCCATGTGTACACACCCTGAAATCAATAAAAAATTACCTGTAGCAACAGATTTTGAATTTAAGCTAGAAGCTCTCATGCGTACAAACCCTGAAATTAAACAAGAAGACCCCACAAATGTGGGGCCTGAAGTAAAGCAACAAGTAACCATGGTTTCAGACACTGAAATCTTAAAGGTATGTGTATCTGCCCAGCCAATATGCCATGATTGAAAATATATCCACTGATGGATTTGTTAGTGAAGATCCATTACTGCCTCAGTGTTTGGCCACTGAGAGGATGCACAACAGGAGTCTCTAAGTCTCGTTAGGAAGTGTGACGTTATATGTGTGAAAACTCATAACCAATGTTGGATACTGTCACATGAATGTTACAGAAAAGTGCTATAAGTATATGAGAGAGAAAGAGAACATTGTGGGTTAAAGTACAGGGAGAAGGCCGGGCGCGGTGGCTCACGCCTGTAATCCCAGCACTTTGGGAGGCCCAAAGCAGGTGGGTCACCTGAGGTCAGGAGTTCAAGGCCAGCCTGACCCACATGGTGAAACCCCGTCTCTACTAAAAATACAAAAATCAGCTGGGCATGGTGGCGCACACATGTGATCCCAGCTACTTGGGAGGCTGAGACAGGAGACTTGCTTGAACCTGGGAGGCGGAGGTTGCAGTGAGCTGAGATCATGCCATTTGCACTCCAGCCTGGGCAATAAGAGCAAAACTGTCTCAAAAAATAAAAATAAATAAAGTACAGGGAGAAGTTCCCCAAAGAGGTAGAACTGGAGCCAGACCTTAATGGGGCAGCCAAAATATGCATTGAATAAGCAAAGACTTGGGACTTGTGGAAGTACTAAAGGTGTAGCGTTTTGAATCTGCATCACGCAGGGGCGCAGGGAGAAAGGCCAGGCTAGAGTATGGGGTTTGGAGAAAAAAATGGGAAAAGGTAGACAATCATAGCCAAATTGGGAAGGTTATTAAATGCCACGTGAGGAATTTGGACTTAATTCTGAAAGTATTATAGCGCCTTTGAAGATATTTGATGGGGGCCACTACGTGTGAGGTTCTGTGCTAGGTGCATTAGGTAACTTTTCTCATTAGATCTTCTCAACAGCCCTGTGAGATAGACTTATCCTTGTTTTACAGAAGAGGTCTGTGTCCACATGAATGTCTCAAAGGTACCTCAGCAAGTTCTAGACCAAACTTAACTATCTTAACCACACACCTTTCCTTGTTCCCAGCACTGTGAACGCCACCATCTTTCATCTAGTTACAACTACATAGATCTGTAAGGAAGCTCCTGCTCCTAGTCTGATGCAAAACTCAGGCCTGGACAGCAGCTGAGCAGCTGTGTGGTGAGACTTGGAGGGCAGCCATGTGAACCTGCCAGCCAACCAGCATTCGATTTTTTTTAAGCAGGTATATTGATGTGATCAGATTTTTGGTTTTTGAAACATTACAGTGCAGTGAGTGGATTTAAAGTGGCCATTGTAGTAACTCAGGTAAAATACAAAAGAGCTAGAATTAGGAAAATGGCAATGGAAATAGGAAAAAACAAATTCAAGAAATGTTTCAAAAGTGAAACTAATAAGTCTCGCTGTGGAGGTGAAGTTCCTCCTTGAGTACCGGGGATGGTAGATGCTGTTAATCTAAGGAAGAAGGAGGAAAGGTTTTACAGGGAGAAGAATATTAAGTGGGTTATACTTTAGTTGAGTAGATGGCACCTGTAACACGTTCTCGTAGTGAAATATGGGCCTAAAGTTCTATTACTGGCAAGAGACAGACATCTGGGAGTTATCCTATTTTATGTGTAAAGCAAGATGATGTGGGATGGAGACTTAAGGAACAGTCCACTGAGAGATCAGGAGTGAGCAGAGGAGGAAGGAGAATAAGGAGGGGATAATCCCAACAAAAGTCCAAGGGGGCAAGTTTCAAAAATGAGAAAAGAAACGGTCAGGAGTATCACATGCTACAGAGGTAAAGAGGTAGAATAGGACTAGACATAGGCACTTGGGTCAGTAATTAGGAGGTCCTGATGGCCTCAGAGAGTTACTGCAGCTCAGGGTTGAGAGTGGAGGCAAAGCCGACAGGGAGTTTGGCAGTGGAAGAGCCTTTGCTGGGGAAGGCAAAGTCAAGGAGAGTCCTCACAGGAAGGGAGTGCCTGGGCAAAGTGGTGGGTCGAGAGTTGTTCACATGGATTGCACTTAATTGTATCTTTGAAAACAATTTTGAAGTTTCTTACATTGCCCTTACATTTTCTCTATAAAAATTTTTTGCAATGTCATCTTCCGACCCTAACAGGCAACTAAAATTCAAACGTGTATTTTAACCATACGTAGTCACCCTGGAGAAATGCTCAGGTAGAAAGGCTGTGGGCACAACAGTTACATTGGATACACTCATAACCACAGCCTTATATCTGTGTCTTCTCTATGTCAGCATTTTGGAAGATCAGTTGAGTTTCTGTTTGTTTGTTTCTTTGAGACAGGGTCTCACTGTCACCCAGGTTGCAGTGCAGTGGCACTATATCCTCCGCCTCCCAGGTTCAAGCAATTCTCCCGCCTCAGCCTCCTGAGTAGCTGGGACTACAGGCGCACTCCACCACGCCCAGCTAATTTTTGTATTTTTTAATAGAGATGGGGTTTCGCCATGTTGCCCAGGCTGGCCTTGAACTCCTGACCTCAAGTGATCCACCCACCTCGACCTCCCAAAGTGCTGGGATTACAGGCATGAGCCACCGTGCCTGGCCGGATAGTATCATAATCTTATAGAACATGCATTGGCAGTGAGCTGCAAGTCACACCTCAGGACAAGTGCTTTTCTTATATTGATGCATTTAATCCTCACAGTAGTCCTGGGAGCTGGGCACTTTTTTATTAAACCCATTTTCTATAGGAAGAAGGTAAGGAACAGAGAGATTAAGACTGAAGCCTACGAATAATGAATCAACATAACTAGGACTATTTAAGTACATATAGATGAGACACTCTTAGGATTCAGAGTTTCTGGTATCCAGGTTATTCTAGCATCACATTTTAATGCCTTTAGTAGTAGACTGGATTTAAATTTTGAATAGTAATCTAGATGAACTTATTCTCACAGTAATAAGAATGTTCTTCACTGGAAGGTAAAACCTATATATTTAGGCTATGATAGCCCTTCTGATTTTAACTACTTATTTAATGAGAAAGTGGAATTAATTTAAATCATGTATCTCATCACCTACCATGAGCCAGCACTGTCTTGACATTACAGAGGAGAAGCACCTGTGCCTGGCACATGGTTTTTTCACTCAGTAAACAATTTCTGAACAAATGAGTGAATGAATATAGTACGGCTTCTAATGCTAAGCAGCTTACAGTTTAATAAGGGAGGCAGACCAGACAGCTGTGTTACAGGGAAAATAGGATATGAACTCCATAAGGCAAGCTGGAGGTTGGTCCTGTCTAAGGGAGGAGGAGAGGGTGACATCAGCGAACCTTAAAGGGAAAAGAGGATTGTAAAGTGGGAAGCTGGGAAAGACTGGAAGAGAAAGATTCTGGGTAGGGTAAGTTCTTATGGGGCACAAGTAAAGGTAGAAGAGGATTGAGTACTCTTGAGGAGCAATGAAGATGTTCTGTTGAGACTGGATTATGGCCATTTCTATGAGGGTGAAATGGTGTGCAAGGCTAGAAAAAGGAGATTGAGGCTTTATAGTGGGGCCTCAAATGTTATGGCGAAGGATTTGTGGTAGCCATTCAAATGTTTTGAATAGGGTAGCAAAGTTTTCAAAGACAGTATGGCAATGGTGTGAAGGATGAGTTGGAAAGGGGAGAAACTGGGCTAGGGGATTAAGACCCTTTCATAGCAATACTGGTGAGAAGTAGTGAGCACCTGGTTACTGGGAGGTTATTAAGGAGACAGAACAGTGAGATACTGCAGAAGATAAGACTGGTAGATGTTTGGAGGGAGGAGGAGGGGGAATAGAAAGTTTGAAATTGGTAGTCCAAAGGAAAGAGAACATGGCAACTTGATGTCATGAATTTCAGGGTCAGTTACATTTCTGAGGGCCTTAAAAAACTGGCATATGATGAAAGGCATTGACTTTTCCTATTTAAGGTTACTATCTTGTTTTTAAGGAGAAATTCAGTTGTATTTAAATTTCAAACAGGTTGCTAGGACACATCACGTCCAAGCAGAAAGCTACCTGGTGTACAACATCATGAGCAGTGGAGAGATTGAATGCAGCAACACCCTAGAAGATGAGCTTGACCAGGCCTTACCCAGCCAGGCCTTCATTTACCGTCCCATTCGACAGCGAGTCTACTCACTCTTACTGGAGGACTGTCAAGGTGAGAATTGGTTGGTCTCTCTTAGTAAAGGTTCTATTTGGAGTTGAGTTCTGAGAAACTGGCCAGATGAAATAGAGTGCATTATTTCAAGACATGAAGACAGTTAAATGGGTTTTATTTCCCTGTCAAATCTATAATTGAGAATACCACTGACATCTGTAAAAAATTAAGCGTAAGTGCCATTGGACATCTATATCTAATTAGCAGTAAGTCGATCAGTATGCATTAAAAGAAGAATGCATGATTTCTATAAAATGTCATATTTTTATGCCTTAAAAGGATTTTTGCTTTTTTAAAAATGTGAAAATTCTTTCCTCCTGTAGGGGAGAGTAGAGTATGCCTATTATTAGAAGAAAACAATGTCTACTTAGTCTTCCCTCAAAATGTGATTTTTATAAAATAATTTTACAAAATCTAGTGATCATGTTTTTAAATACAAACAATTTTCCTTTGGTGTTTTTGTAATTTGTGTTTTTTCTCATCTATATTTCCATTATGTGCTTAGCAACAAGAGTAGAGAGTGGACCATCAAGGACCCAAATAGTGAAAATGAGGAATTCTAACCCCAAGGAGAAAGTTAGTGAAGGTCTCATAACTCACCATTTGGAATAGTTTTGGGGGGAATCAGGAGTGTGGAAGAACACTTCATATTAGAAACCAGAGATGTTGAATGCATTTAGTGACCTTCTATTTCAGTAAGGCCTTGTTCGTTTTAGACAGAGACCTTAGGTACTTTATGGTCTGATTTGAGAGTGCGTTGATAAGAAACATGGTCTACACACTATTACCAGGATAAGAGAGAGAAGGAGTAGGATACTGATGAAAGTGGTCCATTTGCCTAAACATCATTATTTCCAGACGTGTCAATGTTAACCTTACTCTGTTGTTCCAGAGAGTGAGCATTTACATAATCTAAAAGTGATAATAGAATCATCAGATGGAAAAGTCATCATTATTATTTTTGGATGATGGGGCTCAGGGGTAGTGGGGTTATTTAAATCCAGTTTTTGTTAGATTCCTGTAGCGCCACCCAGCATGCACTGCTTTCTCCCATACATACCGCAAGAGTTCACCCCTGTGACCTAAGGAAGCAGACATGAGAAAGATGTTTAAGCTGATTTAAAAACAGAAATAACCTGTATAATAAACTCTGGAGCCAAATGTTATTTAAGTCATTTTTTAAAATTTCTTTTTCTTATGCGCTCTCTACCCACATTCCTTCTTAACATGGATGTTTGCACATTGACTCGATGGAAAAAAGAGATCTTCCTCATGAAAACATTTTTACATTAAATAATAATATTGGAATTATTTTCAGACTATTTCATTAAACTATATAAACTTCACTAACCTAAAATTCATACTTTGTTAATGTAATATATTTATGACCAAGTGGATAACTTTATTAGATAACCACATAAACAGGAAAAACCATTCACATTGAACTTGTCTTCATGGTTGATCTTTAGTTTCTTTCTTTCTCCCTCAACTTTTTGGCTTTCTACATGAAGTTTACATTATTAAGATATGAAAATAAAATGCTGTTTTTGCTGATTTATATATGATAATAATGAAGTGTATCCTATGTTATTTGTTTGACTTAGTTTATGATCCCATTTGTAGTTGAAAGTGTTGTGTATTTTACAGTTGTTGAGTATAGTGTTCTGTAAATGTCAGCAGTGTTAATAAGGTTATTCCAAGTCTTGTACTGATTTTCTGTCTGCTTGTTCTTAGTTCCCAGGAGAAAACGGTTAAAAACTCCAGCTCTTACTGTGGATCTGTCTATTTATTCCTTCAGTTCTGTCAGTTTTTGCTTTAGGTATTTTGAAACTCTGTTGTTAGGTGCATATACGTTGAGGACTGTTATGTTTCTTAATGAATCGACCCTTTTAACAGGAGAGTTCACTTTTAAAAACATGGTAATACTCCTTGTCCTAAAGTTGTCTTTGTTTTATTGTAATATAGTCATTCCAGTATTCTTACTGTTAATGTTTGCATGATATGGTAATTTTTCTATCGTTTTAAACTATTTCTTAACATCTAAAGTGCATCTCTTTTAAAAACAACATGTCCAGTGTCACAGTCTCTCTTTTAATTGGAATGTTCACACTGAACGTAACTTTTGGTGTAATTAGGGCTCACTCTTCTGTTTTGCTCTTTGTTCTTTTTTCCTCACCTTATTTTCTCATTTTCATACTTCTTTTGGATTAGTTTAATAATTTTTAGTATTGTGTTTTATGCACTCATTTGGATTATTAGATTTACCTTTTTTTAAAAAAAAAAAAAAAAAGTAGTTGGCCGGGCACGGTAGCTCACGCCTGTAATCCCAGCACTTTGGGAGGCCAAGGCAGGCAGATCACCTGAGGTCAGGAGTTTGAGACCAGCCTGGCCAACATGGTGAAACCCTGTCTCTGCTAAAAATACAGATATTAGCTGGGCGTGATGGCAGGCGCCTGTAATCCCAGCTACTCGGGAGGCTGAGGCAGGAGAATTGCTTGAGCCCAGGAGACAGAGGTTGCAGTGAGCCAAGGTCACACCATTGCACTGCAGCCTGGGGACAAGATGGGGACAAGAGCAAGACTTCATCTCAGGGAAAAAAAAAAAAAGTGGTTGATCTGGGGTCTGTTAGATTGGTGCAGATTAATTGCGGTTTTTGCAATTACTTTTAATATCTTTAACGTCACCATTTACTATCAAACAATATACTATGTTACTAGCAATGTAAAAACCTTATAACTGTATTTTCATTCTCCCCAACATTTTTGCTATTGTCGTTTAATGTCTCGTACATATATATATATTTTAAATTTGAAATAATTACAGATTCACAGGAAGTTGCAAGAATAGTACATAGTTTCCCATGCACCCTTCACTCAGATTCCTCCAAAGATGACATCTTATATAACTGTGGTGTAATATCAAAGCCAGAAAGTTAACATCAGGTACAATGCTAACTAAACTGCAGACCTTATTCAGTTGTGCCATTTTTTACATGCATGCATTTATGTGTGTGGGTGTGTAGGTCTATGCAAAGATCCTGCAGCTACCACCACAGCCAAGATACAGAGCTGGTTTGTTAGCACTCCCTCCGTGTGCCCCTATGTCCTGGCAATCTTTCTTCCCTCCGTTCCTGTCCTCTGGCAACTGCGAATCTGTTTTTCATCTCTATGTTCTTGTTCATTTCAGAATGTTATATAAATGGCAGCATACAATATGTAACCTTTGGAGATTATGCATATGTTTTAAACCCTATAATACATGAGGGGTTGGCACACTTTTTCTGTGAAGGGTCAGATAATAATAAATATTGTAGGTTTTGAGGGCTCCCTCCACAGTCCCTGTCACAACTACCCAATCCTGCTATTGTAGTGCAAGAGCAGCCGTAGACAACATGTACATGAATGAATGTGTCTGTGTGCCAGGAAGCCTTTATTCAATTTTCCATGTGACAGAACTTGAATTTTATTTTATTGATTTATTTATTTTT
Source organism: Pongo abelii (assembly GCF_028885655.2). Lineage (NCBI taxonomy): Eukaryota > Metazoa > Chordata > Mammalia > Primates > Hominidae > Pongo > Pongo abelii. The sequence goes on from NC_071990.2 coordinate 172,315,699, forward strand.
TAGAGACAGAGTCACACTCTGTTGCCCAGGCTGGAGTGCAGTGGCACCATCACAGCTCACTGCAGCCTTCAACTCCAAGGCTTAAGGGATCCTCCTGCCTCAGCCTCTTGAGTAACTGAGATGACAGGCATGCACCACCACACCCGGCTAATTTTTAAATATTCTTTTTTTGAAGAGATAGGATCTCGCTATGTTACCTAGGCTGGTCTCAAACTCCTGACCTCAAGATATCCCCCACGTCAGCCTCCCAAAGTGTTGGGATTACAGATGTGAGTTACTGCACCAGGCCAAAACTTGAATTTTTTTTTTTGAGATGGAGTCTTGCTCTGTCGCCCAGGCTGGAGTGCAGTGGCACAATCCTGGCTCACTGCAAGCTCCGCCTCCCGGTTTCACACCGTTCTCCTGCCTCAGCCTCCCGAGTAGCTGGGACTACAGGCACCCGCCACCATGCCCGGCTAATTTTTTGTATTTTTAGTAGAGACGGGGTTTCACTGTGTTAGCCAGGATGATCTCGATCTCCTGACCTTGTGATCTGCCCGCCTCGGCCTCCCGAAGTGCTGGGATTACAGGTGTGAGCCACCACGCCCGGCCAACTTGAATTTTTTAGAGTATAATTTTCAGGAGTCACAAAATATTCTTAAAAACATTTTTTTCCAACCATTAAAAAAATATGAAAACATTATTAGTTTTCAGACTGTAAAAAAGCAGGCAGATTTGACCCATGAGCTGGTAGTTTGCCAATTTCCACTTTAAATTATAGGCTTTATACACACTGCACACGCAGGCTGCTCCGGTGGGTCCATGAGTGAGTGGGGAGTGAGTGGGAAGACCAGGACATGACCGTGCTGCTGTAGGCTTTATACACACTGCACACGCAGGCTGCTCCAGTGAGTCCATGAGTGAGTGGGAAAGCCAGGACATGACCGTATACTGCTGTAGGCTTTATATACACTGCACACGCAGGCTGCTCCAGTAAGTCTGGTAAGCGAGTGGGGAGTGAGTGGGAAGGCCAGGACATGACTGTGTTGCTGTAAGCTTTATACACACTGCACACGCAGGCTGCTCTAGTGAGTCCATGAGTGAGTGGGGAGTGAATGGGAAGGCCAGGACATGACCGTGCTGCTGTAGGCTTTATACACACTGCACATGCAGGCTGCTCCAATGACTCTGGTGAGCAAGTGGGAAGTGAATGGGAAGGCCAGGACATGACCGTACACTGCTGTAGGTTTTATACATACTGCACACTTAGGGCTATAATACATTCAAAAAATATTTCTTTCCTCAACAATAAATTAACCTTAACTTACCGTAACTTTTTTACTTTATAAACTTTGAAATTTATTTAACTTTTTGACTCTTGTAATTAACACCTAACTTAAAATACAAACACATCATACAACTGGACAAAAAATTCTTTCTTTATATCATTCTATAAGCCTTTTTCTATTAGAAAAAGTTTTAACTCTACCTCCTGAATTCATACTTTAGAAATTTTTAATTTTTTTAAACTTCTTTGTTAAAAGCTCAGACACAAGCATGCACATTAGTCTAGGACTCCACGGGGTCAGGATCATCAAGGCTTCACCAGAAATGTGTATGCAGTCCGTCACTAACCGAATCATCGTTTGTGAAGTACGGGACTGTATTTCATCTTTCTTTGGCGGGTATATTTTTGCTGCATATAGAATTTTAGGTCGTTCTGTATTTTCTCCTGGCATGTGTAGTTTCTCATGAGACAGCAAGGCTCATCTTTATCGTTGTTCCCCATGTGTAACGTGGCTTTTCTCCTCTGACTGTCTTTGCAGTTCCTCTCCTGTTTGCTGGATTTTGAGTAAGGTTCACTCTGCCCCCTTCATGGGATTCTTGAGCTTCCTAAATCTATGGGTTTATATTTCCTATCAAATTTGGAAGAAATGAGCGTTTTTTTAAATAAGATTTTGTCTTTCTCAATCTCTTTAGCCTCTTCCTCTGGGCCATTTGTTGACTTCCTCCTACAGGGTCCACATAGTTTTGCTTATTTTCTTATCTAGCGTTTTTTGATTGTATGCTAGAACATTTTGGATACTAAAAAGAGTGTAGAGTTTAGTTCTGTCGGACAGTTACTCTACCTGCTCCTTCCGAGACTTACCTTTAAACTTTATTAAGCTGTGTCCATTGTGGCTTTTACTTTACAGCTAGCACAGCCCTACTCCTAAGATAGGGCCTTCCAGGCTATCACTAGAGTGCCCAAGGTGTAGGATGATGTCTCTTCATGTTTGCTGGTAGTGGAAACTCCACTGTCTTCAAGCCCAGCGCAAGCTCCATTGGTTGGCCAGCCCCAGGACCTTGCCTGGCTTCTCTGAGTCTTACCCTATACCCCGATAGCTCTCTCTTCAGCCAGAGTCTAAAGGGCACTTGCCATCTGCACACTGCCCTGCTCTCTGGTGCTCTGTTCTGCAGATCGTGGCCTCAATAGTCTTGATCTCCAGTCTCTGTCTCCTCATCTGAGGAACTATCTCCCTCACTAGGATACAGTCTGGACAGTGCCTATGGGCACAAAATTGGCGTGATAGAGAGTTGTTTCCCTTCTGTCTGGGATAACAATCTGGCACTGCCCATTGTCCGTCACATGAATGCAGTTGCTAGAACCGTTTCTTCAGTTCTAGTGTTGACGGTAGGTAGGAAGGCTGGTCAGTGGCTCTGCCCATTCACAAACGACCATCCCCACTGTCCCCTGCTCAGTGGCTGTGCTTGATCACAGCCACCCCTACGGTCGTGTGGCGTCACAGGTGCTGATAATGCCGACTGCAAAGTTGAGTGCTGGAATGATTCATGTTCCTTTTTTACTGACTTTTTTTTTTTCTTAGAAGGTTTTGAGATGTTCTCTTTATCCTGTGTTTAGCAAATCTGTGTTGTCTCAGTTTTCTCCTGGAACTGCTGTGAAATGCAGGTGGGGCTTCCTGGATTGATAACTCTCTTTCTTCATCTTTTGATTCCTGTTTTTGTGTTTTTGTTCTACATTAAGGGGACATCTCTCCACTTCATTTCTCAGCTCTTTATAGAAAAGTGTCGCCTCTTCTTCTCTTCATCAAGGCCTGCTTCCCTCAGCCCTGGATCAAGCCGACTGCCTCTTTCTGCCCAACTTGACCAGCTGTCTGACTGATGATCACCTTTGTGCTGGGATGTCTGGCATCTAGGGACACCACCTCTTCTTCCCGTCCCCCTTAAGCACCTGCTGTCTGCTCACGTCCTCCCTTCAGAGTTCCTCAGTTACACCCACTGTCTTCTTTACCTGGTCTTGCTTTAAAAAACTGTATCCATGTTGACTGTCAAATTCCAGCAGTTTTCTTTAAGTGTTTTCTGGAACAGTGTGAGGGGGGTAGGGAGGAAAGACATCGTAGGAGTCATTAACATGGTAAACTCTCTCTCCCATATTATTGTTTACTTACCCAGATTATCCTGAGGATTTTGTTGGTTCCACAGGATATGGTTCTTGATGGAATGAACAGATTACCCTCAGATTGGAGGATAAAAAATTAATTGTTGGATAACTAAGGTTGCTCAGTCACCTTGGATTTGAGAGCTCACCTTTGAATTGGCCACCTGGGCAGAGCTGGGTCTGTGACACTGTGAGCGATGCATGCTGTCATGCACCTACTGACCCAACTCTTTTTCTTCAGATGTTACCAGCACCTGCCCGGCTGTCAAGGAGTGGTTTGTGTATCCTGGGAACCCACTGAGGCACCCGGACCTCGTCAGGCCACTGCAGATGACCATTCCAGGTACAGGCAGCCTTTCTTTGAATGAACCACAGATCTTTCCATTCTATGATAAAAGTCTAAGAATGCATCAGTTACGGAAAGCATCTTTTACCAGAATTGCACAAATACTAGTTTTTATTTAAACCCTTGGCTCATGATTAATGTATCCATCTAATAAAGTCCCAAAATAATGGAAGGATGATGCTGTGGCAGGTTTACCCCGTACCATCTGCGGCGGTGCTCTGCCTCTTTCTCCATCCACCCTGGTCCAGATCCACAGCAGTGGAGAGATAAAAGAGACAGAAGGATGGCTGTGGTCAGCGCATGTTGCTGCCGCAGCCCCAGTGCCTGATGTCTAGTTGTTGCTTGGTAGACGTCCATGGAGTTTAACAGGATAGATTCTTGATATTCTGCTTGAATCAACAATCTTACCTTCTCCCCAACACTGAAAGCATATTTTGATGAGTTCTGGCACCAGAAAGAGAAGATAAAGGAGGGTTATTTTAACTGGAAAAAAGGTTATATTTTCATGAGTAGTATCTTAAAACTTAATGAGAGGTAAGGGAAAACAAAGTTCACCTGAAGATTAGCTGAAGTATATCCAAAGAGCAGCCTTTCTTTCTGTGAGTTCATAGTATCTGAAACAGGTCAGGAATGTACAAGTGTCAGGGTAGGGTTCTACATACACAGTTAAGAAAGAGGAGGCTAAGCTTCAGAGTTTATTTTTAGTGGCTCATGTCATTGTTTCACAGAACAAATATTTTCCTACAGTTTTGCTATTCCATTTTCATATGCATTAAATTCTCTGGTGTCGCTACTATTTTCCATCACATGAACCGGTAATTTACCAAGTATGGATCTGAGCATTATAATTGGTTTTTAAATAAATGGAATTGTATTGAGAGAGAAGTTGAGAAAAGCTATTGTAGGGAGTGTTTCCTTATTCTGTTAATCATAGACTAAAACCTTAAAACTACTTATCAGAGAAACATAATTAAAATGCATTGACATTTGTTTTTACAGTAAGGAGCATTTTTTTAAAGGATACCCAAAATAATTTTCCAAAAATGTTTTATTATATATGTAATTTTCATCTTATAGTATCTTTCCAAATATAATATGGAAAATGACTATTACATCTCTCTTCATTGTTTGAATTAAAGAGAACATTTGACTGTTTGTCATTGTGTCAAGAGTTAATTTTAAAGGCCACTCTATATAATGTTTTAGTAAATTCCAGAAATTGTGTAAGTGTTAGAGAGACTACTTCAGAGCTTGTGAAAACATCCTCCGTTGCACTCCTAGAGTGGGAAAGTGGGTGTGTAGCACCTTGGACCACACATTGGGTTCTCTTCTGGAAGGAGCTCCGGAAGCCTGTGCCCTACATGGAGGGCCACGTCTCAAACACACTCATTTTCACAGCTGTTAACTCTAGATATTGGATTCGAACTTTTATATGGAGGGCCACGTCTCAGACACATTCATTTCCACAGCTATTGCTCTAGAAATTGGATTTGAATTTTTATATGGAGGGCCACGTCTCAAGCACACTCATTTCCACAGCTATTACTCTAGACATAGGATTTGAACTTTTACACAGAGGGCCACATCTCAAACACACTCATTTCCACAGCTGTTACTCTAGAAATTGGATTTGAATTTTTTATTCCAGATTATTTCAATGGGTGACTCCTTATTTACACTTGCATTAGTGATGATAATTAAAAAGACAAGATTTTAAATTTTAAATGGTTTTCAATATCTATGAGGAATATTGCCAAATGATTTTAGACAAAAATGGAAAACAGAACATCCAATTTTCTGTCAAGTATTCACATGAATACAACATACGATTAAAAACAGATCAGCCGGGTGGGGTTAGAGGGGCTCACGCCTGTAATCCCAGCACTTTGGGAGGCCGTGGCAGGTCGGTCACCTGAGATCAGGAGTTTGAGACCCGCCTGGCCAACATGGTGAAACCCTGTCTCTACTAAAAATACAAAAATTAGCTGGGTGTGGTGGCGGACACCTGTAATCTCAGCTACTCAGGAGGCTGAGGCAGGAGAATTGCTGGAACCCTGGAGGCGGAGGTTGCAGTGAGCCGAGATCACGCCATTGCACTCCAGCCCAGGCAACAACAGCAAGACTCCATCTCAAAAAAAAAAAGTGAGATTCTGCCGATGGGCCCTCCCCTTCCACCTGTCAGGAAAACCTGCAAAAGGTTCTTGTCGCACCACTAGAGCCAGTTTTTCCCAAATGACACCCATACCTGATTTTCCTTGTTCTTCTAAGACAGTTTTAATTAGGGTAATCTCATAAGTGCTACATTTTCAGTGAATTTTTTCAATATAGTGGCCCATGTTCTTTTTTTTTTTTAAGTCTTTTTCTTCTGATAGCACATGTGATTTAATGCTTGCTTTCCTGAATTGTAGAAATAAAAGGAAATCACAAGTATTTTTCAACAAAGTGGAAGTGAGGCTGAAGGGTGCAGAAAAAAACTATAGAAATTAGTTAAAAATTAGGAAGGGGAAATAATCAAAATTAATGAGCCAGGGAGCAGAAAAAGAGATCTCATTCCTGGGTGCTATGGTTTGAATGTTGGTCTTCCCGCCCCCCAATTCTGGTATTGAAAACCTAATCACTAATGTGATGGTATTGGGAGGTGGGGCCTTTGGGAGGGAAAGAGGTGATTAGATGGGATTCCTGCCCTTATAAAAGAGGCCCCTTCTTCCATGTGAAGGTGCCAGTGTGCCATCTGTGAACCAGGAAGCGGGGCTCACCAGAAACCAACCATGCTGGCACCTTGATCTTGGGCTTCCATCCTCCAGAAATTTTCTGCTGTTAAAAGCTACCTAATTTATGGTGTTTTGCCATAGCATCTCAGATGGACCAAGACACTGGTTTGTTTTATTCAGGGAGCTTATTTACATGCGTGTATTTCTGTGGGCCTCATCTTTTTTTTTTTTTTTTTTTTTTTTTGAGACAGAGTCTCACTCTGTTGCCCAGGCTGGAGTGCAGTGGCACAATCTCAGCTCACTGCAACCTCCGCCTCCTGAGTAGCTGGGACTACAGGCACGTGCCACCACACCCAGCTAATTTTTGTATTTTTAGTAGAGTCTGGGTTTCGCCTTGTTGGCCAGGCTGGTCTCAAACTCCTGGCCACAAATGATCCTTCCGCTTCTGCCTCCCAAAGTGCTGGGATTACAGGTGTGAGCCACTGCCCAGCGTATGGGCCCCATCTTTACGTGTGTGCATGCAGGAGCATGTATATAGGATATATATACCACATTTCATTTCTTTTACAATATATCATGGAAGATGATGTTTGTGATAACACAGTTTAGCTTCCATTTCCCAAACCCAGCTCGTAAAAGTCCTTGATGTGTGCATGTGTGTCTGCCCTTTCCCAGCACACTGCCTGCTCTCACTCCTCTTACCCACTTTCCTGACGTTCTCCATTCTTTGGCTGGGAGTCTTGGCCCACACCAGAGGCAAGCATTTGAAATTGCCTTTTCCGTCTCCAGAATTGGAGATTTGTCAATTCTTCATTTTCAAAGTGCTGGTGGCTTTTTTTCTCTTCTAAGTGTTGTTTTTTAAGTTACTTTAAGCATATCCTTATTTTAGAAACCTAGGAAAACTAATGCACACATCTAATTGGTAATTTGTCTATCTTGAAGAACCTTTTTAAAGTGGTGTTCAACAATCAGAAAGCTTAGTATTTCTTGACTATACACATTTGATTTACCAAAATTGCAGAATATTTCAGAAGACTATTTTACAGAATGAAATGAGGGTAAGTCATACATTTCATGAAAAAAGGACCATGTATTTGATTCAGTCTGTCATTTGCTATCAAACAGTTGTAGTGGCTTTCTTGTTCACCTCCTCTTACATACATTGCTGAAGGTTTTCATCTGACCCTTGTTGCAAGGTCAGTCAAGAAAGTCTCAACAAGTCTTGGAGGTTTCTGTGAGTGGTGAAAGGAAGCTGGTGTGTGGGTGTGTGTGTGCCTGCCCTTGGTGAGGCTCTGCTCATGTGGCTGCCAGTGTCTGAAACTGCCCCAACCATCGCAGATCAACATAAATTGGTTAAAATCTCAAAAGCAGTTTTTCACCAACTTGTAAAAAATAGTGTGAAGCTTAGTCAAATGTGTTAACAAATTCACATTAGAGTCACAAGGGTTAAATTTTGCATTACTACTTTCTATAGCCACTTTCACTGTTGAATGCATTAGATGGGAGTGGTGTAATGATGTCATTTTTGTAAGCATGAAATTAGAAAACTTATCCATGTAAGTATAGAGCTTGATGTATTGAGATGTAAATGTATTCTGTTTAGTTTATATACGAATGAATTTTCTTGCTTATTATAAATAGGCTTTTGAATTTTGTTCATCTAAAGATTCACTTTGCGTGTGTGTAGTCAGGGTTTTTTGAGTTTTTTTTTTTAATGTGAGTTCTGGGATACATGTGCAGAACTTGCAGGATTGTTACAGAGGTATACATGTGCCATAGTGGTTTGCTGCACCTATCAACCCATCATCTAGGTTTTAAGCCCCACATGCATTAGGTATTTGTCCTAATGCTGCCCCTCCCCTTGCCCCCAACCCCCCGACGGGAGCCAGTGTGTGATGTTCCCCTCCCTGTGTCCGTGTGCTCTCATTATTCAACTCCCACTTATGAGTGAAAACATGCGGTGTTTGGTTTTCTATTCTTGTGTTAGTTTGCCGAGAATTATGGTTTCCAGCTTCATCCATGTCCCTGCAAAGGACATGAACTCATTCTTTTTTATGGCTGCATAGTATTCCATGGTGTATATATGCCACATTTTCTTTATCCAGTCTATCATTGATGGGCATTTGGGTTGGTTCCAAGCCTTGCTATTGTAAATGGTACTGCAGTAAACATACGTGTGCATGTGTCTTTATAGTAGAAAGATTTATACCTTTGGGTATATACCTAGTAATGGGATTGCTGGGTCAGATGGTATTTCTGGTTCTAGACCCTTGAGGAATTGCTACACTGTCTTCCACAATGGTTGAACTAATTTACACTCCCATCAACAGTGTAAAAGCATTCCTATTTTGCCACATCCTCGCCAGCATAGTTGTTTCCTGACTTTTTAATGATCACCATTCTGACTGGCATGAAATGGTATCTCATTGTGGTTTTAATTTGCATTTCTCTAATGACCAGTGATGATGAGCTTTTTTCCTCATATGTTTGTTGGCCGCATAAATGTCTTCTTTTGAGAAGTGTCTGTTCATATCCTTTGTCCACTTTTTGATGGGGTTGTTTTTTTCTTGTAAATTTAAGTTCCTTGTAGATTCTGGTTATTAGCCCCTTGTCAGATGGATAGATTGCAAAAATTTTTCCCCATTCTGTAGGTTGCCTGTTCACTCTGATGATAGTTTCTTTTGCAGTGCAGAAGCTCTTTAATTAGATCCCACTTGTCAATTTTGGCTTTTCTCACAATTGCTTTTGGTGTTTTAGTCATGAAGTCTTTGCCCATGCCTATGTCCTGAATGGTATGGTCTAAGTTTTCTTCTAGGGTTTTTATGGTTTTAGGTTTTACGTTTAAGTCTTTAATCCATCTTGAGTAAATTTTTGTATAAGGTGTAAGGAAGGAGTCCAGCTTCTGTTTTCTGCTTATGGCTAGCCAGTTTTCCCAGCACCATTTATTAAACAGGGAATCTTTTCCCTGTTGCTTGTTTTTGTCAGGTTTGTTAAAGATCAGATGGTTGTAGATGTGTGGTGTTATTTCTGAGGCTTTTGGTCTATATATCTGTTTTGGTACCAGTACCACACTGTTTTGGTTACTGTAGCCTTGTAGTATAGTTTGAAGTCAGGTAGCATGATGGCTCCAGCTTTGTTCTTTTTGCTTACAATTGTCTTGGCTATACGGGCTTTTTGGTTCCATCTGAAATTTAAAGTAGTTTTTTCTAATTCTGTGAAGAGAGTCAATGTTAGCTTGATGGGAATAGCATTGAATCTGTAAATTACTTTGGGTAGTATGGCCATTTTCATGATATTAATTCTTCCTATCCATGAGCATGGAACGTTTTTCCATTTGTTTGTGTCCTCTCTTATTTCCTTGAGCAGTGGTTTGTAGTTCTCCTTGAAGAGGTCCTTCATGTCCTTTGTAAGTTATATTCCTAGGTATTTTATTCTCTGTGTAGCAATTGTGAATGGGAGTTCACTCATGATTTGGCTGTCTGCTTGTCTATTATTGGTGTATAGGAATGCTTGTGATTTTTGCACATTGATTTTTGTATGCTGAGACTTTGCTGAAGTTGCTTATCACCTTAAGGAGTTTTTGGGCTGAGACAATGGCATTTTCTAAATATACAATCATGTCGTCTGCATACAGAGACAATTTGATTTTCTCTCTTCCTATTTGAATACCTTTTATTTCTTTTTCTTGCCTGATTGCCCTGGACAGAACTTCCAATACTGTGTTGAATAGGAGTGGTGAGAGAGGGCATCCTTGTCCTGTGCCAGTTTTCAAAGGGAATGTTTCCAGCTTTTGCCCATTCTATATGATATTGGCTTTGGGTTTGTCATAAATAGCTCTTGTTATTTTGAGATATGTTCCATCAATACCTAGTTACTGGGAGTTTTTAGCATGAAGGGCTGTTGAATTTTATCGAAGGCCTTTTCTGCATCTATTGAGATAAACATGTGATTTTTGTTATTGGTTCGTTTATGTGATTGATTATGTTTATTAATTTGCATATATTGAACCAGGCTTGCATCCCAGGGATGAAGCCGACCTGATAGTGGTGGATAAACTTTTTGATGTGCTGCTGGATTCGGTTTGCCATTATTTTATTGAGGATTTTCGCATCGATGTTCATCAGAGATATTGGCCTGAGATTTTCTTTTTTTGTTGTGTCTCTGCCAGGTTTTGGTATCAGGATGATGCTAACCTCATAAAATGAGTTAGGGAAGAGTCCCTCATTTTCTGTTGTTCGGAATAGTTTCAGAAGGAATGGTACCAGCTCCTCTTTGTACCTCTGGTAGAATTCGGCTGTGAATCCGTCTGGTCCTGGGCTTTTTTTTGGTTGCTAGGCTATTAATTACTGCATCAATTTCAGAACCTATTATTGGTCCATTCAGGGATTCAACTTCTTCCTGGTTTAGTCTTGGAAGGTGTATGTGTCCAGGAATTTATCCATTTCTTCTAGATTTTCTAGTTTATTTGTGTAGAGGTGTTTATAGTATTCTCTGATGGTAGTTTGTATTTCTGTGCGATCAGTGGTGATATCCACTTTATCATTTTTATTGTGTCTGTTTGATTATTCTGTTTTCTTATTAGTCTGGCTAGCAGTCTGTCTATTTTGTTAATCTTTTCAAAAAAAAAAAAAAAAAACCAGCTCCTGGATTCATTGATTTTTTTGAAGGGTTTTTCATGTCTCTGTCTCCTTCAGTTCTGCTCTGATCTTAGTTATTTCTTGTCTTCTGCCAGCTTTTGAATTTGTTTGCTCTTGCTTCTCTAGTTCTTTTAATTGTGATATTAGGGTGTCGATTTCATATCTTTCCTGCTTTCTGATGTGGGCATTTAGTGCTAGAAATTTCCGTCTTAACACTGCTTTAGCTGTGTCCCAGAGATTCTGGTACGTTGTCTCTTTGTTCTCATTGGTTTCAAATAACTTCTTCATTTCTGCCTTAATTTTGTTATTTACCCAGTAGTCATTCAGGAGCAGGCTGCTCAGGTTCCATGTAGTTGTGCAGTTTTGAGTGAGTTTCTTAATCCTGAGCTCTAATTTGATTGCACTGTGGTCTGAGAGACTGTTATGATTTCTGTTCTTTCGCATTTGCTGAGGTGTGTTTTACTTCCATTTATGTGGTTGATTTTAGAATAAGTGCTGTCTGGTGCTGAGAAGAATGTATATTCTGTTGATTTGGGTTGGAGAGTTCTGTAGATGTCTATTAGGTCTACTTGGTCCAGAGTTGAGTTCAAGTCCTGAATATCCTTGTTAATTTTTTGTCTCGTTGATCTAATATTGACAATGGGGTGTTAAAGTCTCCCACTATTACTGTGTGGGAGTCTATGTCTCTTTGTAGGTTTGTAAGAGCTTGTTTTATGAATCTGGGTGATCCTGTATTGGGTGCATATATATTTAGGATAGCTACCTCTTCCTGTTGCATTGATCCCTTTACCATTATGTAATACCCTTCTTTGTCTTTTTTGATCTTTGTTGGATTAAAGTCTGTTGTATTAAAGACTAGGATTGCAACCTGCCCTTTTTTTTTTTCTGCTTTCCATTTGGTAAATATTCCACCATCCCTTTATTTTAAGCCTATGCATGTCTTTGCACATGAAATGGGTCTCCTGAATACAGCACACCAATAGGTCTTGACTCTTTATCCAAATTGCCAGTCTGTGTCTTTTAATTGGGGCATTTTGCCCATTTACATTTAAGGTTAATATTGTTATGTGTCATCATGATGCTAGCTGGTTATTTTGCATATTAGTTGATGCAGTTTCTTCATAGTGTCGATGGTCTTTATTTTTTGGTGTGTTTTGCAGTGGCTGGTACCAGTTTTTTCTTTCCTTATTTAGTGCTTCCTTCAGGAGCTCTTGGAAGGCAGGCCTGGTGGTAACAAAATCCCTCAGCATTTGCTTGTCTGTAAAGGATTTTATTTCTCCTTTACTTGTGAAACTTAGTTTGGCTGGATATGAAATTCTGAGTTGATTTGCAGAAGAATTTTCTTTATAAAACTGAAGTTTTAAGGGATGTCAGTGTTTTTGCCATTTTTCCAGTTCCAAAATGATTCCATTCCATTCTAGAAATTTGAAGTATGTAACTTGAAATCCTTAATAAAATTTTGATTCAATTTAAAAAAAAAGAAGGAAAGAAATTCTGAGTTGAAAATTCTTTTCTTTAAGAATGTCGGGGCCAGGCACGGTGGCTCACGCCTGTAATCCCAGCACTTTGGGAGGCTGGATCACGAGGTCGGGAGACTGAGACCATCCTGGCTAACATGGTGAAACCTTGTCTCTACTAAAAATACAAAAAAGTAGCCAGGCATTGTGGCACACACCTGTAGTCCCACCTACTTGGGAGGCTGAGGCAGGAGAATCACTTGAGCCCGGGAGGCAGAGGTTGCAGTGAGCTGAGATCGTGCCACTGCACTCCAGCCTGGACAACAGAGCGAGCGAGACTCCATCTCAAAAAAAAAAAAAAAAAAGAATGTTGGACATTGGCCCCCCACTCTTTTGTGGCTTGTAGGGTTTCTGCAGAGAGATCTGCTGTTAGTCTGATGGGCTTCCCTTTGTAGGTAACCTGACCTTTCTCTCTGGCTGCCCTTAACATTTTTTCCTTCATTTCAACCTTGGAGAATCTGACAATTAGGTGTCTTAGGGTTGCTCTTCTGAAGGAGTGTCTTATTGGTGTTCTCTGTATTTCCTCAATTTGAATGTTGGTCTATCTTGTTAGGTTGGGGAAGTTCTCCTGGATAATAACCTAAAGTGTGTTTTCCAACTTGGTTCCGTTCTCCCTATCTCTTTTCCGGTACACCAGTCAATCGTAGGTTTGGTCTTTTCACATAGTCCCATATTTCTTGGAGGCTTTGTTCATTCCTTTTCATTCTTTTTTCTCTAATCTTGTCTTCATGCCTTATTTCAGTATGTTGATCTTCAATCTATGATATCCTTTCTTCCACTTGATTGATTTGGCTGTTGATACTTGTGTGTGCTTCACGAAGTTCTCGTGCTGTGTTTTTCAGCTCCATCAGGTCATTTATATTCTTCTCTGAACTGGTTATTCCAGTTGGCAGTTCCTGTGTTTATCAAGGTTCTTAGCTTCCTTGCATTGGGTTAGAACATGCTCCTTTAGCTCAGAGGAGTTTGTTATTACCCATCTTCTGAAGCCTAGTTCTGTCAGTTCATGAAACTCATTCTCTCTGTCCAGTTTTGTGCCCTTGCTGGAGAGGAGTTGTGATCATTTAGACAAGAGGCATTCTGGTTTTTGTAATTTTCAGCATTTTTGTGCTGGTTTTTCCTCATCTTCGTGGATTCATCTATCTTTGATCTGTTAAGGCTGATGACCTTTGGATGGGGTTTTTGTGTAGGTGTCCTTTTTGTTAATGTTGATGCTGTTACTTTGTTTGTTAGTTTTTGTTCCAAGTGGCCCCTCTTCTGCAGGTCTGCTGCAGTTTGCTGGAGGTCCACTCTATACCCTGTTTGCCTGGTATCACCAGTGGAGGCTGCAGAATAGCAAATATTGCTGCCTGCTCCTTCCTGTGGAAGCTTCCTCCTAGAGGGGCACCGACCAGATGCCAGCCGGAGCTCTCCTGTATGAGGTGTCTGTCAACCCCTGCTGGGAGGTCTCTCCCAGTCAGGAGGCATGGGGATGAGGGACCCATTGAGGAAGCAGTCTGTCCCTCAGCAGAGCTCAAGTGCTGTGCTGGGAGAAACCTCCTTGCCAGGATCTGCTGCTGCTCTCTGCAGAGCCGGCAGGCAGGAACGTTTAAGTCCACTGAAGCTGCACCCACAGCAGACCCTTCCCCCAGGTACTCTGTCCCAGGGAGATGGGAGTTTTATCTATAAGCCTCTGACTGGGGCTGCTGCCTTTCTTTCAGAGATGCCCTACCCAGTGAGGAGGAATCTAGAGAGGTAGTCTGGCCACAACCACTTTGCCGCACTGTGGTGAGTTCCACCCAGTCCAAACTTCCTGGCCTCCCAGCACTGTTGGGAAAACCGCCTACCAAGCCTCAATAATGGTGGACACCCTTCCCCCCACCAATCTCGATCGTCCCAGGTCGACTTCAGACTGCTGTGCTGGCAGTGAGAATTTCAAGCCAGTGGTCCTTAGCTTGCTGGGCTCCATGGGAATGGGACCCGCTAAGTGAGACCGCTTGGCTCCCTGGCTTCAGCCCCCTTTCCAGGGGAGTGACAGTTCTGTCTCTCAGGGATTCCAGGCACCACTGGGGTACAAAAAAAAACTCCTGCAGCTAGGTCGGTGTCTGCCCAAACAGCTGCCCAGTTTTGTGCTTGAAACCCAGGGCCCTGGTGGTGTACATGAGGGAATCTCCTGATCTGCGGATTGCAAAAACCGTGGGAAAAGCACAGTATCTGGGCTGGATAGCACCATCCCTCACAGCTTCCCTTGGCTGGAGGAGAGCGGTCCCCAGCTCCTTGCACTTCCTGGGTGAGGCGACACCCCACCCTGCTTCTGCTCACCCTCCATGGGCTGTACCCACTGCCTGACCAGTCCCATTGAGATGAACTGGGTACCTCAGTTGGAAATGCAGAAATCACCAGCCTTCTGCGTTGGAATCGCTGGGAGCTGCAGACCAGAGCTGTTCTTATTTGGCCATCTTGCCAGATCTCCAGTATTTTCAGTTCATGGATTGATCATGATCATAGCCATGACATGATCACAAGGTCCCACAATAGGCCATCTGCAGGCTGAGGAGCAAGGAGAGCCAGTCCAAGTCCCAAAACTGAAGACCTTGGAATCCAGTGTTCGAGGGCAGGAAGCATCCAGCATGGGAGAAAGATGTAGGCTGGGAGGCCAGGCCCGTGTCTCCAGTTTTCTGAGTTTTTTTGGTTTGGTTGTTTTTTGTTTTTTGTTTTTTTTCCTTTTGGTTAGGAATGATCTACCAACAGATAATGCCAAATAAATACTCACTTAAATTGAACTTGTGAATTTAAGCTTTCAAAAATGATCTGAGCTAAAAGATATACGCAAGTTAATTCTAGGAGTTTCACTTTTTACATCCTGAGAATAGACACAAGCCAGGCAGTTTTATGTTTTTATTAACCCTAGGAATATGCAAGGAAAATAACCTTAAAATAACTCAAAAAGCTACCTATTAAAAAACTTATTTCCATGTAAAAAGCACATGTAAGTGCCATGGCTTAGCATCCAGCACGCCTTTCACTCTTCTGTGTTTGTAGCTGTGGAAACAGCAATGGAGCACTCTGGAGGTGCGTTCACAACTCTCCCCCAGGGGCCAAGCCCTCCAGACACCCCTCAGGACAGCCTTCAGAGCTTCCCACCATAGAACTGCCTCTTTTGCCCGCGCTTCTGCATGGCCCCCTGGGGCTCGGTCCCTCCTGAAAAGACCCTGAGGCTGTCCTGTCCATCTGTTCACACAAAACCTTTTACCAAATTGTGTACTGGGGTTTTTGAAGCTGATGTGTTTTAGAAGTGATGCTGGTAGGTGACCTGGGGACCAGATTGCTTGTTTTGGTCTCTAAGTTCTTGTTGGAAACATCTCAGCTGCCCATGAGGCTCTGGGTGAAACATGAGGGCCACCTTCGATCTTTATTGGCAAAGTCTTATCTTTATTCAAGACCTAGATGACTGGATGGGTGTGGATGGAGTCCTCTTACACACCAGATAAAGTTTGAGTTGCCCTCCCCTGAGTTGGTCTGCCTTCCAATTCTGATGCAAGTACATTTCCTTTAAACTGAAATTACTTACTAACAATTCCCTTGCATCGCAACCCTCCTGAGTTATCACACCTGAGTTAGCCATTCTTTCTAGAGAGTTTACCACTAGAAGAGAAGTGATCTAAATGATCCTCCAAAAACATCCACACCCTCCCCTGGGTAAGATGATGCCTGGAAACCTGTCAGCTGAGAAATAAACCTCTGTATGGCTAGGAGGAGCTGACATTTTACCGCATTTATGAAAAGAAGTAACTTTGTAATTAAAGCCTTTTTGTAGAGTGGTCAGATGACTTCCACATATTCTGAGGATGTTCCGTTCTGGTAGTAGCATTAAAAGACATTAACCTTGGAGTATATTATCTCCCATTAAATACCTGCAAGTTCTGGAGAGAGCTATGGAGACATCTTATCTCCTAAATTAGTATTCACATAGGCATTCAATAAATATTTCTTGGCAAAATATTGATTGAATTTAGGATGAAAATTTTTTATATTAAAGAGATTTATGAGGACATTTTTCCTACTCTGGTGATTTTCTATAATCTATTATATCATTAGAACTCCTCAAGAGCCAGTTTCTTTATTGTTGGTAAGTTACTTGTTTTCTGTGTGTAAATGATTTTGTAGCCTTTTTGTTGAAACTCAGCAGCCGAATCACCTGACTGGTGTGTTAAAACACAGATTGCTGGGCCCTACCCCTAGAATTTCTAATTGAGTAAGTCTAGGGTGGGACTGAAGAATTTGCATTTCTGAGTTCCCAGATGATACTAAGGCTGTTGGTCTAATACAAGATGTGGGAGAGAGAAAAATAAAACCTGTTGATTCCATAAGTTGTTTACCAGCTTTGTTCACTAGTACGTCACTTATGCGTCACGGCCTCTGAAGACCGAGAACCGATGAAATCGTTCAGTCCATTCACTGGCACTGTTGCCTGCGGTGCTAGCCTCTCACTGGTTCCTGAGTAGACCCACCTTGGAAGAACCGATGAAATTGTTCAGTCCATTCATCTGCACCGTTGCCTGCGGCGCTAGCCTCTCTCTGGTCCCTGAGCAGCCCCACCTTGGAATCCTACTGTCCTCTATTGCAGTGGATGTCCCCACCGCCACCTGGTCAAGTCCATAGATCTGGAGTCCCAGTCACCTCAGCATACTTCCCCTAATCATTTCGTGGATCCAGTCCCTCACCTCTTTGCCTGCCTCTTGTTTTTCCCTTTATATTCCCCCAGTCAGCTTCCCCTGCTGCCAGAGTCCTCCTGCATAGCAGACTTGATGGTGGTCTTCCTTAGGGCTTCCCTCCAGTGTGTTCCTATTGCACTTGGGACATTTCCCTTCCCTGAACTTCCCCTTTTCTTCTCTCATCTTTGTTCATTTCTGCCCCCTCTTCAAATCTCAGCTCAAGTCTCTTCCTCACAATGTCTCTGCCCCGCAGCAGGAGTCCTCTGCCCTACACTTTGTAGTTGGACATGAGTGTATTTGGTTAGTTTCAGTGTGCTCCACTGATTGTAAATGTTCCTGGGGGCAGACAGTGAGTCATTTCCCTGTGTCAGTACCTCCTGTGGTGCCTGGCATGTGATTGGTTGGATGCTTGGGTAGAGGGCAGGAAGGCTGGAAGGCTTTCATCACTGTCCATTGTTGCCTCCTTTCAATCCCAGAATAAGTTTTGTTTTTAAGTGTCCTTTATCCAGCAAAGTCCAGCCCAATGTTCCCACCAGTCTCTTCCATGAAAATTTATTAATGCCCCGCCCCAATTTGTTTGTTACTCTCTTTGACCTTCAGAACTCTAACAGGCTGGGCACGGTGACTCATGCCTATAATCCCAGCTCTTTGGGAGGCCTAGGTGAGAGAACCACTTGAGGCCAGGTGTTCAAGATCAGCCTGGGCAACATAGCAAGACACTGTCTCCAAAAAAAGGGGAAGAACTCCTGTCATAAAACCTTCACACTCTTGTAATATTTGCACAACCTTCTCCTGCAAGCTCTTCCAAGGTAGCAGCTGTTCATCTTTCATGTGGGGCCACTCAGGTGCAGAGCACCTAGAATTGTATGTATCAGTGCATATGAATGGAGCTTCAGTTCTCAGCCTTCATAGAAACTTTTGTGACAATATGGTAGGAAAAATGTTGGTAAACAATTGATGGATTTTGTGTTTATTCCTTCCTGTCTTGTTTATTAGACAGATACCTGGAAGTCTCTTACTTGGATGTCTAAGCCCATCTCATGGAGTCTGAACCTGTAGGGGGTGAATAAGAGATCACAAGTAAATACTGTTCCTAATTGTGTATTCGGGAAGTCTCTCATTTATCATTTCCACTAGACAGGCCTGCATTGCTTAACCACAGTGATCAGTTCTGAGAAATGCATCGCTAGGTGGTTCTCTCGTGAGAACATCGTAGAATGTACTTGCACAAACCTAAACGGCATGGCCTATGTCTCCTAGGCTACAAACCTGTGAAGTATGTGGCTGCCGAATACAGTAGGCAGCTGTAACACAGTGGCAAGCATTTGTGTATGTAAACATTCCTAAACATAGAAAAGGTAGAGTAAAAATATGGTATTGTGATCTTACAGGACCACCATTATATATGAGATCTATCAATGACCAAAATGTTGTTATGTGGCGCATGGCTGTACTGGGTTCTACTAAATATATGTAATGAATCTTTTTTTTTGTATTAAATTTTCATGTGTAAGCAATGAAACACAGGTAAAATCTTTCCACTGTCCATCTCCCTGCACGCTGATGGGGACATGACCTTTCAGCCATGTTCATAAATGTCTTATTCACATTAAAAAAGGACTAGAAACTTGTATTTCAAAATGTGGTTATATCTGGGTGGTAGAATTGTACATTGTTTTTATTGTCTTCTTTATACTTTCCTGTCTGAATTGTAGTCAAAAAATGATTTTCAAAATCTTTAGTATGTTTGAAATAACTGTGATAATGGAAGATTCATTATTTACCTTAGATCCGAGACTAGTAACCTTCTTCTGTGAAGGGTCATGTAGAAAACATTTCAGGCTTTGCAGGCCACATGGTCTCTGTTACTTAGGTTGGTCCTTGAAGCCTGGAAGGATCCGTGGACGATACCCACGTGTGCACACATGGTCCAGTAAAGCCTCAGCCTCAGATGCTGTAATTGGAATTTCGTGTGGTTTTCCTGCATCATGAAATATCATTTTTACTTTCGTTTTTTTTTCAACCACTTAAAAATATGAAAGCCCTTCTTAGTTCATGGGCTGCATAAAAATAGGCAGGAGCCGGGTTTGTCCCGAGACTGCACACGTTGCCCGAGTTGATTATTCTCCTGAAAGTATGTTTCTAAGAAGTAATTACTGACACTTGTGGTTGTCTTGGACTCATCTCTGTCTTAAGTACTACTGCCATAGGGTTGTTTTGTTTTTGCTAATTATCCTTAGCATTTTCTTAAGAGAATAATGATGTTTTTTCTCTCTCTGAAATAAATAATGAAAAAGCTTTTCAGGTGGAGGGGATACTTCAGCCATTTTGGAAATGTGAGTTTTGTTGAGTTGTTTCACTTCTGATGGCGGGAAATATACCACTGAGAGTAGTCAGTGCTATCGTGGGAAACATAAGAAAAGAAAGAGAAGAATTTCCTTTTTTGGGTCATTTGACTCTGAGGCCATTTGGTTAGTAGGTTCTGTTTCCTTAGTAAATAAAAGGGACATTTAGATCCCAGCCAGCCTTGAGCTTTTGGCATATATTTTATAGCCAAGTGGTCCTCACAGAAAATCACAGCTGTGGATAGCAAGGGAGGACATCTCGGCAGTCACAGATTAACAAGTCTGACCTTAGAAACAGCACCTTTCTGTTTGTCAGAGTGTGGAAGCAGAGCTGCACCTGCATCTGCAACTCAGTGTGAGTCGTCATCATTTGTTGTGGTTTCAGTCAATGAGTAAGGGTGTTTTTCTTTTGATTTTAATAATTTAAACATCTATATAAAATATAGAAGTGAAACAGTAAAAATTACATTTTAGGAATTTCTGTTTATTTAATAGTTTTAGGAAAGTGCTTTCCAAAGCCTGGGGTCCACAGATTGCCTGCATCCAAGTCTTCTGAGTTGTTAAAATGCAGACTTCCAGGCACCCATACCTGTCTAATCAAATCAGAGTTTCTGCATACAGATCCCAGGAAAATGCATTTTTTTTTTACAATCTCTACAGTTGATTCTTTTGCACATGAAAGGTTGAAAACCATTAATTTAGGAGAGTAAGAGAGCAAACTAAGGAGTAGATGGATGGTGTTTGATCCAAGTGCTCCATCAGAGCTGTGATACTGCAGGGCGGCAGTGCCTTGTTATATCCTTGAGATAGCGCATTTGAAAGATGTTCTGAAAGCATTCTTAATGGTCGAAAGTGCAGTATCCCTCAAAATTTAGCCATTAAAAAAAGAAGGAATGTTTTCACTGAAACGTACGTATGCCAGCCCTTTAGGTTTGGGCTTCTTAAAAAAAAACACTAATCTGATCATGTTTACTTTCTAGTTCCTTTTACATCAGGAAGGGAAGAGATTTCTTTCCTTTTACTGTATTTCTACAAGGAGCATATTATAACTCTGTACTGCAAAGAACAATAGTTAATGGACTTTTTTTCTTAACTAGGGGGAATGCCTAGTTTGAAAATATTATGGCTGAACGAAGAGCCAGAAATACAGGTTCGGCGCTTGGACACACTCCTAGCTTGTTTCAATCTTTCCTCCTCAAGAGAAGAGCTGCAGGCTGTCGAAAGCCCGTTTCAAGCTTTGTGCTGCCTCTTGATCTACCTCTTTGTCCAGGTAATGTCCAGCTGCCCGTTCTAGTCACTGCAGCCTGTGCTTACTTTATGAGAGGGAGCGTGTGGGATATTGCCATGGCTGGTGTCCCAGATCGTCTTTTTCCAATGTCTGTTCCATGGAACATTATTAGTCCTTTGAAGTGCTCTAAAAATAAAAAGAAGATTGTATGGCAAAATGCGTACGAGAAACTCTGTCACTATCTCAGCTTTAGAGATTGTATTAGAGACTTAGGAAATTTTGCAGGTGGTGGAAGCTGCTCTGGCCTTGACTAAACTTTCTCAAACTTTGTGGCCCATAGTGTACCTCCTCTGTCCTTGTGGCATTGTTTGGGGGGTGATTCTTATTTTTGGGTTTTAGTGTAAAGGTGAGAAAGGACCTGGCTAGAGACCTAGCTGCTCGTAGCTCTTTGCCTCTGGACACATTACTTCAGCTTTTTCCTATGTCAGTTTCATTCCATCATCCAGCAAATGTTTATTGATTATATGCCTTCATTTTCTAATCTGAAAATGAGATAATCTTAGTAGCTGCCTCCTAGGGCTGTTGGGGCGATGTCAGGTGTCATAACCTTCATTATTTATGTCCTCCCATCCTGCTGAGCTAGAGATTGTATTGGTAGGTCCTTCATTTAGGCTCACTCGACAAGGTGGACTGTTTGTTTTGCATTAGCTTTATACGTAGTTTATATGTGAAAATCATAAAAATCAGTTAAAAGATTCACCTTTTTAATAGTTTTCTACATGCACAGTAGTGCTTGGACACCTTTAGTAAAAGAAAGGCTGAGAATGCTCCCATCTCCCAGCCCCTCTTTCTCTGCTCCTCCCCACCTCCCTCCCTGGCTCTGTGATTTAAGATGATTTTTGTCCCACTGTTGACAAAGTGTCTACTTTTTCAGGCTGTTGAGATGTCTCATAAGCTTTCTTCACTCCTTCAAGCCATCGTCTCAGCTTCTCTGACCTCCCTATATGGTGGGTCTCCGTTGGCATAGCCTTTCAGTGTTCACTTACCTGGAATAGAAAATTATATAATTATTTTTTCAAACCTGAATTTACTTTACAAATTATTGATTGTCTTTAAGAAATGTACTCTTATTGTAGAAATACATCTCAAGGCAATCTTGGACTGACTTTTTCTTTCTAAATGTCCTCTTGGCTCTGCCCATTCTATAGCTTGCTCTACATTTTGCATTTTGTAAGATGTGATGTGGTTAAGTAGTGCTTAGAGGTTTTATTGCTTCATTATTGGTTTCACATGCACCAGTATAAACCTTAGTTTTTGCATTACCGTTTTGAGTAGATTACTTCTTTATTTGCTCAAGACGTAGCAGATTATAAATTAATGTAGGATGGCAGGAACTATTTGAAATGTAGATGTAAAAGGAGAGGAGATGAATCCAAGATGGCTAATTAGAAACAGCTGCGGTCCGTGGCACTCACAGAGAGGAATGAAAAGGGGCCAGTGAGTTCAGCACCTTCAACTGAAACACTCAGATTTTCACATTGGGACTGACTAGGCAAACAACACAACCCACAGAGAATGAAGTAGACTAGAGGTGGAGGGCAGTGCCCCACCTGGGAACAGAATGGAGCCAAAGGAACCCCCACCCCCAGCCAGGGGAAGCCGTGAGTGATTGTACAACCCTGCCTGGGAAACCATGCTTTTCCCATGGACCTTTGCAACCCATGTATCAGATCCCTTCATGAGCCCATGCCACCACGGCCTTGAGTCCGATACACAGAGCTGTTTGGAGTCTCAGCAGAGCAGCTGCCCAGGCATACACAGAGACCCAAGAGTTTTACATACTCCAGCTCTGGGATCCCTGGCAAGACAAGAAATCTGTCCATACATATCTCTAGGAAAGGGGCTGAATCCGGGGAGCCAAAAGGCATCATACTGCAGGCTGCACTTCCACGGCACCTCACAATTTAAGACCCTCTGGCTTGGAATCCTAGCCAGCCAATGGCAGTGAATTAGAGTATGCCTTAGAAGGGTCCAAGTTCCCAGGAAGAGGGACGGCCACAGTTCAGTCAACTTACCTGCTTCAGCCTGCGAGCTTTGGAGAAGACAGGCAGTCCAGATGAGGAAGGGTCCCCTACCTCCAGTGCAGCACATCAGCTCTACCAAAAAGCAGCCAGATCTCTGATCCTGTTCCTCCTGACTGGGTGAGTCCTCCCAATAGGGGTCTTCAGCCACCTCTTACAGGTGGGCGCAGGCCAGCAACAGGTTAGTAACCACTAGGACAGAGCTTCCAGAGGAAGGAGCTGGCTGCCATCTTTGCTGTTTCACAGTATTCACTGGTAATACCTCCAGGTATGGGAGAAACTGAGGCAACTGGCATCTGGAGTGGACCCCCAGCAAACTGCAACAGCCCTACTATAGAATGGCCTGTTAAAAGAAAAACAGAAAACAACACCATCAACAAAAAAGACCCCACAAAAACCACATTCAAAGGCTATGGATAGGGTTAGAGATCTCAAAGATCAAAGATAGATAAGCCTACAAAGATGAGAAAGAATCAATGCAAACATGCTGAAAATTGAAAGAGCCAGAGTGCCTTTTCTCCTCCACATGACTGCAACACCTCTCCAGCAAGGACACAGAACTGGGCTGAGGCTAAAATGCCTAAATTGACAGAAGTAGGCTTCAGAAGGTGGGTAATAATGAACTTCGCCGAGCTAAAGGAGCATGTTGTAATCCAATGCAAAGAAGCTAAGAAATATGATAAAACTACAGGAGCTGATAGCCATAATAGCCGGTTTAGAGAGGAACATAACCAACTTGATGGAACTGAAAAACACAACATAAGAAATTCACAGAACTTCACAGTGCAATTACAAGTATCAATAGCAGAATAGACCAAGCGGAGGAATCTCAGAGCTCGAAGACTTTCTGAATTAAGATAGGCAGACAAGATTAGAGACAAAAGAATTAAAAGGAATGAATAAAACCTCCAAGAAGTATGAGATTATGTGAAGAGACCAAACTTATGACTGATTGGGGTACCTGAAAGAGATGGGGAGAACAGAACCAAGTTGGAAAATGTACTTTAGGATATCATTCAGGACAACTTCCTCAACCTAGCAAGATAGGCCAACATTCCAATTCAGGAAATACAAAGAACCCCAGTAAGATACTGTATGAGAAGATCAACCCCAAGACACATAATCATCAGATTCTCCAGGTTGAAATGAAAGAAAAAATGTTAAGGGCAGCCAGAGAGAAAGGCCAGGTCACCTACAAAGGGAAACCCATCAGACTAACAGCAGACCTCTCAGCAGAAACCCTACAAGCCAAAAGAGATTGAGGGTCAATACTCAACATTCTTAAGAATTTCCAACCTAGAATTTTATATCCAACCAAACTAACTTCATAAGCAAAGGAGAAATAAGATCCTTTTCAGACAAGCAAATGCTTAGGGAATTTGTCACCAACAGGCTTGCCTTGCAAGAGCTCTTGAAGGAAGCAGTAAATACGGAAAGCCAAAACCATTACCAGCCACTACAAAAACACGCTGAAGTACACAGACCAGTGATACTGTGAAGCAACCATGTAAACAAGTCTGCAAAATAACCAACTAGCATCATGATGACAGGATCAAATTCACACATAACAACAGTAACACTAAACGTAAATGGGCTAAATACCCCAGTTAAAAGGCACAGAATGGCAAGCTGGATAAAGAGTCATGACCCATCCATATGCTGTCTTCAAGAGACCCATCTCATGTTCAGAGACACACATGGGCTTAAAATAAAGGGTTGGAAGAAAATTTACCAAGCAAATGGGAAACAGAAAAAAGCAGAGGTTGCAATCCTAGTTTCTGACAAAACAGACTTTAAACCAACAAAGATTAAAAAAAGACAAGAGTATTACATAATGGTAGAGGATTCAATTTAACAAGAAGAGCTAACTATCCTATGTATATATGCACCCAGTACAGGAGCATCCAGATTCGCAAAGCAAGTTCTTAGAGACCCACAAAGAGACTCCCACACAATAATAGTGGGAGACTTTAACACCCCACTGACAAATATTAGATCATCAAGATGGAAAATTAATGAAGACATTCATGACCTGAACTCAGCTCTGGATCACTTGGACCTGATAGATAGCTACAGAACTCTCCACCCAAATTCAACATAATATACGTTCTTCTCATGGCTGCTCGGCACTTACTCTAAAATGGATCACATAATCGGAAGTAAAACACATCTCAGCAAATGCAGAAGAGCTGAAATCATAACAAACAGTCTCTTAGACCACAGAGCAGTCATATTCGAACTCAAGATTAAGAAATTCACTCAAAACCACACAACTACATGGAAATTGAACAACCTGCCCCTGAATGACTCTTGGTTAAATAATGAAATTAATGAGAATAAAGAGACTACTTACCAGAATCTCTCGGCTGCAGCTAAAGCAATGTTAAGAGGGAAATTTGTAGCCCTATATGCTAGAAAGATCTCAAGTTAACAACCTGACATCCCTACTAAAAGAACTAGAGAACCAAGAGCAAAAGAAAACCCCAAAGCTAGCAGAACACAAGAAATAACCAAGATCAGAGCTGAACTGAAGGAGATAGAGACACAAAAAAACCTTTAAAAAAATCAATGAATCCAGGAGCTGTTTTTTTTTAAAAAAAATTAATAGACCACTAGCTACACTAATAAAAAAGAAGAATCAAATAAATACAATCAGAAATGATAAGGGGGTTATCACCACTCACCTCACAGAAATATAAGCAACCATCAGAGAATACTATAAACACCTCTGTGCACATAAACTAGAAAATCTAGATGACATTGATAAATTCCTGTACACATATGCCTTCCCGAGACTGAACCAGGAAGAAATTGAATCCCTGAATAGACCAATTGAATCCCTGAATAGACCAATAATGAGTTCTGAAATTAAGGCAATAATAAATAGCTTACCAAACAAACAAAATCCAGAACCAGATGGAGTCACAGCTGAATTCTACCAGAGGTACGAAGAAGAGCTGGCACCATTTCTACTGAAACTGTTCCAAAATATTGAAAAGGAAGGACTCCTTTCTAACTTGTTTTATGAGGCCAGCATCATCCTGATACCAAAACCTGGTAGACATAGAACAAAGAAAGAAAAACTTCAGGCCAATATCCTTGATGAACATTGATGGAAAAATCCTCACTAAAATACTGGCAAACCAAATCCAGCAGCAGATCAAAAAGCTTATCCACCGTGGTTTAGTTGACTTTATCCCTGGAAACTAACTTCAGCAAAGTCTTGGGATATAAAATCGCCAGTATTCCTATACACCAACAACAGGAAAGCGAATCACAAATAAACTCCCATTCACAATTGCTACAAAAAGAATAAAATACCTAGTAATACAGCTAACAAGGGAAGTGAAGGACCTCTTCAAGGAGAACTAAAAACTACT
Source organism: Pongo abelii (assembly GCF_028885655.2). Lineage (NCBI taxonomy): Eukaryota > Metazoa > Chordata > Mammalia > Primates > Hominidae > Pongo > Pongo abelii. The sequence goes on from NC_071990.2 coordinate 172,342,053, forward strand.
GCTCAAAGAAATCAGAGAGGACACAAACAAATGGAAAACCATTCCATGCTCATGGATAGGAAGAATCAATATTGTGAAAATGGCTATATGGCCCAAAGTAATTTATAGATTCAATGCTATTCCCGTTAAACTACCATTGACATTCCTCACAGAATTAGAAAAAACTATTTTAAAATGCATACAGAACCAAAAAAGAGCCTGAATAGCCAAGACAATCCTAAGCAAAAAGGGCAAAGCTGGAGGCATCATGCTACCCAACTTTAAACTATTCTACAAGGCTACCGTAACCAAAACAGCATGGTACTCATACAAGAACAGAAACATAGACCAATAGAACAGAATAGAGAACTCAGAAATAAGACTACACATCTACAACCATCTGATCTTTGACAAACTTGACAAAAATAAGCAATAGAGAAAGGACTCCCTCTTTAATTAATGGTGCTGGGATAACTGGCTGAGCCATATACAGAAAATTGAAACTGGATCCCTTCATTACACTATATACAAAAAATAATGCAAGATGGGTTAAAGACTTAAATGTAAACCCAAAAGTATAAAAACCCTAGAAGAAAATCTAGGCAATACCATTCAGAACATAGGCATGGGTAAAGACTTCATGATGAAAATACCAAAAGCAATTGCAACAAAAGCAAAAATTGACAAATGGGATCTAATTAAAGAGCTTTTGCACAGCAAAATAAACTATCATCAGAGTAAACAACCTACAGAATGGGAGAAAACTTTTACTATCTATTCATCTGACAGAGGTCTAATATCCAGAGTCTACAAAGAACTTAAACAGATTTACAAGAAAAAAAGCAAACAATCCCATTAAAAAGTGGGCAAAGGCTGGGTGCGGTGGCTCACGCCTGTAATCCCAGCACTTTGGGGGGCCAAGGCGGGCAGATCATGAGGTCAAGAGATCAAGATTATCCTGGCCAACATGGTGAAACACCATCTCTATTAAAAATATAAAAAAAATTAGCTGGGCATGGTGGCAGGCACCTGTAGTCCCAGCTACTTGGGAGGCTGAGGCAGGAGAATCGCTTGAAACTGGGAGGCAGAGGTTGCAGTGAGCCGAGATCACACCATTGCACTCCAGCCTGGGTGACAGAGTGAGACACTGTCTCAAAAAAAAAAAAAAAAAAAGTGGGCAAAAGACATGAACAGATACTTCTCAAAAGAGGACATATGGCCAGGCACAGTGGCTGACGCCTGTAATCCCAGCACTTTGGGAGGCTGAGGCAGGCAGATCATGAGGTCAGGAGATCGAGACCATCCTGGCTAACACAGTGAAACCCCATCTCTACCAAAAAAAAAAAAAAAAAATTAGCCAGGGGTGATGGCAGGCACCTGTAATCCCAGCTACTTGGGAGGCTGAGGCAGGAGAATGGTGTGAACCTGGGAGGTAGAGCTTGCAGTGAGCTGAGATCATGCCACTGCACTCCAGCCTGGGCAATAGAGTGAGACTCTATCTCAAAAAAACAAAAAGGACATATATGCAGCCAACAAACATATGAAGAAAAGTTCAACATCACTGATCATTAGAGAAATGCAAATCAAAGCCACAATGAGATACCATCTCATGCCAATCAGAATGGCCATTATTAAAAAGTCAAAAAACAAATGCTGGCGAGGTTGCAGAGAAACAGGAACACTTTTACACTGTTGGTGGGAGTGTAAATTAGTTCAACGATTGTGGAAGACAGTGTGGTGATTCCTCAGAGACCTAGAGGAGAAATACTGTTTGACCCAGCAATCCCATTATTGAATCTACCCAAAGGAATAGAAATCATTCTATTATAAAGATACATGCATGAGTATGTTCACTGCAGCACTATTCACAATAGCAAAGACATTGAATCAACCTAAATGCATATCAGTGATAGACTGAGTAAAGAAAATGTGGTACATATACACCACGAAATACTATACAGCCATAAAAAGGACCTAGATCATGTCCTTTGCAGAGACATGGATGGAGTTGGAGGCCATTATCCTCAGCAAACAAACACAGGAACAGAAAACCAAATACTGCGTGTTCTCACTTATAAGGGGGAGCTGAATGAGGAGAACACAGGGTCACATGGCAGGGAACAACACACACTGGGGACTGGGGGGGGGTTGGGGAGGAGGAAGGAGAGCATCAGGAAGAATCGCTAATGGATGCTGGGCTTGATACCTAGGTGATGAGATGATCTGTGCAGTAACCCATCATGGCACATGTTTACCTATGTAACAAGCTTGCACATCCTGCACATGTACCCCCAAACTTAAACGTTGGAGGAGAAAAATGTAAAAAGATATTTCTTTTGATATTATATATTAAATATGCATGTATGCACTATTGGTGAATATTTTCCATTTTCTAATAATCTACAGGTGTCTGTAGTTAATGTTGAGTCATAGTGGGGCTTGAGAAGTGGTAGATAGCCAGTAAGCTGACTTTTCCCACCCATAAAAATACATGTGTTTTGTTCTTGATACCATGTGTGTGCACAACAATGGGGAGGCCATTGTCGGCCCCCCAGGAGGGACACGCTGCCTGCTGTTCCGTATGAACGATGCTTGCTGATCCTGTGTGTGGTCACGCAGCGCAGCTCAACATTCCCATCACTGTGAGGTGACTGTCAGTTCTTTAAATTCACTTCAAGCAGAAAAAGCCCAGGACCCCAGAACAGTAACATCACATCCCTGTTTATATAAACCTGAAGCAAGACAAGCGTCAGGAAGAAAATTTCCACTTTACCTTTTTTCTATTAATAAAGACCTTTTAAGTAAAATCTCTTTAGTGCAAGTTGGCATGAGCAGACTTGGTAACTTGTCTTTAAAGGAGAGGTTTAAATTGGAACTTTTAAAAACTAGAAAACAACAGATTGACAAATCAATTTGGTATTCACTGGATGAAGAAGGTGCTGTATTATTCACAGGGTTAATAACTCTCAGAATTAATAAGGCTAAAAGATACATTTATAAAAATATTACAGTTTTATATATTAAGCCTAAATTCGATGTTTTGATGTGTAATATGGGATAAAAACAGCAACTGTTCAGTGCATGAAAATCACAGAGAAACTAAACACAGTTGTGTCTTGGTATATGTGAGGGATTGGTCCCAGGACCCCCAAGGATGCCAAAATCCATGCATCCTCAAGTCCTGCGGCCAGCCTGTGGAGCCCACAGATTTGAAAAGCTGGCCCTTTATATTCGGGTTTTACATCCCATGAACACTGTATTTTTCCATCTGCATTTGGTTGAAAAAAAATCCACATATAAGTGAACCCATGCAATTCAAACCTGTATTGTCAGGGGTCAACTGTACTCTCATTTGGTCTGACCTCCCAGTTAACAACAGCCACAAATGATTTTATTAAAGACTCATCTGAGAATATCCTCTGGAAAGGTAAGTTTACATCATAGAAATGCATATATTTTATATTCCTTTTATTCCAAGGTAATACCTACTTGGAATAAAAGTGGACTAGGATAGTGACGTGGTGAGTAAGAGCATTGGCAGGTCCAAGCGGCAGTCAGCACCCCGACCCCGGTGGAAGCAAATGCCGCCGTCCTCCAGGGGAGCACAGGAGTCTTTCTGATTTATGGTGGGGTCATTTTTATTGCGAATAGGCATGTTAGCCATTTTTAATATCCAAGAAGAATCAGTGAAGTTGTTATTCATGGGTTTGCTGTTGGCTTTCTGTTTCTTTTCCCGCAAGCCTTTACTTGCCACAGAAGGTGCTCTTCTGAGAGAAGCAGCTCTTGTGGTCTTAGGATGGTGTGGAATCGTTCAGTCAGTGGGCATGTTCTGCCTTTATCTGGGTAGCTGAACTCGGTGGCTGGGAGAGAAATGTCTTGACCTCCTCACCATGTGGGGCAGGGGAAGGGATGGCAAGCACTGTCTGCTGTTGATGGGGCCTGGGAGAGGAATGTCTCAACCTCCTCATCATGTGGGGCAGGGAAAGGGATGGCACTGTCTGCTCTTGATAGGGTCTGGACTGTCCATGTCTTCCTCGCTCTTCACACCCTCTCCTTAACTCCATCATCTCCACACCGAGTGATGCTCAGTCTGTCCTTTGCTGTCTCTTGTTCCTCTGTTGCATCTTTTGATTCCACAGAGGATTAGTAGGGTCTCATATTGTGGGTTCTGATTTACTCTCAACTAGGATTCGAGGACACAGGTTTCCTGTAGGTTGCCGAAAGTGGATGATGACCCCAGCTCAGCCCAGCTGTGGATACTCGCTCTCAGAAAACCCCTGAACTGTTTGCTCTGTGCAATTTGTGGCAAACGTGATCACCTATCTGGCTCTAAGACCTGGTCTTGGTTGGCACCTCATGATTATTCCCAGACGTTCTGGAGAGTTCTGCCTTGTTAGAGTCTAACCCGACTAGAAATTCAGGCTTCCCTTCCAGCTGGGCTGTGAGTTGTGTGCACAACTGGGGACACCATAGAGAGAGCCTCACAACCAGGAGCCAAGGATGGTGTGAAGAGGCTGTGCTCTTTCCACCTGCACACTGTCTGCTGCCTGAGGTCTGATGCACCATGTGTGTGCCTGTGCATGTGCCTGTTTGTTCACCTGTGCGTGTGCCTGTGTGTACACCTGTGTGTGTACATGTGTGCCCATGTGTGTGTGCATGCCTGTGCGTGCACCTATGTGTGTGCACCTCAGTGTGCTTGTGTGCACATGTGGGTGCCTGTGCGTGTGCCTGTACGTGCCTGTGTGTGCGTGTTTGCACCTATACACACACTCATAGTTAATAACTGAGATCAATTTGTAAGAAATGTTGAATTTTTCCTGTAGCCTAACACTGGCCTTTCTCTGTCCTTTTCAGGTGGACACTCTTTGCCTGGAGGATTTGCATGCGTTTATTGCGCAGGCCTTGTGCCTCCAAGGAAAATCCACCTCGCAGCTTGTAAATCTACAGGTACAGACATGACCAGTTAGTTGTCACTGCCCGGAAGACAGCTGTGCAGTCCAGCCTTCTCTTTCCCATTATAGTTGAAGTTTCACAGAAAAGATCAGGAAGGTATTTTAGTCAGGATCTTTTCGTGATGCAGTAGTTTGTCTTTGTCTCTTTAAGGGCTCTGGGATGAGCAGCCAGTTGAGGTACTAATAGGTGCTGCCTCAGTTCCAGTTTTGTGAAACTTGTAGTTCTCAATACTGCCTTTATAGGCTAGTGATTTGAAGAGAATAGGTTATGTGGTTCTCTGTAAACCTTATTAATTTCTGGTGTTAGCAGTTTTGGCCCTCCCCTGGCCTGCCTCCCAGATGGCTGCTGGCTCAAGGGCGGGGCCGCCTGGCACCTTCCTGGATCCCTCCTGGCGCCTTGCCTGTGGTGAGCGTTCAGTAAAGAACTTCATATGAGGGAGAGGGTGCACCTCAGCTAGGAGATCCGCAGCCTCTATTGTTTGTATTCAGACATGCCCTCCGGGAGTGCTTATTTCTTTAATTTCACAAAATGGCCCAATCACAGCTAAGTTCCACAGCTCTCCTCTGTGGCTGCACCCTTGTGGACCTGGGTACTGGGTGTTGTTTCCTGTTAGAATATCCCAAGGTCAAGTCACCTATGGATGGAATCTTAAAATTCTGCTTTATCAGTGCCATCTGATTGTGGTTATTGGTTTATCCGTAGCTGTAGTTTAGTTGCATTCATTTTACTTGTTTTTCTAATGGAAAAAACTAAGTTTCATTTATAAATGGCTTTTACTCAAACCTCACAACTTAGGCTGGGTGCAGTGGCTCACGCCTGTCATCCCACCACTTTGGGAGGCCGAGGCGGGTGGATCACCTGAGGTCAGGAGTTCCAGACCAGCCTGGCCAACATAGTGAACCCTCATCTCTACTAAAAATACAAAAATTAGCCAGGCGTGTGCCTGTAATCCTAGCTACTTACAAGGCTGAGGCAATAGAATCACTTGAAACCGGGAGGCAGAGGTTGATGTGAGCTGAGATCGTGCCATTGCATTCCAACCTGGGCAACAAGAGCGAAACTCTGTCTCAAAAAAAAAAAAAAAAAAAAAAATCACCTCACAACTTTTTTTTTTTTTTTTTTTGTGATAAGACTCACTCTGTTGCCGAGGCTGGAATGCAATGGCTCAGTCCCTGCTCACTGCAACCTCTGCCCCATAGGCCCAAGTGAGCCTCCCACCTCAGCCTCCTGGGTAGCTGGGACCACAGGCATGCACCGCCCTGGCTAATTTATATGTGTGTGTGTGCATGTGCATGTACGTGTGTGTGTGTGGAGACGACATCTCGTTATGTTGCCCAGGCTGGTCTCAGACTCCTGGGCTCAAGCCATCCTCCTGCCTGGGCCTCGCAAAGTGCTGAGATTATAGGTGTGAGCCACCACGCCCGGCCACAACTTTCAATACTAGGTTTAATTCATAAACTAATTCTCATAGCATAGCAGTCCAACTAATGAACAATGCCAGATTTTTTTTTGGTATTAGAAATTTCATAGCATCAGTATCCAAAAAGTGGCCTTTTTTTCCTCCATTAAGCAAAAACAGAATTTTAAAATGTTAATTTAAAGTTATCAGTAGGTTAATGTGCATTCTTCATGCTGAGCGGCAGCCCTGGCCTCCCTCCTGGGCCCTGGTTGTGGCTGCCATTGGCTGCGGGTGTTTGTAGCAGCCACTGAGCCATTTCCATTATAGTCTGGGGGCCTCACCTGCTCCCCTCTTCCCTGTCAGAAGAATTGAACAACAAGACAGAAGTATTACAGAAAGGAACCCTGGGTCCTGTTCTCTGGTCCTAGGCCATGTGGGCAACATAGCACTGGAGTCTGAGAGTCACACAGATAAGGGAGCTGGGTCTGCCCTTCACCAGCTATGGGGTCTTGAGCAGGTTCTTAAGGACATACAGCAAGTAACCAAACTTCTGTGTGCCTCAGTGTCCTCTCATTTGTAAAATGAAGAAACCAAGATTTAAATGCAGCAGAAGGTGTAATGTTCTTTGTAGGCATTTAGTGCATTCGATCTTTGTTTCCACACCCCGTGGATTTGCCCACCCTTGCCATGTTGTAATTGGCAAAGCTAAAGTAGAACCAGGCTTTTGACACCCTGTCCGGGGTTCTGACCATGCTGCCATTTTCCAGGAGAAAGACATGATTAAATAAAGATGCTGTAGAAAAAGGTTGGTTTTAAAAGCACTCCCATAAGTACGTAGCCATCACACAGAGACCACTTCCCCTTAGCCATCCACTCAGCAGCACTGGTGTATACAAACGTAGCAGAGACTTGTCCCATGGTTCTAGTTCTGTTCTGTTAAAAGTGGGACCTGTGCCAATTATTATTAATCATTGGTTCCTTCTGAGAATTGTGACTGGGCAGCTTGTGATCCCTGAGGTCACTTAGGAAAATGTTTCCACAAGGAGGGCGGTTTTTCTAACAAACCATGGCACTAAGAACAGAATGTGAGTTTCGCTCATCTCCCCACCAGCCAAGGACTGGCTTGATATCCTAGGTAGGGCAGAGTCACCACTGAGCAGCCCTGCTTGGCTCCCTCCTGTGAAAGGTGGAGATGTGGTTTGGGGAGGGAGTTGGGTCCAGGTGCAGCCTCCCCACAGCCTGACTCTGTTCTGACTGCTTCACGTTGCAGTCGTATTGCATTGGGACTTCGCTGTGGCTTTCTCAGTAATGAGCTAATTGAGCCACAGAGGTGTGTGCCCTGGTGTCACCAGCCACTGTTGGGTAGGTGGCTCTTCTGGCAGTGGGTGGGTCACTGTTGCTCATAGTGAATTTTAAAACACCCTATTAGTTCTTTGCCCAACATTACTTTCCTACTCAAATAGCTCAAATATAGCCTTAAAACTATATATATATAGTTACATACATATTAAAAATTTAGGTGACTGGATTATATGTGTAAAGGTGCATAGTACATATTTATGTATATACACATTCATTTACATACATAGAAATACATAGGAATACAAGAACCCTTAACCTGCAATAATGTTATAAGTAAAGGAAAGAAGAAAGAAGGAAAGCAGTATTACTTACAGTTTAAGAAAACCAAAACATGACTTTTAAAAGTAAAGGACAAAGGATAGTTGTGCACATGACAGGAGGCTGCTGTTTTCTAGATACCAAGGACAGGCCTGTGAGCAGAAATGATGGCAGTTGTTTTCCCTTTGTAGTTATGTCTCTGAGTGCCAGTTATGTGTTTGCCAGTTTTCCTATTCATGTCTGTAACTTTCAGTGTGAGCTTCTGGTATATGGTTCTAGAGAACATACCTGCTCAATTGAACTTTGAATAGGACATGTGATCCTTCATACATAGTTTGTACAACCCTTGTGATCATACATACACATACATATAGATGTATGTGGGATTTAAGTTAGAATCTTTCTTTTTTAATTTTTTGAGACAGAGCCTCGCTCTGTTGTCCAGGCTGGAGTGCAGTGGCGTGATCTCAGCTCACTGCAACCTCCACCTCCTGGGTTCAACTGATTCTCATGCCTCAGCCTCCTGAGTAGTTGGGATTCCAGGCACGCACCACCATGCCCGGCTAATTTTTGTATTTTTAGTAGAGACAGGGTTTCACCATGTTGGCCAGGCTGGTCTTGAACTCCTGACCTCAAGTGATCTACTCGCCTCAGCCTCCGAAAGTGCTGGGATTACAGGCAGGAGCCACCACCCTGGCAGTGATGATTTTATAAATGAGCTCGTGCTCTCTTTTTGGAGAAAAAGCCGAGAAATTCCTCTGCCTTTCTTTGCCCCATCAGTTTATCTTTGCCGTGTCGGGGCTCTGAAACCCACAAAACCATCACCCCTCCTCCTGCTGGCTTTGTCTCCAGCCCCCTCTCCAGGTTAGGAAATTCTGGCTTCATCTCTTACACACTGAGAACTCCATGAGCTGGTACCTCAGCCACTTTTTCTAGTGCCTCATAGCTGATCATTGGGAAGTTCTTGGTCATATTTTGGTTGGGAAATTAAAAGGAAAAGATGTGAATTGAGGAAAGACAAAATTTTACTATAAAATTCAAGCCATGCCACATTAGAAAGTGATCTGTGATCGCATCATATTTAATTCCGCAAGGACTTCTTAAGATTCCCCTGCATGTGGCTGCCTTGTGCCACCGCTGTCCCTGGTGTGATGGCGAGTGTGGCAAGTCACACCTGTGTCAGCAGCATCGTGCCCTGCCTTGTACAGCACAGCTTGGCCCGGGGCCTGCTGGGGCGCTCAGAAAACAGCAAGCTGTGTGTGCTGTGTTTGTTAACATAGAGTGTGATGACTGATCATTGTCTGTGCCAGTAGCAGCTTTTAGTGAAAATACACGTCCCAGGCAATGCCTGAAGCCCCAGTTTTTACTTTATTTTGATTACAGGATCATAACAACAAAGTAATTCTGGGTCTCCGTTTCCTTGGTAATCACTGTGCTGTGATAGTGTGTGCACCAGCAAAACGTGGCATTCCCACAGTGAGATTATATCAAGAAAGCACTTATTAAACATCATGTTTTGTTTTGTTTTTTTTAGACAGAGTCTCACCCTGTCACCCAGGCTAGAGTGCAGTGGCGCGAACTCAGCTCACTGCAACCTCAGCCTCCCGAGTAGCTGGGATTACAGGCATGCACCACCACACCCGGCTAATTTTTGAATTTTCAATAGAGATGGGGTTTTACCATGTTGGCCAGACTGGTCTGGAACTCCTGACCTTCAATGATGGGCCTGCATCAGCTTCCCACAGTGCTGGGATTACAGTCATGAGCAGCCACGCCCAGCCAAGACATAATTTTTTAAAAATGTGTTTTGTTTTTTTTCGGGATGCGGCTGTGTGCTGGGGATTTGTGCTGCATTTCTTCTTGTTCAGTCACTGAGAGAGATGCCTGCCCCTTCCATTGCATGAAGTTACTGAAGCAAAGGCTGAAAAATGCCCAACTTCCATAACCAGGGGCCCTGAGTCTCCTCCACCTTCTCCGACCTCTCCTCCTTTGAGCCTGCGATGTCCCTTTTATTTATCTTTGTTCAGCAGCACCTTTCACACTGTGGGTCTTGTTCTGAATCCACATGCCAAGTCACTATCCCAGAGTCCTGGCCAGGTTGGTCTGGCGTGTGTTCTGAGGGGGACTTGTGGGTGAGAAGCCAGAGTGTCCCACTTAGGGTTTTCAGTTTCCCATTTCCCTCCGCTCCTAGACTAATGTCCCTTTGAGGAAAGAGACAGTGTTCTTTCTCCTCTTTATTTTCCAGCACCCAGCATCCTGCCAACTTTGATTAACTTCATTAAATGGATATCTGCAATTTAAAAGTATACCTGAGCATTTGCTGAGACAGGCAGAGTCTGTCTGGTTCAGCAGAGTGTTTGTGCAAATGCAAAGCAGGTGTCTAGACAAAGCCCCATCTTTGCAGAGCTCCCTCTGACACCTCTCTCTGGGGTTCCCTACAATTCTAGTCTCAAGAGCTGATGGGGGCACTTGGGACAGGGATGTCTGGGGGCCCGTCAGAGGCTGGTGCTGCTGAAACACAGATGCTGGCATGCCTTTCCTTCCTCCCCAAGATCATCCTCTTCAGATAACTGTGGTGGCATTTTCATTTCTCACCTCTCTGTTACCTGGAAATGCTGTGAGCTTGTAGATTGCAATGGTGAGTGAGACCTACAGTGGGTGAAGCTAAAAGCCCTTTCGTACATGTTCATATAGATGGCCATGGAATGATTTTCTGATTCACTGGATTGACTCCTGGGTTGAAAAGCAAAGCTAGGGCTCTGGAGTTTACAACATCAGAATGAGAGGAGGAGAGGATGGGGCAGAATGCAGAAAAGGGCGTGGTGTGCCTGGGGCACGTACTCCTGCTGAAACCCCCAGTCAGGCTGAGCCCTAGGCCGTCTGCTGTCTCCTGCAGCTCCCTCCTGGCACTTTACCCACGTGGAATTGAATACATATTTGTGTGTGTGTGAAGCTGGTTAGACTTTGAGCCCACTTGGATTTTCTGAGACCAAAATGTCACAAACCAAGGCTAATGAGAGGCTTATATCTGAACACGGAGGACGAGGATTCATGCTGGCTGTGGGGATTTCTCAAGATGGTGGCAGAAAAAGAGTCTAGGTTCATCTGCTGCTTGGTCTGCAGGGTTCCTTCTCGCCTTACTAGGGATGACAGCTGTGGTCTATGTCATGCATTCTTGGCTGTTTGAAACTAAAGTTGTGTCTTGGACGTCACCCTTTGGTTTTGCCCCTTGTTCTCAAATAATGTCCACCTGAAGAAAGAGGTTGCAGGTAGTGCTTTTGATGATAGCAGATGCTGAAGTATGAACCCATGGAGGAAAGAATTGCCCAGGAAAAAGGCCCAGATGTTTTCCGTTCGTGAACTAGATGTGTCCTCCTGAGGGAATTCAAATCAAAGAGTTGGCAAAACTGGGTGGTGGCAGTGGTAGGGAGGCATGAGCACGGGCCCCTGACCCCCTCCCCTACCCCACACCCCCCCCAGGCTGCCTGGAGCAGGGCTTTGTTGGAATCATGGAAGGAACACACACCCTTTTTCAGCCTATCAGAATTGCAAAGCCTGGCCAGTTGGTGCAAGTGTTTATCCGCCTGCCATCACCATCGGGTGGGGTGGTCTGTGACAGGCTCAGCAGGTGTTGGTAAAAGGACCCTTGACCAGAAATGCAAAGGAGACAGAGCAGGAGCTCCTCACAATCATAACAGCAATGAGCTGTTTCTTGTTCCGTGTGGGAAAATGCTTGGAGCCTAAGTCTTGTACGGAAAAATAGATAAATAAGCAAAATGTAGACTCAGTGGCATTCTATCATTCAGTGGCATGTTGCACATCCAGACTCTCAAGATATAATACAAGTTTCTCTGCAGCTGTTGGGAGGTGGCACTAAATCGTTGTTCTTGGAAGTTAGATTCTGCTGCCTGAAAGCTGAAAGGGAAGCAAAGGCCTCCCCAGTTATCCTGGTGAGACGAGAGCTGGGTGTGTGGGGAGCTGAGAGCTGGGAATCATGGGTGGTGGAAGCGGTTAGGTTCTGGCCAGTTGCCTTGGCAGAGCCTTGCTGGCTCCTAGGAAAGAGTAGGAGTCTCTCCATTGCATCTGGGAAGTGCGGGTGGCCGGGAGGGGAATGGCAAGTGGGGAGGGGCAGGCAGCTGAGTCTATGTGGCTGGACCTGTGCTCTGAGGAGCAGGTGCCAGGGGCATGAGGGAGAGTGGCGTGTGAGCGCACCTGAGGGGGGTTCCCCTAGTGGCCTACACCCCTCAGGGGCCCGTGTCACCCACAGGAGGGGAAGCTTCACTTGGGAGGTGAGGGGTGGAGTGGAGAGAGCTCAGGGCCAGCATGGTCTCTGGTGTGGGGTGAATGGGGGTTGAGAGGAGCCAGCGAAGGCTTAGAGGGTGAAAGACTAGGTGAGGCGTAGCCAGGGACTGCAGGCTGTTGAGAAGAACATTGTAACATTTTCCAACAAATGAGTACTGTGTCAGCATGAGTACACAAAGTGAACAGTGTTGTGGGCCTTGATCTTCCCCTAGTCCTGTTGATTATGGCCTCAGGTCAGGACACACACACTCACCACCCTGCCCAGCCTCGGATGACCTCATGTTATTTTTTAGATTTTTTTTTTCTCCTTCTTGTTGCCATATTCATATTCAGGACTTTGATGAGAGAAGAATGAGGTAGAACATGCTCATTGCATCTGAGCCCACACTGCTTTGATCCTTTTCTTCTCACCAGAAACAGTTCATTAACCTAGAATAAGTCACTTTTAAGCTTGTTTTAAGTTGTGACAATTATGATTTAAACAAATTTTTCTTTTTAGGTTAGCTATAAAACTCACCAGTAGAAGTTGAAAATAAAATAATTCTATGCCATTGAATCTCCAAATGATATTTTTATTTTGCTACAAATTAATGAAACTTTAAATGATAATGATACTCTCACTTTGTCAAAAGCTTCAACCAGGGGTTACCAGACTATCGCCCATAGGCCACATTCCGCCACCAGCGTGTAGTGAGGCCTGTGAGCTCAGAATGGTGTTTGTTTCTAAATGGTTAGGGAAAAAATCAAAAGAATAATATTCCATGATGTGAAAATTACATGAAACGCAAATTTCTATGTCCAAAATGGTTTTCTTGGCACATAGCCATGCTCAGTCATTTGCAGCTGCCTTTGCCCTGCAACAGCAGAGTTGAACGGCTATGAGAGACATCATATGGCCCACAAAGCCAAAAGTGTTTCCATCCGGCTCTTTCCAGAAGAGCGTGCTGACCCTTGTCCGTGGGGAGACGGCAGGACGGGGAGCCCCATGCTTCTGTCTCTGTACCCCTCCTGCAGCCAGGTCTGCACACACACAGTGACAGTGATAACCCCATGCATGAATGTGGCAAGCTTTAAAGACATTAGAGGGCTTTGGTAGTTAGTTTTCATGTCATTCCTTTGAGGTAATTAAGTCCTATCTTATTCTTAGAAAAATGAAGATATAATTACGTGTCTTGGCATTGGTCCTTATAAAGGAGCTGAAGTGAGGATATAAATTCCCTGACTCTTGGTTCCACTTCCACCTAATTCTCCTACACAAAGACCCTCGCCATGATAAAACCTGGATTTGGGAGTCTGTAGGGGTCGGGGTGTGGCTGACTCACATGGACTCCTCACACCTGTTAGGATGCCTTACAAGCATCAAGTGCTTTTTTAAGATTAAGTCATGTTTTCAGTTGACACATAATAATTGTGCATATTTATGGGGTACAGTGAAATGTTTCAATATGCATGTATGTTGTGTGATTTAATATTGAAGTGTAATGTTGCCTGTTGGTTCAGAGCACGGTGGTACCTTAGAGACAATTCGGTCAAGCACTTTTGTCTTATAGAGCAGGGTTTTAGGCTCAGATTAGTGGAACGGTTTGCACCAGGTCAAGGTATAGTGCATGTCCGAGCTGATCAAAAGGCCAAGGTTCCGAGTTCCACCATGCAGTCCCTTTACTTCCTGTCTTCTCACTAGACAGTGAGACACCTCTAAAGTGATAAGCAGGTATGCCATGTGTCAAAAGCAGATTTAGAAACCTTCTCATAAAAGATCTTTACTCAGTGCTGCTCTTGTTGAATTCTCACTTTACAAATCGAGTATTTTTCTGTAGGCAGAATCAAAATGCTTTGAAGACATAATGAGATCAAGCCGTTAAGATGGCGCTTTACTGATTAAATCCCTAAGACAACCATGAAAATACAGGATTGTGTAATATGTTTTCAAGGAGATATTTATAAAAATGTTTTTACTTCCCTATACAAGTTCACAGAAGAAATACAATTTTTAAAGAAGGAAAAATGCTTTCATTATTGGGCACCCAATAAAAATTTGGTGAATGAATGAATAGTAGATGTACTAGTCAGTTTGGGCTGCCATAACAAAACATCACAGACTGGGTGGCCTGAAACCACAGACATTCACTTCTCAGTGTTTTGGAAACTTGATGTCCAAGATCGATGTGCCAGCAGCTCTGCTGTCTGCCAGGGGTCGGGGGGGCTCCCTCCTGGCTTGCAGGCAGCCAGTTTCTCACTGTGTCCTCATAGGGTGGAGAGCAGAGAGCAGTCTCCTGAGGGCACTCACCTGCTTCAGTAGGGTGCCCCCCCCACCCCCCGCCATGACCCAATCAGCTCTCATAGGCCCCACCTCCAGATACCATCCCATTGGGGATTTAGCCTTCAGCATAAGAAATTTTGGAAGGACATATTTGCCCGTAGCAGTAGAAATAGGAATCTTGAAAGTTTTACTGGACTTCTGTAAATACAGAAGATGACTGATGAGTCCCTCAACAGCTTAAATGAGATAAGATGGAAATGAACAAAGCAAAAGAAAGCAAATCAACAAAGCAAAAGAAATTAGTATTCATATTTTTTTCTCACTTTTATTCTCTCTTGTGCACAGAGACTTTCCAATATTTATCCAGAATTTTCACAGGCAAGAGAGAAGAGAGGTTTGTGGCTGCGTTTGAACCTAGGAAAGGACTTTGAGAACTCAGGATGCCTGGAACCAGCTGTGCAGTGTGTCTGCCTCCTGGACTTGGCAGCAGGGCCCCACTTTCACTGACTTTGCCCATAGTCCTCATAATTGTAGTAGGTGTCGCCTGCTACAGATCCTGATACATGTTTGAGAAAATGTGATCTCTATGAGGAAGCAAGAAAAGGTAAGAAGGACCATAGCAGAAAGCAGAGAATTCTGAGTCCAGTTTGGAGAGAGTGAGGAAGTCAGCTGGAAAGGTCTCTCATGATAAAGGATCCACGTGTTGCCAGCAGTGCTGGGGCAGGCCCCGGGGCTGAACCCGCCACTGGATGTAACCTGTGGCACTCCTCAGGTGACCTTTGCCTCAGCAAACTTAGGGTAGTTTTTTTTTTTTTTTTTTCCTGCTCCCATACCTGACTCCTAGATAGGAGGTTTCTCTTGTCCTGGAGAATCTTGAGAGAAGTATGTCTATGTTCTTGGAATCAGGAGAGCTCAGTTACTTGGGGGTGGAAACTGAGTCTTTTATAATTTCCATGGAACCTTTGCACCTTGTAGGTACTCAATAATTAATTGTCAGTTTGCTGAATATATCCATAAATCTTATACTTAGAGTTTATGCTATAATGCTGGTAGATGTATTTTATCTTCATGAATAAGAATCTTTCACATGTAACTTATTTTTCTACAGCAGAAGCAAATTTCAGGATGTAATTTCAATTTTACAAAAAATGTACCTTTTTTGAATATAGCAATCTAATTTCTCTTTTAAACCCGTTCTGTGAGTCGGCAGAAATTTATCACAGAGGCATTGCAGAGGTGAGACGGAGACTCTCAGTTGCCCTTGGGCTGTCCTGGCCCTGCTCTCTGCACCTCACAGACTTCCCCAGCAGGGCGGCCCTCAGGCCCTGTGTCCTCCTGCTCCCACATGCGCTAAGTGGCACCTTAGGGGGCCCTTGCTGCCCAGACACTCCATGCAGACCTTTCTTTTCTGAGATGCAGCTACGTCCCCAAGCTCTTTGTGGAAGGCAGGGAAAGTGATGGTCTGCTCTAAGATGCCCCAGCCACCTGAGGGTCCATCACCCTCCCTCTGGGGGGTGAGGCAGAAGACCCCGTTTCTGTAGGGCTCCCAGTTTCTCTGTGCCCCTGGTTTCCTCTCCCTCTTTCCTGGTCCCAGGAGCTGCTGTCCAGTCGTGCTCTGGCAGATCTGAGTTCTTTGAAGTTCTTCTGGGGGTTAGACCTAAACTCAGAAGCCAGAACTCGGTAATATTACCCTCTCCAGTTAGTTGTCTGATCCTGTACCTGTCATTGTGGGATGTCCTAAATGACTAAAGAGGGTGGGGCAAGGCAGTAAAGGGGAAGAACAGCAGAACTGCAGTCAGCAGTTCAGATATTACCCCACTGCATTTCTTATAAAGATTCGCCTTCTAACACCTTTAAGGACTTGTTTTCCTTAACATTCTTTTAAACTTGGTTTCTTCCTGTAGCTTTACATGTATAAATACAATTATTCCTATTCATCATTATGCTGAGGTCTCAGGATGGTTGTGCGTCTCTAACAGATGGGAGATGCTGCAGTAGAATTTGCAGCACTTAGCCCTGTGTGCAGGCAGGAGTCAACACTGAGCCACCGCCACACCAAGCAAGAAATGGTGTATATATATCTCAATACGGACGGATGGATAGACAGACATTATTTAGACAAAGTCACATAAACTATACAGTTCACCCATTTAAGGTGTACAATTTAATGGCTCTGAACACAGAGTTGTTGTTCAGCCACAATCAATTTTAGAACCTTTTTGTCACCTCAAAAAGAAACCTCTACCTCTTATGCAGTTTCCCTCCCCCCAGCCCCAGCCCCACACTCCTCAGCCCCTGTCTACCACTCATCCATTTTCTGCCTCTGTAGATTTCTTTGTTCTGAGCATTTCATAAACATGACATCGCACAGTTTGTGGCCTTTCGTGTCTGACGTCATTCACTGAGCACTGTGTTTCCCAGGTTCTCAATGGCTGAGGGTTGTGTGGATGGACGATGTTTTGTTTGTCTGTCATCAGCTGAGAGACACTTGGTAGTTTCACTTTTTGACCCCGTGAATAACACTGCTATGAACCTTTCTTTACAAGTGTTTGTGTGGACCTGCTTAGCAATTTCCTTAAATATGTGGAATGACATCCCCCTCGGATGTTAGTAACTAAAGCTTTGCTGTTTTTTTGATATGTACCTTTTGCCATGATAAGAAGCTGTCATTGAATTCAGGAGTTTCAAGAATTGTGTGTAAAAAACATTTGGAATAAAAACCTCCACCTTAAGATGCAAAAGGGAAAAAAGGAAATTCTCCAGAAAGATTAATTGAAGAAGAAAAAGCAAAAAGCATCTCACAGTCAGCACTTGTCAAATGAGGCCTGGTGGTCAGAGCCCCCTCTGTGCTCCTAGCACGTGAGTCTTCAGGAGTCAGGCCTTGAAGAGCGTCTGCCATTCGTTCCGAGATAGGGAGTAAGAGATGATTGGCCAGGAGGCTGCAGCTGCAGGTCGCAAGAGCAGCGTCTGGCACCAGCTGCCACCCTCAGGCTTGGAGCAGAGAAGAGATGGAAACCAAATAACCAAGGGCCTGGCTCAGGACCTTCACGCAGTTTTCAAGAAATTCATCTTTTCTTGCTGTTGTTTTCCTTGTGTTAAGTGAGTCAGGAAATTGAAAAACAGAAAAAATAAGCGTGAAAGTAGGTAGTTGACTCTCAGATTTATTCAGTTATTTTTAAGGAGTTTATCTTACTGATATGGGTAAAATAAAATTTTTATGAGGAATAATGAGAGCTTATTTTCTATCTAGACATACAGTGTCTTGTTTCGCCATTTGATAAGAGCATGGTGCATGTGGTCTGAGTGATTTGTTTACTCTCAGCTTTAATTAAACTTTTTTTTAAGAATGATTTTTTATACTTGATTTAGTCTTAAAAGCTAAGAAAGCCTCAATTCAGGTACTGCTTACACACAATTTTAATTATATTAATGTTAAAAGAGTGATCAAATCTATTAGGAGTCACTGAGATTAGTATTTCAGAGGTATCTAATGAAAGCGGTTTGACTAATGTAAATTATTCCAAGATGATGGTAGTATCTACAGGGGTGGGGGGTGGGATTTAAATTCAGCCTTGCCTGGCTGTGCTCCTGTCTCATCCGGCTCTGTGATTCTTTGAATGTGAGCGCATTCTTAGAAGATAGTCTAATTTTATGAACTGACAGTTGTAACTCAGAGCCGTGCTGTTTCCTTAGGTAAATACTGTGTGGGCTTTAGACAGCTGTCAGATACAACATGGGAATCTCAGATGAATACAGGTGTTAACTGCAGTGCTGCTGGGTTGGTGGATTCTGCCCTCATGGAGCATCTTTACCAACATGGGAGGTTTTGGCTCCTCCTGCCCCTGCTCAAGGAGGCTGAGGAGTAGCTGGACATGAGTAGAAGCTGGACCGGCGCTCGCTTACATTCTGTAAGACTGTGCCCAACTACAATCGGAAGACTTCTAGTGAAGAGAAAGAATTTTAGTTATAAAATCAAAGTAGGCCTTTTGGACCAAAGAAAATCAGTTTATTTTTGCTGTTTTGTTTACTAATAAATAACAATGTATTCATAATGTTTTCCCTCTGTTTAGATTTCCACCAACTTGTAGGACAAGCACCCTGATGAAGCAATATCTGAAACTTAAAATAGCAGTTTTGTTCATATAAGTATCATTTTACATAACTGCCAATAAACCCTAGTAAATGAACCTTCCTTAGCATATAAACACAAAAACAGTTGAGCTGTTTACTGTTAAATATTTACTGTCAGGCTTTAGGAACTTTAAGAACTGGTTTTTCCAGTTTCCTGGTTCCCATCAGATGCCCTGGGACCCTGGACTGAGCAGGAAGAGCTCAGCTTTCCTTGTCTTTTATTGCAGAGCACCTTAAACCCTATTTCCAAAATACAGGCTACTTTTATTTACGAATTTTATTCATTGGGTTGGACAAGCCAAAGGCCATACCTTTCAGTCATATTGAAGCGGTGATATGAGCCTTAGACCTGGGGCCAACCCTCTGTCACGCTGACTTGGGCTCCCAGAATGTTCCCTAAATTCCAGAGTTCCTTAGGGAAGGAGAGTCACCAGGTGACTTTCTCTGTTGCTGAAAAGATAACCTCAGATCCTCAGATTTTACTCCTGCAGCCTGTGAAAATGTTCTGTCTCCCCATGTAACCCCAGTTAGCTTAAATTAGTTGTTTTTTTCTGTTTGATTAGTAATTTGAAAATTGGCCTTTGTTACCAAGCTTTTCACAAGTCCCAAGGTTACTGCACAGTGTTTTTGGTATGGACCTCCTCACAGAAATTTGCTGAGAAGAGGTGTAATTTACTTTATAAAGCTTACGTTATAATTAGAAAAGTAGAAGCACAAGGCAAACAGGCCTGAGAAGCACTTTTAAAGTATATTCTCTGGGAAATAAGAATTTTGCAATGAACACACTTTTAAAATAGTATCTTCTGTCTCCCAGACCTCCAGAAGCACAGGAAAAGAGCATAGGTGTTTTTGTTGATGCCGGACATAAATGCCCAGGTACCAAATCACGGAATACGCAAACCCAGCATCCCAGAGCCCCCAGCACCAACACGGTGCTGCTGCCATGCCAGATCATTCCTCAGTTCTACCTGGATTGTTTACACGGTGCTGCTGCCATGCCAGATCATTCCTCAGTTCTACCTGGATTGTTTACATGGTGCTGCTACCATGCCAGATCATTCCTCAGTTCTACCTGGATTTTTTACCCTCACTTCTGCTTAGAGTAGCAGCAAAAGAAAGCCTTGTTGAGGAAACTGAATGTCTATAAAAAGCGTCTTGGGTTAAACTTACCCTCTGGTCCTGACACCACTCCCTGCAGTAGGTTCTCTGACTTGGCAAGAGCACGTCTCAGGTTGTGTCCTACTGGCTCCTCGCCCCTCAAATCCTCCATTGGTTGTTTTGCCCATTTTGGATTTGATCATATGTGTAACTCTTTGAGGTAGAGAAATAAAAGAGGTAAATTACATGTAAATTGTGAAATGGGAGCATGGCAAGTTTGGTTGACTTTTAGCTTGAATGAACCTGACAGAAGTCGGTGTATTTAGGAAGAACAGGGTGAACTGGTATGGGCCCAGCAAGTTCTGTTTCAGCCGTTTACTCTGCCTGAGATGAGATCTCATTGCTTCTTGATGCTCTTGCACCAGGAGTTGGCAAGTTCCTGCTTGGAACAGAATTGTTTAATGTTTATTGTTGACTTGTTGAGGCTTTATTTCACTGAAAAACTTACCCATACATAACACTTGTTCAGAGCACACCCTGACTTCTAAGAATGAACACGTCTGTCATTTAGGCCAGGTTATTTTCAAGAGCAAACTTTTCAGTTTTCAGTATGGGAAATAATCACCTTTCTTCTTCCCTTCACTCAGTGTTAGTGCCATGAATAGGGCATTGTTGGTCGAGTGTCTGACCCAGGATGGCATCTGTTAGATGAACTGGTGATGTCACTTTACATTCCTAAGGAATATTCACCTGTCCTTGTTGCAGCATGTCATAGCAGCTTTACCTATGAAGGGCCTTCAGAGCACATCAGTAGATGATAGTTTGGTGCCATCTGTCATTATTTCCATTATACTTTAATTTCTTGAGGATAGGACTTCCACATTTGCACCTGGTTCAGTAGTTGTCAGCTGTTGGTGACTGAGCTGAACCAAATCCAATTCTTCATTGCACAGATGAGATCGCCACAACCCACAGAAGTGGCATCACCTGCTTTCAGCCCCTTGGCCAGGTGGTGAGAGAGCTGGGGCTTCCAGTTCAGGGCTCCCTCTGCTATAACTCAGGGATGGTCCCTAAGCTGGTGGTTAAAGTGTTCATATGAAGTAGGTCCAATCTGTGGTTGTTGCTGTAATCAGTGTGTCAGCACAGAGTTCCGCAATTTCAGTATCTTTCTAAATAACCGACTGTGGAATGTTTGTAATCACACAGCACATAGGCAACAGGGGCTCACAAAGCAAAGGCCTTGTGAAGTAAGTCCATTCCTTCAGGGTGGAAACTGACTGTTGGCAAAACACAGTTCTTAGGTTATCTGTTGTTCTTAACAACAAGCATCTCAGGTCAGGGTAGGCTTATTGTGGTTTGCTTTTGCCTACAAAGGATGTATGTTGAGTAAGAATCTTGGCCTATTACACAGTAAGTCAATAATTGTGTCCTCGCAAATAAGCATTGTGTTCTAAAATGGAATCAGCATATTTCCTTATAAAGACACTTCCACTCATTCATTAATTGAGCAGCCCCTGTTGATAGAGAATCAGTATATCATGTTCTGATATTTAATCAGCAAACTCATTTATTCAGTAGAAATTTGAATTCCTGTGATGTGCCAGACTTGTGAGGAGGGGTACAGAGAAGATATGGCAAGGAGGCCCTTCAGAGAGCTCAGAGTCCTAAGAAAGTAAGTACAGTGGGCGAGAACTGCATAGGAAACGCACAGGGCACGGTGGGATGCAGGGACGAGGGATGGCCCCCGTCTGGGCATAGAAGGTGTCTCAGAGACTCCAAGGAGGAAGTGACTTCTGGACTAGATCGATAAAGGGTGGGTAGGATTTAATGAGTCAGAGGTAAGAACAAGGGAAGGAGCGGGACTGTTTCTGAAGAGAGAGCATAGAAATTCCCTGGGGTGTTTGGGAACCACAGATGGGTGGCCCTAAAAAAGCCAGAGAATTCAGTGAGGAGCCTTGCCCAGATACACGGGGAGCTGTAATGAATTACCTGGGACAGCAGAACTGGAGGTGAAGATGAAGAGAGAGATGGCAGGTCATGTTCAGGAAGTGAAATTGCTAGGCCCTCATCATGATTACAGCATGAGATACAAAGAGGAGGCCCTAGTGTGGTTACTATTTCTCTAGTTCGGGTCTCTAAGGTAGGTTAACAGACAAGGGGAGGAGGTGATGAAGTCAGCTTTGTGAGGACTGTGTATGAGATCTGTTTCCAGACAGTTGGATATGCAAGTGTGAAGCTTGGAAGAGTTTGGCATTGAAGATTTGGGAAGCATAAGACATATGTCTTTGTAAATAGATAAGAATGAGGTTCAGTTGAGAGATGTACGTATAGAGTGATAAGGACAGTAAGCCAAGGGAAATAACACCTTCATTGAAGAACCAGCAGAAAGACAGTGAACACAGAGATCATAGTGTCGAGGAACACGGGGGTGGGGGGAAGAGGAGCAGCGGGGCGTTAGAGGAATGGTAGAGCAGAGAGCGCTGGCATGCGGGGACGACCACGTGCAGCAGAGCGGTATGCAAGAAAAGACCGGTCGGTACCCACTGGGCCTGAACCTTGGTCACTGCTCACCTTGTTGAGAACAATTCCAGGAGATTGGAGGAGCGGAGGCTGATTGGAGTGGTTTGGTGTACGGATGAGTGGTGAGGCAGGAGAGACAGTGAGATCATCTTTTGAGGCGTTCGAATGTGAACCGAAAATCTGGACTACCCAGATAACATGGAGAGGAAGAAGGAGCGCCTGCTTGGTAAGAAATAGACGTCTGAGTGCTTGGCACAGGGGTTTGGGTAACCCCCTAGAGAAGAGGAAGAAGTGCCTGTTTCTGTGTAGAGCAAGTGCAGAATGCCACTTTGTGCTTTGCACACGTCCCTAAACCCAGACGCCTGGGAGAGCACGAGCTCACGGCTGCTCTGTGCTGTGCGCACGAGTCCCTAATCCCAGATGCCTGGGAGAGCACCGGCTCACGGCTGCTCTGTGCTGTGCGCACGAGTCCCTAATCCCAGATGCCTGGGAGAGCACGAGCTCACGGCTGCTCTGTGCTGTGCGCACGAGTCCCTAATCCCAGATGCCTGGGAGAGCACCGGCTCACGGCTGCTCTGTGCTGTGCGCATGAGTCCCTAAACCCAGATGCCTGGGAGAGCACCGGCTCACGCTGCTCTGTGCTGTGCGCATGCGTCCCTGATCCCAGATGCTTGGGAGAGCACCATTCATTCTGGATGGCAGAGAAACCCTTAGAATAGAGCAGTTAACTGAGAAGTTGAAACCAAAAGGGAAATGTTTATGTTTTGAGTCAGTCAGCCCTTTTCAAGCTATGACTTTTTTTTACCAGCTTAATGTTTATTTCTTGGTTTAGAGTTTGTATTAATACCCTGATCGAGTTGCCATAAAATGCTCATTTCTGTCTGTGGAATTTTCCTTGGTTCACACACTCTGCTGACTTCCATCAGAGATCACAGCCCAGGTGTTGAAAGAACGCTCCTGCCGTTTATTTATTTATTAATCTTTACCATACCCAGAATAGCTGTAGCACATCTGATCTAAGTTTTCTTTCTATAAGGATTCTTTAACCCCGAGCAGTTTCTAAGAGGAACTTGACACTTGAGAGCCCAGGGCTTTTGGTTTGGGCTTGACCTGTGGACACCTGGCACACACCCTGCCACCCTCTAGAAGGATGTGTAACTCAGAGTCCTCTTCACCGTCACCCCTCCCTGAGGACTTGTTCCCGTTCATGTCCCACAGTAAAGTTTCTTGTCAGTTCATTCCGTTTGTTGAAAACAATAAAAAAATACGTTGAGCGCCTATTCTGTGCCAGACTCTGTGAAGAGAATGGGTATCAGTGAGAGACGCCAGCCCTTGTCGGATCTGCAGCCCAGTGGGGGAAAGAGACAGGAAGCAGGAAGCAGAACCACATCCTAGCAGGGGAAATGGACAGGAAGCAGGAAGCAGAACCAGGAAGCGGTGGCGTAGACGGGCCTGCAAAGGGGCAGCCAGTGCCCTGGAAAGCAGAGAAGCAGGGCTGAGCTTTGAGCTCCTGGTTGTGGACGGGGTGGGCTGCACCTGAGCCCTCAGCTTCCGGTTGTGGGCAGGGTGGGCTGCACCTTTATTTGGCCACATTAAAAAGGGGCTATTTGAGCTAAGACTTGAAAAAATAAGAGAATTAACTATTCAGCTTTCTGGGAGAAGAGCGTGCTAAGTAGATGGCCAGTGCCAGGTAGATGGCCAGTGGGGGTGTACCTGTGTCAGGCAAATCAGGAAGAGCAAGGGACGGGGCCAGAGCCATGGGCCCAGGCAGCCTGGTGAGGGGTTTCTCTGGCGTTTATTCTGAGGGAAATGGGAACCTTGCTCAAGACTTGGAACGAAGGAATGACATGACCCAACTCACCTTTTGGAAGGATCAGCCTGCTGGCTCTGTTAAAACTAGGCTATAGTGTAGGGGTCCTTTAGTGGGGATCTATGGTCTGAGACAGGAAAAAATATACCTGTGTTTTCACTAACTTCCAACTGAAATTTATCATTTCCTTTATGATATAGTCAATAAAACAGTAATAACACAGCACCTGTGATTTTGTTACCAATAGAAATCAGATATTTTCATTACAGTTGGAGAAGTCCTCATATATTGTTTACTCTTATCATTTTCTCAAAACTGTGATTGTTAGACCCATTGCTAGGTCTTAGGTACAGTTTTTACAGGTTGAGTATGTCTTAGCCAAAGTGCTTGGGACCAGAAGTGTTTCAGATTTCTGAATATTTCATTATACTTACCAATTGACCATCTCTAATCCAAAAATCTGAAATCCTAAAAGCTCCAGTGAGTATTTTGTTTCAGCGTCATGTCAGTGTTCAAAAAGTTTTGGATTTGGGAGTATTTCAGATTCTGTATTTTTAGAATAGGGGTGCTCAACCTATATAAAAAGGGGGCTAAATTACTGTATCTTACATTTGATTTTTATATTATTTTGAAAACTGTCTCATAATTCATTTCTTTATAAATCTGTGTATTTTATTACACACATTAACTGTTGTTCTAAGAAAGTGTTCATAGGCTTCCTCAGGCTGCCAGAAAGATTCATAATACAAAAGAGATTTTGTTTGTTTGTTTTTCCAAATTAACCTATCCATCACCTTCCATAGTTACCTTTTGTGTATGTGTGTGTGGTAAAAGCACCTAAAATCTACCCTCTAGGCAGATTTTCGGTATACAGTAGAGTGTTATTAACTCTAGTCCTCGTGCCATGCATTAGATCTCTCCAGACCAATTCATCCCACATAACTGCAACTCTGTCCTTGGACTCACTTCTTCCCATTTCCTCCCTCACCCAGTAACTCCCATTCTGCTCTCTGTTTATATGTATTTGGCATTTTCAAGATTCCACATGCAGGTGAGATTGTGCGGTATTTGTCTGACTTTGCCTGACTTATTTCACTTAACATAATGTTCTGCACTTCCATCTGTGTTGTTACAACATGACAGGATTTTTTTCTTTTTTTTTTAATAGCTGAACAGTATTCCATTCCGTATATGTACTGTTTTCTTTATCCATTCATCGGTTGATAGATGCTTAGGTTGGTTCTGTGCTTTGGCTGTTGTATAGAGTGCTTCAGGAAACATGGGTGCAGATATCTCATCAACATACTGATTTCAGTTGCTTTGGGTCTATACCTACAAGTGAGATTGCTGGGTCATATGGTAGTTCCATTTTTAGGCTTTTGAGGAACCTCCATACCGTTTTCTATAATGGCTGTGCCAATTTACATGCCCACCAACAGTGTACAAGGGTTCCCCTTTCTCCACATCCTCACCAGCACTTATCTCTTGTCTTTTTTGATGATAGCCATCCTAGTACATGGTGAGGTGATTTCACACCGTGGGTTTGATTTGCTTCTCCTTGCTGATTAGTGTTGGACACCTTGCGTATGCCTGCTGACCATTTGTGTACTATCATCTTTAGAGAAATGTCTATTTGTGTCCTTTGCACATGTTTTAATTGGGTTGTTTTTTGCTGTCGAGTTGTGTGAGTTCCTTACATATTTTGGATGTTAGCCCCTTATTTAGATGCATGGTTTGCAAATATTTTCTCCCAGTCCATAGACTGCCTTTTCATTTATTTCATTGGTCACTTTGCTGTTCAGAAGCTTTGCTTTGTGAGGTAGTCCCACTTGTTTATTTTTGCTTTTCTTGCCTGAGCCTTGGGGGGGTCATACTCCAAAAATGAGCTATAGAGAGAAACAGTTTTGGAGCTGCCTCCAGGAATAGAAGACTGAGATAATTTGGACTCACTTTCTGGTTGAAGACAAGTAGAAAAGCTAGCAAAACATTTTTTAAATAAAGCTATTTGAAGGTATCAGTGAACTGAAAAGGTAATAAAGAAGTGCCATGTCAAGATCCTGTAGAAGACAGAGATCAAGGGAGGTCAGCTTGGCATTAGGAACCACTTATGCTCTGATGTGTTTGCCTGTCAAGAAGTAAGAAAACACAAATTAGTACTACTAGGGATAAGGCAGGGGATATTACTATAGACCCTTCTAAGAAGAAAGGGAAGCACTGCAAACAACTCTACACACATGCGTTCAACAACTTAGATGTAGGGGCCAAAT
Organism: Pongo abelii; assembly: GCF_028885655.2. Classification (NCBI taxonomy): domain Eukaryota; kingdom Metazoa; phylum Chordata; class Mammalia; order Primates; family Hominidae; genus Pongo; species Pongo abelii. Next base: position 172,368,392 of record NC_071990.2, read on the forward strand.
CTCAGAAAAGCACAGGTGACCACAACCCCCCAATACCAAACAGGTTCTTTGAAGAACTTCATAACTGTTAAAGAAATTGAATCCGTAGTTTGCAAACTCCCCTCAAAAGACGTCTCTAGCCCAGAGGTGTCACTCGGTAATTTACTATATGTTTAAAGAAGAATTAATGCTAGTTCTACAGTGTCTTCCAGAAAATACAAGAAGATAGACCATTCCCCAGTGAGGCCAGTATTACCCTGACACCCAAACCAGACCAAAAAAAAAAAAAAAAAAAAGTGCAAAACAGAAAACTACAGGCCGTTATCCCTTTTGAACATAGACACAAAAATCTTTAACAAAATATGAGTGAATCAAATCCAGCAATTAATTATACACCATGACCAAGTGGCTGGTTTAGTACTTAAAAATCAGTCAGTGAATTAACAAAATATGAGTGAATCAAATCCAGCAATTAATTATACACCATGACCAAGTGGCTGGTTTAGTACTTAAAAATCAGTCAGTGAAACCCTCCATATTAATAGATTAAGGAAGAAAAGTCACATGATCATATGAATCATTCAGAAAAAGGATTTGACAAAATTCAGTGCACATTCATGGTAAAAAAAAAAAAAAAAAAAAACTTTCAGAAAAATGATAATGGAGGAGATCTTTCTCAACTTGATAAAGAACATCTACAAAAGTCCCTACAGCCAATGTAACACATAATAGTAAAAGACTAATTGCTTTTCCTCAATATCAGGGATATTAGGGACAGAGATGTCTGCCCTCACCACTCTTATTCAACATAGTGCTGGAAGTTCTGTCTAGTGCAGTGAGGAAAGAAAAGGAAATAAAAAGCATGTAGACAAAAAAGAAGGAAACAAAACTGTCTCTATTTGCAAATGACATGATTCTCTAAATAAAAAATCCCAAGGAATCTACAAAAAAACTAGAGCTAGGTCGGGTGTGGTGGCTCATGCCTGTAATCCCAGCACTTTGGGAGGCTGAGGTAAGAGGATTACCTAAACCAAGAAGTTCAAGACCAGCCTGGGCAACATAGTAAGACCCCCATCTCTACAAAAAATTGAAAAATTAGCTGGATGTGTTAGCTACTCAGGGAGCTGAGGTGGGAGGGATTGTTTGAGCCAGAGAGGTCAAGGCTCTAGTGATTCATGATCACACCACCATACTCCAGCCTGGGCAACAGAGTGAGACCCTGTCTTTAAAAAAAAAAAAACTAGATCTAGTGAGAGTTCAGCAAGGCCTCAAGCTGCAAGACCTATACACCAAAAATCACTTGCATTTCTATATACTATTAATGAACATATGGAAACCTAAATTTAAAAGATAGTACCACTTAACAATTGTTTCACAAAAATGAATTACCTGGGCATAAATCAAATAAACATATACAGGATCTATATGCTAAAAATTGCAAAATACTGATAAAAGAAATCAAAGCAAACCCAAATAAGTGGAGACACATACCGTGTTCATGTATTGGAAGGCTCAGCAGAGAGGTGGGTTCCCTCCAGACTGATGTACAGGTTTGATGTACTTGCTAGCAAAAATCCCAGCAAAGTATATTTTTGTAGATACGCAAGATTATTCTAAAATTTACATGGAAGGGCAGTGAAACTAAAAGTCACAAAAATAATCTTGAAAAAGAATAATAAAATACGCAGAATCACTCTACTTGATAACATACCTTGCTATAACTGCAGTAATCAAGACAGTGTAGTGTTGGTGAAGGGACAGACACAAGGTCAATGAAACATAATAGAGAACCCAGACGTAGACCCACGCAAGTACCACCAGCGGATTTGGACAAGGTGCAAAAGCAACTCACTGGAGGAAGGCAGCCTATTTAGCCAATGTGACTGGAGCATTGGATAACCAGAAGCCAAAAAAAAGAAAAAGAAAAAACAAAAGAACCTTGTCTTTGGCCTCACACTTTTAAAAATTAACTCAAATGGAAAATGAAATTAAATGTAACACATAAAAACTATTACACTTTTGGGAAAAAAATAGAAGATCTTTGGTATCTAGGGTCAGGCAAAGAGTATAGACTTCATACCAAAAGCATAATCTATAAAAGGAAAAGTTGATAAATTGGAAACATTTTTAATTCAACATTTTAAATTCAAAATTAAAAATGTCTCTCTATTAGGATAAGGAAAAGACAAGCTACTGCCAGGGAGAAAGTATTTGCAAACCTCCTGTCTGACAGAGATCTTATACCTAGAAAATATAAAGAATCTCAGAACTCAACATTAAAAACAATCCAATTAGAAAGTAGGCAAAAGACAGACATTTTACCAAAGACATTCAGATGGTAAATAAGTACATGAAAAGTTGTTCAACATAATTAACCATTAGGGAAATGCAAATTAAAACCACAGTGAGATATCACTACACACAGATTAGAGCAGCTAAAATTAAAAATAAAATAGTGACACCACCAAATTCTGGCGAGGATGCGATCCTTATACACTAGCCTCTTACATGGCTGGTGTCGGTCACTCTGGAAAACAGTTTGGCAGTTTCTTAAAAAACTAATAATGCACTTGCCATCTGAACTAGCAATCACACGCCTGGGCATTTATCCCAGAGAAATGAAAACTTAGGTTCATTCAAAAACCTGTGCATGAATATTCATAGCAGCTGTATTTGTAGTAGCACAGGTTGGAAACAACCCAGATGTCTTGAAATGGACGAATGTTTAACAGGCTGGTGCATCCATGCCATGAAGCACAACTCGGCAATAAAGAGGAATGAGTGGCTGGTGCTTGGTGAGTGGCTGGCGCTTGGAACCACCTGAATGGATCTCAAGGGCATTATACTGAGTAAAAAAGCCAATCCCAAAAGGTCACATATTACATGATTCTATTTATGTTACATTCTGAAAATGACAGGATAAAGAGATGGATAACAGATTACCAGTTGCCAGGGATTTGGGACAGCACAAGGGAGGTCTTATGTGGAGAGACAGTTTTGTTTCTTGATGGTAGTGGCAGGGGCTACACAAACCCACCAGGTTTTGAAATTGCCTAGAACCTGAATAAGGATTGTGGATGGCACTGATGCCAGCTTCCTGGTTTGGATATTACCCTGTAGTATGTCAGATGTTACCATTGGTGAAGGACACATGGGGCCCTCTATCCTATCTTTGTCAATTCCTGTGAATCTATAGTCATTTCAAAATAAAAATTAAAAAATAAATCACCAACCAAACAGATACCTAAGGTCTCAGGGACACTGGGAAATTAAAAGTTTTAGGACAGTAAAAGCTGTTCCATGCAGCTGCTAACCCAAAGAAACCAGTGTGCCTGCATCAGAAGTGGACTTCAGGTAGAAACAGCCATGAGAGGAAGAAGGGACACTTGAGAAGAAAGATCAGCGCCCCAGGATTATTTCCAGATTCTCTAGATCTGTAAGTTAGTATGCACAGCTTCCAGATGCATCAGATGAAAACTGACACAACTGAAAAACGAAGCAGACACATCTGTAATCACAGTGGGACGTGTGAGCACAGGGGTCCACAAACTGTAGCCAGTAGGCCAAGTCTGGCCTTTGGCCTGCTTTTGTGTGGGTCTGTGAGCTAAGAATGCTTTTGGGGGTTTTTTAAGGGTTGGTTTAAAAAAGAATATCTAACAGAAACTGTAGGGGGCCAGTGAAGCCTAAACTCTTCACTGTCTGGCCCCTGCAGAGGAAGTCTGTGGAGCTTTAACAAAGCCTCTCTCAAGAGCTGATAGGACAAACAGACAGAAGGTTAGTATGGATTCGAATTTTTGAACACATTTTGAACACAGTGAACACACTCATCCTAACGGACATATAGAATCCTGCACCCAAAAGCTATAGAGTAAACACACTTCCAGTGCATATGGAAAATCTACCAGAATTGACTGGATGACAGCTCATAAAGCAAGCTTCAGCAAATTTCAAACAATTGAAGTCATCCATCTTTTTTCTGTCCACAGTAAGCTAGAAATCAGTAATAACAATAAGTAAAAACTCTCAGTTATTTGGAATTAAAAGAGTACACGTCTAAATAATTCACAGGGAAAAAGCAGAAACCACTGTGGGAATTATAAAATACTTTGAATAACAGTGAAAATATTGTCCATAAAAAATGTGTGGGATGAAGCTGAAAGCTGTTCTGAGAAGGAAATTTGTAGAATTAAATGAATATACTTTAAAAAAAAGGCTGAAAATCAATGATCTAAGTATACATCTCTATAAATTAATAAAAAATCAAACAGTGTGGTAGGTAGGAAGGAAATAGTAAAAGCAGGAACTAGTGAAATAGGAAACAAATGGAGAATAGAGAAAGGTTTTTTTTATGTCATTTGCAGGAGTTCTCCCTCCTTGCTGGTGGGAATTCAAAGTGGTGCAGGCACTCTGGATGGCCGTGAGGCGGTTTCTTACAAAGCTAAACAGGTCTTAACACGCAGTCCAGTAGCTGCGCCCCTTGCTACGGCCACACCACAACCTGTACATAGAAGTTTCAGCAGCCCTATTCGTAACTACCAAAACTTGGAAGCAGCCAAGATGTCCTTCAGTGGGTGATTAGATGAATGAACTGTGGTCCATCCAGACAGTGGAATGTTATTCAGTACTAAAAATAAGTCTATCAAGCTATGAAAAGACATGGAGGAAACTTAAATGCATGTTACTAAGTGACAGAAGCCAATCTGAAAAAGCTGCCTACTGTCTGATTCCAGCTATAGAAGTCTGGAAAAGGGAGAACTATGGAAACAGTAGAAAGATGAGTGCTTGCCGGGGGCTCGGGAGAGGGAGGCCGAGCAGGCAGGCAGGAGGACTTTAGGGCAGTGTACCTGCTCCAGATGATGCTCTCATGGTGGGTCCAGGTCATTACACATTTGTCCAAACTCGCAGAATGTACACCACCAAGAGTGAACCCTCGTGTCAACTGTGGACTTGAGGGACATGTCAGTGTGGGTTTGTCAATTGTAACAAATGTGTCCTCCAGGGATTGGCGGGTGGAGGCACTCACTGATCTGTAGAGAAGCAGAGGGTATGTGGGAAATCTCTGCATCTTCCTCTCAATTTTGCTGTGAACCTAAAACTGTTCTAAAAACATAAAGTCCTTTTTTTAAGTTAATTTGAAAAGATGAATAAAACTGATAAACCTGTTACTAAGTTGATCAAGAAAAGCAGAAAGCACAAATTGCCAGTATACGGCATGAAAAAGGGACATCTGTATACATAGATAATGGAGACTAAAGAGATGAGGGAATATTTATACCAATACATTTGAAACTTCAGGTAAAATGTGTGCCATGAAGAGTAATTGTGTTAAAAAATTTCAGGTAAAATGAACATGTTCCTTGAAAAATACAACCTAATAAGACTGAAGTATGAAGAAATAGAAAACTAGAAACCTTGAATGGTTCCATGTCTACTGAAGACATTGAATCTGAAATGAAAACTCTGCCCACAAGGAAACCTCAGGATCAGAGGGCTTCCTTGTGAGTTTTTCCAGACACCGAAGGAGGAACCAGCAGCTGTGCTACGCCCATTCTTCCAGAGAGCAGAAGAAGAAGGAAGGCTTTCCAACTGTTTCTATAAGTCCAGCAAAATCCTGATGCAAAAATCTAACAAAGACATCACAAGAAATAGAAATTTAGGCCATTCTGTTTCATGAAAATAAAGCCTCCAAACAAAATATTAACAAATCAAATCCAGCAATATGTAAAACCAATAATACATGATGACCAAGTTGGGTTTATTTTTGGAATGCAAGGTTGATTTAACATTTGAAAACCATTGTAAATAACAATGAATAAGAAAAAGGATATAATGGATGCTAAAAAAATACTTGATTAAATTCAGTACCTGTTCATGGCAGTCACCTTCAGGCTTCTGTAGGAAATACACTTCTCACTAACACGTCCTGTTAGCATCTGCTCAGCCCTGTGTACGTGTATAATGGTTGCTCTTTTTAAAAACGAGTGTTGTTTTGGATAATTTTGTACAATAAAAAGTGTCATACAGCACTATTTTAGGATAAAGTAGTGCTGTGCAACAAAAATCATTTTGATTAAACCTTAGATTAACTCTTGGATAATCTCAGTTCATGATAAATTTCTTACAGTGGTTAGCAAGGTTCTTCTATTTTAGTAAGTGAAGCCTTAACTTCTAAAGGGGCTAAAATATCTGTTACTTTTTTCCTAATTTATTTTAGTTTTATTTAAAATAACTCTTGGTTAATTTGAGCTACATAGATAAGCCAGACAATGACGGATTCAGTTTCACTTACCTCATTTATGGACTCATGTGGACACTCACTAGATATCGGTATCACTTTCCATAGGGCCAGTGTCAGCCAGGAGGTAGAGAGTATCTCATGCAGCATCCTCGCTAAATGCAGGAACCCTCTACAACATGTTAGGTTAGCGTCCCCGTTTGAGAACAGAATATTGGACATCAAGGTAAATTTGACAGTGAAAAGAAATATTTCATATTGGTATCGTCTTAATTTGCAAAGATTATCAGCCTATCAACCTAGTGAGATACATAAGCCATTTTATTCTTAAATGATAAGTGTTCATTTAAAGTTAGATCTTTCGTAACAAATACTCATAATTACAACAATTATGATTTTTCAATACAATAAACTTAATAGTGTCTAAAATGATACTCTCTTGGCTTCCCTGTCTGTCCCTTGCCTTTGAAGAAAGTTGTTCAGGAAAGAATGCACCCAGAAGTGAATGATCATGTGAGCTTTTTCCTAGTGGACCACAGTTTTCACCATTTCTGTTCTCAGCCTAGAGGTTCCTGGGAGGCAAGAGACGCTGTGCTCACTGCCTGGGTATGTGGAGCAGGCCTGAGTAAGTGTCTGAGGTTTGAATGGATGGGTAGATGGATGAAGACACACTCTTACTGAAGAGGCACCCTCATTTCTGTCAGCTGAGGTTGTTTCCAAGGCCTCTGTAATCAGTAGAGCTGGTGAAGCTCAGCTTTGAGGATGCAGCTATGGTGATGCTGTCCAGTTACTGAGCGAGCATCTGTTCTGAGCAGAGTAACTTTGCAGTGCTGAGATCTGTTTCCTGCGTGTGTGACTCCTGTCTTACATTTTTGGTGTGTGTTCTGGTCTCCACAGCCTGATTACATCAACCCCAGAGCCGTGCAGCTGGGCTCCCTTCTCGTCCGCGGCCTCACCACTCTGGTTTTAGTCAACAGCGCGTGTGGCTTCCCCTGGAAGACAAGTGATTTCATGCCCTGGAATGTATTTGATGGGAAGCTTTTTCATCAGAAGTACTTGCAATCTGAAAAGGGTTATGCTGTGGAGGTTCTTTTAGAACAAAATGTGAGTTCACAGACACCTACCTTTCACCAGAAACATCCCTGTAGCTCCAGGCTACACAAAAAAACATGAAGTCAGCTGTTGCATTTTTCAAATTAATGCTTTCCAAATAAAGGATTCCGTTAAATCAGGAACACATGATTTGAAGCATTAGGCTTCTGCATCAACATAGCTAATACAGGCTGAATATCCCTTATCTGAAATACTTAGGACCAGAAGTGTTTTGGATTTTGAATGTTTTTAGAATTTTGGAATGTTTGCATATACAGTTGATCCTTGAACAAGGCAAGGGTTAAGGGCTCCAAATCCTTCTGTAGTGGAAAACCTGTATATAATTTTTGACTCCCCCAAAATGTTACTACAAAGAGCCTACTGTTGACCAGAAGCCTTAACCAATAACATAAGCAGTCAATTAACACATCATTTGTATTATGTATGTATTATATACTGTATTCTTACAATAAAGTAAGTGAGCTAGAGAAAAGAAAATGTGATTAAGAAAATCATAAGAGAGAACTATATTTACTGTCCATTAAATGGAGGTGATCATCATCACATTGAGTGGGCTGAGGAGGAGGAAGAGGGGTGGGTCTTGCTGCCTCACTTGTGGCAGAGGCAGAAGAAAATTCGAGTGTAAGTGATCTATGCAGTTCAAACCCATGTTGTTCAAGGGTCAGCTGTACATACATAATGAGATACCTTGGGGCTGAGACCCAAATCTAAACACAAAATTCATGTATGTCTCATATACTCCTTATACAATAGCCCGAAGGTAATTTTATACAATATTGTTAATGACGTGCATGGAACAGTGTTTTCACTGCATCCATCACATGAGACCAGGTGTGGAATTTTCCACTTATAGCAGTTTTAGATTTTGGATTTTCAGATTAGGAGTGCTCAACCTGTAGCTTCTTCCAGAATTCTTAAATAGGGTTCAGGACTCCCAAACTTATCATTAGGTAGGGCAAGCAGCATCACACCCAGTTTGACCATTTTTAATTTTTGAAGTGCTTTTTACTCCTCTCCGCATTTCTCACACACACACACACGCACACATATATGTAATACACGTACTTTTTTTTTTTTGAGACAGGGTCTTGCTCTATTGCCCAGCCTGGAATGCAGTGGTGCAATCTCCACTGACTGCAAACTTCCACCTCCTGGGCTCCAGTGATCCTCCCTCCTCAGCCTTCTGAGTAGCCAGGACCGCAGGCGCGCATCACCATGCCCAGCTAATTTTTGTATTTTCTGTAGAGGTGAGGTTTTTCCATGTTGCCCAGGCTGGTCTTGAACTCCTGGGCTCAAAGTGATCCGCCTGCCTCAGCCTCCCAAAGTGCTGGGATTACAGGTGTGAGCCACCGCGACAAGCCCCTCTCCCTATTTTTTAATGAGGAACTAATACTCCCTGCAAAAGTGCCCCCACAGATATCAGACTAATCTGATAGGTGTAGTTATGACTTATTACTTGAAAATACTCCCCAAAGGCTGCCAATTTAGTTGGGGACGTTGGCTGCTGTCCAGCTTAATAAATACAATCGCTACATGACTCCTGGAAGATTTCCAAATAAGGCCTCAAGCCAAGCGCATTTGGAATGTGTTTTAATACCCGCAGGGATGAGAAAAGCGGTGTGATCCGTGAGAGAGCATACCGGTCTGTCACGATAAAGCACTCCAAGCTTTCATAGCAGAGAGAACACATTTGGTAATGTGTTGCCATCACTGTTCCTCACATACACACACACAGATTCCAGAGTGGCATAGGACGGCAAGTATTTAGAACTTAGAAGCTGCCTGAATTTTATAGAGAGCAAAAGCAGAACAAGAGGAGAAATATGCTTCTAATAAGCCAATAAGTATTGGAAAGTAGACTGTAGAAATGAAAGGTAAAGTAGCCTTATTGGACCATAGCCTGTAAGTCATACATCAAGGATCTTTTCCTTTCTTTATCCAATCTCTTGACCAAGTTCCAAGTGATTGTAGGTTCTAGTTTGGGGAAAAAAAAAGTATAGGATAAATAATAATAAAACAGGAAGCTTGAAAGAAAGGTTGAATGTTCCATGTTCCATTTCTTGATCTGCTGATGTTTTTTTTTTTTTTTTTTCTGACGTTGGCATTTCTGCTGAATGTTCTTATAATTAAGAATTGAAAGATTAAGATGTATTAAATCCAAACACTTTTTAAGGTAAGATTGTGTGGTAATCACCTAAATTGTCATAATAGGACTTGAAGATTCTTTTTTAGAAATGATTGTTTAACCTACAGAAGCTGCTTGGTGTTATTTTTCTGAGGGATTTAGGAGAATATGTTCTCGAAGAACCTCTTGGGATGTGGTCATGCTGAAGGAGAACTGTGCTGCGGTTCGTGCCTGGGAGGAGGGTGCAGCTACCATTGCTGCCTCGCCTTGGGAACAGCGTGGGAGGGTGTCCCCTAAGCTTCCTTCCAGCCACACCTGGCCCTGCTTTGCCACATCTGGCCCCTCACATCTCATTTGCATCTGGTCTGTTTGCAGAGATCGCGGCTCACCAAATTCCACAACCTGAAGGCAATCGTCTGCAAGGCCTGCATGAAGGAGAACAGACGCATCACCGGCCGAGCCCACTGGGGCTCACACCACGCAGGTGGGAAAGGGCCAGGTGCCTCGAGAAGCCCCACAAGCATAGACCCTAACTGCTTCCTGAGTTTTGTTGATAAATGAATTCTAAGAAGAGGCTGATACAATTGGATGAACAGAATAGAATTTAAATGATAGGGCCGGGTGCGGTGGCTCACGCCTGTAATCTCAGCACTTTGGGAGGCTGAGGCAGGCAGATCACTTGAGGTCAGGAGTTCAAGACCAGCCTGGCCCACATGGTGAAACCCCATCTCTACTAAAAATACAAAAATGAGCCAGGCGTGTTGGCAGGCGCCTGTAATCCCAACTACTTGGGAGGCTGAGGAAGGAGGATCACTTGAACCTGGGAGGTGGAGGTTGCAGTGAGCCAAGATCACGCCACTGCACTCCAGTCTGGGTGACAGACCGAGACTCCATCTCAAAAAAAAAAAAAAGTATTAAAATCTCTATCCAGTGGTTTATATTCTGGTCCCAGTAGGAAAATTTCTCAGAAAGGATTCACTCATTAATTAAATAATGAAGAGCTCTTTCTCCACATTTGTAACCTCCTTTCTAGGGTTCCCCAAAGTGGAATGGCTGCTTAGGTAATGTTTGTTTATTTCACAAGAGTTTAGGTTTATTTTTTCTTATAATAGAAGTATATTATAAAAAATGAGTATAAAGAAAGTAATTAAAAAGGAAATATACATGGCCTTTAATTCTGTCACATAAAGATAACAAGCATGGGCTTCTGCCGAGGTTTTCTGTGTTTGGATCTCATTGTGAGTACACTCCATGCAGTTTGCATCCTGCTTTCCTACTTAGCACTTAACTTAGGGCATTAACACCATTCTTCTAAACAACGGCCACAGAATCTTCCACTACTAGATAGCTTGTTCCCTGTTTGGAGCTCTGAGGGTATTTCCATTTTTTTCTCATTACTTCTAATGCTTGTATGTGTATTATTATTATTTTCTTAAAACAGAATATCATTGTCTGTGGAATCATAGATTGAAATGTAATCAATTTTAGGTAAATGATCACTGAATACCTTCTCTAGCAGTGAGCAAGAGTTTCTGTTTCAGGGTACCCTTGATACTTCTAAAAGTCTGGGGTTTTTTTGCTTTTTGTTTTTTTTGAGATGGAGTTTCACTCTTGTTGCCCAGGCTGGAGTGCAGTGGCTCGATCTCGGCTCACTGCAACCTCCGCCTCCCGGGTTCAAGCGATTCTCTTGCCTCAGCCTCCCGAGCAGCTGGGACTACAGGCTTGTGCCACAACGCCCGGATAATTTTTGTATTTTTAGTAGAGAAGGGGTTTCACCATGTTGCCCAGGATGGTCTCGATCTCTTGACCTCGTGATCCGCTAATTTTCAAAAACCAAAAATCTGTCCCATTGATTGAATGCTGCTTTGTCTGTCAGTAAAGTTAGACATCTTATTAGTTTATTTTGTTAATGAGACTTTTTAATTATTCTTGCATGCCCTCCTTCAGTCCATGTTTACACCTGTAACTCCTGCAGTCCCGTTATTTTTCTTGATGGAATAGGAGAACTCAGCCCAGATTCTTAGCCACCCAGACTATCTCTAGGAGAACTACTTGGTGTCAGCCTTGCAAATACCGTTCTCAGAGGTTTTCTGTCATGAGGGGAGCAGCCGCCTCAGATGCACCCAGATCCCACCAGGTGTCGTGCGTAGCACCCCATGAAGGGAGAGCAGCCAGGGTGTGTGGAGCCATGTCCAACCGTGAGAGGGAAGGCTGCTTTTTCTCCTGTTCCCAATCCTTTTCTCCATCTTTTGACTTTCTGCCACCAACTATAGATAGACAGAGATTGAGACCCCAAAACAAAGTTGATTTGTTGCAAAATAAATGTGTGATACTCTCTCACATTGCCTGTTTCCTTACCTGGTTGGCAGTAGATCCTCAGAAGTCTGCGCCGTGGCTGGGCACACACCTGTAATCTGAGCACTTTGGGAGGCCGAGGTGGGAGAATCACTTAAGGCCAGGAGTTTGACACTGGCCTGAGAAACATAGCGAGACCCTGTCTTTACAGAAAAAAGAAAAAAAAAAGTCTGCACTGCATACACAGTCCTGCAGGGTTCCCTCTCTTCTGCAGACTGAGGTGGTCAGCGAAGCCATGACAAGGGGCTGAGAGACCTGCAGATGCTGGACGCTGCTGCTTAGGTGGCAGTAGGCATGGTTGTTGTCCGACCAAACTCCTCTTTCATTTCAGAGACGCAGGCTGCTTAAGTGGCAGTAGGCGTGGCGGTTGTCAGGCCAAACTCCTCTTTTCATTTCAAGAGGCCATGAGGTCCTGCGTGACAAGTTTATTTTGAGCACTAAAGATGACCTGTTAGTTTAATGCAGTGGTACAGTGGTACTTGTAATTTTTATAGAAACTAAATTTTGACTATTTTCTAATGAAGTCTGCATACAAATGGGCAGAAATCAGTGTCCTATTATTCCAAGTTAATGAAGCAAACTACATTTTCCTTTCGTATTATTCCATTAATGAGGCGAACTACATTTTAAAAGCTATGATAGATTAGTAAGATCATTCCATGATTTGGAAACTGTTCCCTTTTTTGTTCTCAAAGTAATTTTCTTCACAAATCCAACTTAAGGTTATATAGTTCAGTCCCTCATTTTGCTGAAGAATCTTATGCCCCACGTGGCTCACCCAAAACCAAGTTGATTCTTAGTTGCAAAACTTAGACTGAGGCCTCCACCACTTGGCCCCAGCCCCATGTTCTTGGGTAATGCTGAGCTTGCACCTCCTGTGTTGGGGAAGGGCTGTAGGGACGTGGTGGGGCTCTGCAGTCCTGACTGCCGTTGTCTGCTTCCACGGGCCGCACAGCCAGGCCACTGCAACACCAAGCTATTCTCGGTGTGTTGGCCGCTGGACCCAAGTGACAGCTGTGAGCTCACAACTGCTCCGAGCTTGGAGTCACCTGTTATTCTCAGTGTGTGGTCACAAGTGCCCATGCTGGAGGTGAGCTGGAGACCACGTGTGTAAGATGAGCACGCACAGGCTGACCCTGGCCAGATGTGAGGAGCATGTCACCAGTCCTGCAGACCAGTAGCTCAGAGACAAGGGCAGCAGTCACAAAGGGATGACATCACGGCAGGAAGGTGGGTCTTGGGGGACTTTCAGTAGCTAGACTGGGGTAAAACACCACAATGGGAGGACACTGGGGAAGGTGAGTCAGCCTTAGAGACCACAGAGGCTGTTGAATGCCAGGCGAGTCGTGGCTTTTCTACCCATCTCATACCAGGGAGCTTTTGAAGTTTTTTGAGGTGATGTGATCAGAAATCTGTTAGTTCAGGACCTGTATCTGGGCCCCAGATAAGGGGGTTGGTCCTGAGGGCAGCCCAGGAGCATGTGCCAGCACAAGGCCATGCCCCTGTGGACACCGCAGCATGTCCAGGGAGGACCAGCCTGGCGGAGGCACATCCTGCAAGGCCACTCTTCACTCATAGTTAAAGCCCCAGGTGGCCTGCACACTGCATGTGTGGTCACGCACTGGGAGTCCTGGTCACAGTGTGGCCCACCTCACAGATGCTTCCAGTGCACCTGTGGAGCAGGGACAGTACCCATGGCAGGGCTAGACGGTCTGGGCCTTCTTTGTGGAGCACCATGGACTATCACGATACCTGTAAAAAATCACATGAGTTTGTATGTAATCAGGCCTTCTAGTAGAGACAAACAAGACAAGGTGTCATGGACTGGGAAGTTACAGATATTTTAAAGTACGAAAAATGTGGTGAATGAAGTTTGTGGAGAATGGGGAGAAGCTCACAAGTCCCAGAAGTGCTGCTCCATGCCTCACCCAGGGCCCTAGAGGGATGGGCTTGGTCATGGGCACCATGGCCTGCATGGGTCCAGGGGGGCCCAGGGGAGAGGAGTGGTTGGGCTGCTCAAGTCTTTGTTTGCAGAGTCTGACCTCTCACCACCAATAGCAGATTCTTCTGGAGTAGGGTTTAACACGTAGATCTGTGACTCCACTCCTGAGCCGGGTTCTCTGGGGATGCAACCCTTAAATTTGCGTTTTTTCATGACCCTCCCTCTGATTTAACTACGGGGAAACTGCTGACCTGGTGCCGCCTTGCCACCCTTACATGCTGTGTCATTTGGGTTAAGACATTTGACAGCTTGCTAATCTTCTGACCATGTGTTCCCACAGGGAGGTGGGGAAGACAGGGCTCCAGCTACCACAGGACGGGCTCTGGGTATAGCCGTTCCAGTCAGGGACAGCCGTGGAGAGACCAGGGACCAGGTAAGAAGGCCAGTGGTCACTCTGCTGGGCCACCTGCATGGCACTGCCTCTCACCTTGTGCTTTTGCTGATAACTGCCTTCCTCTGTTTCAGAAAGGTTGTATAGTTGCAGTAAATAAACAGATAAATATACCAATGCATCTAATTTTTATCATTTAGTGAAATAAAGACAAATAATTTCCATGCTTGATGCTAGCCCTGTCTGCATCTGGCCACTTTATTCATTTTCTATCAGCTCATTCTGCTCAAGATCCAGTTTTTGTAATTTACTCGCTAGAAGGCACTTGTAAAGTTTACATGTGGAAGATCCATTGTTCTCATGAAAAAAGGACAGGTTATAGTGTTTCACCAATAGCTGCATTCAGGTAATAGGATTCTGATATTTTCCGTGACTTGGATTACAGTGTGAGATAGGAAATAGCCCCAACCCTTTGTTTTTTACATATGTTGTACAGATACTGTTTTAATGCATGTATTGTGCTGAATTTAAATACATCGAGAACTTCACATCAGTATTTGAGCTCAAATTCCATATAGTTTTGAGAGCCAAACTTTATAAACTTTGAAATTACCTAATATTTATCATTTAATCCCTTAAAATCCAAATCAGCCTTTGATTTATGATATCTGTGACTTTCGCAATGTCTAAAATGTGTAGAGACTTCGCAAGCTGCTCAAATTATTCCCTAAAACACAGCACGTCTTCAGTGTGAATCCAGTTGACCTTTGGGGTCTGTCTCGGGTGGAGTCTGCATGGAGGCTGCGGGGCCGCACGTCTGTTGAGTACCGTGTCCTTTCCTCTTGGGTCTGTACAGTCAGCAAACATTGCGAGTCCACTGTATTGCTGAGGGTAGATGAGAATTGATGGTGAATGTTTTTGAAATGCCCATCCTTGAGAGAGCTCCATGAATTTAATGCCCGTCCTTGAGAGAGCTCCAGGAATTTAGATTTACATTTGCTTGAGATGTTTCCTTGAATGAGCTTAACCTGCAGAAACTCGACCCCACCAAGTCGTGCACTCACTGTCATCTGGAGCTTCCAGATGGCCCCACTGAACATGTGCAGTCCATCCTTTCGTGGTCTCTGCTACAGTGTAAACACGAAGGTCGTTTCCACTTCGCCACTAACTAAATCATCCGAGTATGTTTACCAGTGCAGTGCAACTGAGATCTGGGCAGAAGACCTTCCATTTGTGCGAGGATATTTGAGATTGCTTTTAACTTAGAAGGTGCTGCAGTTGATTGGAGTAAACCACAAACAGGGAACCCAAAAACAATGGGAGGGGTTTTGTAAACTTACCTAGACTCAGACTGAAGCCTGATGCCATGGGCCATTGCCGCTGCCCTAGGTGACTCTGGCCTTGGGGTGGATCCTGTGCGATCCACGTGCTGTGGCTTTCCAGTTCGCTTCTCCACCCTGGTTAAGAGTCTGCTTTCCGGTCAGAGATTGCAGCCCTGAGGTCGTGTGTGTGTGTGTGTAGAGAGCTCAACGCCTGTCCTGGGGGCTCCCCGTGGGCTGGGGGCCTACAGCCTTGACCTGGCGGATCTGTCTCTAGCTGGCCGTGCACATTAGGGCTGCTTGAGAAGAGTGCAGGGTCTGGGCTTCTGAGTCTGTGGGATGAGAGGCCTTCTTCACATGAGCCATGGTGATGGTGCTCCCAAGAGGAAGGTGAGTGTGTGCAGAGCACTTAGGTCCAAATGGGTGGGTAGAGCTTATGCTCCCCCTCCATCCCTCCTTCGCTCTCTCTGCTGCTTGAAATAGCAAATCTGAGATCTCCTTGACAAGGTGATATTTAAGCAAAGGACTGATGAGAGGGTGGGAGCTGATGCCAGATGCCTGTGGGCCAGATGTGGGGGCAGAGGAGCCAGTCAGAGCTGTCACGAGGTCAGGTGGGCTAGACTTGGAGGCCCCTGCAGCTCTGTGTGAATCTGGAGTCCACCCTGACCGAGAAGCTTGACCCAGGTGATTGAAGCAGGTGGTGAGGCCTCAGTGACCACATCCCACAGAAATGCTCAAGGTCTGCAGACCGACCACATCCAGCTGATGATGGCACACAGCTTGGTCTAGATCTAGGGTTTAGTAATGTCGGAAATATTGGTGTTGACTGGTGTGGAGTAAAGCTACTGGGTGAAGCGGGCATCCCAGCCTCATCCATCCACACCTTCCCGCCCTGGAGATCCGTGACCAGCCTGGCTGTAAATGCCAGGCCAACCTTGATGACATGAAAGACGTTGGCCCCTCTAGGTGAGGATTCCGCAGAACCCACCTGACCCAGTAAGGCAGGCTGGCAGGGGAGGGAAGAGCCACAGCCTCTCTTTTGGGCAGACTGACTGGGCAGGGCGTGCTGTCGTGTCCCCTACTTCTAGCCTTGTGGTAAGAAAGGAGACATTCTGCTTACCCTCTTTGGCTTGGGATTGCCCCTTCTTCCCCCTGGGCCTCAGGAAGGTAGAGAGGGGATAGTCAAGAGAGTCCACAGTCCAGATGGGAGGATGGGAAAGAGCCTACAGGTTCTGCAGACACGTGTGCCTGCCTGTCACAGAGGAAACTGTAAAGAGTGTGCCATCAGGCCTCCCACTGATGGGACGCATCGCCACAGGCAACACACTGAACCCTTTCCATCGGGCATCTGGCCTGGATAACCTTGAGTGTCCTTTCTAGCTCTGGAATTCTGTGACTTTCTATTCTATTTATTGAATGATGGGTGAGACATTAGTAAAGTGTAACTCTTAGGAGTCAATAAGGAAGGTAGAACTATGTCATAAACCTTAGGAGTGAGTGGGGAAGGTAGAACTATGTCATAACTCTTAGGAGTGAGTGGGGAAGGTAGAACTATGTCGTAACTCTTAGGAGTGAGTGGGGAAGGTAGAACTATGTCGTAACTCTTAGGAGTGAGTGGGGAAGGTAGAACTATGTCGTAACTCTTAGGAGTGAGTGGGAAAGGTAGAACTATGTCGTAACTCTTAGGAGTGAGTGAGGAAGGTAGAACTATGTCATAACCCTTAGGAGTGAGTGGGAAAGGTAGAACTATGTGGTAACTCTTAGGAGTGAGTGGGGAAGGTAGAACTATGTCATAACTCTTAGGAGTGAGTGAGGAAGGTAGAACTATGTCATAACTCTTAGGAGTGAGTGAGGAAGGTAGAACTATGTCATAACCCTTAGGAGTGAGTGAGGAAGGTAGAACTATCTCATAACCCTTAGGAGTGAGTGGGAACGGTAGAACTATGTCGTAACTCTTAGGAGTGAGTGAGGAAGGTAGAACTATGTCATAACTCTTAGGAGTGAGTGGGAAAGGTAGAACTATGTCATAACCCTTAGGAGTGAGTGGGGAAGGTAGAACTATGTCATAACCCTTAGGAGTGAGTGGGGAAGGTAGAACTATGTCGTAACCCTTAGGAGTGAGTGAGGAAGGTAGAACTATGTCGTAACTCTTAGGAGTGAGTGGGGAAGGTAGAACTATGTCATAACTCTTAGGAGTGAGTGGGGAAGGTAGAACTATGTCGTAACTCTTAGGAGTGAGTGGGGAAGGTAGAACTATGTCATAACTCTTAGGAGTGAGTGAGGAAGGTAGAACTATGTCGTAACTCTTAGGAGTGAGTGGGGAAGGTAGAACTATGTCGTAACTCTTAGGAGTGAGTGGGGAAGGTAGAACTATGTCGTAACTCTTAGGAGTGAGTGGGGAAGGTAGAACTATGTCGTAACTCTTAGGAGTGAGTGGGGAAGGTAGAACTATGTCGTAACTCTTAGGAGTGAGTGGGGAAGGTAGAACTATGTCGTTACTCTTAGGAGTGAGTGGGGAAGGTAGAACTATGTCATAACTCTTAGGAGTGAGAAAGGTAGAAAATGTCATTTACAGATGTACCATCAAGAACATGCCCCGTTCTGCCCTGATCTTAGAAGGCAGGTGGAGTGGGACCTGTTTGGTACTGACTCCTCTGGGAATGGTAAGAGTCACAGGCTTTTCTTTATTTCTTTCATTTTCTTCCAGAGGCAGCCTGCTGTGGTAGCTTCAGACAGGCTGACTTTGTCTCAAGCCCTGGTTCTGCCCCTTCCCAGTGGCCTGCCCTTAGGGGATCCCTGGACCGCTGGGCTGCTCCCTGGCTTCTGATCAGTATGGCCTGACCAGCTGCAGGGACGGCACCTCCACAGCACCAGCATCCAGGCGGAGGTGATCATGGCCACTTCTTCCAAAACCAAGTTTTTCCTTCCTGGCATTAATTCTAACATTTCTCTTAATATTTATGTCAAACTATTTTGTTAAAGAGTTTTTTCTGTTAAAAATAAAGCAATGTCAGTCCTACCTCAGTATCGCTGTTCTTGCAGAATGAAGTGAAGCAAGAACATCACCAAAGCCTGCAGGTGTGGCCTGGCGGGAGCAGAGCCATCTGCTTCTCCCAGGGCTCTCCCAGAGCATGGCCCCCAGGTCAAGTGCCAGGAAGGATGCCATGCACATTGGCTTCTTTCTTTCGTGTGACGACAGAGACTACAAGAGCATCTTTAAACTAGACCAGAAGAACCCTCTTCCTTGGATTGACAGGAAACAGATTTCTTCTGATTCTGTTAGCAGAGAACAGTGTCCAGAAATTTCTCCTCCTCATGCAAATTAAAACAGCAGAGTGACTTTCCATAAGCAGAACCGTAGCTAGTCATCCTCAGCCCTGGGTCCCTGCCAGGGGAAAGTCTCAGTCTTGGAACCCTGTGTGCCTCTGCAGCAGATCCCTCGGCTGTCCAGTAACAGGAACCCCCGAGTCACCCCTGCTCTTGCCAGAAGTCCAGAGGCCACCGTGGTTTCCTCGTCCTGCCTGATGGCAGCTCCTTGGGGCAGGCTGAGCTAAGCCTGAGGGATCTCCAAGTGGCATTCAGCAGCTGGTGTGTGGGTGAGGAGAGAGCCCTCAGATGGACACAGGTTTGGGGGTGACAGGACATGGAGGGCTGGCAGGAGACAGACAAAGGCAGTGTCCCATCAGGACTGAGCTGGAGAGGGAGGCCGTCCAGAAGCTGGCAGAGAAGAGAGGCTCTGAGGACAGAAGCTGACAGAAAGGGCCAGGGAGCAGGGAGGGAGGGAGCAAAGGCCCGCTGTCCCCTGCAGGAGCCAGGACAGGCACTGCCGGTATCTCCAGGAGTGCTTATTTCTTACACATTTCTGCCTGTAATAGTATAAGCTACTGATAGGAAGCAGAAAATATATACAGTCTGAGTATCCCAAGTCTGAGATCCAGAATGCTCCACAGTCCAGAATTTTTGCCCACCAACAAGACGCTCAAAGGAAATGCTCCTTGAAGCATTTTGGAATTTCGGATATTCAGATTAGGGTTGCTGAACCCCAGTAAGTATAATGCAGATATTCCAAAATCTGAAAAAAATGTGAAACCTGAACTACTTCTGGTTCCAGGCATTTCAGAAAGGGGTTACTCAGCCTGTAGTAAACAACCCAGGGCTGCCTCTGTAGCCTGCATCTGTGTGGGTTTGGACACATGAGTGGCCACAGGCCTCCCTAGGAAGCACTCCTCTCTCTTCCCCAAACATGCCATCCTCCCTCAGGACTCCCTGCGCCCTGGGCTCTGTGGGCCCCGCACCCTGCCTGTCCCACGCTTCAGTCCCTCATCATCTTTGCCATGTTCCCACTGCTGAGGGTGCTGTGCACGTCCCAGGATGGACCTAAGGAGGCAGGCTCAGCAGATGAAGGCCCCTGGTGTGTGCGCCCTCTTAAATATTAAATATTAAATTTAGTCTTGCTTTAATATTTGCTTCCTGTAGATTCCTGAATCCCTGAGCTGGTCCGCAAGGCTGTGGGGGTGGCAGAGGTTCTCCCTAGACTCTGCATTTTGCCAAGCTTTCCATAGCATGCCCAGTAATTTGCTTTTAAATCGAGTACGCACATCTGTAAGTACCACTTTAGCACAAGTTTCATTTCTAACATACATTTCTTTAGGATGTCATTGACAAATATAAATAAAAAGCCAAGTAACCAAAGTGAATTTGTAGCTCTTCCTGACCCAGAAAGGAGCACAGAGGAGATGTGAGCAGTGGGCACAGGAGAAGTGCGGGCATGCTGGCCCTGCTGAGTGAAGGACACGTGACCAGGAGAGCAGCTCCACACCTGTCTCTGTCGCCTCGTTCCTAAGTCACTGTTAAGTGAAGTGGGCTCTCCCGGGCTCTGCAGAGCCCACAGCCCTCCAGAAAAAGGAGGAGACAGTTGGGCTACATGGCGTGAACTCCAGGTGTAGGGTTCCCTTCTCACCACCCACAGGACCACTTTGAATTTCAGGAATGATTTGGAACTCGAAGGAATGTTTGTCAGTCTGGGTGCAAGGCCTAAGGGAGCATGTTTTACCACTTCTGTTCTGGTCACTTAGAAACAATAAAACCGTAATGACCTCAGCAGCTGGAGCCTAACACCACTTCAAGGCTGTGCCCTAGTTTCATAAATAGGTCTTTGAAGAAGATCCCTGCTTTATTGGAGTAGATCATAACAGTAACACAGGAATCAAAGAGTGGTGATGCATGTGGGTTTGGGGCCAGAAAGTAGCTCTAGGAGACTCTCAGGTTAAAGGCAAAATTGAGATGTTAAATGCTGAGTTTGTGTCAGATTTAAGAGTTTAGGAATCAAGAGTGGGAGAAATTAAGCCGTTCTTGCAAGACAGAAGCAAGGATGCTATGTTTCATTTGCATTCTGCCTTCCATGCAGAAGTAGTTACAAAAATGATATTAGTGGTGCCTGTGTGTATTCTAATTTCAGAGATGCCACATGCACACACACTGCTCTCATCAGGACTGGAATCTGCTTTTCAGACCAAGTAATCCACCTTTTCAGTTGTAATTACTGTGAGGGAGTTTGGGGCAGCACATTTCTTCCTGGGTTTTGCCTACCTTCAACTCCTCTTTTGGTATTTCTTGAAGAATTAAAGTAGTTCAAGTAGAAAGTTGTCACTATTTCCAGGGCAATTGATAGGTAAAATTTCTTGTGTTAGTAAAAAAACTAAAAATGCCTCTTCATGAAAGTATTCAAGTCACTGCCAAAAGTTGTCAAGTTTCTGGAGCCTGAGTGTGTGGACAGGTAGGGGGGTCCTGGGGAGCCTGGCCTGAACTCTCTGGTCCACTTCAAAGGCCTCAGAGCTCAGTGCAGGCAGCTGCCTGGAGAACAAAGGCTGCTCAAGTGAGAAGGCTTTAACCTCTTCCTTGCTGTTGCTCAGCCCAGCTGGAAAGAGATGATGTGTTAAATTCCACAGTCCATAGGTACAATTTGCCTGTGATTTTCCAGATTGTCACTTCTCTGTGGTGATTCTGTAGGAGGCCTGCTATAAAACTGCCTGTGATCATCTGTGATAACAAGGGTGGGGGCAGAGGTAACAAGGATCTGGAAACCTCACTTTGGCTGTAACCCTCTCCTTTCACACCTTCTGCCGGAGCCCACACTTTTTGGGGAGGGGAGAGACCCAGGCTGCCCACGGCAGGCGTGGGTCAGAGG
This sequence comes from Pongo abelii, assembly GCF_028885655.2. Classification (NCBI taxonomy): domain Eukaryota; kingdom Metazoa; phylum Chordata; class Mammalia; order Primates; family Hominidae; genus Pongo; species Pongo abelii. Next base: position 172,390,038 of record NC_071990.2, read on the forward strand.
AGAGGCATGGACACCATCCCCAGTCACGGCAAGTGAAGGCTCTCGCCGTCATACACCAGAAGATAACTCAGAGCAGGGAACTCTGGAAGAGAAGTGTTATTTTTAAAATGTGAAAAACTGTCACCGTTTTTGCTACTAGTAGGGAGGTTCTGCCCCGAGTCTCTTCCCAGCGTTCCCTGTCTATCAGAAAGGCAGACAGTAGCCACCCAGGCTGGGCCAGCCGCAGAAAGAGCTGCACGTGGGCTTTTCTGTGTTGGCAGAACGTCCATGGTGAGCCATCTGCATGTGAATTTCCATTTCCAAAAGTCGTCAGCAATAGTAAATGCCTAGAAATCACGCAGATGGATGGAGCTGGTGTGAAGAGGAACAACTTCGACATTGTTTCCTTCCACGAACCTCTTAATTAATTGCTTCCACTTTAATGGAATAATTATGGAACACAGTTTTAATGGCATGTGGCCACAACTGTAAAGAGGATAAAGCTTTGTCCTCCAAATACAGCTCAGCATCTTTGTTCATACTTAGAAATGTGCAGCGTTCTTGTTTGTATATTGAGAGAGATTTAATTCTTATTTTGGTTTTCATGTCTGTTTACTGCAGGAAGCAGACAGTATGAGCATGACCAGTGGAGAAGGTACTAGTCATCCTCCAGGTAAGTTCATCACCTGCATCTCCAGAAGAAATGAGTCACATGTCTGTCTTTATAACATAAATCTTCCATATCAAGTACCAAAGTAAACAGAACTCAGATATTGAATCCTGCTGACCTGGTGCCGAGTTAACTTGGTTTCAAAACACACTTGCTTCCTCCAGAAAGAGTGTGGAGAGAAAAAGAGGCACACCTGGACGCAGAGCCCTGCCAGCGCCCTCCTCTGCTGTCGCAGCTGCAAGGAGACCATGCGTGGGAGCCAGGCCTCGCTTGCATGAAGAAGGAATGATGCCTTTTTCAGTGGTGTCTCCCTCCCATCGTGCAGAAGAGCTTTTGTTGGCTTCTCTCCCGAGCTTGTGCCTGATTCTGTGGCCCAAAACAATCATTGTTAACATCTTCATGTGTTTCGTTCTGATCTTTCATTCATATATATGATGCCTAGCTAATTTCATTTTAAAATAAATGGGCATCTGTTGTATTCTGATTTTTTATTAGCAACACTAGATTATGAGGGGTTGTCTCCTATCATTAAAAAGTCAGAAAACACTATACAGTAGTCCTCCCTTATCTGTGGGGGAGACATCCCAAGACCCTCAGTGGATGCCTGAGACTGGATAGTATGGAATCCTACATATATATACCAGTGGCTTTTCCTTCTACGTACATACCATGGTAAAGCTTAACAAAGAACAGTAAGAGATTAACAGCAACCAATAACAAATAAAAGCTATGTGAATGTGGTCTCTCTCAAAATATCGTACTGTAATCACCCTTCTTGCTGTCTGAAAACCAAGAAGACCACTAAGTGACTAATGGTCAGAGAAGCTGGATGAGGGGCTGATTCATGTCCCGGGCATGACAGAGCGGGAGGCACAAGGGTTCATCACACTACTCACAATGGCGAGCAAGTTAAAACGGATTTCCCATTTAATTTAATTTTCAGACTTCAGTTGACCATGAGTAACCAAAACCACAGAAAGTGAAGCTGGGGATATTTCAGAAATTCTTTTCTAATCAGAAATTCTAATCAAACGTAAGTTTCCAACTATGTGTTCTCTTGGTCCTCAGAAGTGTTTAGTCCTCAGAAGTGTTTGAACAGAAAAGTAACAACTAACTTCCCATCTTTCTGGTGGAAGAGTTAATTCTGCCTGGAGGGTTCTGCCTGGGAGACATGACAGCATGTGTGTGACTCCTGTGTCTGTTTCTGTGGGGTCACCCTTTCGTTTCGTTTTGCCAGGGCCTGGCTCAGGATTTTTTATGGCAGTGCCTGTGAAGACAAGCCTGGCCCTCCATCCAGTCACACAGGAAATCCACAGAGAACATGCTGAGAGCAGCCAGCAGCTGGGCTGCCAGCAGGCCTGGTTTATGATGCTGCAAGTAAACGGCACGTTTGTTCCTCTTTATCTCTGAGCATTGAAGGACTTTTGTTTAAAAAAAAAAAAATTAAGTTCAGAGTAATCCTTTTCATGGAAGAATCTTCAGGTCATCCAAGAATTGAAATTTTAAGCCCCAGATTGTACTGAGCTGTACCTGTGGGAAAAGGAATGGCCAGGGTATTGATGATGGAAAAGATTCAGAATATGAGGAGTTAGAAGGCAAGCCCTCTGTGGGCAGCCGTCTTCCAGAAACCTCGAACTTATGTCTGTCTCCACCTGAGAAAGGAGAAGAAAAGCTGGTGGTGACCCCTGGTCCTGCTGGGCCACACCATGGCTCTGAAGATGCCCAGTGTTCTTAGGAGGTGCTCACTCCTGTCACCTAAAGACATTTCCTTCTGGTTGTTGCTCTTTAAAAACAAAATAAGCCCCTGAACATGCTTGCAGGCCAGTTTGTGTGCCTGCACTTGACGAATTACCTTGACCAACAGGCCAAAGGCACAGAGCTCCAAGGCATCATCTTTCCTTAAAATCCTGAGTGTTTACTAAAAAGGGACACGGTCTCTAGGTATTTTATTACATTTGTATTTCTTACATTTGAAATATCCTAACTGCTCCCTTCAGTTTCTTCTTAAGGACATTTACATCTAATTATTTTTCATGCAAGTCTCGTAGGACCCACATTTTTTCCTAGCTTTGGAAATCGATTTTTTTCATTCCTCTTATGAGGATTTCCCTATGTCAATAAACATTAACTTTCTATTTCTTCCATTTTTGCTCATTTGAAACCCCTGCTGCTTCTAGATCTATTTCTTTGCACTTGTATAACTTTGAAATAAATTCCTCATCCCTTAGACTAAGACAGTGGGTGTCTGTGAAAATTGTTTTCTCCTTCATAATACCTAAATTCTAGTTTGTCAATAAAATATTTGTGTTTGGTTAACAAGCCCTTATTTAAGCCATTGAGTTAGTATAATCTTTATTATATTTGAAAAACCAGAGAACTGAATTTTTTGTCATTCCAAGATGTAAGTAACACTGCAGTCAAGTCTTCTGATGAAATTTCCATATATCAAATTGAAAATAAAGCAAAATATATTTATTACTCATAACTAATATACTTTCACATTTCTTTGATTATTTGTAAGACATTTCAGCATGTGGACGTGGGGAAGGGTGAGCCTGCTGCCACCATGGCCACGGCTCTGCAGTCTCCCTTCACTGACCCCTGAAACTCCATGTAAATCTACCGTCACCCACCCCTTCTTTGACCGTTCCCTTCACCTTCTTGCTCACAGAAAGCTGGTGTTTCCCCCATACCTTGGTGCATAGAGCCGACTCCCCTCACATTCTTGGCCTGTTTCCAGGCTATTGTAGTCGCTTCAGCACGTGGTGGTGCACAACACTCACTCAATTGTGCTCATAGATTCTGGGCGTTGAGTCCAGGCAAGGCATGGCAGGCACTACCTGTCTGTTGGCTAGAAGACCTGGAGTCAGACGAGTCTTCATTCTCGCCTGTATCTGGCTGATGCTGGCTCTTAGATGGGGCTTGTGTCTCTCCATGTGAGCCTCTCATTGGTCCTGAAGACCAGTTAACTGATAACTGGATGGTAACTGGACTCTGAACACAAGCATCCCAAAGGCTAAAGAGCCAGGTAGAAGCCATGTTACTCTTTATAGCCCAGCCTCCAAAGTCACAGCATCCAGCATGTCTTCTGCCATATACTGTTCATCAAGGCAGACAAAAAAAAAAAAACAGTCCAAATTCAGATGGAGATGAAGTAGCTGCTTCCTCTTGGCCAAGCAGGACAGAGTCCCAGGAAATCATATGAGACCAGAAGTATTACTATGGCCATTTTTGGAAAATACGGTCTCCTGCACAGACCATTTCCCCTTCTCCATAAAAGCCACAAACTTGGAATCTCATCATCCAACCTTGCCACCCACCAGTCCTCCCTGTTGGCCTTCGGGTTCCTGGCTGTCACTCTTCCCAGTATGACTCTTGTAGTAATTTCTGGCAGCCTTAGTATCCTGGAGCTAATCCTTCTGGTGCCCTGATCTCAGTTCCTTGATGTCCCCTCCCAGTGATCTTGTTCTCCACCTTCGGCCTTGTAATTACCAGTAACTCAACTCCTTCATAATCTCAGTCCCCAGCACTCACTCTCCAGCCACACAGCTTATTACCTCTGGCACATGGTGATTTCTCAGTCAGACAGGAGCTGGTGCATTGACCCAGCACACTGCAGCCGAGTGCCCGTCATCAGCCCTGGTCCCTTCCTCGCCTGTCCTACCCTATCTGCTGCTTTCTGTAGTCAGTAATGGAAGTGACTTTCTTGTATACACTCCTAGGCTAAATCCAGCTCTGCTTTTAGAATGTGGCTAGAGAAAATCCCATAGTCATCTTACTGGTCCCACCTTAAATCCAGTGAGCCCTGGGTACTGCCCGGTGGCCATTCCCCACTTGCCCCTGTGCTCTTCAGATGCTTGGTTCGTGTCCTCTGCTCAGCCTTCCAGCACTACTCCTGTCCTCAGTCACAGGTGACAACTTTGCTTTCTGTAAGTCCTCACAGCCATGTTTGCCTTGAAGCATCTGCATCATCAAGTCAGAATTCATAAATAGAATACCAGTAGAAATAGACAAATCCACAACAGAGGGAGTATCCACTTTTTAACCTGCCACATGGATGAGCTGACTCTGCCCCTACCTAGGGCTGTCTCTCCAGCTGTGGGCCCAGGGTCCCTCAGCTGCTCAGACAGCCCCAGACAGCCCCCTTGCCCCTGAGTCATCAGCAGTGTCCTCTCCATGCTGTCCCCCCCATCTTACAGAAAACCTCTGCAACCTGCTTCTCACTCCAGCGGCCACATCATGTTTCTTTACCTTTATAGAAAAACAATGCTGAGCCCAGAATCCTAAGGTCAGCCCAATTAGCATTCTACACTAAGAGGAAAAATTAACACATTTTCAGGAATCAGAAATTCTTTGACCCATAGAGCCTTTCCAAGAGAAAGTGGATAGCAAAATGAGCACATCTAACAGGAATACATGGACAATGAGAAACAATGTTGAGTAAAGAAATTAGTAAAATTTCAGTCATTGCTGAGCAACTATTCACCCAAAGCGAAGAAGCCAAACAATTGGAGACTAAATTTCCATATTATTTCAAGGAAAGAGATGAATGAGGGCAATGAGATAAAAAGAAAAATAAAAGCATACTAAATTTCTTACCTTGCTTAGAAAGGATACAAATTTTTATTAAATCTGGATGTTTTTGGAAAAATGTAAGTTTATGTATGTATGCTAAAATGTTAAGCATGCACATTAAAAGAAGAAAAGTAAATAATAAAAGTCTTAAAACTATCATAACCTTCATGCATCTGGCATAATAAATGAAAATTACAAGCAAAATACAAGGAAAAATAGACCCAATAATAGGACATTTAACATGCATTTCACTCTCAGAAATCAAAAGATTTTGTAAACCAAAAGAAATGACATAAATTTGAGTAAGTCAGTAAACAAGCTTATTCTAATAGAAATATACAGAACAAATAGATGCCTTTTTATTAATATTCTCAAACACAAATGGACAGTTCACAAAATTTAACCATGTAGTAGACCCCAAAGTAAACTTCAATCAAAATACTGAAAAGCCAATTTACTGAAATCACACAAGCCTATTTTCTGCCCTTAAGAAAATAGAGGCCAGGAGCAGTGGCTCATGTCTGTAATCCCAGCACTTTGGGAGGCCGAGGTGGGTGGATCACCTGAGGTCAGGAGTTTGAGACCAGCCTGGCCAACATGGAGAAAGCCTGTCTCTACTAAAAATACAAAAATTAGCTGGACGTGGTGGCAGGCGCTTGTTGTCCCAGCTACTTGGAAGGCTGAGGCAGGAGAATCACTTGAACACGGGAGGCAGAGGTTGTAGTCAGCCAAGATTGTGCTACTGCACTCCAGCCTGGGTGACAGAGCAAGACTGTTTCAAAAAAAAAAAAAAGAAAATACAATGATAACAACAAAAGGATAAAAAGCAAACATTTTTCCACTTAGAAATTGACTCACCATTTAAAAATATTTATTGAGGAAATCTAAACCAAAATTACTTTTAGAAATAGAAGTGTTACCTTAAGAAATTCATGGGAGGGGAATGATATCAGAGAAGACGGCAGAGCAGGAAGCACCAGGGATCCATATCCCCACCTGACAAAAATGGCACTGGCAGAAACTATCCAAAGTAACTATTTTGGAACTCAGGCGTCTACTTGACAACTTGCAGCTTCTAAGGGGAAGCTTGCCTGGTAAGTTGTGCTTAGTTTCCATCAGTTTTGGATGCCTGGTTCCCACGTGCATGGTAGACAGCCATGCACACATTCCTGGTGCAGTTTGCTGGAGCCAGGATGAGCAGTAAGGACCTTGTTCTCCAAATACCAGGGCTCCGTGTTGTGATTGCTGCTTTGGATCGCTGAGTTCAGACAGAGACTGGGCACCATTGGTTCTGCCCACACTGGCTAAAGCACCTTCCGTGGGATCTAAAGGAGTAACACCTGTGGGTTTCTATGGATTTGTTTTTGCTTTTTTGGAAGTCAGGCATTTAAGGATTAGGATATTCAAGAGCAGCCATATATAAGGGAAAATTTAGAAAGCCACAGCACATGGCCAGGGGAGTGACAGGCTCAGAAAAGACCTAAGAGAACTGAGAAGTTTTTCCCTCAGGCTGGTCTTCACCACAGAGGCACCCTTTAACAATCAAAAAGGAAACCCAAGGGGAGGAGGATTATCTGATTTCCAGAGGTACAACGTTATAAGATTCAAATGTCTGTTTTTCAACAATAAAGAAAATTACATGGCATACAAGAAACAGGAAAGTATGGCCCATTCAAACAAAGGAAAATAAACGGCAGAAAGTATTTCTGAAGAAGCCTAGACATCAGACTTACTGGACAAGACCTTAAAACAGCTGTCTTAAAGATGCTCAAAGAAAACATGGACAAAGTCCATTGAAAATGTCTGAACAAAATGAGAATAACTCAATAAAGACAAATTACAAATAGGATCCAAAAAGAAATTCTGGATCTGAAAAGAACAGTAACTGAAATGAAAATTCACCAGAGGAGTTCAAAAGCAGAACAATAAAGTATTGAGCAGGCAATAAAGAATGAACAAACTTGAAACTAGGAAAATTATTGAGCCTGAGAAATGGAATGAAGATGAAGAAATGTGAACAGAGCTTAAGGAACCTGGGGAACAGCAAGTGGACCAACACACATTTCAGGGGTCTCAGAAGGGGAAGAGAGAGAGAAATAGAGTAAATAATTCTGAAAATTTCTCATATTTGATAAAAGACATAAATCTGCAAATCCAAGAAACTCAACAAACTCCAACTAGGATAAACTTGGAAAGAGACTCATACCAAGACACATTATAGCCAAACCATTGAGGGCCAAAGGCAATCCTGAGAGTGAGAAGTTACTCATCAGATAGATTACAAGGGACCTTCAATAGAATTATTGCCAGTTTATCAGCAATCTTGGAGGACAGAGAGCAATAGGTAGATACATTTAAAATGCCGAAAGAAAAAAATACTGTCAACTGAGAATCGTCTATCTGACAAAACTATCCTTCAAAAATGAAGGAGACATTCCCAAATAAACATAAGCTGAGGGAGTTCGTTACCACTAGACTTGCTGTGCAAGAGATGCCAAAGGGAAATCACTCAGGTTGAAATGAAAGGGCCCTAGACAGTAACTTGAAGCCACATGAAGCAGTAAAAAATCTCCAGTAGAAATAAATATATGGGCAATTATAAAAGCTGGCATTATTATAATTTTGGTTTGTAACTGCACTTTTTATTTTCTACATGATTTGAAAGACAAATGCACAAGAAACAACTGACTAATCTACATTATTGGGTTCACAGTGTATAAAGATGTCATCTGTTTCAACATTGTCTCCTACAAGAATTCATTAGCTTGATATCCCAGCCTACTTACTCTTTTTTAATTTGAGGTTTAATTTTTTCAAAGTAAAACATTCACATAGTTTAGAGAGTCAAATAGTTCTATAGGCTGTTTTTAAAAGCACATCAGTCCCCTTCTGTGTTTCCCAGAAACACCTACTTATACTTTCAGCTTTTCAGATGATTGTCTCCTAATAATCTGTGTATTTCTAAATAATATTCCTATTGCTAGTTCTTTATTTTCTGTTTTAGGAATTACCTCTAGTGCTCACTATAGACATCAGAGGATTTCCTCTCTTGCCTCTCATCTCACTGCGTTTCCCAGTTCTCCCAAATGGTTTTAATTTTACTTAGTTTATATTACTATTTCCATGAAATCACTGTTCACAGCTAAACCAAATAATTATAATTACTTTTACTTTTTCACTTATCATTTGTTTTTCCCTAGATTCTTGTTTTTTTCCTGTGGGTTTATTTAGTTTTCTATACATTTATCATAATTTCAGTTCTCAGTTATAGAAATCTCATTTCAGTATGCCTATACATTAGGTATCCTGTCAATTTCATCTTCTCGACACATCTTCTGCTCACCGGCCCAGCCCTGCCTTGTGAGCTGTGGCTGTCATCCCTCTCTCTGGAGTTGGGGCCCTGAATCCCATACAATCCTCTTTCTTGATTTATTTCCTTATCCTGAGAAAAGAGGAGAATAGGGAATATGTTTTTGAGGCCTTCCAGGTCTGAAAATGTCTTTATTATACCTTCATATTTAATTGAAAGTTTACCTGGTTGTAGAATTCTAGGTTGGAAATAATTTCTTAGAATTTTGAGGATATTGCCTCATTCTCTCCCTGCTTCCAGTGTTACAGGCAGGCATCTGATGCTTTTCAGGTTGTCGATGCTTGTCTGTACCCATATTTTCTCCCTGGATGTTTATAAGGTCCTCTGTTTGTCCCTATTTGTGTGAAATTTTGTGATGAGAGGCCTTAGTGTGGGTTTGTTTTTACCTACCATGCTGGGCACTCTGTAGAATTTTCAGTTTGGCCCCTCAGTCCTTCCATCACAGAACACATGTCCTAGCAACTTAAATTGGCCTGACCAGATGGCAGTGTGATTGCCTCAGTTCATCTTTGACTGTTAGCTTCATTATTGTAGAGAGTGTCCAATCAAACTGTCCTACCTGAGCAGAAAGTGCAAGTGGTGTCTTTGCCACAGTTTCTGTCCCATCCTTAGCATCCTTGGGAGGAGGAAAATGGGTGGGAGGGCGTCTGACTTCTTCCTAAGTGGCCTTGTTATAATTTTCTGGAAACTTCTTCCAGAATCTTTCTGTCTTGCCTCTTTCTGCTAAGCCTCCCATCACAGTAGAAGCTGGTTTTGGTGTGCTGCCTCTATGTCAGTGAGCTTCCTACCCCTGTCATCCAATTCTCCACTTAAAAGACACAGCTCTTTCCATCTTTTCCCAGTATTGGAAGCTTCAGCTTCAGAACCAATGTTCAAGATTTTGCATTACTGAGATTTCACTGCATTTACTTCAACTTTCCATGTCTTTTATTTGCCAACTCATCTCTGTCATTTCCCCTCTACAGGCTTGAGTTTGTGACTGACCTGTGGTGAGGAAAGTGTTCTCCCCCACTCTTAAGGAGGTTGGGGTGGGTGAGCTTCCTTTCTAAAGGACCCAAGCGTGGCTGCCCTGTGGTCCTGGGGCACCTGGCAGTCCAGCCTCTTGGTGCTTCCAGTAGAGGATCCCATGGGGTCGGCCCAGCCCCTAGAGCCCTCAAGTCCCACCTCCCATTGCCAGTGCTCCTGTCTGCAAAGGTAGCAGTGACATAAAGCTAATTCATTTCTTTCAGATCTGGAAAAGTTTTCTTGAATGATTTCTTTGATGATTTTCTGCCCTCCATTTTATCTGTTCTGTTCCCCGTCTTAGAGGTCAGACACTATATCATAGTCCTGTAATGATCTTACATTTTCTCTCCTAATATCTGTCATTTTGCCCTACTTTCTGGGAAGGTTTCTCAACTTTATCTTTCATCCCTTCTATTAATTCTTTAATTTTGCTGTTTTTAAATTCTGAAAGCACAGACTCTTCCTTTTTTGTTGGAAAGTCTTTGTTTCATGGCCACAACACTTTGTCTTCTATCTCTGAGGAAATTGTGTCAGTAGTTTTATTTTGTTATTTCATAGTGTCCTTTGTAGACACTATTTTTTCCAAGTTTCTTTTTCTGTTTATTAGGTTGTTTCGGTCTGTTTTCATTTTCAGTTTTTTTTCTCCAATGCCTGGTGATTCTTGAATGCCTTGTCTTGTGTAGGAGCTGGGCTTTAAAAAGGTGGCCGAAAGCCTGCCTGCCTGGTTGGGCCTTCAGCTGTCTTGTCAGTCATGGGGTCCTTGGGGAAGTCCTGATCCTAGAATTCTTAGCTCTTTCATGGTGGGCTGTCAGTTTCCTTAGATAAGAGTCCTCCGGTCTCTTCTTGGAGACACAAAGAGAATGATACAGTTTAGAAATTCCAGAGAAGCTCTGAGCCTTTGAAACTAGGGGAGGGTAGGAGGTGACAGAGGAGGGCCTTGGGACAACCTCTAGGCTTCTGACTTGGGTTCAGATTCCCCCCTGCCGCATGACCTTAGGAAACGCAGGGGAGGACACAAGCAGAGGAGAAAGACACAGCTTTGAGGACCCATGTGGCTGGGCAGCTGGTGTAGGGCCAGAGGTCTTGGCTCAGTGTCTGCCGCCCATTAGCACAGGGCGTGGGCAGGACAGCCACCTTGAATCTGCACGCATGTCTGAGAGGATAACACCTCCCCCAGGATTAAACAAGAGAATGTGTATCCAAAAAGCATCTAGCCTTACACAGCACAGTGAGCACATACCACCGTATTCGCAGTGGCACAGCTTCCTTCCAACACTAGAGGCACGCAGGCCCGTCAGGCTGGACATGGCAGGGACCGGCACCACTCAGGAATCTTGTAGAGACCCAAGAATAGAACCTGGGAACACCAGCACTCACGGGTCTATTGGAAAGGGCGAGTCCACAAAGAGGGGCAGGGAGAAAACTGATCACACAGCGCCACAGGCCATTAGAAAGGGCATATCCCAAGGAAAGACATGCGGTGTCCCTGAGATGCCAGTGGTCCATAATTAGTCATAGGTTCAAATGGCTGAAAATGTGATCTTTGGTTTCAGCAATTAGGAGATCCATAGTGATGGCTTTGATCTTCCTTTCAGGAAGGGAGGGAGCAGGTCTGAAGGGCATTCTAGAATTAGGTCAGATATGTACATAAAAAATAGAACAGTTTTCCCAACCAATCTTAACATTTCTTACAAATCCACAGATTGGTCACTGCCACATTCACACATACCTGGAGTTCAGCCACTGCACTCAGAAAGGGAACTACAAGTGACAGATCCACAAATCCACAGTCGACAGATGCTCCTCAGCCTCAGCCACTTGCCTTTCCTGGGGCTGCGTCCCGCGCCCCAGACCCTCCTGTTGCAGCCTCATTCTCTACAGGATGAGGGAGAGGTTGATTCTGTCACCCATCCCAGGAGTCAGCTTGGACTATCACATGATTGCTGGTGTTTTAGGTGGCCCAGCTGATACCTACTTGCCGGAATAGGACAGAACACTTTCAGGGTTGAAGAAAGCATTGTTTAAAAACTTGGACATTGAACATAAAGTCAATACATCTTGCTTATTCTACAATCAAGGCATATGATGAAATTCACCGTGCATTTTACACAGATACCCAGTACAGATGTGTTGTGTGGCGTCACGTGGACGTGGCTTAAGCTGCTCTGCTGTGCTGTGCATCCTACATGCAGCAGTTAGAGTGGGGCTGACTCTTAGAACAACAAGGAGTTGAAGCAGAGTGGAGACACAGCTCATGGGGCTTCAAAGGACCTTCTGGCAGACACTTCATCAGAAACAACCTGCCGGCCACATAACAGTCTCACTGATCGTCACCCTTAAATACAATGATTGTGTTTAACTTAAATATTTGTAAATTTTTACATATACATGGTGAATGTGTTTTCAGAAAAGAATAAAGAGAGGAAGAACTATCTTCCTGTGGCCAGCAGAGGCTTGTGCTCTGCTAAGTAGCTGAGAGCAGCCTCTGTGAGCTCTCTCCTTTGGAAAGGTGGAAAACAGCAGGAACACCTCTCCTCCATTCCACACATGGCCTGGCCACATCTGCAGCACCAGCTTGGCATGCGGTGTCCTCTGACAGCTGCCCTCAAACCCGTCACCCTTGGGTTAGGATGCGATTTCATGCAAGTCACTGTCACACTGGCTGGCTTGATACATATGTGTCTGGTGCAAGTTTATGGAGATGTGCACATCAGTGCGTATGCTGTGACTTCTTGTTTAAGTTTGTCTTGTTAGAAATGCCCTTGTCATTAGCTCACGAGCTCTCTATTGGAGAGAGGAAATGACTAGCCTGACTCAGGGTTCATAGAAGATGACCTGGTGGCACACACAGGGTGGGCAGGAGTGTGCCCGAGGCCCCTCCTCCATTCCAGCATTTCATCTGCCAGCGCCTCAGACGAGGCCACCACACAGAGGAAGCACCACAGCTTCACAGACTGAGGGCTTGGCGGCTCTCCTGCGTGTGGTGACAATGTCCAATAATGCAGTCTTGTGACTTCTTCTACAAATGGTCTGCTATTACTCGCAAGAAAACATAACTGTTTGCTTTTGTTTCTATCAAGACCTGTTACTAAAGTTCGAGAGTTGGTAAGGCTGTAGGGCATCTAAGACAGCCCTCCCAGGTGACAAGCAGAGTCCAGTGAGGTTTGCATGGGGTATTGTGACAGTGTCATCACCTGGCTCAGCTCTGCACTCGGCCACCCTTGGTTTTGGACTCCCTAAGCCAGTGTCATCATCCCCAAGGAAATGGGTTTGCTGCAGTTCAGGATTTCTCTGGTTCAACTCGTGTACATTCCCTTGGAAAGAAGAAAAAGTGTGGAGTCCTGTGTTGATTTGTGATTGCTAACCCAATGTTATTTAAATATGTGCAAACATAAATTAGATTCCTTATGCTTAGGGTTCTTTCTTAATACAACTTTCAATCTAAGGCATCACAGAAGTGAAATGAAAACAAAATTATAAACACACACTGTTGTTGCCACAACCCCCAGTTGCTCTCCGGGCCAGCCAGTGGCTTCTGAGGCCAACCCATGAGCTTCACCCAGGAAGAGGGCTTCACACCCCATGATGGTTGACTGGAACCTCCTTCTGGGGGCTGCAAGGCAGGGGACAGCAGAGCAGAGAGGCCCAGGGAGGGGCCAGGTGTCAGGAGCTGCAGAAGCTTAAGACTGTGCCCAAGGCACCCACCACACCACCGTCTGGGCCCTGGTCCTTCCTACCCCTCCTTCCCCACGTACCTGTGACGTGAGCCTCACCTAAGCCAGAGCACCCCCTGACGTGCCACCCAGCTGCACACCGAGTGTTGGCTAAGGTCAGTGGTACTGGGGACAGGATTGCGAGGGGGACCCTGTTTCATCTGCATTGTTTGAATGTCTGCGACAAGAATGACTTCATGCATCATGTGATTGAAGATACAGAAAAAGAGGATGGCCAGCAACCATTTGTAAGCCTCAGATAAAGTGTCAATTTTTAAAGTACTCATTGCTTGGATTTAATAAATCGGACTTCTTTTCTTCAAGTTTCAGCACCCTAGGGATGTGTATGTTAACTTTTTTCATCCGTTGAACTTTTTGTTTAAACTTTCAAGCTCTCAGGAAGAAAACTAAGTAGGCCCTGGCATTTCCTGACTGCCACACAAATGCCCACCTTCTGTGTGTGGTGGGTCCATCTTTGCTCCCATGGTATGGAAGTAAGACCTGTGACCGTGAGCTGACTGCACACACATGTGGCATGTGGTGTAGCTTTCACTTACTTCCATCTTCTCAGAAAGAGCTGCACTGTGGTCCCAGCTTTCCATCGTGCCAAGGCTCCTTACACGCATCTTCATTTTTGGCTGCAGGAAGAGAAGGCGCATGGCTGGGTCACGTGCTCACTCAGCAGAGGAGGCACCGGCCACTTCTGTGTCCTCCGGATGCCCCTGCTATAGGGAGAGGCAGCAGCACGTGCGGGTCATCTTCCCAGAAGTCAGCAGCTCTTGGGGTTCTGGAGCATTGAACTTCCTCCTGTTTGATGCTACATTGAACACCCAGGGTACAGCCTCATTCTCACCATCTGCCTCCTGTCACACAAGAGCTGGTGGGTGCCTTTTCCATCTTGGTTCCCATTTTCCAAATGGTCCCAGAGGGACTTAGTAAAGCATTAGAAGAGCCCAGAGACTGGAAGCAAACTCACAAAATTGACCATGAAATTTAGTCAAACGGTGATAAAATTTAGTCAAATGTTGATGAGATTTAGTCAGTGATGACATTTAGTCAAATGGTGATGAAATTTAGTCAAATGGTAATGAGATTTAGTCAGTGATGATATTTAGTCAAACGGTGGTGAAATTTAGTCAAACGGTCTTGAAACCAGCCAGTCATTGGAAATGCCCTGATTTCTTCCTTTTCCCTCACATTGAGCCAAGTGCATGAGCTGGTCCTGGGTGCCTGGAAGGCTGCTGGCCACGTGCCTCTGCAGCCTCCTGTGCTGTCCTCGGGCCCCGTGGCCTGTGCTCCTGCTCCAGCCCCCATTTCCCTGACGGCCCTTGCTGCCTGCATGGCTGATTTTGCTCCTGCCATTGCTGCAGGTGCTGTGGGCAATGTCACAGTATGGAAGCCCAGTGGGTTAGCCCCTCAGGCGTGTAGAAACAGCCCTTGGCGACCAGGCGCGGTGGCTCACACCTGTAATCCCAGCACTTTGGGAGGCCGAGGCTGGCGGATCACAAGGTCAGGAGATCGAGACCATCCTGGCTAACGCAGTGAAACCCCGTCTCTACTAAAAACAGAAAAAAATTAGCCGGGCGTGGTGGCGGGCACCTGTAGTCCCAGCTACTAGGGAGGCTGAGGCGGGAGAATGGCGTGAACCCAGGAGGCAGAGATTGCAATGAGCCAAGATGCACCATTGCACTCCAGCCTGGGCGACAGAGCGAGACTCCATCTGAAAAAAAAAAAAAAAAAAACAAGAAAAGAAACAGCTCTTGGCTTGCAAGCTGTTCATTTTTCTGAAGGAGGAAATTGAAGGGTGAAATCAGCCTTTCTAACAATCTGATTCATCTCATTATTGCCAGCATTATTAGATGTTAGATAAAAAACAGTTAACTTCAACCTTTTCTACCTGGCACGTTATCTGAACTAAAAAGAAAGAGAAGAAGCAGCCCTTCAAAAATAGATTTCTCTTTATTTCTTTATGACTTCCCAAAAAGTCTCTTTTATCTGTGGAAGCTGGAGTAAGAATAAACCCCATAAGACACATTATGAGAGACTGAGGTGATTTCTGTTGGCAGCACCCACACCCTGGGCCGGGGTCCCTCAGGCCTCACCCTAACCAGGAGACAACCTGACAACCCAGGGCAGTGCGTCCACATGTGACCGTGGACGTCAGGAGAGCACTGGCTCTTCACTGATTACAGCTTTGCGTTTCCCCATGGGGGCCACTGAACTTTAATCACGTTTTCAATAAAACCAGATAAAGTAGTCCAGGAAGGTCATGCGGGTCATATGTTTCCCCACTGGCTGTCTCTAGGATTTTACTGTCTTCTGATCCCATCTTATATGAGACACATTTAATACCAAGAGTGAAAAGGGCCCTAGGTGTGTTTCTCGGTGTCCACTCAGCCCTCTGCCCCTTTGTGAGCATCGGGTTTATACGTTTTTATGAAATGGTGTGAGACAGGCTCTCCCTTGACCCAGTCCCTGTAGCTATAAAAATATGCACAATGCAGATAATTCTGTTAAATTAATATACCAATTCATCTATTAAATCAATTGCTTCCAGCCACAGCCCTTGTTATTCAAATCAAGACCAAAAAAAAAAGTCTGTGGAGTGTGAGGAGGCAGCTGAACGTGTCTCTTCCAGAAGCTCCTCTGGGGATGAGAGATGGGCAGGAAGCAGCGTGTGTTTGTGAAGGAGAAACGTGAATTCCATGTGAAAGGGAGTACGTTTTCTAACTTGGGGTTGGAGTTGGCTGTCAGGAAGCTGGTTCTGAGATGTTGGTGTCGGCGCTGGGTTGGAGTTGGCTGTCCGGAAGCTGGTTCTGAGATGGTGGTGTCGGTGCTGGAGGTGCCACCCCTCGGGAGGCTGTCTGGGTTCTAAGGTGGCAGCAGAAATTTATAGTTCTAGAATTTTATTTCTATCTGAAAGGGTTTAACAGAGAGTCAGATGCTCTTTTTTTCCTCAGAAATCCTCCTCTACCTTTGCTCCTTTACAATATTCTGGGGTTTTGTACATTTCCTGGCAACAATTTGACCCTTCCATCGCAAAGCTGGTTTAAAGGAGGATTCACCATCGGCTGGCATGAAGTGAGACCGAGCTGTCAGCTTTTCATAAAAGTTCTCCCAGCACAGAATCAGCTGACTCCTGAACTAAATATTTCTGAGTTTATATATTGCTTTCCTGTTATGTTTGGATACTGGAAGACTTTTTTTCTTTTACGAAAAAGCAGCAGGCACTCATTGAGCCATGAGGTTTGCCAGGGTGCTGTGGGTAAGTGTCCAAAGACAGAAATCAGACGGTCACAGACAACACAGCTTCTGTCTAACTCAGTTACCCTCCGGCAGCAGGTCTCATTCTCCTTGGTCGTCAGACCCCTTTACACTTAAAAGTTACTGCGGATTGCAGGTTTACCAGAGAAATTTTAAAATATGTATTTATTAATTCATTTCAAAATATCAGTACACCAACTACATGTTAATGTTGTTTTTGCAAAAAGCCTCTATGTTTTCCAAAAAAAAAAAAAAATTAGAAGAGCAGCATTGTTTTACACTTTTGCAAATCTGCATGATATCTGAATCTCATGAAAGACAGCCGGGCCACATGCAAACTCCTGCAGTCAGGCCGTGGCAATGTGTTGTTCTGCTGTTGAAGTCAAAAAGAAAAGTCAGGGAGGTGCTTGTTAGTCGCCTTTTCAGGCAACTGCGGACTCTTCCCTGATACCACATCAAAACTCAACAAGCGGTCATCCTCTAAAGACCACAGTATAGAATCTGAAGCCGGTCGGTGACCGCGTGCCTGCTGCTACATCACAACACATTGGTCTGTCCCGCACTTTGAATGAATCTTTTTCCTGTGAACATCATGTTTGGGTCATGTGGAAAATACTGGTTCACTGAGTTACGGAGATTTTCCAAATGCTGACACAGTTCAACAGATGGTATTTTTAAAATCACGTGTACAACGTACAGGGCCTTGTACGTTGCAGACTGGTTGTGTCCACAAGCGTGCTGCCCGTGCTGGATGCCGGGGCCCAAAGATGAGTCTACCTGGGCCTGCCCACCAGAAGCTCATTCTTGAGCAGGGCCGACAGTAAGACGGGGCGGCCCATGTGGGTGAGGTGACAGCACGGACTCGGGTAACCAGAAAAAAGAAGACGGTGGCGTGCGCTGTGAGCCGAGTGGGCAGGATCCGCGCGTGCGCTGTGAGCCGGGTGGGCAGGATCCGCGCGTGCGCTGTGAGCCGGGTGGGCAGGATCCGCGCGTGCGCTGTGAGCCGGGTGGGCAGGATCCGCACGTGCGTGTGCCCTTGAGGACCTGCGTCCAGTGCATGGGAGGTGGAGGTGAACCCACACAGGAGGGCGCCTGCCCTTGAGGACCTGCGTCCAATGCGCGGGAGGCGGAGATGAACCCAGAGAGGAGAGCGCCTGCCCTTGAGGACCTGTGTCCAGTGTGCGGGAAGCGGAGGTGAACCCACACAGGAGGGCGCCCGCCCTGAAGACCTGCGTCCAGTGTGCGGGAGGCAGAGATGAACCCACACAGGAGGGCGCCTTCCCCTGAGGACCTGTGTCTGGTGTGCGGGACGGGGAGGCGAACCCACACAGGAGGGCCCCTGCCCTGGGCAGCAGCAAGCCTTCTCCACCCACCAAACAGAACCTGGCCCACGAGTGTTTCACCACCAGGTCTGATCTGATTTAGGAGGGCTGTGGGGTTGTCCTGATAAGTCAAATTTTGTTAAAAACATGTTCTTAGAGCCGTGGCATTGGCCACACTCTGTGTGTGAGACTGCAGGGTGCTCAAAGGGTGTGGCCCTTCCCGGTCACCTTCCTCAGTCCAGACGTGCCTCTGCCACTCAGAGTGCGTGCCAGGCCCAACCAGCCGTGGCCCTCGGTTCCCTGGGGTTGACAGGCAGGGAGAGAAAAGCACATCAGGTAGGCAGGAGCAGGGGAGAAGGCAGCTCCACGTAAACTGTAATGAGACAAAGAGGGCAGGAATCTCGTTTTAAAAGTCACAGAAACAAATGAATTTTAACCTTTTTCTCACAAGGTAACCCTCCTGCAACATTTCCTTTTCTTCGTTTTCTTTGCTTTCATGGTTATGCTGGGTTGGAACATGCCCTGGCTACAAATCATAGTAGGCCTTTGATAGACTTTAAAAATGGCCAAATGAAATACAGAGAATATAAAGGATTCAGAAGTAATTAATTCAAAACTACAACCTACTTTAAAACATTTATGCAGAGAAATTCGTTGTTACAAAAGAGGGTCAGGGTCGGGCGCGGTGGCTCACGCCTGTAATCCCAGCACTTTGGGAGGTTGAGGCGGGCGGATCACGAGGTCAGGAGATCGAAACCATACTGGCTAACACGGTGAAACCCCGTCTCTACTAAAAAATACAAAAAAAAAAAAAAAAAAAAATGCTGGGCGTGGTGGCGGGTGCCTGTAGTCCCAGCTACTCGGGAGGCTGAGGCAGGAGAATGGCGTGAACCCGGGAGGCGGAGCTTGCAGTGAGCGGAGATAGCGCCACTGCACTCCAGCCTGGGCGACAGAGCGAGACTCCCGTCTCAAAAAAAAAGAAAAAAAAAAAAAAAGAGGGTCGGTGCATTCACCATCTGACCCTTTAATCCCATTGCTGTTTTCTGCCTTCCTTCTCACTAAGCTGTTTAGCACCGTTGGTCTATCCCCTTTTTTTTGGAACACTCACACGCAATCACCCGGCTGAAAGATGGTTAGAAAAAGAAATTATGAAGAGCCTGGAAAATCCACAAACCAGACAGTCAGCCCCTGATGCGTGGAGACGCCTTCCCTTCCTGTGTTTCTGGTGCGGGCGCAGACCCTTCCCCAGCCTGGAGGGCGCTGCCTGTGTCAGAAGCGGAGGTTTCGGAGGCGGCTGCAGCCTCGGAATAGCTGGTCAGCCACTGCGCTGCTGTCGGTAAAAATCAGCTTGGGACCTGAGGCCAAATGCAAGCTCAGGCCGCAACTACCAAGGAAACCTGCCCAAGCGAGCGGCACAGAAGGGAGCGCCGGAAACGCCCTGGTTTTCAGATCCCCTTTCAGAAGGTTAGATTGTTTTTTATAACAGGGAAAGGAAGATAAGCCCCGCCCCCGGCGAAACCCTGGCCCTCCCTCGCTGCTGCATCTGGCCCTGTGTGCCCCTGAACGCAGCTCTTATTTAAATCATTTTTAGGAATTAATACTGGTGAACTGACAGGTTCTTTTTTTAATACAAAGTTTAATAACCGCTTAAAACAAGCCAATAAAGAAGAATGAGATGTTTTTAAAATCAAGAATTTGACCTGGCTCAGTATCTCACACCTATAATCCCAGCAATTTGGGACACTGAGGCAGGGGGATCACTTGAGGCCAGGAGTTCGAGACCAGCCTGGCCAACATGTCAAAACCCAGTCTCTACTAAAAATACAAAAATTAGCCGAGCATGGTGGCGGGCGCCTGTAATCCCAGCTACTCCGGAGGCTGAGGCAGGAGAGTCGCTTGAACTCAGGAGGCGGACGGAGGCTGCAGTGAGCCGAGATGAATCCACTGTACACCAGCCTGGGTGACAAAGTGAGACTCTGCCTCTAAAAAATAACAAACAAATAAAATCAAGAATTCACTAAGCATAACGTAGTTTAATGTTATCCTCATCCCTTTGAGATGTGTTACAAAAACATGTCTGATGGGAGCTCGAGAGCCACGAGTCCCTCATCCTGTTTTCAGTGAGTTTTTTCTCCACACCCCTCCCCAGCCCGGGAGCACAAACAGGCCTGGCCTTGACCCAAAGTCTCTCTGTTTTTTTCCTACTGCACTCAGGCCCCCAATGGCTGCTCTTCTCCTCCTCTTTTGCCTACTAGCTGGAACAGGAATTTAAATCCAAGAAGCCTGCCCCTGCGCAGGACACAGGTGGATGTGAGGGAATGGTCTGGGTGGACCTGCCCTGGCTGAATGTCTGCAGCTGTGCCAGCTGCCTAGGCATGTGAGGAGGGCGGCCAGGCTGCCTCACAACCTCCAGCCGGTCGTCAGTGGGCTGGACGGGTGCAATGGCGGTGTGAGGACACAGGACAGTGGAGGCCGTAATCCATGTCCCCTGAGCAACCTTTCACGCAGCCACTCACCACTCCCGCTTACCAGAGAGCTCTGCCCCACCAAGAGCAGGACCTGTGTCCTGAGAAACCGCCCAGCAGCTGTGGCTTCTCCCAAAGGCCTCTGTCCCAAGCCGCCAGTTCTGTGGTTGCACGGCTGCTGTGGTGGCATTCTTAAGGCCTGAGGAAATATGCATTGAAATGCACACAGGCCTGGGCAGGGGGAGCCCAGGAAAGCGCCCCAGCTCCTGCATATTCCTGGATGAGTTTCGCCCCCCGTGGTTCCTGGCTGCTCCAGTTCAGCATCCTCTTGTGCCCAGCTGGCTTAGAGTTAGCCTAGAAAAACACAGTTGAGGAACTAAGTCTTCCACTAAGTAAGGGTATAAGGGTATACATTCCAAAGCCAAATAAAGGGTGATGGATTAGAAGGCTGTCCCCTCCAGTGTGGCTGCCTCCCAGAAATCACACATTCTGAACCATGGAGGTGTCGAGCACAGACCCCACCTCCACCGGGCAGGTTGCCCTCTTCAGACACCAGCTCAGGCTAGAGGGCAGGCAGCGACAATGCACCTGGCCCCTGAGCACTTAGACCTACCTGCCGAGGTCAGTCCTGCCCTGCTTGGCACAGATTCCCCAAGGGCAGGGTTCTGTCCTGTGCACGGCTGAGTCTCCACTGCCTTGTGGAGCTTCTGGCACATTCTTAGTCATTTGAAAAGCTATTGAATGAAGGAGCCCATGAGGTATGTGGATTCACCTTGGAAGGAGCAGGAGCTGTGGGTCACCACAGATGGCCATTCTAAGACTGCCCTTGCCTGGAAGCACAGAACAGCTCAGTGGGCAGTGTTCCCAGGCACGCAGGGACCCCCCCCACCCCCAGCCCAGATGCTCCCAAACATCTGGAAACACGGTGATCCCAGCTGCTCTGTGTTTCAGCAGAAAGGACAGGGGCTCATGAGAGCCGGGTCTGCGTTTCAGCAGGAAGGATAGAGGCTCATGAGAGCCGGGTCTGTGTTTCAGCAGGAAGGACAGAGGCTCATGAGAGCCGGGTCTATGTTTCAGCAGGAAGGATAGAGGCTCATGAAAGCCGGGTCTGTGTTTCAGCAGGAAGGACAGAGGCTCATGAGAGCCGGGGGCATGGGGAAAGCTGGGGCAAGGAATCCACAAGGGGTGTGTCATCTCCTCAGGGAGACGTGGTTCTGTTTTTCTTTTCATGTGGTTTCATGGAAAATACCTTGATGAAAACTATCGGCAAAAGTCAAAGAACTTTTTACAGGAAAGAGAATAAATGCACCAACTCATCTACCTGCATATCAGACGTGATCCCATCAAATGAGGAGGGCCCTAACAAACAGAAACCCACCATAAAGAATGTCTACTTTCCATAAGTGAATAAAGTCACAAAACATATTACCTGATGATCGCCATTTTCATTTCAACGTCATCCTTCATTAATTTGTCTACACAAGTTTTATTCTGTTCTCTTAACCTGAAGCTTGCTTTTAAAAACAAAATCCAGGAACCCATCGCACATGCTAAGCAGTTACACTCCTGGATGGCCAGGAGCTTGTTCAGATGTCTATTCACTCATTCATGGTTTTTGGAGCAATTACTGTGCCCAGTGCCGGGGCAACAAAGGCAAGAGACAGTTCTCATCTTCAAGTTGCTCCCAGGCTGGCTCTGCTACCCAACAGCTACGAACAGAGATCTTCCTGAACTCGCCTTTTGGCCTCAGGATTATGTGGTATAGAAAAAATTCATTAGCAAACAGTCACCTAGAAATTTAGAGCTGTAACATTTGTTAAGGAACACACAGAAAAAGGGCACACATTGATGCTTTGAAACAAAATAAAAACTCATTGCATTATATTTGGTCTTAAGGTGTGAATTATGTGCAAGGACATCTGCTCCGTCAGTATTTCTTGAGTATCTAACGAAGGCCAGACACTCCATTCACTTCACATCTAAATTCATAACAGTGTTGACTTCATTGTTACTGAAAATACTGGAAAGAAACGAAAAACTATCAGATAAAAGTGTTCTCAGTTCTGAGCAGCAAAGAGACTATTGAATAATTAACATTTAGAACATTGATGGAAAATATTTGGTGTTTTCTCCCTTTTCCAAGTTAATCTAAAACAAGCCATAGTAAATGCCTCAAAACATGTTTCCTATGCCCTCCATGGAAGAGAAGCTGCAACTTTAACAGGCCCTCAGGGCCTCCTGTCACACTAGCCCCCTGCCTGCAGCATCAATTTCAGGAGTGGGGAGAGAGCCATGATGTCCATCCACATTGTTGTCCAAATGTCCAGAGTGAGTGCAACTGGGGTGGGGGTAATAGGCTGTCAACAGAAATAAACAGAGAGAGACTCTAAGAGAAAATGACATTGATTTGGGAAATAGGACATTGCAATGAGAATACACATGCCATTGTAGATTCTGTGCACATTCAGGGAAGTCAAAGAAGACAAAGGTTTTTAAGGGAAGAGTGAGGAGGAACACAGGATTGTTTTGAGATAAATATCCTTGGCTACGAAGATGAATAACAAGGGAGATTCCAGTTCAGTGCTGGACAGGCACTTGCTGGACAGATGTAGAAGAATTTTTTGTGTAAGGTTGCAATGGCGTTTGTGCAGGGTCGTGATTTCTTTCAATCTTTTGTGATTGTTCTTGTGCAGAGGCACATGACCACTCTCCCTTTATGGTCTTTCCCAGCTCTATTTGTCAGAGCATTTTTTAACACAAGTGACTCCATTTTGATTTTGATTCTGACAACTTCCACATTTTCCACTTTTGATCAAGGTCTTTCTCCAAAAGTATCACCAATCAATCCCGCCGTAGTGAGGTCTGATGTCCCCTGATGCCAAGATGGACCTGCCCTGGGTTGCTGGTCTGGTCCCACACTAGGGGTAGTGATTGGTGAGTAGGAGTCATTGTCAAAACCCTTTAGCCACATTTGAGCAACAAGGGAGGTTTGAAGGGAGTGGCTGTCAGGCCAAGTCTACCTGGAGTCTAGTATTACGTTCAATTTTGTCTTTTTCCATAGTCTTCTGTTATCATCTCAAAGTGCTGGGCCAGCATTATTCTGTTAGGAGTTGTACTTCTACAAAAATTTAACAAGTAATAAATACAAAGTTTTAAAAGCAGAAATTCGAAGTAAAATTATTAGTAATGTGACTATCCTAGTCTGCATAATGGTTTTGAGCCAAGAACCCTAAAGGTTGCCAACTGGATAAATCAATTGACCATGATCCTGTCAAGTGAAATAGGTGGGCTTTAAGAGGGTTAAAAGTCTTATTATGATACAGAGTTCTGTTCTAATGTCGGAAAAATCTGTCTACAGCATGGAACCATCCACTTCTCGGCCTGGTTTGCAGTTTGAATGTCTTTGGTTATGGTACTGGATGTTCCTCAAACATCAGACATATGACTTGTTCCTTAAAATTTATATAATTTCAGCTTACAGGGCTTCAGGAAGAGAGCAGTAGTCAATTTTAGTAACTCTGGAAGAAAGTTGGATTGGAGGAATTAGGATAATTCAAGTCTAGTCTATAGGTAGATAACAACAACTTGAAAACAATGCATAGAGCTACAATCTAATAAGAGGTATATTACAGCTTTTCTTCAGAAACATTTTCTCCCTACATTTGTCGCACTGGAATCTCAGATTTAAAAACTTCTGGGGGTTAGGAAGCCAAACCAAAGCAGACTTTAGATTTTACTTATAGTCTTAAAGTTCCTGGGCCTGCTGGGAAGTGACCATTTTTAGCTACTCACTGTAAATCTGGGAACCCTTGAAACCAAGCATTCTGTGCACATTCATGAGTACGACATTTCAATCAAAGTCTTGGTAATAAGCAATGTTTTAAATTATATTCTGTTGTAAAGAGAGAGCTAATTTTTATTGAACTTAGCAAATCACTTTATTGCCATAAAAATACTCATGAATGATTTTCAAATTTTGAAGAAATCAAGAAGGGAGAAAAAAAACAAATGCTTCTATCACAAAAGTATGCTTTACCAAATTACTGTAAATTACAGATAGTTTAAGAGAGAAAATGTCCTTACAACTGGAAAGCAAGACATTTAAGTAAAGAACTAATAATGTTTTAAATAAAAATAACAAAAACATTATCAATTATTTAGTCTCATATGATTAATCTTTGTTCTGCTTGACCTTGATGAGCAGTTTCATGAGCCCACCAGTTTCTTCATTAGAGTTTTTTAAAAATTGTATGTATTCCATTGATGTTAAAGTTATAAGAAATCTATATGTAAGAGCACTTGTTGAAATCTTTTCCATGAGTCTGATTGCAGATGCTTTTAGGGGAGAATGTAAAACAATAACTGTAGATGACACTTAGAATAGCCATGGTTAAAACTCTGATGGAAGTTTATTATAATCAGCAAGTAACAAGGAAATAGTTATTTTTATAGCACATGACATAATATCCAGAATTAGGACTGATGACATATTAGAGTTCTATGAATTTATATAATTTTTGAAACATTCTCGTCCATAACATTCCCATAAATGTAACTGAATGATCTAGTATCACTTATCATTTCACGATGCTTTCCATATAATTTATCAAATAAGCCTAGTTATTTAATATCTCTACAAGATGAGAGATAACATTGTGTGAGGCTCTCCAGGGGCCCAACTAGAAAATTTCAAAGTTAATTCTAGACCAAAAAGACTTAATTTAGAATTTCGATCCTGGGGAAGCCTGCCAAGGATATAAAAAGGCTCAAAACACTTGACCAAAACAGAATCACAGGTCACAGTGAAATAACTTCATTTAACCAGAATAAAGTCATTTAACCAGAGTAATAAATCAAAAGACTTCAAAGCAATACAGAAAAGTACATGGATTTTAAAACCTTAACCCTTTTCAAGCTGTTTTCCTAAGTAACCAAAAACCTAATAAAGACAACACAGGAAATTGTCTTGGTAAAAGGTAAATCCATTGGGCTTTTTAAAGGGCCAGTTACCAAGAAGGTAGAGAAACTCCTGCACTGTGATTGCTCTTCCTTCTGGGAAGCCCATTTAGGTATCTTGGAAATTGAATCTGATGAAAGGTACTTGAATTTAATTAAACACAGAAGAAAAATGTGTGCCCAAACTTATGAATGTGTCCCATATTGTAAAGGAGTGTAAATAAGAAAACCAGTACCTTCAGCAAGTCAGAGTGCATGGCTCTTAGAGTCAGCATATGAGATTTCCTGGTTACATGGAACAATTCAGACTCATCAAGGAAAGCCAAGAGTACAGAATCAAGTTATACGGGGGACAACATTGCTTTTCCAGGCCTCCGAGGTAAACATTTCCGCTTCAGGCCCTCACAACAGAATTAGAGCTGAAGAAAAACTTTACAGGAGCTGATGAAGTTGGAGAGAGTTGTCATCCCAGGCCTCCTCGCGGGGAGGAAAGGAAGAGCAGAGGTTGATGATGCCTGGCCGGCAAGTCACATGCAGCAAGATCCAGCAAAAGAGCCTGTGAGATATGAACCTGAGAGGCTTCAAGAGGAAAACGCTGCCTTGAGAAATGAAACTACTGTTCTGAATGAAAAAAGCAGGTCTAATCTGAAACTAGGGAAACTCAATGGAGACTGTAAAACAGAAAAGAGAGAAGCTGCTATTAAGACCAGATCAAAATTTCAAGAAAACCTTGTTCTAACATAGAGTACCAAGTTTTTAGTTTTGTATTAGTGTATTTTTAATATTGAAGCTCAATATTTGGAAAGACTTATAAATAATTTCCTTCTAATTATAGCCAACTTAATTCCTTTTATAAATTCATTCTTCACAAACCTCATCACAACTTATTACAACGTTTGACAACATACTTAGAATTTCTGCTTTGTCCCCTGTTTACTGTTTCTTAAATAACCAGCTGTTATAAGACAAAAATTTCTACTCAAGATTTTTTCTTACATAAAATTATTCTCTTTTCTTTTTAATAGCCTTCCTTACCAAGAATGCATCTTCATACCCATAACATTCCTCATATCTCTCTCTCCTACTTACTGTCTTGCCTCTGTTTCCTACTTTCTGTCTTGCCTCTGTTTCCTTCCTAAATCCATATTTGGAAACAACCTTTAAATAACCTGGCAATTAGACAGAATTCTTCTTTTACTCAATAAAGAACCCATTTTATGCCTTTCTTATCGTTTTTCTAATCAAAAACATTTTCCTTTTTTGTATATTTTATATGCAGAATTATATATATATTAATTAGAATTTTAACTCTTAGTAACCTTAATTTCTGGCAAGCAATTTTGAACTATTTGTCACATATTGGTATTTTATAGATGAGAACCATTTTATAATTCTTAGAAATATGTTTCTTCATACAACATAATATTTTATGTATATTAATAGACCCAAATATATTTAGTCTTTCTATAAAATGTAAGAAGACAAGAACAAACGTATATTTATGTTTAGCAATTGATGTTTCAGGTTTTTAAATCTTATTTAGAAATGACCTAGACATTTAATGAATATCTGTTGTTTAACTTAACATAATATTAAGATTTCAAATTACATGAAAAGCTTATTTATAAGCATTTATTCCATTTACATTTACCTAATTTATTTTTAACAATTTACCTAGATTAGTTATGAAAACTGAGATACTAGACAAAGCTTGTCATCATTTCAAGTTATTTCCTGTTAACCATTTTTATAGCCTGTGAATATCAGGCATTCATCTAAGTAAGAACCTTGAAGTTAAATATATGGGTATTTTGTCAATAACCCTGAAGATACAGCTGTCTTATTAAACCACAATATTAAATTAGTCTTATTTATCAAAGAATTGCACAAAGATCACTCTGTTTTAGGCTGGGTTTATAGTTTTATAACTTTTGTGTCAAACCCTGACACCTTAAAACATCTAGCAGAGACAAATATAAAACTATTAGACCAGTAAACCCAGGCAAAAATGTGTACTCACAATTTTGAAGATATTACTAGTTTTATTTTACCAATGATTTTTAAACCAGCTTATTTATCAAAGATCTACTTAGGTCACATGAAATAGAAGACATTTAGGTTAATAGCTGTATACTTTATATGAGCACTTGTTTAAGCAAATCTGAATAGGATTTCTGGCCCACTATGCCAGACTTTACCACATAGATACAACGTACTACATAATACATGTACATGTGCATAAACACACCTAAAGGTACATACATACACAAAGCTCTTATAGCTTTCATTTTAGAATTTTAGTCATGAGACAGTAAAATATACAAACTCACTAGTTTATAAAATATAGTTGGATCCAAATTACATTTCTGACAAAATGGGAACTGTTCACGTGGCAAAAACTTTATTTGCCCTGATAGATAGTCTGATGAAAGCTGCGGACCAAAACGTTGGGTTAAGCGGTTTGGTTTTAAAAGACATTTTTGTTTGTTTGTTTCAAATGAGTTTAATGTTAAATTTTTAATGTTTATGTTTTAGCTTGAACTGGCTAAATTATGTAAGAAAAAAATATCCAAGTAGCCTTGAATTAGTAAAAAATCTGTCTTGTGTTTGCAGTCTGGTTCCCTTGCAGCTGACTGGTCAATGCAGGTGGGGAAACATTTTAGCAGGTTCTGGGGGGCTTTTTTCCCTTGGCTCCTGCATGACAGAAAAAGCAATGTTTATGCCAGAGATATAAAAAATTATATTACTGCTCTGAGCTCAAGATTTTGACCTGTTTGATCTCAGATCCTAACTTTTATAAGCATTTATCTAGATCTTTCCTTTTAGACTATCAGTCCTTCAATTAACTGTTCCATCACTCTAAGCAACTGTTAGGCAAATCTAAATTTACATTTTCAAGAAGTGTCTACGTTGTTGGCTACCATGGAGCTGTTATAATTTGTAAAGCCAGTAATTTGAAAGCCCTTTAAGACTTTTTTAAAAGAACCTTGGCTGGAATATCATAAACAGTGAGTTTTATCTCAATACCAGCAGAAGGGTCAGCAGATTGGACATAAGCAGAAAAAAAATAGAGGACTTACAGTGCTAACTCTATAGTTGTAGTTTTTTTTAGAAAGTTCAGATAATGACCACTCAGCTCTGAATTTTCCTTGGTGTAATTTGCCCATCAGTTAAAAAATGTAATGAGAACGGGCCATAATACAGCCAGCTGGAGTCCCAGAATACCTGGCACGTCCTCATGTTTGAGAATCCCATTCCGTTTCTTATTAATCTCTTGAGAGCAAAGAAAATCCTATAAATCCTCTCAAGAGAATGTCAGGAGTCTGGAGCAGCATTTTAGAGAGAATGTCGGGAGTCTGGACCAGCGTTTTAGAGAGAATGTCGGGAGTCCAGACCAGCGTTTTAGAGAGAATGTCAGGAGTTCGGACCAGTGTTTTAGAGAGAATGTTGGGAGTCCAGACCAGCATTTTAGAGAGAATGTCGGGA
The DNA here is from genome assembly GCF_028885655.2 of Pongo abelii. Taxonomy (NCBI): domain Eukaryota; kingdom Metazoa; phylum Chordata; class Mammalia; order Primates; family Hominidae; genus Pongo; species Pongo abelii. The sequence continues at coordinate 172,418,843 of NC_071990.2, forward strand.
GTCTGGACCAGCGTTTTAGATAGTGGCAACCACTCTAGTGGCTTTTAATGAACCACCATCCTGTGTCCAGCATTTAGAATGCTTGTTTTTGCTCTTAGAAGATTTCCAGAAACAAGCAAGAGAAAAGAGCCACATCAAACAAAATATTAAATTAGGTGCACAGAAAGAATCAAAAGCAAATTCACTAGAAAAGACATGTCTCAGAGACGGAATGGAGATTCTGCAGGAATCAGACACTTTATACCAGAAAGGACTTGCTGGAAAAGACAAAAGGTTTTTTATCACCCCAGCAGGGATGTAAGGTCCGTTATTAAAGGTGGCCTTATCACCAAAACAAACTCCTATGAAATCAAAAAGCCTCTACCAAAAAACAGCGAGGCTCAGCCTGAGAGAAGACTCACCAGGGTAGAAAAGCAAGTGGCAGACGCAGAGAGCTCAGAGGGCTCAAGTGAGAACTACACACCAGCTCTAAGAATCACCAGTTCCTTCCAATCACAATCTTTCTTCAGGTTCTGTTCTAGACACCACTTACGTAAACCTAAACAACAAACAGAGACAGGCTCTCTAACAGAAAGTGATATTTATTTGGGAGTAGGCATTGCAATGGGAATACATGTGCCATAGTAGACTATGGGTGCAGCAGGTCTTCCTGCAGCTTCCCCTCCCCCAACACCCTCCATGTCCCTACTTTGTCCATGCAGCCGTTGGTCACTGCTGCCCTCCATCCCATGGCTGAGGATTAATGGGTGCCTGAACCACATGCTCTGGAGTCATGATCTACTGGCAATACTTGTCGATCATTGCTTTGAAATTCGGGATTGAGATGGGAAGGGCTAAATTTAGTATCTGCATTCTCACATAGCAACCTAATCAGGTTCCCAAAGCCTCTAGAAGCTCCAGGTTGAGCCTCCAGGAAGGTAGCACAGCTTGGGGGACAGTACCTGGGGCCACGTCAATGAGGGAAGGCTGGGGTTTGCTTCAGACAGCACTTTGCAGGGGGTGGGGCAGGCTGCAGTGACTCCCAGCACCATGACCTTGACTGCCCTATTGGGCTGTGCAGGCGTCTGAAAGAAGTGCTTACCCTGGGGAACCGGGAGGACTTCAGAGTCCTCTGGAGAAACCCATGGGCTCACAGCAGCCCCTCCATTCCCTCCACCTGAGGCGGATCTGTGCGGTGAAGACAGGGGCGGGTCCCGAGAACCAGACTCCAGTCGTCACTTCTGCAGCTTGGAACCAACCACAGCGGGCGCGCAGGACAGCCAGCCCTGTGTGCAGAGCGCAGGTTTCACCGTGGGCAAAAGTCAATGCCCCCAGCCGCCTCTGGGTGGACGAGGGCTGCCTGGCATCAGCACAGCTGAGCATCTACTGAGGTGAACTTCCCAGGGGTGGAGAAACTGCGAACAACACAAGCCTGATTAGGAAGAAAAAACTAACTTAAAACAAGCCTTAGTACTTTTGGACGTTGAGTTGAAAGCTGGGTAAATATCTTTAGATTTTTTCCCTGTCCACTAAAGGCCTCAGCGTGATGCCCCCTTTCCCCAGGAACATCCCCAGGTGTCCCCCACGCGAGGCTCGGGCCCGGCTCTCAGCACGGGAGATTGACAGGTGATGCTGCCTTTCCCCAGGAACATCACCAGGTGTCCCCCACGCGAGGCTCAGGCCCAGCTGTCAGCACAGGAGATTCACAGCCTTGGCTGGGCTGTTGTGAGACCCTGAGGGCAGGGGATTGCTTTGCTCATTTTTGTGTCCCCCACAAGGCTTGGGACAGTGACTTCCACACAGTGGGTATCCAACAAATATTTGATTGGGTTTTGTAAAATTCCTCTTCCCAAAATGCATCATTCTGAGAGAGTTTTTAAATCTTTCTTTTTTCCTTTTACAGATTTGGCCCAACTGAAATAATTATGTGTATGGCTCTATTTGCCTAAACAAAGGCAAAAATATGTGTCTGGTCATGAGAGATCCCAGAGCCTAGTGGACCCCAAAGGGCACCTCACTCATTCATCTGACAACCTCCAGTTCCTCCTAAGTGTGGCTACTTCCTGAGGAAAGCGCAAGTGACTCCCAGGCCCGCTCAGAGCACCCGATCCCAACACCACAGGCACACCCATCTCCTTCAGAGGCCTGTGCAGCCCCAGAGCCAACCCTGTTGATGTCATGGCTTCCCAGGCTGGAGCTGGTGGGAGCCACATACCAGAGGCTTGGAGGGTGAGGGCTGGCACCAAGGAAAAGTGTGGGTTGACCCCGGGGAGAGGATGGGCCCAGCTGCTCCCTGCTATGGGCATTCACTGTGACAGAAGCAACCAGCACTCACCTCCCAAGGGCCTCCACAGTGTGTGGAATTAGAGCGAAGTGTAATGAATGTCTGAATTTATGGCGGAGGAACATGAAAAATTGTCTCTGTTTAAGAAGGCAGGAAAACCTTTTTACTGTTGTTATCAAGTTCATTGAAGTATAATGTACATCCAACAAAATTATGCATTTTTAACAAATGGAAATACCATGGAAATACTCGTGTAACTGTCACAATTGATACACAGGTTTCTGTCCAAAAAGGTGTCTTTAGTCTGAGTCCTGGCCTGGACAACGACCATCTGCTGTTGATTCTCTTGATGCCTGTAGGATCTGTTATGATGACTCTCCTCCATTCCTGGTCTTGCTAACACGTGCTCTCTCTCTTCTTGATCAGTCTAGGTTGGAGTTTATCAAGTTTGCCAGTCTCCTCAAAGAACCAACTTTTGGTTTTGCTAAATTTCTCTGTCATCTGCTCTTTATTTCATTGATTTCTGTTCTTTATTTTTTGTTAACACTTACTTTGTGTTACTTTTGCTCTTCTATTTCTAGCATTTTAAGGTGGAACTTCAGGTTATTGATTTTAAGCATTTCTTCTTTTGAGGATAGGCATTTAGAGCTATAAATTTCCCACTAACCAAGTATTGTTCTAAATGCTTAATTGAAATGATTAAAATTTTATACATTTTGTAAAAGTTTTAATCTGTAAAATTTACTCAGATTCACACATTCCCTTGAAGACGCCCCTGAAGCTTCCTTTGCATAGCACTGGGGTGATGTGGCACGTTTAGGGCTGCCCTGGCCTTGTCCCACTGGCTGTTTCTCTTGGTTTTGGGGAGCTGTGACCCAGGGATTGGTGGCCATGGACTCACTCAGGGATGATGACAGGAAGTCAGATGTTTTTCACACAAGTGCCCCTGAAGAGAAAATGCACATTAATTTTTTTTCTCTTGGATGTACAGTGTTGGTAAACCAAGTCAAGCAGAAAGGAGGTGGGAGGAAATTCCTGGCTTTCCTGGCAGCTCGTCTGTCTGGGCACTTCATGAGTAGTTTGTTCACTGGCACCAGTGGACTTAGCAGATCCCATTCATGCAAACGTTTTCTCTGCCCCCAGGCTCCCCGCGAAGCATGCCAGGGTGTTTGTTTCTATACAAACTGGATTTATCCCTCTGGTCAGTCAAACCTGCTCCTTCAGATTTTAACCTGATTTGTTATGGAAAGGAGAACTGTCGAGTGGCTGCCCCTGCTGGCCTCTTCCTAATAACTTCTGAGCTTGCAGATGGATTTCCACTGCATTTGACCTAGAGGTGGAATATTGAAGGCCTCTCCACAGGGCAGAGTCCTGCTCAGGACTGGAATGCATCCAACCCAAGCAGAAATCTGCTGTAGACATTCCTGGGATGGGATAGGATCCAACTGAAGATTGTTACAGGATCCCAGAGGGTCAGCTCTGTGCTGGTGTTGGGTACCAGTGAGCAGTGAATTTGTGAGGCCTGGTGAACCAGGCAGACTCGTGTAGAGCAGACAGGCCTGAGAATAGAAACCAGAGATATAATGGGAGCTGAGAAGCTGTGCCCACTCTGGACAGAGCTGCACCCAGGACCAGCAGACACTGAAGAAAGGAGCCCAGGGCTTCTCTGAAGCTGACAAGACTGTCCACAAGAGAAAGGGTGCCTGGCTTCTCCTGGCCACAACATAGCCCCAGTGCAGACACAGCCAGGCCTGCCCTGTGGCCTGTGACCACAAGACCGCCTTCCTGGAGCCCAGCTGGGCCTGGAACTCAGAGCCAGGCTAGACACCTCCTCCACCCTTGCTGGCCGGCAGAGATGTGATCCTAGAGGTGTATCCAGGGTCTGGGCATAGTAGATGTTCAGTGAAAGGCAGTTGCTGTAATCATGCTGGCAATCAACGATGTAATTACCAAGATCCTTTCTCCCTGAGCTATCCTCATTCTGGTGATGGTGGAGAGATTGGAGACCTCATTTTGAGGGGCCAAACCAAATGCAGGGAATACAAGGTCTGAGAGATGAATCACTTGTCACACTAGCCAGTGGCCAGTGCACACAAACGTGTGTATATTGACTTTGATCGGCTTTGAGGCCGAACCCTCTGGGACCCCACCTCCATGGCCGAAAGGCATCTAATTCTTCTTTGGTCCTGCAAAGGGTAGTTTGATTTCTCCTGTAAACATCCACAGAAACCGGAGGCCTGAGATAGTGACAGTGGAAGGTGGGCAAGCTGCTAATGAGGATTCCTGGCTGTGATTCAGCCTCAGCACGCAGCTCTGTGTGCCTGGCTGTTGTTAACTGTGCAGCGCTCTGGTTAAGCGAGGCTGGGAGTGGCACTGGCCTGTTAGTAATCCGCACTCATCAGCACCACGCGGGCTCCCCGGCCTCTGTGCCTCTCGGCAATGCCGCACCCATGGGAAGGGAGGAGAGCCTCCCGCCCACCCTCCATCTGTGCCCGTGTCAGGGCTTACGGGAACATATGCTGCCTGTTACTCACTGACCATCTGTTCACAGAGCTGATGAAGTGTCCCGGTTACCCTGGCAACGAAGCCCTTGATTGGCGGCGGCTCCACAAACATTTGCCACTCAGGTTTCACTTTTATCTGTGCTCTGGAATGGGGCTGGGTGGGGGATGCTGAGGCCTGGGGGCTGGGGAAGCAGGCTGGGGGTGGTGGGCTGAGGCTGGGAGGTCAGCAGGCTGGGGGAATAGGCTTGGAGCTGGGGGGTCAGCAGGTTGGGGGATGGGCTGGGGACTGGGGGTCAGCAGGCTGGGGGGTGGTCTGGGGCTGGAGGAGCAGGCTGGGGGTGGTCTGAGGGTCTAGGAGTCAGCAGGCTAGGGGTGGTCTGGGGCTGGGGGAGCAGGCTGGGAATGATCTGGGGGCTGGGGGGTCAGCAGGCTGGGAGGTGGTCTAAGGACCTGGGGGGTCAGAAGGCTGAGGGATGGTCTGGGGCTGGGGGAGCAGGATGTAGCGAGCAGGCTGGGGCTGGGGGTTCTGCAGCTGGGAAGCCAGGCTTCTCTTCTCCATTTTCCTTTCTCACCTCTCTCCCACCTCCTTTCCCTCAGCACTCACCCACCTCCAGTCCGGCCCTTCTCCCCACAGTTCAGAGCAGGTAGAGCTGGGAATATGGCTAACCAGTCTGAGAGCTGAGTGGGGGCTTGTTCTTGTTCACCTGGTGCCAGTACCTTTCCCAAACTGCAGTCTGGAGTCTAAGGGCTGAGGATTCTCGGCCTCCCAGTCCAGGGCAGCAGCTGCCCAGAAGCCACCCCACGGCAGTGGACATCTGTGCCCCCGTTTTGGAGACCTGGTGTGATGAGGACACATGGGCTGCAATTAGCTATTGGCAGGGCCGTCCATGGACCACAGTCCCGGGAAGACGTTCTGCTCAGTTGTTCCGGAAGGGACCTAGGGTGCACTGCAATTGTGGAGGGGTGGTTGCTGCTGATCCCAGCCCCCAGAGGGAGTTCTTGAGTTTTTAGCTTGAGTTGAGGAGCTGATAATGGAAGCTGCAGCAGCCAGTTCATGGCAGTCCCTAAAAGAAGCAAACCACCTCCTCTCTGCTAAGGACATCAGCCAAGTGCTGAGGCCAAAGGCCTGCAGATGAACCCTAGTGTGAGATGGAGAGGCTGAGGCACAACACTAGTGCCAAACTGAGCCTACGTTCTTTTCTTTAGCGAGACCTGGGATTGAGCGTCACAAAGTCTAGATTCTATTTATTCCACCGTCTCACAGTCTAGTAGCAAATGTCTGTGGGGAGCCCTCCTCACTCCTGTCTGAGCTTGGAATCCTGGGACTAAGAATAGCAGCGTGGCCCTGCTCTGCACAGGACTGGCGTGAGTGCCAGAATGCTGGGTCTCGGGGCATGCGGATTGCACATTCATGGCATGTGGAGGCCACATGGGGTCTCAGACAGCACAGGTGAGGGAGCTCTGTGTCCACAGGGACCACGACATTTTATCACAAGGGGCACAGCCCACCAGCGTCCTCTGTCCCAGGAAGAGAGGCCCCGGGCTGTCTGCTGTCGGCTGAGATGATTGAGTCACCGGCCCTGCCGCACAGCTGGGGTCAGACACGGAGGCCAAGCTCTGCTCCAGGCTCTGTGGGGCCTTCTTGTCACCTGATGCTGAGCAGAAGTGGGGTGACACAGAATGCCCACACCCCACAAACTTCCTGGGAAGCCAGTGTCTCTGAAAGATTCCATCTGGGACAAAGAGAAGCCATCACTTGGTTGGAGTCAGCCCATCACAGCTCTGCCTGGAATGGAGAAGGCCGGGCCCAGGTATCATCACTGTCTCTGCTCATGGCCCCCAGAGTTTTGCCAAATCTGTTTTAAAAGTTCCCTCGTAAAAGTGACCCGTCCTCCGTCAGGAGCCTGGTCTCACTGGCCATTTTAGGAGCGCAGCCTTCCCGAGCTCAGCAGAATCCCTCCATCGCAGTGAGCACTGGTGGCCCCGTCCTTACTGTCCTTCCCCTTCCTGGGCCCACCGCAGGGTCACCACAGGTCTGTCCAGGGCATGGTCAGGCCCATGAGACCCTTTGTTCTATAGGACGTTACGCTCCTTAAAAAGAGGGACTTTGTCCCTCACTGAATTGTAGTTTTCTGTATCATTCGTCATTGCAGCTTGTAAGCATCAAGAGTGTTTCCTAAATAAGATTAAAATCTGGCCTTCAAGCAACTTTTGAATTAACTGACAAATGTATGTTGGGCACCAAACAGATTTAAGAACAAGTCTGCCTCGGGCTTTTACCAAACTCCAGCTCTTAGACTTTATTATCTCAACTGAAATAAAGTTGAAATTTCTTCATAATGTCTGATATATATTTTAATTTCTGGCAGAGATACATTAAAAGACCTGTTTCAAGGTTACTTGGCTGAAGAATGGAAAATGTCAGTTTTCAGCTGTGCCATTTCCCATCTATTCCAACAGTATTTAAGCTTCTCCAAACAAAAATAGAAGGAAAGCTTCCACATTTTTTTGTGAGGCCAGCATGACATTGCCACCAAAGAGACCAGCTTAAAAAAAAAAAAACTACCAACCAACCTAATGTGTCAATAGCAATGTAAAGAGGCCAAATAAAATATGAGCAAATGAAACGCAGCGGCATGTTGAGAATTATACACCACGACTAAGGGTGGGTTGTTCTGCCCAGTGCAAGTAGCAATGACTCAGTGTTGGGTCTATTAATATAAATCACCATTTAATAGAGCAAAAGAGAAAAACAGTATGACCAGCCCTAGAAATGCTGGCAAACAGCATTTGATGGAAGTCAACATCCTCCTCTGTGTTTTGAAGTAGAGACTGAAATGTTCCTGATAAAATGGGAAGGGATGAATAGTTCTTTTCAAGATAAATGACTTCTGCCTCATCCTGACCATTCCCTACAGCCATGAGGAGGACAAGACACTCAGAGTTTCCAGGCTGCATTCTCTCACTGCTTTGGAGACACATCTCCTGCAATTAAGGCACAGAAACTGGGAGTGCAAAAATGAGAAAGGAGCAGAGAAAGTGATTAATTATAGATTATTTTATTGTACATCTGGATAACCCTGAAGGAGCAATTGCAAACAAATGTGCAAAAATATAATTCAACAAGGTTAGCAAGAAATGTGAAAGATCTACACCAGGAAAACGGCCCTGCCTGGGAGGGATGTGCACAGACAGGGCAGAAGCCAAGCAGGTAAACAGACTTTCAACTGTTGCAAAGTCAGTCTCTGCACATATGAAACAATCCCAGTTAAAAGGCTAACTTTTTAAAAATCAGACAGGCTAAATCTAAATTTGTGTAAGGAAATATTTAAGAATAGATAAGACAAACCTAAAAGAAAAAACAAATAATAGAGAAACTATTACTATCAGATCTCAAAACATATTATAAAATTCCCTTTAAAGCTATGTCCATTTAAAAATATGTTACTGGCAAATAAATAATTAGAAAGTATAGAAATAGACCTCAAAATACTGCAAATTATAAGATAAAGACATTTAAATCATGAGGGGAAACAGGATATTCATATGATGATGTTGACTAGGTAGTCTCCTGGAAAAACAATGAAGTTGGTTCTATACTTCACCAAAATTAATTCCAAATAGAACAAAGGTGTAACTCCCAGAAAGAAAAACAAAAAGAAGAAAAGAAGCAAGGAGGAGACCGTGGGATAATTTTTTATGACATTGGAGCAGAGAAGATCTAAACACAAGACAAAATCCAGAAGCCATAATAATGCTAAGAAATACGATGACACAAAAATAAAACCTTCTGCCTAGAATGAAACACTACCATGAGTCAATCGAAAGATAATAACAAGCTGAAAAAGAAATCTGCAATTAATATCAGAAACAGTCATTTCCAAATATTTAAATCAATAAGAAAGAGACCAGTAAGTCAATAAGTAAAAAGAAGCAAAGGATTTCAACCGAGTTCACAGAAAACAAAATATAAGGCACTCTTAACCACATGAAGAAAATGCTCAACCTGCTCACAAAGCCCTGCTCAGGGCCAGGATGTGGGCAGTCAGTGTCTCGTGTGTTGTGAAGGCTACATAAAGCCCGTCTCTTCCCAAGAACAGAAAACTGGCCACATCCATCGGATGGCAAATGTGTGTGACACCTGGTCGAGCAATTCTATTAACAATTCTATTCCTATGAATTTATTCTATGGATACAATCATGCAGATGTGAAACAACACATGTGTGGTTACTCGCAGAGGCAGGGCCATATAAGCTTGGAAGTGGCCGTCAATGGTAGAGCAGGTCTGGAATTCGGAAAAGCCTCATGCAGCACGTGGCCGTTAGCTGGTTTGTGATTCCTCCTTCGTCATTCACCTGTCAAGGGCATTTCTCATTAGGCCCTGGGGGTGTGCTCAGCCTGCCGAACAGAGCAGGCACAGATTGTCCCTCAAGAGTTCGGAACGTCTCACCCTGACTCTTCCCTTAAGAATCTGGCTCCCAGGGCCGGCTCCCAGGGCCACCTCCCAGGGACACCATTGTCAGAGTGGAGGAACGGGCTTGGGCAGGTGTGACCTCCAGAATCCTCAGAGGCTTTTCCAGCTCCAGGAGTGGCTTCAGACCTGAATCATGGCAACCCGGCCCCCTCCTGATTACAGACCATCCTGAAGTGTTACCGTGGAGATGGGAGAGCCCAGACAACGGAGATGTTCTGAGGGAATTTCCATTCCTGTCTTCAGGACATTCTGCCAGGGTGGGGACCTGCTAGAAGTATGGGATACCAGTTGTCCCTTTGCTAGAAGGCCCCCGTCTCAGGTGTGCCTCCCCGCCTCACTGTCACCTCAGCACAGTCCAGCAGGGCCAGGAGAAAACCACCAAGATAGCACAGTCCCTGGAAAGGGGTTGCTACCAGACCCTACGCCATGGGAGGAGGGCTCTTGGGCTCCCCCGGGCCCTGTGGCCTGGCAGGAGCCACCAAATGACAAAACTGGGCAGGCAACCTGTTCTGTTGTCTGGAGGGCCTCAGAGCCCACACGGCTTTCTCTGTGTACAACGTGTGCATGGGGAACACGGGCAGCTGCCCTGACAGGGGTTTCCACACACACAGTCCCTCCAGACTTCTGTGCCTCCACATCAGAAACGAGCCACTCTTCCAAGCCATCAGAGTGCTTTTTGGGCCTGAATCAGGTCTTGCATTTGTATGTACCTTGGATCCGAGAGGCTGTCAGCCTAGAGAGAAGAGCACACTGACGAGCTGCAGGGCTGGGATGGAGAACGGACAACAGAAGTCATCACCTGACTTGCACAACCGCCTATGCTTTCTTCTTCATGTAGAATTCCCTTCCAGAGCCTGATAGAGTGAGAAGCAAGAAGACAGCCATGTTGAATGAGAAGCTGGGTCACAAGGCTGTGCCTGGTGCCTCTGGGGTGCCCTGTGAATGCTGACGGGCCCACAGCTCTGCTTGGCCCAGGAGCAGCTCAGAAACGCCCCGAGTATGAGCTGATTTGACACCCAGCAGCTGGGCCTGGGCTCAGAGCAGAAGGCCTGTGGGCCTCCTCAGTCAGTCCGCACCTATCACCGCTGTGAAACACACCCTCAAGTCAGTCGGCGCCCCTCACCACTGTGAAACACCCTCAGTCAGCACCTGTCACCACTGTGAAACACATCCTCGGTCAGTTAGCACCCATCACCGCTGTGAAACACACCCTTGGTCAGTCAGCACCCATCACCACTGTGAAACACCCTCAGTCAGCACCTGTCACCACTGTGAAACACAGCCTCGGTCAGTCAGCACCTGTCACTGCTGTGAAACACACCCTAAGTCAGTCGGCACCCATCAGCACTGTGAAACACCCTCAGTGAGCACCTGTCACCACTGTGAAACACACCCTCAGTCAGTCGGTGCCCATCACTGCTCTGAAACACACCCTTGGTCAGTCAGCACCCATCACCACTGTGAAACACCCTCAGTCAGTCGGCGCCCGTCACCACTGTGAAACACCCTCAGTCAGCACCTGTCACCACTGTGAAACACATCCTCGGTCAGTTAGCACCCATCACCGCTGTGAAACACACCCTTGGTCAGTCAGCACCCACCACCACTGTGAAACACCCTCAGTCAGTCGGCGCCCGTCACCACTGTGAAACACCCTCAGTCAGCACCTGTCACCACTGTGAAACACAGCCTCGGTCAGTCAGCACCTATCACTGCTGTGAAACACACCCTAAGTCAGTCGGCACCCATCAGCACTGTGAAACACCCTCAGTCAGCACCTGTCACCACTGTGAAACACACCCTCAGTCAGTCGGTGCCCATCACTGCTCTGAAACACACCCTTGGTCAGTCAGCACCTGTCACTGCTGTGAAACACACCCTAAGTCAGTCGGCACCCATCACCACTGTGAAACACCCTCAGTCAGCACCCGTCACCACTGTGAAACACATCCTCGGTCAGTTAGCACCCGTCACCGCTGTGAAACATCCTCAGTCAGCACCCATCACTGCTGTGAAACACACCCTCACTCAGTCGGCGCCCGTCACCGCTGTGAAACACACCCTTAGTCAGCGAGGACGCACAGTAGAGGAGCAGCCCCACCGCCCTCTTGACACAGCTCAGCCTCTCCACTGGGCAGGTGCAGAGGCACCTGCCAAGGCCTCTGCCACTGCCTGGCAGAACGGCCCTCTTCAGACTTGCTTCTTAGGAGTAGGGGCTGGAGCACTGAGTCCCACAGGTGGGTCTGGTCTGGAGGACACCCGGCACCCGGCCTCTCATAGAACAGCCCCGACAAAACATTAATATCTCTGCTAATGATGCCTGGCTGTCAAAGCTGGGGCAGAAGCCTCAGTCCAGGTGGCGGAAAACACTTGGAAGGGCTTTGAGAACTTGCTTAAGGAAAGGCACCAGCTCAACAAGTAAAGTTGTTTCCTGTCATCAAAGTCCAAGGGAGAATGCAAAGTTTCAAGTCTACCTTCCCTGGCAGCTTCTTCAGACGAGGTCTCCCTGGCTCCCTGGTTTTTCTCCTGGCATGGCCCTGCCTCACGACGCCTACCATTGTTGCCATCCATGCCAGGTTTGTCCACAGTCCGTCCTCGACTCTGTCCCCTCAGGCCTGGCTGCCGTGTGCCTTCCTGGGGGCAGCTCAGGGCTGAGTCAGGGACCTCACACCGCATCCTCCTTGACCCGGACGGCTGCACGCCCTCCCTGCCACAGAGAGGCTGCAGCCCACTTGGGCTGTTCCTAATGGAAAGCCCTTTGAGCCGGGCCCAGACCTGCAGCTGTGGGATCCTGAGACAGCAGCCCATTTGGACTGCGTTCAGGGTCCCAGGCAGCGCCTGTGCTATACCGTTCATTCAGCTCCAGAGGTGCCTGCTGCTCGGCACTTTGCTGCAAAGCCACTGCAGCCCTGCTGTGGGAGGGTGAGCCCCTCGCTCTGCCCACCTGCTGCACTGCGCTCTGCGGGACCCCTGGTGCTCCTGAAAACACAGGTGGGTTTTGTGGGCTGAGGTCAAGCCTCTGCTGGGCCCAGAAGTCCCTTCTGAGAAGGAGAATTGGGGCCAGCTGCTGAGGCCTCGAGGAACACAGACCAGGATAGACACTTCTGTATCAGGACTTTGCTTCTAAGAAAGGAAACCGGTGAGTGTTTTTTGTTTTTTGTTTTTTTTTTAATGAAAGTCAGAGCCTGGAGTGAAGACAGCGTCTGTCCCACCCTCTGTCCTACGCAGGCGGGGTGCTGAACTGCAAAGGCAAAGCTCCCCGTGGAAACAGCCTTCTCGCTAGTCTTCACCCTCTCTGACAGCAGGCCCCGAACAGAAGTGTGGAAATGCCTTCCGGGAGGGTGCTAGCGAAGTCACTGTCGCGCCTGCAAGTTGGACCCAACTGTAACACTTTTTCTGTTTGGTTTCATGCAAACAATTCAGCCAAGCCAGCACACAGCTGCCCCAGGAGCAGAGGGACTTGTAATTGCTGGAACAGCGTTGCGTCAGCTACCCCACACGTCCTCGGCCAGACCCAAGGGTGATCTGCAGAGTCCAGGCTGAGCTGCTGCACTGTGAAGCCTGTTAAGCTATCGTTTGGGATGCATTTTCAAAGTTCCTGAAGCAGAATATGAGCATTCCTTCCTTACTGGTATTTTGACATATGTCTAGGTGGAAGATTTTTACTCCTTGAATTAATTCCTGGAGAAAACACACTACAATTCAGAAACAAATGCTGGCTTTATGTCCCTTGTTCATATTTAAAAATTTAAAAGGCGGAGAAACATCCTTACTGGATTTCCCGGTAGCTTACTTAATGACGTGACTGATGCCTCAGCTCATCAGAGCATGACTTAATCCTGCCGACTGGAGCTGAGGGCCGTGTCTCCTCCAGCTTGGAGTGCAGCATGACGTAAATCTGGGTGTGTGACCAAGGGTGTCTCACTCTGCTCCAGCCCGGAGAGGACTCGCTTATTAGAGTTACCTGCTGCCAGTCAACATTCTTCCCACAACACAATCCACATCAGTAGGATAGAACCAGTGGTCGTGTAGGCTACATTCACTGGGAAAAGACACGGAAGTTATCTATTACAGAAGTTATCCATTATGGGAGTTATCTATTACAGAAGTTATACATCATGGGAGTTATCTATTATAGAATGGCTTCAACATGAAGTGAGTTTAAGGGCCCTGGAACTAGGGACGTGGGTTTACTGTTGGGGTCTCTGATTCTGAGAACCCACCTGATGCAAACTCTGGTGAAAGGAACATCCTCCTCCCGAATCACGTGAATTCTCCTGATTGGGTTCTCCTGACCGAGTGGACATCCTCCTCCTGAATCACACGAATTCTCCTGATCGGGTTCTCCTGACCGAGTGTTTCCTGACACATGGGCACCAGGCAGTGCCTCCCTCAGGACACACAGCAAGGGGCTGTGGCCACATTTCTTCCCTTTGAGCTGCTCTTCCAATTCCTGCCCTCCCAATCTTCCTAACCACACCTCACCACAACCATCCAACACCAGAAGCTCCAGTGGGAGTTCAAAGCCCTCAGTGCAGGCTCTGACCCAGGCTGGCTGTCACAACTTGCCGACATGAACCCTGTGGCCAGAGCCTTCTGACCACCGACACCACGTGCGCTTCCCCACATCCGTGTCCCTGTGGCCTTTCCCCCCGGGAGCTCTCACCACGGGGTGGGGGCTTGACCTCGAAGGACACCACTGCAGCAAGCAACACCAGCCTGGCGGGCCATGAGCCGGCACCCCACGGGTCGCACCCTTCCTCTCTGCTCCTTCCCCAAGGCCAGCTCCACGAAAGCTCTCTGGAGCCCTTCACGGCTGTGTGTCGTCTCTGCAGAGCCCCTATGGCTGTGTGGCTGGTATCCAGCGTGCTTAGCAACCGTCTCGTCAGAATGGACGCCAGCTGCTGGTGCGGGCCCTGCCGGCGCAGGTGTGGAGAGGGCACTCATGGACCCAGCACCAGCTCCTGATGCATCACCAAGAGCATCTCAGCTCCACATCCCTGCACCAGACGGGGGCTCGCAGGGCAGAGAGCCCACCAGCTCAGCAAGGCCATGTTCATGGTATGGCGAAGGTCACCGTCTGCCTCCTGCCCATTCTGATGGTCTCAGTCACAACCCGCATCCTCCAGGCAGCTCTGCGCTCGTACAGGCTGAGGCACCTCCACACTGACTCCACAAGGACTCAGCGAAGAATTGTGAGTAGATAGATGGTGCCTAACGAACGAGAGAGTGGTAAGGGCCACTCATGTCACCCCATGCAGCTGCGAGCCAGGAGCACAAGCTCAAAGGACCCTGAGGGAGAGGGCAGTGGAGGGGCTTTTAGAAAATGGGCAGTGGAGCCAACCGAGAGCATTGGCAGAGGGTGACAGCGCTGTCCCGGGAGGGCGTTTGCATGTGTGAGTGGCAGGGACCAGGACAGGGACCACCACTCTCCGTGTCCTTTACCTTTTTATTGTTTAAATGTGTTACAAGCTTGTGTGGCGCTTGTAATTAAAAGACAGACTTGGCCGGGCATGGTGGCTCACTCGGTAATCCCAGCACTTTGGGAGGCTGAGGCGGGTGGATCACCTGAGGTCGGGAGTTCGAGACCAGCCTGACCAACATGGAGAAACCCCATCTCTACTAAAAATACAAATTTAGCCGGGCGTGGTGGTGCATGCCTTTAGTCCCAGCTACTCGGGAGGCTGAAGCAGAAGAATCACTTGAACCTGGGAGGTTGAGGTTGTGGTGAGCCAAGATCGCACCACTGCACTCCAGCCTAGGCAACAAGAGCGAAACTCTGTCAAATAAAAAAAAGGACCTGTTTCTGCCTAACTCCTGCCTGTGATTTGACCTCTGACTCTGAAAACTGGGATCTTCCTGCAAAAACTTCAGAGACAAGGGCTTGCCCTGTGGAAAGCCTGGTGGTAAGGGCCAGATTGTCAACAGAATATGAAGGTAGAGATGAGCACTGTGGGTTGGTGGAAATCACACCCAGGGCAGATCAGCAGATGCGGAGGTCTGAAGCGCCTCCATCAGACATGGAGCTCTAGGCACTGCCTCCCGGGCGGCGGATGGAGGCAAAGGGGTCGGGCTCTGCTCGGCGCCCAGGCCCTGGCAGGGGTGGGCCTGGCTACGGAGGTAGAATCTTGTGGTATCTCAAAAGTTGATGCAGTTTTGAAATGCAGCTATTCCTTAACACTAATTCCCTCAGCTGTTCTTTCAATGAGTTCAGACAGACTGAGAGCGCAGCCTCCAAAGGCAGTGAGAGCCCTTGAAGCTTTCGTTCCATTTGCCTGTTTGCTCTCTGATCGCTGTGTCCTCTGCTTTCGCCCAGCAGACGAGTCTGGCAGCTCTTACGCACTGGGAACTGTGCCGGTTGCTGGGGGCCAGGGACAAGGTGGTCTCAGACCCCTTCTCCGAGGAGGGTCAGCCGACGAACAGCACACAGGAGGTGTAAAAGCAGGAAGAGGAGAGTCAGGCTGGGGTACCTCTCAGGGCAGGGCAAGGATGGATGCTGCCCAGCACAGAGGACGGGAGAGGCTGGGACTGAACCACGGGTCTCTGCAGCCTGCCAGACTGAGCCCCCCACCTCCCTGGGCCCATAATTTCCTTTCTCTGAGCTCCTCACGTGGCTCTCTCTGAGCCAGGGCCCCCAGCAAGCCAGCAGGCAGGCACAGCGTCCCTGAGAATGAGCGCTGGTGGTTTCCATGTCTTTGCTATTGTGAACAGGGCTGCAGTGGACACGCCTGTGCAGGAATCCCTTTGATATGTTGATTCCTTTTCCTTTGGGCGGATCCCCAGGAGTGGGATTGCTGGATCTAATGGTAGCTCTGGTTTTAGTGTTTTGGGAGCTCTCCACGCTGCTTTCCATCGAGGTTGTACTTACATTCCCACCAGCAGCGTCTAAGAGTTCCCTTTTCTCCAAATCCTCGCTAACATCTGTTATTTTTTGTCTTTTTAGTGATGGCCATTCTGACTGGGGTAAGATGGTATCTCATTGTGGTTTTGATTTGCATTTCTCTGATACTTAGTAATGATGAGAATTTTTTTCATAGACTTGTTGGCCACATGTCTGTCTTCTTTTGAGAAATGTCTGTTCAGGTTTTTTGTCCACTTTTTAGTGGGATTTTTTTTCCTGTTGTTTGATTTCCTTGTACATTCAGGACATTAGTCCCCAGTCAGATAAATAGTTTGCAAATAATTTTCTCCCATTCAACCAGTTCTCTCTTCACCCTATTGCTCCCTTTGCTGTGCAGAAGCCCCTTGGTTTAATGTAGCCTCCTATGCCCGTTTTTGTTTTTGTTACCTGAGCTTTTGATCACACTAAATACTCTAATTTGACCATTACACATTAGACACATGTAACAACATTTCTCATGTACTACATAAATTTGCACAACTAAAAACAAATAACTTTTCAAATACAAAAAATAATAAAGGATAAGCGTTAGCATCAAAACCATGGAAATGATGGGTGGCTTGGTAGCCAAGCAGGGCCATGGTGAGGAAGGGCCTCCGCTCGGGGTTGCTTGTGGTCAGGGCCGGCCTGCAGACCGGCTCAGGGTTGCTCGTGGTCAGGGCTGGCCTGCAGACTGGCTCAGCGTTGCTCGTGGTCAGGGCTGGCCTGCAAGCCGGCTCGGGCTCTAATTCCAGCTCGGTGCTCTTCAGCAAGTCATTCTCTGAGCCTCAGTTTCTTCAGCCAGCAAGAAGAGCTAACAATAGGATTGTGGTGGCAGGGGGATCGAGCTAATGCTCATGAAAATGTTACCGCAGGCCCTAGGGCATAGAAAGCACTCAACCATGCCTGTTCCTCCCTTTTTCTGCAGGAACCCATGTGAACCCCTGAGGCATATGGGACCTAAGCTAGACACCACATGGCTGATAATTACCTCTTTTCTTAGCAAATCTGCTACCTCACTCCCAGTTGTTCCCGTGACACTGAAGATAGGAGCAGAGCCCCTCAGAGGATGAGTGTGAGGAGAGGAGGCCTGAGGTGCCCCTCCCCACACTCCTCCAGGGGGCTTCCATTAGCAGAGGAGCCTCACCCAGCTTCACACTGGGAGCTCTGGAGGCCCCCCTGAAAGATGGAGTTCAGAGCATAGGACACGGCCCTTCTGCAGAAGACCACCCGTGACAGCTTTGCAATCACAGCCAGGATCAATATCACGTTCTCACCACTTGGCAATTTAGCAATTACTGAATTTGTGTCAAGAAAACACACGTTCCATAAAAGATTCTTAAAATATGTTGACTCAATACCTCGGGTGATTGTTTTCGACACCCGCCCACTTTGACAATAGGCATTACAGTGATGTTCTAAATATTCTAAGGGATCTGCTGAGGCTCAGGAATTGCAGCCATTTCTTTCTTTATGGTGAGAATGTGTAATTAGTAAATTGAATAGATTTCAACACTATTTTGGGAAACTGTTGAAAGGTCAATTGCAATGTTGCGGTGTTTGGGTTTCATTTTGTGTGTGTGTGTGTGTGTGTGTGTGTGTGTGTGTTAATTACATACTCAACAGCAGCTGCTGAGGCAAGACGAGCCAGTGTTTTTCTTCCTTCTCCTCCCAGGAGACATGGACTAGCTGTCACAAAGATGTGGCAGAAGCTTGTGAGTGTCCATTTGGAGCTTTCCCAGGCCAGGCCCTGGGGTCACCACACAGCCAGCAGCCACCTCACTCTTGCCTCCTTTCTAGGGAACTCACTGTGAGCGTTCCCACCGGGGATTCCCTGGGACTTTCTGGGTCAGGTCCCACCCCTGACCCTCTGCTGCAAGGGACTGTGATGACTGTGGTCTGGGGAGGAGGCCGAGGGCAGGGAGGGGCGTGGGCCCGGTATCCCTCAGGCCCATCACCACCCACAGCCACTGGCCAGCTCAGCTCGTGCCTGGCAGAGGATGGTAGGGGCAAAGGCCAGGCGACCCTCTGTGGAGCCTTTTGGGACCTATGGCAGCTCCTCTACCTCGTTTGTAAATGATGAGCCAAACAAGACCCTGGAAAGCAAGATCTGCCTAAACCTCAGGGAGAGCCCAGTCATCCGCCCAGCAACAGCTCCAGGCAGGTCGTGCCCAGGGCTGAGTATGGCCACATCATCGCTCGTCCCGCGAGGGGCATGAGAGCCCTCCCAGCCTGAGCTGGCAAAACTGAGACGGGCCTTTCCCATGGGCTCTGCTGTGCAGCGGCTGCTCACTTTGCTTTAGCAAGACCGAGCCAGACATCCCTTGCCTGGAGCAGAAGCAGCACCTGTGACCCAAACGTGGATCAAGGGGTTTCCTCTATTGCTCTGTTCAGCCCCCACCCAGCCCCAGAGCCCTGGTTCTTAAGCAGTTTTAATAGGACTAAACTAAAGCAACTCACGACATGGTGGCAGCTCTCAAGCTCTGCTGTCCATCTGAACCTGGAGGGCCTTGCTAAACACAGGTCTTTGGCCCCACCCCAGAATTCGTGATCCAGGTGAAGCTTGAGACTGGCATTTCTCACAAGCCCTGCGATGCCGCTGGTGTGGGGACCACACTTTGAGAACTTTGGACTTGATTGCTGATGACATTCAAAGCTTCAATTACAAGAACAAACAAGCTGTCTGCAGGATGCAGAGTGCCTCTGGCCCACGGTGCCTCCGACCCCCCAAGAGGGCTGCCGGCCCCTCCGGCACCAGCCACTGTGCCCCGGTTCAAAGGCCAGAGCCAGAGATGCCGGCCTCTTGTGGGTTCTGTCACCAACCAGCACTGATGGAACACGGCGATGCTGAGTTTGGTGCTGCCAGAACAAGCCGCATTAAAACAGTGGAGTCCACCCTCCAGAACCTGCAGGGCTCAGTCCGCCAGGAGGGTGCCTCTGGAGCCTCGCCATCTCCCCCGGAGGTACTGTCCCCTGCCCAGGCCTGTGCGTGGGCTGCACTGGGACCCTCCACATGCACCCACCATCCCCAGAAACCCTGCAGGACGGGGCCTGGGGTGGGCAGGACCCCAGTCACATCCCCCCTGCCACCTCATTGCCTGGGACCCCCTCAGTAGGCACCTGGGCCCTGCACCCTGGTAGCAGGTGGACAGCAGCATCCTGTGCCTGTTTCTGTCTTCAGTGAATGTTTAAAAAGCTGCTGGAACCACATCCACGGGTGCACCCAGCAGGACCAGGGCAAGGGGTCCCAGCCCCTAGTCAGTGTCACCCACACTCTCACTGAGAATGCCCAGTCCCCCAGGGCCAACAGCAGACGCAGCCTGACAGAGTTGGCAGCGGATTTAGGCAAAGTCTGACACCTGGGAAGGCTCTTCCTCGACGCGGCCTGGCAGATAGTGTGTGAGAGTGTCAGTGTGGAGTGAGGATACAAGTGACTGTCAGAGAGGAAGGGTGAGGGTGTGTGTGTGTTAGTGTGAGTGTACGTGGGAGTGAGGGTGTGAGTGTGTGAGAGTGTGAGTGTGGAAGAGTGTGTGTAAGCGTGAAGGTGTGTGTGTTAGTGTGAGTGTATGTGGGAGTGAGGGTGTGAGCATGTGAGAGTGTGATTGTGTGTAAGAGTGTGGAAGAGTTGTAAGAGTGAGGGTGTGTGTGTGTGTACGTGGGAGTGAGGGTGTGAGAGTGTGAAAGAGTGTGTGTAAGAATGTGGAAGAGTGTAAGAGTGAGGGTGTGTGTTAGTGTGAGTGTATGTGGGAGTGAGGGTGTGAGTGAGAGTGAGTAGGAGAGAGGGTGTGTTAGCGTGAGTGCACGTGGGAGTGAGGGTGTGTGTGAGAGTGTGTGTGTAAGAGTGTGGAAGAGTGTGTGTAAGAGTGAGGGTGTGTGTGTTAGAGTGTGAGTGTACGTGGGAGTGAGGGTGTGAGAGAGTGTGAGTGTAAGAGTGTGGAAGAGTGTGTGTAAAAATGTGGAAGTGTGTAAGAGTGAGGGTGTGTGTGTTAGTGTGAGTGTACGTGGGAGTGAGGGTGTGAGTGTGTGTGTGAGGAGGGTGTGTGTGTGTTAGTGTGAGTGTATATGGGAGTGAGGGTGTGAGTGTGAGAATGTGTGAGTGGAACAGTGAGGGTATGAGTCTGAGAGTGTGTGTGAGAGAGTGGAAGGGTGAGGGTGTGCATGTGTTAGTGTGAGTGTACGTGGGAGTGAGGGTGTAAGAGTGTGAAAGAGTGTGTGTAAGAATGTGGAAGAGTGTAAGAGTGAGGGTGTGTGTTAGTGTGAGTGTATGTGGGAGTGAGGGTGTGAGTGTGTGAGAGTGAGTAGGAGAGAGGGTGTGTTAGCGTGAGTGTACGTGGGAGTGAGGGTGTGTGTGAGAGTGTGAGTGTGTGTAAGAGTGTGGAAGAGTGTGTGTAAGAGTGAGGGTGTGTGTGTTAGAGTGTGAGTGTACGTGGGAGTGAGGGTGTGAGAGAGTGTGAGTGTAAGAGTGTGGAAGAGTGTGTGTAAGAATGTGGAAGTGTGTAAGAGTGAGGGTGTGTGTGTTAGTGTGAGTGTACGTGGGAGGGTGTGAGTGTGTGAGTGTGTGAGTAGGAGGGTGTGTGTGTGTTAGTGTGAGTGTATGTGGGAGTGAGGGTGTGAGTGTGAGAATGTGTGAGTGGAACAGTGAGGGTATGAGTCTGAGAGTGTGTGTGAGAGAGTGGAAGGGTGAGGGTGTGCATGTGTTAGTGTGAGTGTACGTGGGAGTGAGGGCGAGTGTGAGGGTACAAGTGAGTGTCAGGAAAGGTGAGGGGGTGTGTGTTCGTGTGAGTGTACGTGGGAGTGAGGGTGTGAGTGTGTGTGAGTGTATGTGTGTGTGAGGGTGTGAGTGTGCATGCGTACATACGTGTGTGAGTGAGGAGCCCAGGATCCCAGCTGCTTGGGCCTCCCCGGCCTACAGCTCCTGAGGGGAAAAGGCTCCCGCCTGTGCCCTGTCTCACCTTCTCATCCCAATCTTTAAGGACAGAGTGGGGACAGCTCCCAAACCCAAGGTCTCAGGAACAGGGAAAAGGTGGCCCCAGCTGCCAATTGGAGCAGCCTCTCTGTCCCTGGCACCTGGGAGCAGCTTCCAAGGGGCCCAAGTGGCGGAGGAAGCAGCCTCTCCAGCTCCTTCTTTAATCCATGGACACCCTTAGAATAACCCTTTGAATATTAACTCCTTTGTGCCCTGGATAGCATCTCATCTTCCTGAAAATGGTACCAAAATATTTGATCAGGTACCACAGCCAAATCCGGAGGAGGAAGACAGTCATTTTTCTCTGTGAGCGGCAGATGCAGACAGCCGAGAAGAAACTTGAAAGGCTTCTGCTGCCTCATCCGCCAGCCTTCCCCCAGTGAGGGCACCGCCTGTCCGGCCCCATGGGAAAGGTCACATTCCAAGGGCCCCTCCCATGTCCCCTGCAATATGGGAATCAATCTCGTGTCCCCAAGTATCTGGAGGTGGTCTATCCCAGGCAGCCCGAGTTGCGGATCTCAGGGCTGGCCCACCTGGGCTCAGCCCCCAGTGCTGCATGGGCCCCCATGTCCCTGTCCCTGCTGGATTAGAACAGTCCCCACCAGAAGGCTGCTGGGGAGGGGAAGGGCACAGTGAGCCAATTAACTGACTTGTGTGTCTGAAAGGGCCTGCTACACGGTAGGCGGAAGGTGTGGGTCCTGTGTTCCCACCGGCAAGGCACTGAGGAAAGTCACCTCCTTCCTCCCAGCTCACCTCCTAGATGCTCAGAAGCAGAAAGACCCCGAGATGGCCGGCGTGTCCTTTCCAGGAGGACCCCAGGTCCTCATGCACTGTCTGCCTAGCCACGCTCACCACAGACATCACACTTCAAACCCTCCCTCTCTGCACTCTGAGCCGAGGAAGCCTCTCTTCGAAGTCCTGAGCCTCTCTCTTAGACAAACCTCGAAAACAGTCCCCACTGAGGGCACTCGGAGTGCAGTGAGAAAGAGGCAAGAGTGAACCAGCCTGCCCTGGCCATGGTGCCCTGAGACACTCATGGAGCAACCCACAGGGAGGTTCCGTGATTCCCATAGGCCAGCTGACCTCACACACCCCTAGGCAGCCTCACCTACGGTTGCCAGAAGTTTAGCAAAACAGCCAAACATGAACAGAAAACATTCAGCAGGATGGCCAGTTGTTAAAGTTTGAATTTCAGATAAAGAAGAGTTCATGCTCAGTATACGTATTCCCATGCTGTATTTGGGACATGTTTATCCTACCTGAAATTCAGATGCAACTGGACATCCATATTTTACCCAGCTATCCTCCTCCTACCACAGGCCCTCCTACCTGTGGGTAGTTTCTGGGAAGGGCAGGCCCTTTGGCCCCCTTGTGCCACCCACATCCTCCGTCCATCTGTCTCAGACAGGAAGTGGTGACCTGCTCCCACCTCAGCCTCTTTTCTCTTCTATCGAAGTTCTAATTTTCCCCAACACTTCATTTACTTTCCATCACCCCCTCTGCTAGCTGTGGGAAAGCCCTCACTTCATAATGTAATTCCATTTTACACCACCACAGTGAATGACCAAGGCCCAGGGCTGGCTTTGTGGCTGGCTGCATTTAATAAGGACCTGAAAAGTCTCCCCAGGGCTCTCCAGGATAAAGAGAAGAGGAGAGAGGTGGATGGATACAAGCAGGTGATGCAGGCAGACGGAGGGCCCTGCTGGAAGTGAAGGGGCAGCCCGGCCCGGGTTTGCCAGAGAGGAGAGTCTCAGCTGTGCTGGAGCCTGGGTCCTGAACGCAGCCTCAGGACCCAGCAAGGCCTCTCAGACAGCCTGGCCTTGTGCCATGGGCACGGCTGGATGCAGGCCCCGCGGGCCCTGGGGCGTGTCCTCTGTGAGGCACTGGGGAGCAGACTTGGGTCTCAGAGAGTACAGAGGAATCACATTTGTCATCTGCCAACTTTCCTTGACTCAAAGGCCATTAGAGCATTCTAGTTTTTTCCTTAATGCAAGGAAGCAATGTGTGACCTTAGATCTGCGGAAAAAATGGAAAAGGAAAAAGGTGGAGGTGGCATCATTTTTAAAATGAACTTCCTGCTCGTTGTGGCCATGGAGTGCTCCCCGTGCCTCGGAGTCTCAGGCTGCATTCTGGGACCAAGCAGGGTTCTGGGCCCAGGACGGAGGTGCTGGCAAGAGCAGGCCTGGGTGGACTGGCAGGGAGAGGAAGTGGCGAGTCCAAACAGAGCCCAGGGCTGGCCTCGGCTCCAGCCTCCCCTGCCACACCACATCTGTCAGTGCCCGGTGGGTGCTGAGTGCCACACGGTGCATTCCGCCCACCACTGATGCAACTGTCAGTCACGCAGCCGAGAGGTGGGCACTTTACAGAAAAGGAAGCGGAGACTCACAGAAGAGAAACACCAACCCCAACACCGAGCAGTTTGTGGGTGGCAGGGTCTGGATGGAAGCAGGGTCCACCTGACCCCATGTCCACACCCTGAGCCCACATCCCACAACCCAGATTCCAAACCCACCAGAAGTCCACACTAGATCAGCTCTGTGGGAGGCTGCATTTGCTGATGAAATGGCTGCCCACTACTGTGCACAGAAGAATGCGTTCCCTACCGAATCTGTGTAGATGACTCAGTTTCTGCAGAGCCCGCTACTGTGCGAAGAAGAATCTGTTCCCTACAGAATCTGTGTAGATGACCTGGTTTCCATCACATGGATGTGCCACTGTGAACTTCATAAATAAGAACAGCAAGCCAGGCCAGGCGCAGCGGCTCACGCCTGCAATGCCAGCACTTTTTGAGGCCAAGGTGGGTGGATCACCCGAGGCCAGAAGTTCGAGACCAGTCTGGCCAACATGGTGAAACCTCATTGCTACTAAAAATACAAAAAATTTGCCGAGTGTGGTGGCGCTGCCTGTAGTCCCAGCTACTTGGGAGACTGAGGAAAGAGAATCATTTGAACCTGGGAGACGGATGTTGCAGTGAGCCGAGATTGCGCCGCTGCACTCCAGACTGGGTAACAGAGCAAGACTCCGTCTTTGGGGGAAAAAAAACCCAGCGAGTCAGGGTGCACAAAAGACCCTCCTGGGAATGGCCTGAACCGCTCCTTGTGGATGGCCAGGCACATCCCCTCAGTCCAGCCAAAGCACAGAGCCCTTCCTGCACTCCGTCCCCTGCCCATATCTGCCCCTGCTTTCCAGACTCCATCCACTCAGTGAATGGACTCCCATTAGGGCACCGCATGTCTGCTCTCTGGGAGCGCCCTCTCCAGCTCCATGTTGGGGGCACATTTCCTCCTGGAGTCCCTGTGAGTCATGTCCTAACCACAGCCTCGGCCCCCTTGGTACCTCCCCACCCGCCCTACCAGGCCAACCCGCCCATCATGTCCACCTGCAGGCATGTTCTGGATGGGCTGTCTTGTGCTTTGTTGTTTTTGCTTGTTTGTTTGGTTTGGTTTGATTGTTTGTTTGTTTTGTTGTTGTTGTTTGTGGTTTGTTTGTTTTACAGAGTCTTGCTGTGTCACCAGACTGGAGTGCAGTGGTGCAATCTCGGCTCACTGCAACCTCCGCCTCTCGGGTTCAAGCGATTCTCCTGCCTCAGCCTCCCAAGTAGCTGGGACTACAGGCACCCCCCCACCACCACCACACCTAGCTAATTTTTGTATTTTTAATACAGACAGGGATTCACCACGTTGGCCAGGAGGTTTGTTTTGCTCTAATTCAAGCCAACACTTAGAATTTTAACAATTTTGCACAGAAGCCTGGACTTCTGCCTGCCTTCTCCACAGGACGACCTCTGACGGGTGGGATGGTTAGCATGCTCTCTGGGCTTCTCTGTGACCTGCACACACCTTTCTCCCTGCCTGCTGGGCCTGCTGCTTTGATCTGGGCCCCTGGGACCTTCCTACAAGTCAGGAGCTGGCACTGATGTCCGGGGCTCCAAAGCAGCACACCTGCTCACACAGAGCTCACCTTTCCAGCACGGCTCACTCGCCCCAGCTGCAGGCCTGGCCTTCTTAGCTGCAGGGCACGTACAAGGCCCCAGGGTAGTGCAAGAGGAACTTTGGAGCAAACCAGCTTCATGACCCTGTGTCCTGCCTGAGTAAATGCCTTTCAGCCTCTTTATCACCAGTGTCTCCTGGCTCCAGGGCCCTGCCTGGATACCCTCGGGCACCTCAAGCCCTCAGAGGCTGGTGTTGCCCAGTCTTCCCACAGAGGGGCCTGCCTGGTTCCAGCAGCTGCCCACCGGGTCTCCAGGGCCCCCACACCCAGCAGCTGCTGACAGCTCCACCTAAACTGGGGCCAGCCCGGTACCATGGAGATGGGACGTGTTTGCAGGGATGGCATCCAAAGGATTTGCAGAGCTACTGGGAGGTGGGAAGAACAAGAAGTATCCCAAATGGTAGCAGTGCCAGCCTGGCTGCTGGGGCCAAGGCCCCAAAGGGGATAGGGGCAGGAGGAGCCCCTATCCCTCAGGAGGAGCCCCTATGCCATAAGAGGAGCCCCTATCCCATAGGAGGAGCCACTATCCCATAGGAGGAGTCCATATCCTGCAGGAGGAGTCCCTATCCTGCAGGAGGAGTCCCTATCCTATAGGAGGAGCCCCTATCCCATAGGAGGAGCCCCTATCTTATAGGAGGAGTCCCTATCCCACAGGAGGAGTCCCTATCCCATAGGAGGAGTCCCTATCCCATAGGAGGAGTCCATATCCTGCAGGAGGAGTCCCTATCCCATAGGAAGAGCCCATATCCCATAGGAGGAGCCCATATCCCATAGGAGGAGTCCATATCCCATAGGAGGAGACCCTATCCCATAGGAGGAGTCCCTATCCCATAGGAGGAGACCCTATCCCATAGGAGGAGTCCATATTCCATAGGAGAAGTCCCTATCCCGGGTGGCCGGGGACACAAGAGTGATGAGTGGGAATGCCCACACTGGGATGGGGTGGGTCGGGGTGGCGGGGGACACAAGGTTGCGAAGGGGACAGAACGATGAGTGGGAATGCCCACACTGGGGGTCGGGATGGCCGGGGACACAAGGTTGTGAAGGGGACAGAAGGATGAGTGGGAATGCCCACACTGGGGGTCGGGATGGCCGGGGACACAAGGTTGTGAAGGGGACAGAACGATGAGTGGGAATGCCCACACTGGGGGTCGGGGTGGTCAGGGACACAAGAAAGGATGTGAGTCAGATCCGAAAGTGAAAGTCCTGCTGGCTCAGCCGCATGCTGGACCTCACAGTAAGCAAAGTGCTGCCACAGGAGTCTTTATGTACAAGAGTGACAATATCAGAGTTTTCTTGCTGGATGGCCATCTCGGTGGTGCCTGGTGGAGCAAATGAGGTGACAGTTGAAGGTGGTGGGGACTCTGTGAACAGCAAATGCAGGAAAGGGAAGCCAAGAAACACTTCATTTAAAGCTTGAAATAGGAGTTGCCAGAGGCGTTAGCCCAGGTCCCTCAGCAGGAAACAGGACCTTGGGGTGTCTAACCCCCAACCCTGTGCCCCAGGGTTATGGGGTCTATGAGCTCTGCAAGGGTTCCCAAAAATACATAAGAACTGGAGCAAAGATTCTTTGCTCCAAAATATGAAAGTAAAAAATCCAATTGATATTTGAATGCTTACAAACAAAATTTCCCATCTATGAGCACAATGCAGATGAGCACAGTGCACCTCAACCCTCACATACTTCCTATCAACTCTACTTCGTGTGGGCTACTGAGGCAGTTTCACACATTTGGTGGGATTTGCATGGAGCCTCCAGAGGTCAGAGGTCTTGAAGCCTGAGAGACAGAGAGAGAAAAAGGAGAAAGGGAGTGAGAGAGAAGCAGTGAGTGATGACAGAGGAGCTCTGAGACTTCCTCCTCCTAATACCTCACTTTTTCCAAGCCGAGTGTCAAGGACTTTGCGTGCACTGGGGCCTGGGAAAGCCACAGTTCAGTGGTCCTACTGTGGTTTTTAGGGCCACAAAGAACCTTTCACTTTGCCCTCAAACCAAATTGGTAACCTCCTATTGCTGAAGACGGCTTCCTTTTTTTCCCATTTCAGCAGAAACAAGTGAGGTAGCAGAGAAGCACTGAGGACTCCAAAAAGCCCCCTAGGGTTCGGACCTCGCCCTAGAGAGGCATCATGACTGTAAGTTTGGGCAAGGGGGTGGGAAATGGAGGCCTCCACTCATCCTTAGCACACAGGGACCTGTGTGGCTGTCGTTCATTGTGCTAAGTGTCTTAGAAAAATAGCTATTAAATATATAAACTGTTAAATGCATATGAATCCCTTGTACCTAATGGCAAAGATGAGACACTCATATCACATGCATTCAGACCTTAGGGGCTGCTCCTGACTGCTGTGACCACAAAACACAGGGGCCAGGGGGCCTGCACATCAGAGGCCTGGAGATGAGGCACCCTGAGGCGCTAACTAAATGTTTGGGTATGCCTAGGAGGTCAAGAATAACTAAGCTCGTGAGTAGCCTAAGAAATGCTGAATAATTTTCTAAGAAAAATGGTGGCAGACACAACATTCATAATATCTGGCACATGGCGGGTACCCAAATATTTGCTGCATATTTGAATGAATAGCAGAGCATTTGCATTTTTGTGTAATTTTTATCATCGTATAACCAAAATCCAAAATTCATAGCGACATCCACCAGGCAAAGAGCTCAATGGGCTTCCCCAAGCCCCCTCTCCACCCCTGCTCCCGTTAGCCCCCAGCATCGAGTGGCTTGTGGCCAGCACCCTCTCCCTCCTCTGGTGATGACCAGAAGACAGAAAAAGATGCAGGAAGGGGCTTCTCAGCATGCTCCTGTCCACCCACAAATAGGCCAAAGGGCCCCTCCTCACCCCCGACCCCATGCCCCTCAGGCCTTCAAGGTGGTGCTGGGGCAACTGCGCTGGGGGAACTCCGCTCAGAGACGCTGAGACCCTTACACAGTGGAGTTACGCTCACTCACTTCTGCAGCTGCCGAGGGGATGCCCCTCTCAGGAGCCATGGGTCAGGGTACCCCTCCCTTCACCTTCCTCTTTTGTCACCGACCTTCACAGATCATGCTCCTTTAACACAATCCATAGTCTTATGAAACAAAACTTCTAAGAAATCACAGTACAATTCCACAGATCTGGCCCGAAGACCTGGAAAGAACCTGAAGAATTGTGCTTTGAAGGTCCAAGAAGGGAAAGGAGAAGAACGCCACCCAGGAACGCAGGGGAACAGGTGCACCTGGATAAAAACCCACACACAGCACTGCACTGCAGGGAATGCAGAAAGGACAGGCACACTCAGGTCCATGACCTCACTGCCCAGGACGAGCACGAGAAAGAGGCAGCTCAGGACGGAGACACGGGAAGGGTGGGAGATGCCAGCAGGCAGAGAAGTGAGAGCCAAGTCCCGTCCTGGAGACCAGACACACGTCAGGTGGGAGGGGCTGAAGGAGGGCTTGGAAAAGAGGCTGTAGAGGTGCCAGGTCCAGAGTGAGTGGTGAAGGCCATGGGAACCAAGCGGTGCTTGGGGCTGGGGCCCAGGAACGGAGCTGGGGGTGTCCGGCCCAGCCTCCCACTCCTCGCTGTCCCCCAGGTACAGAGCAGGGTGGAGGTGGACCTGAGTCTGGGAGCTGAAGGAAGTGGGAAGGGGCTGAGGCTCCTGGAGAGGAAGAAAGTGTCCTCCGAGAGACGCTGGCACACGTCCTCCGGAAAGTCCCAGGTTAAAACTAGATCTGGTCACAAAGGTTATGACATTCGTTTCGGTGAAGAGAATGAGGTGCAGCTGTGTGAGGGGGTCTGGATCGGGCCGGCTCCTCGGTGACACAGGCTCCTGGGTCCTGGGACCAGCCCTGACCACTGCTGGCACCGCAAAGCTGGTCACCCGACGGCTGCCCTGTGGAGAGGACCAGGCGGACAGAATGGAAACCACCATCCAGCAGGTGGTCCGGCCACAGCCCCAGTCACCGAGACTCCTGGAGACGGTCAAGGCCAGGAGCCCAGGCCAGCCCCCCACCTTCCACCTCCCTGCAGCCGGTTGTGGCCACGAGACAAGTCCACCAATGACCATCAACACTGGTGTTTGTAAGACTTCGGGGTGGCTTTTTAAAAGTAGGCTGTGTGTATCATACAAACCAGGAAGTCCTACAAAGTGAGGGGGTAACAGGCACAGACCAGCAGCACCAGGATGTGCAGACACCACAGAGCACCCTTTAGCTCTTCCTCCTTCCTCCGTCCCCCACCTTACGTGTTATTATGAAAGTATTTACATAATGCCCGTCAACCCAGCAGTCACTCTGAAATGAGATTCTCAGCGGTGAGGGGTCCTGGGAGTGGAAGCCCTGGAGTCAAAGCAGGAAGGGAAATGGAGCTTGGATCCCTAAGGGACCTGCATTCCTGCCTTGGGCTGCTTGGGCTGGGATCTGGGCCTACCACATAGGAGCTGCTCAAGAGCTAGTCATTCAACTCCCGCCTACCTTCATAGTCTCTGAAATGGGGGGGCCCACGTGCCCATCGTGAGGAGCAGGTGCCAGCTCCCTTTATGGAGAGACTGGATGTCTGCTGGGCTGGAGCTGCTCATGTAGGTGTTGACAGAACACTGCCCAGACCAAGGATCTGAGGAGGACAGAAGGGGGAGAAAACTGAGGCAGAGGCCAGTGAGGGGGCAGTGATGGGGAGGGGGAGAGGGCTGGTGCTGCGCCATAACCCTCACTGGCCCTGGTGGGCAGGCTCAGAACTCGCCGGGCACCCCTCACACCCAGGGAGTCCACCTGGAGCATCGGGCATGTTTGGAACGGAGGCCTCCACTCGGCAAACATTGCAAAGCACCTAGCCACGCACACGCTCTGGTGTGGGAATGGTGAGAGCATCTGGGTGCATAAAGTGGTGATGGCCACACAGACGTTAGCTGTAACGTTCACCAACAACTCATCTCCAAAGGAGCCAGGGAACAAGGCCTGCCTGGGGCAGTCAGGGGAGGTGCTCAGCAGGCAGGGGCGGGAGGGGCAGAAGCGGTGCCTGAGCTGGACCTGGAGGGATGGGTGAGAAGTGGAAGAGTGGAGGGAAGAAGCGGCTGCAGAGGCTGCGGAGGCTGCGGAGGCTGCAGAGGCTGCGGAGGCTGCGGAGGCTGCAGAGCCTGCAGAGGCTGGGCCTGGGTCTGGGGAGGCTTGTCGGGACCAAGGGAGGGCGACACCCAGACAGTAAGGAGGGGCATTGGCTGCATGCTGGCCCCCGTGCTGAGGCTCTGATGCCCCCTGTGAACATGGCAGCAGCTCTTCCAGGGCTACCCTGGCAGTGGAGGGGGAGGTCTGGAGAGAAGAAAACTGGCTTCGTCAAAGGCTCCTGGTGGCCTTGGATTAGGTAGGGGTGGTAGATTTGGAGAGTAGTAGAAAAGTATCAGTGGCCCCAGCAAAACAGATAAAGGCAAAGCCTGTCCTGACACTTGGGTCTTTGGCCCATAGACTGGTGGCATTGCAGAGTAAGAAAGTTGGAAAGGGCAAGTGTCCAGGATGGGACCGGGAGGCAGGTAGTGTCATCTCCAACATCTTGCGTTTAAGCTGATGCCGAGTTGACTAGAGGTATTCTATAAACAGTTGGGATTTGGGGCCTGAGTTTGTGGTGGTCATTGGAGCCAGGGATGTCCCTCTGAGAACTGTTGGCAGCGTGGGGCTAAGGAGAGAACCTGGAGAGAGAAGCCCAGCAGGGAGCAGGGAAGGCCCACAGCTGGAAGCCAGGCCTGGAGGAAGGAGCTTGGGCCTTGGGCACGGCTCAGCAGCAATGCACTGAGCTTTTAGGTCTTCCTTCCAGGACCCTCCAATTGTAAGATTCCGGGGAGCATCTTCCCCTGAGACAGCCAGATAAGGGTGGCAGTGGCTGAGCGGGGGTGGCAGGAGCGGATATGCATTCTGGAGCTCTTGCTGTTCACAGCACAGGATGGCGGAAGAGTATCACCAGAAGGTGGGAGCTGGATTTGAAGCAAACAGAACAGTTTTGAAATTGCCATCGTGGGAAAAGATAAACACAGGAATGTGGGCAGCAAAGTAGACCCTGGGAGGACCTGAGGAGAGGAGCTTGTGCTCCTCTTGTTGGCGCTTGAGGAGTTTGTCATCGTTGGTCCACAAGACGATGTCTGTTTTAGGGGAGCAAAAGCACATGCCTCCCCACTGGACCATAGGATCCTGTCCTCAACTTTCTGCTCCACCCCCCAGTTCACCTCGAATGCAGAGGGAACGAGGCAAACAATGGCCACATGTGTTGAAGGAGCCCTGGCTGCTGGAACAAAAGCCAGGGTGGCCAGCCCTGTCCAGGCACTGACCCAGCACCCAGTATCCAGCTTAGGCCATTGAGCCAGCCCCGGGTCGCACAGACTGGCCAGGCCCTGGTGTGTGACTCTCCATACTCCTGGGACCAGCACTGCATGCTCCGTGCCAGGGAATTCTCCCACCAGGCCTTCAGAAGGGGGTTTTCAGCCAAGAAAAAGAAAAAAAGGTCTCAGAAAGTCCACAAAGAAGCCCAAATTAAGGTATACTTAACTGTCACAGAGAATTTTGGTGATAGCTTTTAAAATGTTTAGTAATAAGATTTCTGGTGTTTTTAATGCAATAAGAGAGTTTACATGGAATCTATAAAACAGATCTGGAGGAAGACAGACTTCGCAGAGGGGCATTACATATAAAAATAAAACAGAACTTGGGCTTTGTTTCTCTGGTTGCTTTAACTGTGCATCTCTTAAAAATGTATGTATTGTGCTATAATATACATGCAGTAAAAGACATAGCTCAGTAGAGTGTTATATATGTGTATACACGGGGAACCAGCCCTGAGATCAAGACAGAACATTCCAAGTGCCCCAGAAACTCACTTTTTCTGAAATAGAGAAATAGAAAAACATGAATATGCAAAGAACTCCCCCTCCAAAAAGAAATTCAGGAATTTTAAATGACCATGTGTTCAGTCTCACTCATAAAATCTGTGGGAAGTCACAAATGGCAACACGTGGGTGGAAAGGTGGGAAGGTTCAAGTGCTGAGTTACAAACACCACCTCTCCGCACTTGTGTATGGTTCAACCCTAACCCTAACCCAAGCTCCCACCCCATTCCTGGGTATGAGATGCCCTCACACATACACTCTCACTCACACATATGTGCGCACATCTTTACGTTGCACTCACATTCACACACTCACATGCACACACACCACTCAGATGCATGCATACATCATATGCACATACCCATGGGCACGCCACACACTCACATGCAGACCCACACATGCATGTGCACACTCACAGATGCATGCTCTCACGTTCATGCATGCACCACACATTCACACAAAACCTGTGCATATGCACACACTTTCACATGCGTGTACACACAGATGCATGCACTCTCACTCATGCATGCACCACACATTCACACAAAACCTGTGCATATGCACACACTTTCACATGCGTGTACACACAGATGCACGCACTCTCACTCATGCATGCACCATACATCCACACAAAACCTGTGCATATGCACACACTTTCACATACATGTGCATGCCACACACAACACACCTTGCACTTGTGCACATTTATACGCACACATATTCACACAGGTGCACATGTGCCCACTCACACATTTGCATTCACACATCCTCACATACACAGAGCACAGGCCCTCTCACACACACATGCACACAAGTGCACACCCACACACTCACATCTTTCCACTGATGAGAGTAGAATCCCTGAGTCCATCAGGTTGGTAGTGAGCACCAAAAACAAAGAGAAAGGGCTACAAGGCATCGCTCCACAGAGCCAAAGCACAGACGACTTAGAGGACATCTTTGCTCTTCAGCTGGTTCTTTCCACAGTGAGTCCTGGGCCTCTGGTGGTCCTCCTCACAGCCATTTGCTTGTGTAATGTGCAGAGTGCAGAGGAATATTGATTTTATTGACATACGTTTTGTGTCAAGTAAGTAATATAAATAAAAAATGCTAGTTGGCTTAAGCAATAGCAACAGACATTTATTGAGCACCTAGTAAAAGCTGCCCAGTGTTGGGATGGGGGTGAAGACACAGGCCCTTCAAAGAGGCCTGTAAAGATGGCGGCTCAGCGAGCAGGTCGGCATCTGCAGGCACCAGGGAGATTTCACATCACACGGTCTCAACATCTCCACTCCCAGCGCTGCTAAAGCTTCCCAAGTCAGACTTGGTATGTAAGTATGTAAGTCAGGGCTCCCTCCACGCATTGGAGTCGGGCACACAGGGAGCCCACTAGGCCAGGAGGGGAGGGAGAATGGGAAAAGCAGCAGAGAGCCTGCGCCCACAGACACAGGCGAGCTGCAGATACCATCAGGTGAGGGTGTTTTACAAGAAAGGCTGGGAAGGATGGGGTAAGAGGAAGAGACTAGCTTTGCAAAGTGTAACTTAGGATCATAGATACGGATTTTCCCAGCTCCTGAGGGGACATAAACCTGTCTTCACATCACCACCTTTGCGTACAGGCTCTGTCTGGTTGAAGGGGAAGGCCAGCTCACAGTGACCAGTGGCCTTTGCCAGAGCAATGTGGCTTCGAGGACAACCACAGGTGTCTTCCTGGATCAGCACCTGCCTGCCCCAGCCCAGCCTGGGAGAAGGACTCAGGTGTTCTTCTTAAAGAGGGTCTAGATCTAGGGACAACTGGGAGGAGGGGGCTGGCACAGGTACCAATCACTCTGCCCCCTGCACCCAGATTTTTATAGAAATGGAAGCAAGTTACAAATCAGCATGGAGTGGGCTTTGCAGGAAATATAGTTACAGTGGAGGGGGCAGTCGGGGTGCAAGGAGAGAAGGCTTCTGGGGACCTCAGCCAGGCTCATGAGACCCTCCATGGCAGACTGTGGAAAAACTTATCAGGGCAGGAGGAGAAAAGGGGCCCCTTTTCAATGGTGAATATTTTTCAGCCTGCAAGAGGCAAGCAGCCTTTTTCCAATCGTTTGGCTTAAAGGCCCAAATTCTTTGTCACCCAGGCCAAAGCAGCCTGCCTGTCTTTCTGAACCCCTCACAGGGTAGCCCTGGGTGTCCTGTGAGCAGCACCGGGTTCACACAGTTCACCCGCACCCCAGATGCCTGAGCCCGATCCTATAGCCATGTGCAGTTCCCATGCCTGCTCCCCTCCATGCGGCCGACTGGGGCAGCCAGCAGGTTCTCAAGCCTCCCACTTGAGGAAGGGGGCACCGTGCTGCTCTGCACCCGCCGTCTGACTCGCATCAGCCCCAGATCCCTGAGAAGTGTAGTTCTGCCAAGAGGCAGCAGGCTGGATTGAAGGACCTTTTTGGATTCCTTCCCTCACAAATCCCCACCAGTGTACTCATCGGAGTCCATGAATGGTTAAAAAACAAAGCTGTAAGAGAGAGGTTCCCACATAAAACAAGAGTGTTAAAGTGTGAAACAGGAGGTTTGGCCCTCACCCCTCCTCTCTCTGGGAGAGTTAGGGGGTTTCCCCGCCCACACCCTGAGAGGCCATCAACACTGTGCAGGCCGGTCTGTGCTTCACAGGGCTGGCTCCCTGCCTTCCTCCTTTGTGAACTCAGGGATTCATGGAGCTAAGCCATCAACACCTGGCTGAGAAGTAGGGCCTCTCCACCTTCCTCCCTCTCTGCTCACAAATGGCCCTGAGGAGTGTCAGAGATCAAAGGGGCCAGCGCCCTGGCCTTCTGCTGCTCAGCCCCATAACTGCCCTCAGAGGACGGGAATTCACACCTGCTGGGGGTGGAGGGGCCCAAGGTGTGGAGGACTGTGTTGGCAGCGGCATCATCTGCAAAGGTGAGTGAGCTTGAACTTTCAAAAGGTGGCCCCAAGCCACTACAGGGGTGACAAGATAAAAGGTGTCTCCCTTCCTACATTACAGAAGGCGTTTGTGGAATTCACATCCCACTGGGTCCTTTTTTCACAGTTCCTTGGCTTGAGGCCTCTGATCCTGCTTTCCACAAGCTGACTGGGTGTCGCCAAGGCCCCAGAAGGGCCCGGACCTCCCCCTTCTCTCACCCACTCCCCCATTATGTGCTCCCAGCACAGCTGTGCAGCCAGAGGGTGAGGCTGCAAGCTAGATCCTGAGGCTGACTGATCGGCCTTCACCAGGAGGAGCTATCTTGAAGGAGAAAGAGGGAGAAGGGGACGCTGTTGTGAATGGGTGGATACGTCAAGATGTGAGAAACTGAAGCTAGTAGCTGGAGTGGATCCACAGGGATTTCTATAGGCAGCCGAGTTTCCTGAACTTTTCCCGTGAAACTGACTTTGCTTTAACGAGAGCAACGGCACTGGCCATTCCCACAGGTATCTCTAGCCCCTCATCTACGTGAAATGAGTGCATTCACTCAGATAAATCTCTAAAATGGTGGCCGGAGGGTGTTATTAGGAGGCTAGTAAATGATTTTATGCTTGATATAATATTGCCTGTGACTTAGCCACTGTTGTAGAACAATATTTTGCCTGAAACTCTTCAAATGATATTTTGGTAGCTGTTTCTGCTCATTTTGGTGAATGTTTTTGCAGCAATAAGTCTGAGTAGCTGGATCTTTTGTTCCTCACACAGCATATTCCAGGTGGGCTGCCTGAACCCTGCATCCTAAACCCTATAAAATACCATTTCAGGAACAACTGGGTTTTTGTCTACAAGAAATTGTCTCTATAATAACTGGTATATGCCATGAAGTAATGAGATGGTTGTTGATAGAAAAATATTTCCTAGAATAGACCATTTTTATTCAAACATCTGCCAACATGAAAACTATGTACACAGCATTGCAATGGACTCATCGCTTTCCTAACAGTGTTCCTACAGCCTGACTGATACCCACACCATTTACAGCCTGACTGATACCCACACTGTGTACAGCCTGACTGATACTCACACCATTTATAGCCTGACTGACACACACACCATTTACAGCCTGACTGACTGACACCCACACCATTTACAGCCTGACTGATACCCACACCATTTACAGCCTGACTGATACCCACACTGTGTACAGCCTGACTGATACTCACACCATTTATAGCCTGACTGACACACACACCATTTACAGCCTGACTGACTGACACCCACACCATTTACAGCCTGACTGATACCCACACCATTTACAGCCTTACTGACTGACACCCACACCATTTACATCCTGACTGATACCCACACCATTTACAGCCTGACTGACTGATACCCACACCATTTATAGCCTGACTGACTGACACCCACACCATTTACAGCCTGACTGATACCCACACCATTTACAGCCTGACTGACTGATACCCACACCATTTACAGCCTGACTGACTGACACCCACACCATTTACAGCCTGACTGATACCCACACCATTTACAGCCTGACTGACTGACACCCACACCATTTACAGCCTGACTGACTGACACCCACACCATTTACAGCCTGACTGACTGACACCCACACCATTTACAGCCTGACTGACTGATACCCACACCATTTACAGCCTGACTGATACCCACACCATTTACAGCCTGACTGACTGATACCCACACCATTTACAGCCTGACTGACTAACACCCACACCATTTACAGCCTGATTGATACCCACACCATTTACAGCCTGACTGATACCTACATCATTTACAGCCTGACTGATACCCACACCATTTGTAGCCTGACTGACTGATACCCACACCATTTGCAGGCTGACTGATACCAACACCATTTATAGCCTGACTGACTGATACTCATACCATTTACAGCCTGACTGATACCCACACCATTTACAGCCTGACTGACACCCATGCCATTTACAGCCTGACTGACTGATACCCACACCATTTACAGCTTGACACCCACACCATTTACAGCCTGACTGATACCCACACCATTTGCAGGCTGACTGATACCCACACCATTTGCAGGCTGACTGATACCCACACCATTTATAGCCTGACTGACTGATACTCATACCATTTACAGCCTGACTGATACCCACACCATTTACAGCCTGACTGACTGATACCCACACCATTTACGGCCTGACTGATACCCACACCATTTACAGCCTGAATGACTGATACCCACACCATTTACAGCCTGACTGACACCCACACCATTTACAGCCTGACTGACACCCACACCATTTACAGCCTGACTGACTGATACCCGCACCATTTACAGCCTGACTGACACCCACACCATTTACCCCTTTGTGTTGGCACATCGAAGAGCAGCATCATAGTGGTCTGAGTCACAGTGACAAAACTTTCAAGTAGGTCCACCCTTTAGCTGTAGATGGAGCAGGTGCCCCCTCTAGAACAATCTGCCTACATTCCACGCCAGAGCTGGGCTTCGCTCCACAGACAGGGAGGAGGAGAAAGTGCAGCCAGTTTCCAAAACAGGCATAATTTAGATATGCCCAGGCTCTGATCCAGATGCACCCTGTGCTGAGAGTGCAGAAGCTGCTGTCATCAACCCCTCAGCACCCTACTGTGAGCTTTGCTCCGTAACCGCTCCCGTGACAAACAAACGAATTAAGTAGCGTGAAGGATGGCCACCCTGGACTCTGTCCACAGAGGTGCCGGCTAAGAGTGTGCTCTGGCCGTGGCACACCGGTCCCTCCAGGCACTAAAATGAGACCCTGTTCATTTCGTGTCTCCCACCAAGCAGCTGTCAGGCGACAGTGGCTTTTGGTCCCCGTGTCCTGTGAGACAGTTTCAAACAGGTGGTCTATACAGGTTTTAAAAATTCCCTATCCCATTACTGGTTCCCAGAGCTATCCAATTCCACCTCCTTCTTCTGGGGAGAATGTTGTTATGAACAGAAACCCTGAATCGGAGGTTGCTTCTTCTTTCCTTTCTTCCACATTATTCCTCAGCCTCCTCAGAAGACCCATGACCAAACACAGGAGGAGTCTTCCCTTTGGGGCCAAGTTGCTCCAGAAAGGCTCAGAGTGGCTGACAAGCTTCTCTGGATACAGATAGGTGCACAACCATCTCAGCAAATGCCAATGCTTTTCAGCAAATAAAGCCCAAGGGGTGACTGGCGATGGCTTTGGGGCTACAGTATGTCTATGCTGGATGACTGTTTGGGGGACGCAGCCGTTCCCTCTATTCAAAGTGCCATGTAGCTTATATTTATTTAAATGAGTTAAAACTTATCTTCTTTGGACACATTTTAACATAGACAAGACCATCGGACTCGGAGGAGAAACTGCAGACCATCTGGTCCAGTGTTCTAGCCAGGGGGCCACGGAATCTCCCGTGTTCTCTGAGACCGCTGACGTGCTATGGCCTCAGGCATGGTTCTGGCTCAGTCAGCCTGGGAGCTCTGGTAATGTACACTCTAAAAAGGCATCAGGATTGATTCTAATCTGTGGCTATGTTGAGAACTGTTGTATAGATAAAAAGCAGAAACCAAGGTATTTGTGTAAACATGTTTTGTGACATATTTGGGGGATATAACCCTTGGAAAATGGCACTCACCCTGGGATTCCTGGACTGGTAGCTGTGGGACCTCCCATGTGCCAAAAGTGCAGCCCCAGACTCTCCAGGTAAAATCAAGGTTCTGCTGACTGTTCCCCAGGTAACATGCAATGCACTTTGTTTCCTGACTGATTGTGGGTGTTAGTTCACTGCAATATAACAAGCACATATTAAGAATGTTTATGCTAGGCCCTCTGGGAAATACTATATTTATGTGCACATATATACAAATCCTAGGGCCTGTGTCCAGGAAGGGGAGGGGAGAGGGATCTCCCCAGGCAGGCACAGGATGGTGCACCAGCTTCTGTGCTCTAAGCAGGGGATTCTCTCTCTCTCTGCACTGGAAGATATAAACGCATTGCTTTTAAAATGAGTCACCCTCACGTCCTCTTCATGCCTCCGTGGTGTAAGCACTTCTAACCAGCTGTGTTTTTCTCAAGCCAAGAACTGAGACGCAGTTTCAGGACCAGACCTCTTCGCTGGGGCCTAGAATGTCAGCTCCCACAGCCACTTAAGAAACAGAAGTGTGTGCAACAATTTTACTCTGAAGGTAAATGAAGTTCATAACAAGCAGGGGCACATGGAAAGTTCTATGAGAAGGATTAGTTCAATCCCATTGGAGAATCCAGAAAGATTTCATGGATGAGGGAGGATTTATACTGGATTTTGTTTCTTTGAGAAAAAAAGACT
The DNA here is from genome assembly GCF_028885655.2 of Pongo abelii. NCBI lineage: Eukaryota > Metazoa > Chordata > Mammalia > Primates > Hominidae > Pongo > Pongo abelii. The sequence goes on from NC_071990.2 coordinate 172,458,040, forward strand.
GCCTAGCCAAGTTACATAGAAGGTACTTGGTAAATGCTAAATGGAATATCAATAAACAAGTAAGTACTGAACCAGATCATGGCTTCGATGTGTAAGCCCAAGACAGAGTCGACAGTACATGTGCATGAGTGTGCATATGCCCTTGTGCACGTGTAAACGAGAGCATGATCTGAACATGTGTGTGCTGGAGGGTGTGCATGTATGCATGCATGTGTGTGTGCAGATGAGTGTGCCTGTGTACAAATATGTGTGCATGCCTGTGTGTGCATGTTTGTGTGCACGCGTGACCTGCCCTCCCTCCGTTGTTGCTGCCCACTGTTCCTCCAGGGAGTTTCTGCCTCAACCCCTCTCTCAGTATGGTAAGCCGAACCCTGCCTCCTTCTTGGTAACCCACTATGCCAGATTTAACTGTTTTATGACTAAATATCCTCCATGCGACATTAGGAAAGTCAGGAGTCCTAAATAAGTCACATGGTTTGGCACTTTAACATCTGTGATCTCATATGCTCTTCATAGTAACCCTATGCAATGGGGATCAGTCAGTTAAGAATTGAGTTCAGCTGCCTGTCACTGAAAAGCTAAGGAACTGGATGAAACCAGATGTCAGGGTTTGCCTTCTCTCACAGAACGTGAAGTCCAAAGGAAGGCATTTTGGAGCTGGTCACCAGGGAGCCAGCTGGGGTCCACCTTGTTTAGGATCTAGATGGGTGGTGTGCTGGCACAATGTGGTGAAAAATAGTGCTGCTTTCATTTTACAGATGAAAAACTGAGGCTTCCAGAGGCCAAGTTATTTTGCCCCAAATCACACAGTGAAGAAGAGGTGGGTCTAGAATTCTAAGCCAGACTCTACACTCAGATCTGTTTGACCCAAAGTCTGTGCGTTTTCACAGACCATAAGTAGACAAGCGTGTGTACTCGTGTGGAGGAGGTGGGCTCAGAAGAATCGATGGCCACAGAGACCATGTTCATGTGTGGGCCAGGAGGAATTTGGAGAGGCTGGAGACTTAGACTCCTTTTTAGTCTCGCTGTTTGACTGGCAGAAGCTGTCCTGTTCCTGATCTCTGCAAGCAGACTGTTCTGGTGTCCCCAAGATCACTCCCTTTGTTGTTTGAAGACAGGCAAGGGCTGGGTCTGGAGATCCTGGAAGGTAGAGTTTTTCCAGTATCCTGAGGTGTCACCAGCTACTGTCTGCTGAGGCTGCTCAGATAGTTTCATTCTAATCCTTGAAAGCAGGCATAGCTCTGCCATTTATAACCATCCCATCCACCTGACATAGGTTCTTGCCCGGGGGCATTTGAATTGGTGCCTCTCGGTCTGATCCAACAGCCCACTGCGATGCCCTGGCCAAGTGGCAGCCCCGAAATGGTCCCATTGATAGGAAGGGTCCAGTACCATCCGTGATGCTGCGGAAAGCATAGTCTTTCTCCTCACTTCCCAACATTCCTGGAAATATACGAAATACAGAGCACTTTATGTTGCCACAAAGTTAAGTTAAGAAGGAAAATCAATTTTATTTTATTTTATTTTGTTTTTTGAAACGGAATCTTGCACTGTCGCCCAGGCTGTAGTGCAGTGGCGTGATCTTGGCTCACTGCAACCTCCGCCTCCCGGGTTCAAGCGATTCTCCTGCCTGAGCCTCCTGAGTAGCTGGGATTACAGGTACCCACGACCACCCCCAGCTAATTTTTTTGTATTTTTAGTAGACATGGGGTTTCTCTATGTTGGCCAAGCTGGTCTTGAACTCCTAACCTCGTGATCCACCCACCTTGGCCTCCCAAAGTCCTAGGATTACAGGCTTGAGCCACCACACCTGGCCAAAATCAATTTTAAAAATCCTACAAAACATACACTGTAAATGTTGAGATGTATCAGTATGTAGACCCTGAAGGTTGCACTGTGACCACATCTGCAAAGCTGCTTAACCCACCTGCCTGCCTCACCTACTTCCTGCAGGGCTGCACCTGCTCCTCAATTCACATGTCTGGTTTTTCTGGGACTCTATTGAATGCCCTAATTCCCATCCTTTCCTAGAGCCCTGTCTTTCTAAGCTAGATAGCTCCTTCTTTTTCAGGCCTTGGAGAACGTTTAATAGATGTGACTGAAGTCACATCCCTCCTTCCCTCACTGACAGTTCCCTCCGTCACTGACAGTCCACCTCCCTCACTCAGTGCTGGGTGTCTCCTTCTGCTTCCAGGAGGTACAAGCCGCCTGCAGGCTTCCACCAGAGGCAGCTGCTGACAGACAGATGCTCACACTGCCAAGGACAGAGATGCTGCTTCTCTGCCAGCTGCCCCATCTTGTCTCTCTGCCTGCCCAGGCTCTGGTGCTCACAGTTGAACTTGACAGGTTCTTTCCCAGGCTCCTCATAAGAGTTTTTCCATCCAATATTCAGGTCCCCTTTCCTCCAGGAGCAACCACAAGACCTGGCCATGAGCTCAGCTCTGTTTCTGCACCTGGCAGAATGCCTGACATACAACAGTTGCTTGGGAAACAAGGTTTAGCTGGTGAGTGAACAAAAAGGTGCTGCAAGGCAGTGACCCTCCTGGATCTCTCCACAGCTGCCTGAAACAAAACCCTGCATGCACCCTGCAAGAGAATTCTGAAAACTTGGAGCCCACCACACACACGTTGAAATAAAACTCTGCTTGTGCCCTTAAGAGAATTCTTAAAACTAGGAAGCACCCCCATTTTGAAATAAAATTCTGCTTCACTCCCTAAGAGAATTCTTAAAACTGGGAACCTAGGAACACCCTCCCCTACGTTTTTAACTAAAACTCTGCCTGCATCCCCTAAGAGAGTTCTTAAAACTAGGAACCCCTCGCCAATATTTTGAAGTTGACATTTAAAATTTTTTATCATGTATTAAAATAATTACAAAGAATGTTGCTTCTAAAATAACTTATGGACACAAAGAGGGAAACGAGAGACACTGGGGCCTCCTCGAGGGTGGAGCGTGCAAGGAGGGAGGAGGGCAGATAAAAATACCGACTGGGAACTACACGTATTTCCTGGGTGATGAAATGATCTGTACACCAGTTTGCACTGTACCTATATAACCTGCACAGGCAGCCCTAAACCTAAAAGATAACTTTTTTAAAGAATGTTGTTTCTGGCCTAGGGCAAACATTTACATTTAAAAATAAAACTGCCATATCACCCTTTAAAATGGATGCAATGTATTCTAAATGCAATAACTATTTGAAACCTACCAGAAATTTTTCATTGTTTCTCTTTCTCCTTTAATTCATATTCCGAGTAATTTTACCCCCACAGACTTTTATCCTAAAGCAGGATAACGTATCTTCAGGCTTTACAATTTTTCTCTTTTTTTTTTTTTTCATTGATTACCCCATCCTATTTTCTCTGACAAAGAAAAAAAAGGTATGTAATCAAAACCGATTCTTTTAAAAATAGCCCTATTGTCAAGACTGTCTTGGGAAGGTAATCAAAATGTTTTGGCACTAGACAGAGGCCACGGTTGCATAGCACGGTAAATGTGGCTGACTTCTACACTGTAAATGTGCCGAGCGTGACTGACTTCTACACTGTAAATGTGCCGAGCGTGACTCACTTCTACACTGTAAATGTGCTGAGTGTGACTGAATTGTACACTGTAAATGTGCCGAACGTGACTGAATTGTACACTGTAAATGTGCCGAGCGTGACTGACTTCTACACTGTAAATGTGCCGAGCGTGACTGACTTCTACACTGTAAATGTGCCGAACGTGACTGAATTCTACACTGTAAATGTGCCGAATGTGACTGAATTCTACACTATAAATGTGCTGAGTGTGACTGAATTCTACACTGTAAATGTGCTGAGTGTGACTGAATTGTACACTATAAATGTGCCGAATGTGACTGAATTGTACACTATAAATGTGCCGAATGAGGCTGAATTCTACACTGTAAATGTGCTGAGTGTGACTGAATTGTACACTATAAATGTGCCGAATGTGACTGAATTGTACACTATAAATGTGCCGAATGAGGCTGAATTCTACACTGTAAATGTGCTGAATGTGACTGAATTGTACACTATAAATGTGCCGAATGAGGCTGAATTCTACACTGTAAATGTGCTGAGTGTGACTGAATTCTACACTGTAAATGTGCTGAGTGTGACTGAATTCTACACTGTAAATGTGCTGAGTGTGACTGAATTCTACACTGTAAATGTGCTGAGTGTGACTGAATTGTACACTATAAATGTGCTGAATGTGACTGAATTGTACACTATAAATGTGCTGAATGAGGCTGAATTCTACACTGTAAATGTGCCGAATGAGGCTGAATTCTACACTATAAATGTGCTGAATGAGGCTGAATTCTACACTATAAATGTGCTGAGTGTGACTGAATTCTACACTGTAAATGTGCTGAGTGTGACTGAATTCTACACTGTAAATGTGCTGAGTGTGACTGAATTCTACACTGTAAATGTGCTGAGTGTGACTGAATTGTACACTATAAATGTGCTGAATGTGACTGAATTGTACACTATAAATGTGCTGAATGAGGCTGAATTCTACACTGTAAATGTGCTGAGTGTGACTGAATTCTACACTATAAATGTGCTGAATGTGACTGAATTCTACACTGTAAATGTGCTGAATGTGACTGAATTGTACACTATAAATGTGCTGAGTGTGACTGAATTCTACACTGTAAATGTGCTGAATGTGACTGAATTCTACACTGTAAATGTGCTGAGTGTGACTGAATTGTACACTGTAAATGTGCTGAGTGTGACTGAATTCTACACTGTAAATGTGCTGAGTGTGACTGAATTCTACACTGTAAATGTGCTGAATGTGACTGAATTCTACACTATAAATGTGCTGAGTGTGACTGAATTCTACACTGTAAATGTGCTGAGTGTGACTGAATTGTACACTATAAATGTGCTGAATGTGACTGAATTGTACACTATAAATGTGCTGAATGAGGCTGAATTCTACACTGTAAATGTGCTGAGTGTGACTGAATTGTACACTATAAATGTGCTGAGTGTGACTGAATTCTACACTGTAAATGTGCTGAATGTGACTGAATTCCACACTGTAAATGTGCCGAATGAGGCTGAATTCTACACTGTAAATGTGCCGAATGAGGCTGAATTCTACACTGTAAATGTGCCGAATGAGGCTGAATTCTACACTATAAATGTGCCGAATGAGGCTGAATTCTACACTGTAAATGTGCTGATTGTGACTGAATTCTACACTGTAAATGTGCCGAATGAGGTTGAATTCTACACTGTAAATGTGCTGAATGAGGCTGAATTCTACACTGTAAATGTGCCGAATGAGGCTGAATTCTACACTGTAAATGTGCCGAATGAGGCTGAATTCTACACTATAAATGTGCTGATTGTGACTGAATTCTACACTGTAAATGTGCTGAGTGTGACTGAATTCTACACTGTAAATGTGCTGAGTGTGACTGAATTCTACACTGTAAATGTGCTGAATGTGATGGAATTCTACACTGTAAATGTGCTGAATGTGACTGAATTCTACACTATAAATGTGCTGAATGAGGCTGAATTCTACACTGTAAATGTGCTGATTGTGACTGAATTCTACACTGTAAATGTGCTGAATGTGACTGAATTCTACACTGTAAATGTGCTGATTGTGACTGAATTCTACACTGTAAATGTGCTGAGTGTGACTGAATTCTACACTGTAAATGTGCTGAATGTGATGGAATTCTACACTGTAAATGTGCTGAATGTGACTGAATTCTACACTATAAATGTGCTGAATGAGGCTGAATTCTACACTGTAAATGTGCTGATTGTGACTGAATTCTACACTGTAAATGTGCTGAATGTGACTGAATTCTACACTGTAAATGTGCTGATTGTGACTGAATTCTACACTGTAAATGTGCTGAGTGTGACTGAATTCTACACTGTAAATGTGCTGAATGTGATGGAATTCTACACTGTAAATGTGCTGAATGTGACTGAATTCTACACTATAAATGTGCTGAATGAGGCTGAATTCTACACTGTAAATGTGCTGATTGTGACTGAATTCTACACTGTAAATGTGCTGAATGTGACTGAATTCTACACTGTAAATGTGCTGATTGTGACTGAATTCTACACTGTAAATGTGCTGAATGAGGCTGAATTCTACACTGTAAATGTGCCGAATGAGGCTGAATTCTACACTGTAAATGTGCCGAATGTGGCTGAATTCTACACTATAAATGTGCTGAATGAGGCTGAATTCTACACTGTAAATGTGCTGATTGTGACTGAATTCTACACTGTAAATGTGCTGAGTGTGACTGAATTCTACACTGTAAATGTGCTGAATGTGATGGAATTCTACACTGTAAATGTGCTGAATGTGACTGAATTCTACACTATAAATGTGCTGAATGAGGCTGAATTCTACACTGTAAATGTGCTGATTGTGACTGAATTCTACACTGTAAATGTGCTGAGTGTGACTGAATTCTACACTGTAAATGTGCTGAATGTGATGGAATTCTACACTGTAAATGTGCTGAATGTGACTGAATTCTACACTATAAATGTGCTGAATGAGGCTGAATTCTACACTGTAAATGTGCTGATTGTGACTGAATTCTACACTGTAAATGTGCTGAATGTGACTGAATTCTACACTGTAAATGTGCTGATTGTGACTGAATTCTACACTGTAAATGTGCTGAGTGTGACTGAATTCTACACTGTAAATGTGCTGAATGTGATGGAATTCTACACTGTAAATGTGCTGAATGTGACTGAATTCTACACTATAAATGTGCTGAATGAGGCTGAATTCTACACTGTAAATGTGCTGATTGTGACTGAATTCTACACTGTAAATGTGCTGAATGTGACTGAATTCTACACTGTAAATGTGCTGATTGTGACTGAATTCTACACTGTAAATGTGCTGAATGAGGCTGAATTCTACACTGTAAATGTGCCGAATGAGGCTGAATTCTACACTGTAAATGTGCCGAATGAGGTTGAATTCTACACTGTAAATGTGCCGAATGTGGCTGAATTCTACACTATAAATGTGCTGAATGAGGCTGAATTCTACACTGTAAATGTGCTGATTGTGACTGAATTCTACACTGTAAATGTGCTGAGTGTGACTGAATTCTACACTGTAAATGTGCTGAATGTGATGGAATTCTACACTGTAAATGTGCTGAATGTGACTGAATTCTACACTATAAATGTGCTGAATGAGGCTGAATTCTACACTGTAAATGTGCTGATTGTGACTGAATTCTACACTGTAAATGTGCTGAGTGTGACTGAATTCTACACTGTAAATGTGCTGAATGTGATGGAATTCTACACTGTAAATGTGCTGAATGTGACTGAATTCTACACTATAAATGTGCTGAATGAGGCTGAATTCTACACTGTAAATGTGCTGATTGTGACTGAATTCTACACTGTAAATGTGCTGAATGTGACTGAATTCTACACTGTAAATGTGCTGATTGTGACTGAATTCTACACTGTAAATGTGCCGAATGAGGTTGAATTCTACACTGTAAATGTGCCGAATGTGGCTGAATTCTACACTGTAAATGTGCTGAATGTGACTGAATTCTACACTGTAAATGTGCTGATTGTGACTGAATTCTACACTGTAAATGTGCTGAGTGTGACTGAATTCTACACTGTAAATGTGCTGAATGTGATGGAATTCTACACTGTAAATGTGCTGAATGTGACTGAATTGTACACTATAAATGTGCCGAATGAGGCTGAATTCTACACTGTAAATGTGCTGAATGTGACTGAATTCTACACTGTAAATGTGCTGAATGTGACTGAATTGTACACTATAAATGTGCTGAATGAGGCTGAATTCTACACTATAAATGTGCTGAATGAGGCTGAATTCTACACTGTAAATGTGCTGATTGTGACTGAATTCTACACTGTAAATGTGCTGAGTGTGACTGAATTCTACACTGTAAATGTGCTGAATGTGATGGAATTCTACACTGTAAATGTGCTGAATGTGACTGAATTGTACACTATAAATGTGCCGAATGAGGCTGAATTCTACACTGTAAATGTGCTGAATGTGACTGAATTCTACACTGTAAATGTGCTGAATGTGACTGAATTGTACACTATAAATGTGCTGAATGAGGCTGAATTCTACACTGTAAATGTGCTGATTGTGACTGAATTCTACACTGTAAATGTGCCGAATGAGGTTGAATTCTACACTGTAAATGTGCTGATTGTGACTGAATTCTACACTGTAAATGTGCTGAATGTGACTGAATTCTACACTATAAATGTGCTGAATGAGGCTGAATTCTACACTGTAAATGTGCTGATTGTGACTGAATTCTACACTGTAAATGTGCCGAATGTGGCTGAATTCTACACTATAAATGTGCTGAATGAGGTTGAATTCTACACTATAAATGTGCTGAATGAGGCTGAATTCTACACTGTAAATGTGCTGATTGTGACTGAATTCTACACTGTAAATGTGCCGAATGAGGTTGAATTCTACACTGTAAATGTGCTGATTGTGACTGAATTCTACACTGTAAATGTGCCGAATGTGGCTGAATTCTACACTATAAATGTGCTGAATGAGGCTGAATTCTACACTGTAAATGTGCTGAATGTGACTGAATTCTACACTGTAAATGTGCTGAATGTGACTGAATTCTACACTGTAAATGTGCTGAATGTGACTGAATTCTACACTGTAAATGTGCTGAATGAGGCTGAATTCTACACTGTAAATGTGCTGATTGTGACTGAATTCTACACTGTAAATGTGCCGAATGTGGCTGAATTCTACACTATAAATGTGCTGATTGTGACTGAATTCTACACTGTAAATGTGCTGAATGAGGTTGAATTCTACACTATAAATGTGCTGAATGAGGCTGAATTCTACACTGTAAATGTGCTGATTGTGACTGAATTCTACACTGTAAATGTGCTGAATGTGACTGAATTCTACACTATAAATGTGCTGAATGAGGCTGAATTCTACACTGTAAATGTGCTGAATGTGACTGAATTCTACACTGTAAATGTGCTGAATGAGGCTGAATTCTACACTGTAAATGTGCTGAATGTGACTGAATTCTACACTGTAAATGTGCTGAATGTGACTGAATTCTACACTGTAAATGTGCTGAATGTGACTGAATTCTACACTGTAAATGTGCTGAATGAGGCTGAATTCTACACTGTAAATGTGCTGAATGTGACTGAATTCTACACTATAAATGTGCTGAATGAGGCTGAATTCTACACTGTAAATGTGCTGAATGTGACTGAATTCTACACTGTAAATGTGCTGAATGTGACTGAATTCTACACTGTAAATGTGCTGAGTGTGACTGAATTCTACACTGTAAATGTGCTGATTGTGACTGAATTCTACACTGTAAATGTGCCGAATGTGGCTGAATTCTACACTATAAATGTGCTGAATGAGGTTGAATTCTACACTATAAATGTGCTGAATGAGGCTGAATTCTACACTGTAAATGTGCCGAATGAGGTTGAATTCTACACTGTAAATGTGCTGAATGTGACTGAATTCTACACTGTAAATGTGCTGAATGTGACTGAATTCTACACTGTAAATGTGCTGAATGAGGTTGAATTCTACACTGTAAATGTGCTGAATGTGACTGAATTCTACACTGTAAATGTGCCGAATGAGGTTGAATTCTACACTGTAAATGTGCTGAATGAGGCTGAATTCTACACTGTAAATGTGCTGAATGTGATGGAATTCTACACTGTAAATGTGCTGAATGTGACTGAATTCTACACTATAAATGTGCTGAATGAGGCTGAATTCTACACTGTAAATGTGCTGATTGTGACTGAATTCTACACTGTAAATGTGCCGAATGAGGTTGAATTCTACACTGTAAATGTGCTGAATGTGACTGAATTGTACACTATAAATGTGCCGAATGAGGCTGAATTCTACACTGTAAATGTGCTGAATGTGACTGAATTCCACACTGTAAATGTGCTGAATGTGACTGAATTGTACACTATAAATGTGCTGAATGAGGCTGAATTCTACACTGTAAATGTGCTGATTGTGACTGAATTCTACACTGTAAATGTGCCGAATGAGGTTGAATTCTACACTGTAAATGTGCTGATTGTGACTGAATTCTACACTGTAAATGTGCTGAATGTGACTGAATTCTACACTATAAATGTGCTGAATGAGGCTGAATTCTACACTGTAAATGTGCTGATTGTGACTGAATTCTACACTGTAAATGTGCCGAATGTGGCTGAATTCTACACTATAAATGTGCTGAATGAGGTTGAATTCTACACTATAAATGTGCTGAATGAGGCTGAATTCTACACTGTAAATGTGCTGATTGTGACTGAATTCTACACTGTAAATGTGCCGAATGTGGCTGAATTCTACACTATAAATGTGCTGAATGAGGTTGAATTCTACACTATAAATGTGCTGAATGAGGCTGAATTCTACACTGTAAATGTGCTGAATGTGACTGAATTCTACACTGTAAATGTGCTGAATGTGACTGAATTCTACACTGTAAATGTGCTGAATGTGACTGAATTCTACACTGTAAATGTGCTGAATGAGGCTGAATTCTACACTGTAAATGTGCTGATTGTGACTGAATTCTACACTGTAAATGTGCCGAATGTGGCTGAATTCTACACTATAAATGTGCTGATTGTGACTGAATTCTACACTGTAAATGTGCTGAATGAGGTTGAATTCTACACTATAAATGTGCTGAATGAGGCTGAATTCTACACTGTAAATGTGCTGATTGTGACTGAATTCTACACTGTAAATGTGCTGAATGTGACTGAATTCTACACTATAAATGTGCTGAATGAGGCTGAATTCTACACTGTAAATGTGCTGAATGTGACTGAATTCTACACTGTAAATGTGCTGAATGAGGCTGAATTCTACACTGTAAATGTGCTGAATGTGACTGAATTCTACACTGTAAATGTGCTGAATGTGACTGAATTCTACACTGTAAATGTGCTGAATGTGACTGAATTCTACACTGTAAATGTGCTGAATGAGGCTGAATTCTACACTGTAAATGTGCTGAATGTGACTGAATTCTACACTATAAATGTGCTGAATGAGGCTGAATTCTACACTGTAAATGTGCTGAATGTGACTGAATTCTACACTGTAAATGTGCTGAGTGTGACTGAATTCTACACTGTAAATGTGCTGATTGTGACTGAATTCTACACTGTAAATGTGCCGAATGTGGCTGAATTCTACACTATAAATGTGCTGAATGAGGTTGAATTCTACACTATAAATGTGCTGAATGAGGCTGAATTCTACACTGTAAATGTGCCGAATGAGGTTGAATTCTACACTGTAAATGTGCTGAATGTGACTGAATTCTACACTGTAAATGTGCTGAATGAGGTTGAATTCTACACTGTAAATGTGCTGAATGTGACTGAATTCTACACTGTAAATGTGCCGAATGAGGTTGAATTCTACACTGTAAATGTGCTGAATGAGGCTGAATTCTACACTGTAAATGTGCTGAATGTGATGGAATTCTACACTGTAAATGTGCTGAATGTGACTGAATTCTACACTATAAATGTGCTGAATGAGGCTGAATTCTACACTGTAAATGTGCTGAATGTGACTGAATTCTACACTGTAAATGTGCTGAATGTGACTGAATTCTACACTATAAATGTGCTGAATGAGGCTGAATTCTACACTGTAAATGTGCTGAATGAGGCTGAATTCTACACTGTAAATGTGCTGAATGTGACTGAATTCTACACTGTAAATGTGCTGAATGTGACTGAATTCTACACTATAAATGTGCTGAATGAGGCTGAATTCTACACTGTAAATGTGCTGAATGAGGCTGAATTCTACACTGTAAATGTGCTGAATGTGACTGAATTCTACACTGTAAATGTGCTGATTGTGACTGAATTCTACACTGTAAATGTGCTGAGTGTGACTGAATTCTACACTGTAAATGTGCTGAATGAGGCTGAATTCTACACTGTAAATGTGCTGATTGTGACTGAATTCTACACTATAAATGTGCTGAATGTGACTGAATTCTACACTGTAAATGTGCTGATTGTGACTGAATTCTACACTGTAAATGTGCTGAATGTGACTGAATTCCACACTGTAAATGTGCTGAGTGTGACTGAATTCTACACTATAAATGTGCCGAATGAGGCTGAATTCTACACTATAAATGTGCTGAATGTGACTGAATTCCACACTGTAAATGTGCTGAGTGTGACTGAATTCTACACTGTAAATGTGCTGAATGTGACTGAATTCCACACTGTAAATGTGCTGAGTGTGACTGAATTCTACACTGTAAATGTGCTGAGTGTGACTGAATTCTACACTATAAATGTGCTGAGTGTGACTGAATTCCACACTGTAAATGTGCTGAATGTGACTGAATTCCACACTGTAAATGTGCTGAATGAGGCTGAATTCTACACTGTAAATGTGCTGAATGTGATGGAATTCTACACTGTAAATGTGCTGAATGAGGCTGAATTCTACACTATAAATGTGCTGAATGTGACTGAATTCTACACTGTAAATGTGCCGAATGAGGCTGAATTCTACACTGTAAATGTGACTTAATTGTACATTGTAAATGTGCTGAATGTGACTGAAGTCCACACTGTAAATGTGACTTAATTGTACATTGTAAATGTGCTGAATGTGACTGAAGTCCACACTGTAAATGTGCTAAATGTGTCTGAATTGTATCCTTTAAAATGGTTAATGTTATGTTTCTTGAATTTCACCTCAATAAAAAATTCATTTAAAAAAATATATTGTGACCGTAAGCCACTAATTTTGTGTTTTTTATATTTTTGCCATGGATCCCTTTAGTGTTCTGGTGAAACCCATAGACCTCGTCTCAGAATAATGTCCTTAAATGCAGAAAGTAAAATACACAAGATCAAAAAGGAAACCAAGTGTACCAAAATACACCCATCAAATGAGCTTTAATCATGATACGGTCACACATGTGCCTCTTTAACACATTGTGGTGGTATGATAGATACCAGTTTTTGTACAAGGCTCCTGGCTCATAACTCCCACACCCCTTGTTACAGTCTTTTGTTGTAACCTTGGCTGTGTTAGGTCTGTCCCAAGGGAGGATTCTAATCTTCCCTGCCTTTCTGGTTGTGGGTCTAAGACCCTCCCATGAGAGCAAGACCCCCTATAGCCTGTGGGAAGGCATGCTGATGTCTTGAAGCTTCCATAAAAACCCTAGAGGACTGGGATCTGGGAGCTTCCAAAGAGCTGAACATTTGGAGGTTCCTGGAGGGTGATGCCCAGGAAGGGCATAGAAGCTCTGTGTCCCTCCCCTACACCTTGACCTACCTGTCTCTTCATCTGTATCCTTTGCAATAGCAATATCCTTTATAATAAATCAGTTAACGTGTTTCTCTGAGTTGTATGAGCTCCTCCAGCAAATTAATCGAACCCAAAGAGGGAGCCATGGGAACCCCAACTTGAAGCCAGCCTGTTGGAAGTTCCGGAAGCCTGGGTCTGTGACTGGTGCAGGGGGAAGGCAGTCTTGGGGACTCAGCCCTCAACCTGTGACATCTGACGCTAGCTCTGGGAAGATGGTGTCAGAACACCCAGAGCACACCCAGCTGGCGTCAGCTGCTAGGTGTGTGGGGAAAATCCCACACATTTGGCCACAGAAGGCTTCTTCTGTGCTGATGACTGCTGTGGTGTGAGAGCAGAGGAGAAACACGGTTTGAGGAGAGTTTTTCCCTACGCACACACATTAACAAGGTCTAGTTTGTTAATCCTAGTAACAATATATAAGTCCAGTAACTATTGCAACTTTGAAGCAATGCTAAGCAGAAACGATGTTTCAAGTTATCTGCAACAATTATAATATGATAGAAACTATCTCTGATTTCTCTTGTGACAAAGTCACAGACACTTTAAGACCACCACCATTTATTGCTTGCAGGTATAATGGAAGAAAATGCTAAATTTCACTTAGAGGTTAGTGGGAAAAAATGTAATTTTTTCATTCAAGTTCATGAACACACTAAATTAAGAATCTGACCCTATTCTAAATATAAGAAATTTATTCCGAATTGCGTCATCATCACATAACTAACTAACCTGTTAGTAATATATAATTGAACAAAAGAGCATACATATGCTATACATTTTGACAAATGAATAACATTCGAAGTAAATTTATGTTAAAATGTATGTCTTGGTGAGATGGACGAGGTTGGGAGTTTTTTCCAATGAGTGTTTCTGTGGGTGGCTAATACCTATTACTGGAATCATAGAGAGTCCGGCATCAATTATCTCCCTAGCGTTTATTTGTAGGGGTATAAGCATGGAGGACACTTTGTCCACATACAGAGTTTCATTGAGCAACAGGACTCAATTGTTTGAACTCCTCCAGAGTTATATGTCAAAAATCACATGGTAGGCCGGGCACAGTGGCTCACACCTGTAATCCCAGCACGCTGGGAGGCCAAGGTGGGCAGATCGCTTAAGCCCAGGAGTCCAAGACTAGCCTGGACAACATGGCAAAACCCCATTTCTACAAAAAATACAAAAATTAGCTGGGTGTGGTGGTGAGCACCTGTAGTCCCAGCTACTCAGGAGGCTGAGGTGGGAGGACTGCCTAAGCCCAGGAAGCACAAGTTACAGTGAGCTGAGATTGCACCACTGGAACCCAGCCTGGATGATAGAACAAGGCTCTATCTCAACAACAACAACAACAACAAAATCACATGGACATGGTAGTGTCTCATCAAGATTTATGTGTAATGCGCTATCAGTTGACAATTCAATTTGAATCTCCTTCAATTCTGATAAGAGAATTGGAAGCTAACTTTCTTGGGAAAGGTTTGTTTTTAGTTATTAAATACCACAAGACTTAGCAAATGTCCCTTTATTCTACCTGTTCCTCTTTCGCTTTACGATGCTGAGTGTCCCTGTGGTCTTGTGGTGTGCGAGGCAGAGCTCAGGCCTCTGTTTTGTTGGCATAGACTGTAGAAGAGGCAGCATGGGCTTGGAGCCAGCAGTCATGGGGGCTGGTTCCTGATCCCTGGATTTCTTTCTTGTTTTTTTTTTTTTTCATTGTTACAATTTTTTATTTTATTGTGATAAAGATAACTCATTAGACAGTTTTTAATATAGAATACTCGAATTTACATTTTAAAAGTGTAAAATTTCTGACTTCTGTATTAAGAATGAGTTTTAACAGGGCTAGTGCAGAGGCAAGCAGGTCAGTCAGAAGGTTATGGCAGTAATTCAGGCAGATGAGGAGGACTTTGACAAATGCTAATGGAGGAGGTAATGAGCACTGGTTAGGTCATAGTCGTTCTTCAAGTTCTTTGACTGTTAGTTTTCAGAGTTAGAGTTAATTAATCTATTTATTTATTTATTTTGGTGAGGCAGGAGAGTTTCAAAAATTTAGGATTTAATTTCTCTTGAAAAATTAGAAACTTTGGAAACAAATTCTGTCTAACTGACCTCACGGAAACAATTCAATATAGCTGACTCCGTTATGTGAATTCTGACTGCAGCAAAAGCATCAGCTCTCTTACCAGGCCTGGCCTGTGGGGTGCTACTGGGTCATTTCAGGAAGTTCAGCCTAGAGACTGCTCCTTCATCCATTTCGATGATTCTGGATTCTCCTAATCCCCATATTACATTCCTGGCTGCTTAAACTAGCTGTAGTAGATGTGCATATCTGCAAATAAAACCTGATCAATTTAAAAAAATGTCTATAGCCTGGGCTAGATGACAAGACCCCGTCTCTTAAAAACAAAAGATTCCTATATATGCCTTGAACTGGGCCCTGACTGTGTCTTTCCAGTGGCGATTCTTACACCGAGACTATGAATATGGACTCTGTCATCAGGTGCTATTGATTAACAAATCATCCTCTCTGAGCCTCTTTTTCTTACCTATAAAATGATAGGTGGTAGACTGAGTTATTGTTCAGTGAAGATTTGCTCCCTATCTCCCCTCCACAGGAGGGTCACATGTCCACTCCCCAGGGGTGTTGGGTGGACACGGGCTTGCTTCGGCCAGTGGGGCCTGGGCAGGAGGGAAAATGAGCTGCGTCTGCACCCAGCTGAAGGACAGCAGCATTTCTGCTCTGAGCAGCCCCACTCCCGCCCCACTCCCGGGCTCCAGGCTCCAGATGAGACACATGGAATAGCCCAGGATTCTGCCATAAGACCCTGAGTGAGAAATGATGCAAGTATATCACCAAGCACTGGGGTGATTCGGGCATTATCGTAGCAAAAGCTGGCAAAACCTCCAAGCATAATTTTGAGAATAAAATAAGAAAATGCACAGGATATGCTGACCCGTGTTCTACCTACCAGAGTAAGCACTCAAACATTGTTTCCGAAAAGTTTCTATTGATTTCTGAAATCTGGCTGTTTGTAATTCCTTTTCTTCCAGGTTCTTCTTTCATCTTCTTTCATCATTTATCAATCACAAAATTGTGGCTGAGGTATCTGGTTACAGCAGCTGTGTGGAACTCTGAGTGTTTCCCCTCATCTCACTCTTCCTCTGCCCTGACGATCCAGCACCCCACACAACACCTGGCAAAGAGGCAAACAAATGGCTTGGGCAGCTCTTCTGGACACCAAAAGGAGGGGAGAGTCCAGGGCCCAAGGGGACCCCCAGTGGACCCTCTTCAGTCTTCATCTCCTGGAGAGTCCAGGACCCACGGGGAGTCCCAGTGGACCCTCTTCATGCTTCATCTCCTGGAGAGTCCAGGACCCACGGGGAGTCCCAGTGAACCCTCTTCAGGCTTCATCTCCTGGAGAGTCCAGGACCCACGGGGACCCCAGTGGACCCTCTTCAGGCTTCATCTCCTGGAGAGTCCAGGACCCACGGGGACCACAGTGGACCCTCTTCCTGTCTCATCTCCTGGAGAGTCCAGGACCCACGGGGACCCCAGTGGACCCTCTTCCTGTCTCATCTCCTGGAGAGTCCAGGACCCACGGGGAGTCCCAGTGGACCCTCTTCAGGCTTCATCTCCTGGAGAGTCCAGGGCCCAACGGGACCCCCAGTGGACCCTCTTCAGGCTTCATCTCCTGGAGAATTCGGACCCGAGGGGACCCCAGTGGACCCTCTTCAGGCTTCATCTCCTGGAGAATTCGGACCTGAGGGGACCCCAGTGGACCCTCTTCAGGCCTCATCGCCTGGCCCCACATGTTCTGTTGGCAGTTGAGGCAGAATTGGGCACTCCCAGGAAGGTGCATGTTTTCAACAGAATTCTCAGAAAACTAATGATACAGAGTCATCTAAACATCAGTTGCATGAACAGGGGTCAGAGGACCATTCCACAATCAAGGATGAAAAGAGCAGCAAGGGCCTGGCCACACTCACGAAATGAGCAAAACTTGTCAGGGTGTTCCTACCACCCAGATCATCACAGATAAGACCGTTTCTCCATCAGGATGGACAGAAATGAGACCCTTACCCCACCAGGAGGAACAGGGGTGAGGCTCTTCACAGCATCAGGATGAACAAGGGTGAGGCCCTTCACAGTGTCAGGAGGAACAAGGGTGAGGCCCTTCACAGTGTCAGGAGGAACAAGGGTGAGGCCCTTCACAGTGTCGGGATGAACAGGGGTGAGACCCTTCACAGTAATGGATGAACAAGGGTGAGGCCCTTCACAGTAGCAGGATGAACAGGGATGAGGCCCTTCACAGTGTCAGGAGGAACAGGGGTGAGGCCCTTCACAGTGTTGGGATGAACAGGGGTGAGGCTCTTCACAGCATCAGGAGGAACAGGGGTGAGGCCCTTCACAGTAGGGGAGGAACAGGGGTAAGGCCCTTCACAGTAGGAGATGAACAGGGGTGAGGCCCTTCACAGTAGGAGATGAACAGGGGTGAGGCCCTTCACAGTAGGAGATGAACAGGGGTGAGGCCCTTCACAGTAGGGGAGGAACAGGGGTAAGGCCCTTCACAGTATTGGGATGACCGGAGCTGTACAGACTTCCCCAGCAGTTCTCAGAGCCTTCCCATCATCACTTAGTGGTGCTGCCAGAGCCATCCACTAATCATGGACTTATTGAGGTCTAAACTGACACAGTCTTAGACCCCTCAGGTGTCTCCTCCTTAGCTTGAGGCATAAAAACTGAGTCTGGGTGGTCCAGGCCTCCCAGGAGCATCCTGATCTGCCTGTCATTGCTGCAGGCTCTCTGTGGCTGGTTGCTCTCCACCGATGAGGCTTTCCTCCTTTGTCTAATTTTATGCCTTTTGGATCACTGAACTATTCATAGTCTTACAGTAAAAATCTCTCTAAATTATCCTGAGTAATTTTATGTACTCACAAACCAAAGAACAGATTTGAGCACCCTCCCAATTATTCGCCCGTCCTTAGGCCATGGAGCATGCTAGGTTTGGGGAGGTGTTGGTTTCTTCACGCTTTCTGTGTGCGGTATCTTCCAGTTAATCCACTCTGCCTCCACACTGCTCTTCTGGGCCTTCCTCTTCACTTGGGTGGGATTTTATTGCATGCCTGAGGACAGAATTCGGCCTTGTCTTGTCCTGACAGCTCAGGGGCTGTGCAGGTCCTTGTTGGCTTCCTGCAGGCCCCGCCTCTGGTGGCCATCTGACCTGGGCCAACATTGGGGACCTTGATAGTGTTGGTGCAAAACTGTCTAGAGTTACTTCCAACCCAGATCTGGAATCTTCCTTCAACAGCCCTTTCCTACTTTCCTCAATGGGGACAGTGAGCATCCTCTAAAATTAGACCAGTCTCTTTTTGGGAATTTGGAAGATTAGAGAAGAAACTGGGGAAACTAAACCTTCGATTGGGTTTGAGAACCAGAGGGTCATATTTTTCACCATATCCTTTCAAGGTTGAGGAAAAGAGCTTGCGTATCACAGGCCTCCTCCTGTGAGGGCCCTGGGCTCGGATGGGTAAGCTAATACCTGGGACTGTGTGTGTCCCAGGTGAACATATTCACCATATACCCTGGAGCCCTGGAAAACAGTCCTGTCCCTGACTACCTCCCTGCGAAAAAGAAGAACTCCAACAATAAAACCAATAAGCGTATTTGCAGCTGGATCAACAGCTTGTTTCCTAGTGAAAAAGTCTCAAGGCAGCGCAGCAAAAAGAACTGGAGGAAAGAGGGCAGGCCTCAGCCTTGAGTCAGAGAGAGAGGACAGGGAGAAACAACTGAAACGTTAGATACTGACGGTTTCCCCAAAGCCTCCTAGAGGGCAGCAGTGACAGAAACTGCATTCCAGCTGAAGGGGATCCCAGAACAGGACGGTCAGCCAGGCCCCTGCTCTTTCTGGCAGAGTCTCTGCTTAGGGACACTGGGCTCACAGAATTGGCTCCTAACCTGAGACAACCCCACCAACCCCACAAAAATAGAGCCCTTCTGGCTCTAAGCAATCACCTTCACTGACTTCTGCTTCAAAACCATTCATGCTCTGAAACTGAAAAGAGAGCCACTTATTCTAGAAGACCTCCAGAACAACTTGGAAAAGGTTCAGAGCCCAGGGCCTCTGAGTACCTTGGTGGCTAGCACTGACTTGCCAGGACTTGGTTCACCCACTTCCAAAATGGCAGGAACACACTGGCAGGGAGCCACACAGACTCAGTTTCCCTGCTGTGTACCAAGCAGGGATCTCCTTCCACACCCAGCAACTACAAGCGTCTGGCTGTTGAATAATGGAATGGTTTAACTTAGTTACACCCCAAATATCTGAGTGCTCCCCTAACAGGATATTGTATGAACTTCGATCCAGCAAAGGTTCCTCCCATAGCCAGAGCCCGGGAATCAAAGGAGAGACACGAAAGTGGTCTCTCTCGTTGCAGTGTCTGATAACCCATGTGAGGACCTTTGCTGTGTATCCCCTTAACTTTAGGCTGATTTAGAGGTTTTGGTTCTCAAAAGAAGACAGAATTGTTCTGATGAATTGAAGTTGAAACTGCCACCTGGTCATTTCACGCTCCTCATGCTACTGAATCAACAGACAAAGAAAGGGGTTACTGTGTGCCCTGGGATAATTGATCCCAGTTACCCGGGGGAAATTGGTTTGCTGCTAGGGAAGGAGAGAAGAGAGACTATGTCTGGAATTCAGGGACATTTCCAGATCCAAGTAAAGATGAATGGAAAATTAAGCAATGTACCAAAGGTACAATCACAAAGGATTCAGACCCTTCAGAAATGAAGGCTTAGATTACCTCACAATGTAAAAAACCTCCAACAAGCTGAGGCAACAGATAACGGCAAATGGAATCCAAGGGGGAGAAAAAGTAGGAAAAGGAAATTATTATGCAAAAAAATGAATCTAGGTACAGACCTTATACCTTTCACAAAATTAACTCAAAATAGATTATAGACCTAAACATAAAACAAAGGCTGGATGTGGTGGCTCATACCTGTAATCCTAGCATTTTGTGAGGCCAAGGCGGGGGGATTGCCTGAGCTCAGGAGTTCGAGACCAGCCTGGGCAATACGGTGAAACCTCATCTCTATTAAAATACAAAAATAAAAAAAAACAAATTAGCTGGGAGTGGTGGTGGGCGCCTGTAGTCCCAGCTACTAGGGAGGCTGAGGCAGGAGAATTGCTTGAAACCGGAAGGCGGAGGTTGCAGTGAGCCAAGATCACCCAACTGCACTCCAGCCTGGTTGACAGAGCGAGACTCTGTCTAAAAAAAAAAAAAACATGAAACACAGCTTCTAGAAGATAATGTAGGGGAAAATACTGAGACCTTAGGCTTGGCAATGAGTTTGTAAGTACACCATAATAATGATGCATGAAATGAAATGTTGGTAAGTTGGACTTTACTAAAATTAGAAGCTTCTGTTTTGTGAAAGACATTGCCAAGAGAATGAAAAGACAGGCAATGGACGGGGAGAAAATATTTGCAAAGCACATTATGGCAAAGGGCTTGTATATAATGTACACAAAGAACCCTTCAGACTCAACAATTAAAAAGTAACCTTGTTAAAAATGGGGAAATATCTGAACAGACCCTTCACTAAAGAAGATACACAGATGGCAAGTAAGTATATAAAAGATGTACCCAGAGTTTGAGGCTTCAGTGAGCCATGATTACACCACTGCATTGACGCCTGAGTGACTGAGACCCTGTCTCCAAAAAACAAACAAACAAAAGCCCAAAACAAATAAAAGACGGTCAATAACATATGTTATCAGGGACTTGCAAATTAAACCAATGAAATACCAGTACATACCTATTAGAATGGCCACAGTCTTTGAAAGTGACGTCAAACACTGGTGAGGATGTGTAGAAAGAGAAGCTCTCATTCATTGCTGGTGGGAATGCAAAACGGTGCAGCCACTTGGAAAGATAGTCTGTTTCTTACAAAACTAAATGTTGTCTTCACATACAATCTGGCAATCATGCACCTAGGTATTTACTCAAATGAGTTGAAAAATATGTCCACACAAAAAACTGCATACAAATGTTTAGCAGCTTTATTCATAATTACCAAGAACTGCCTTTCAGTAGGCTAGTGGGTTAACAAACTGTGGTATATCCAGACAATAAAATATTATTCAGCCATAAGAAGAAATGAGCTATGAAGCCCTGAATACGTGGCAGAAATAATGAAAGACAGAAGGCAGTGGATCCACATTTTTCAAGTACCAACAGAACAACGTTGTCAACCTAGAATTCCATGCCTAGCAGAAATATCTTTCAAAAAACAAAGTAAAGACATTTTTAAACATATGGAGGTTGAAGGAACTTATCACCAGCAGACCTGCTCTATAAAATTGCTGTATACCTGTATATTTTTTTTTTCTTTTCTTTTTTCTTTTTTTTTTTTTTGGCATAGTCTCGCTCTGTCACCCAGGCTGGAGTGCAGTGGCGCAATCTTGGCTCGCTGCAACTTCCACCTCTCAGGAAGAATCAAGAGATTCTCCTGCCTCAGTGTTCAGAGTAGGTGGGATTACAGGCATGTGCCACCATGCCCAGCTAGTTTTTCCACTTTTAGTAGAGGCAGGGTTTCACCATGTTGGCCAGGCTAGTCTCGAACTCCTGACCTCAAGTGATCCATCTGCCTCGCCCTCCCAAAATGCTGGGATTACAGGCATGAGCCACCATGCCTGGCCACTTTTCAATGTTTTTAATACACATATAATCATATACAAATATAGGTACAGAGACATATTTGACCTTTTGGGTCACTGTTTAACAAGCATGTAATAATTGTATCACTTTTCTGAATATTGCCTTTCTCATTCAATAATACCTAATGGACATCCCTTGATGTCAGTGTTTTCACAGATATACAATACTCTGTGATGCATATATTCTGTAAATTACTAAATTCCTCTTTAAAAAGAACGTTATTGAGGTCAACTGTGGCCTAGAGATAAGTTACAGGACAAATAAGGCCATAGCAGCTTGGAATTTTCTTCCTTTTGGTTATGTATATGTTTGTATATATTATTTTCCTCTACTCTTTTCTCCTATTGTTTTACGTGATGATCATTGATGGTGGTTAACTTTACAATTTAGTTTTTAGATTTAGAACATTTGGGTGGGATTTTGCTTGGACTCAAGTGGGACTTTATGTCACACTGAGATGGATGCAGCAACTAATGGAACTTTCATCTCACCTTTCTGGCTGAGAGCAATGTCATTGGTACAAATTATGGCTGCATCTTATTGGGAATAAGCATGAAGTTGTTTTGTGTGGCAGTTCAAATACGGGTAAAGGGAATCAATGGAAGCGAGTAGGAGGATTGTGCCTACTGTTTACCTTAGTCTCTCGACTCATTGTCTATATTCTGTTCTGTAATGCTGGGGCTAAAACTACATTTCTCCGTCTAGTTTGTGTTGCTGTAACAGAATATCTGAGACTGGATAATTTACAATGAACAGAAATTCATTTTCTTACCATTATGGAGGCCGGGGAGTCCAAGATCAAGGCAACAGCATTTGGCGAGGGTCACGTTGCTGTGTCCTTTAATGATAGAAGGCAGACGGGCTGAGAAGGGAGTCAGGGCACAGACAAGAGGGGTCAAACTTACCCTTTCACGACAATGTTAATTCCGCCCATGAGGTCGGAGTCCTCATGGCCTAGACACCCTCAAAGTTTCCACCTCTTAATACTGTCACACTGGCAGCTCAATTTCAGCACAAGTTTTTTGGAGGGGACAAACGCTCAAACCACAGCACTCTGCAAACTGCACTTGAGAGATAGCTGGCTTTTATTACTTGTATTTCCCTTGATAGCAGGCTTCTTATTAGGTTCTGCCAATGGGAGCTCCTAGGAGTTTGAAAGATGAGAAGAGAGGAGCGACTTCCTCATATTTTCCTGTTTCTGTCAATTGGCTCCAGCCCCAGTTGAGTCCCACCCACTTCATGCTGAGCACCAGGGCCAAGGAACCCTGCTCTGAGCACTGCTTGCCTTAGGTTCTGGTAACCTTCCATCTCTTTTTTTGCACCACCATCCCCAGCCATGGAGGGGCAGCTGCTTTAGTTCCTAATCTCTGGGTTGTTTCACCTCCCATTTTGCCCTTCCAGACTTCCAACACCTACGTAACCAATTCATCTGGTTAAATTCCCTCTGTTTGAATTACCAGTGCAGTTTTTACTTTCCTGTCTGGACCCTGACTGACACAAATCCCATCTCACACTGTGAATCTTAGAGCCTGAGTAACATAAGCCTACCTAAAAAATGTCTGACATCACAACCTCAATCAGGGAGCTAAAAGTCAGTTAGCATGGTCCTCCAGTCTATAGATAACAGTGAAAAGAGAATGCTCGTGCAACCCCTGTGACAAACCGTTCATGCCTTCTTAGCCCAGTACTGATTGCAGTGGAATTGCATTGCTGAGTACTTACTGAACATCAGCTACCACCTGGCAGTTACATTCACATAGAGAATGTGAGTGTAGAAGCTCTATCATCCCTGTCTGCCTTCAAGGTGCTTTTCACAGGGGAGGTCAATGTCCTCAACGTGGGACAGGTGCATGACAGAGTTATGTGCAAAATAATTTGGGAGGAAGAGGAAGAAAAGATTTACAATGTCTCTTCCCCGCACTCAGTCTCAGCACTCACCACCCGCTCACATACTATGCATTTGTTTACTGCCATAAAATGTGAGCTCCATGAAGGAGCATGTTTTATCTGTTTCACTCACGAAATAATTCCCAGTACTTAGCAGAGTGACCAACACATGGTAGGTACTGAATAAAAATTTTCAAATGAATTAATGAAATTATCAAACAAGTGAACAAAAAGATATGCTTGAAGAGGCTTTGTATAATATTAATACTATATCAGTAAAGTGTGAACAATTTAAATAACAATATATGATAGGAGCCGGGCACGATGGCTCACGCCTGTAATCCCAGCATTTTGGGAGGCCGAGGTGGTTGGATCACCTAAGGTCAGGAGTTTGAGATCAGCCTGGCCAACATGGTGAAACCCCGTCTCTACTAAAAACACCAAAAATTAGCTGGGCGTAGTGGTGGGCGCCTGTAATCCCAGCTACTCAGGAGGCTGAGAGACGAGAATTGCTTGAACCTGGGAGGGAGAAGTTGCAGCAAGCCAAGATCGTGCCATTGCACTCCAGCCTGGGCAACAATAGTGAAATTCTGTCTCAAAAAAATATATATATGTGTATATATATACACACACACACACATAGGATAGATTATATAACCTTTGGAAATATTTTGAGCCATGCATCCATTAAAAATAAAACTCTGGGTGGCTCATGCCTGTAATCCCAGTCTTTGGAAGGCTGAAACAGGTGGATCCCTTGAACCCAAGAGTTTAAGATCAGCCTGAGCAACATGGTGAAGCCCTGATCTACAAAAAATAAAAAAATTTGCCAGGCATAGTGGCATGCACCTATAGTCTCAGCTACTCCAGTTACTCGGAAGGCTGAGGTGGGAAAAATCACTTGAGCCTGGGAGGTCAAGCCTGCAATAAGCCGTGATTGAGCCACAGCACTCCAGCCTGGGCAACAGAGTGAGACCCTGTCTCAAAAATAAATAAATAAAAATAAACAAATAAATCAACAAAACTCTAACAATGTGCTTGTGCACACAAAGTTGTTCATGATGTAACATTTTCTTTATTCTTTCATTCTTTCCTTCTTTTTTTTTTTTTTTTTTTTTGAGGCAGGGTCTTGCTCTGTAGCCCAGGCTGGAATGCAATAGTGCCATCTCGGCTCGCTGCAACCTCT
Organism: Pongo abelii; assembly: GCF_028885655.2. NCBI lineage: Eukaryota > Metazoa > Chordata > Mammalia > Primates > Hominidae > Pongo > Pongo abelii. The sequence continues at coordinate 172,483,287 of NC_071990.2, forward strand.
GCCTCCTGGGCTCAAGCAATTCTCATGCCTCAGCCTCCCGAGTAGCTGAGACTATAGACACATGCCACGACGCCTGGCTAATGTTTGCATTTTTGGTAGAGACAATATTTTACCATTTTTCCCTGGCTGGTCTGGAACTCATGGGCTTAAGTGATCTGCCCATCTTTGCCTCCCAAAATGTTAGGATTACAGGTGTGAGTGACTGTGCCTGGCTGATGTCGCATTATTTATTTATTTATTGGAGAGAGAGTCTCGCTGTGTCACTAGGCTGGAGTTCAGTGGCGTGATCTCGGCTCACTGCAACCTCCACCTCCCAGGTTCAAGCCATTCTCCTGCCTCAGCCTCCCGAATAGCTGGGACTATAGACACGCCACTACGCCCAGCTAATTTTTGTATTTTTAGTAGAGACGGGGTTTCACCATGTTGGCCAGGCTGATCTCGAACTCCTGATCTTAGGTGATCCACCCACCTCAACCTCCCAAAGTGCTGGGATTACAGGCGTGAGCCACTGCACCCAGCCAGCATTATTAAGTAAAGAAAAAAAGCTCAAAACAAAAGTTTGCTGTCCAAAGTTCATTCCTTTTTTCTAGGAACAGCACCGAAACTTGTTTCTAAGAACCACCTCTTTCCATCTTCACCACGTGGCTGGTGGTTTGGCTCCTCAGGAGTGTCCCCTCGCATAAGCCAGTCAGCACATCCCGTCCAACTGGCCACATCTGCGACATGGTGCCCAATTATGAAAAATAAGATTGTAAGAGAGTTTCCTGAGGCTTCTGTAAAAAAGAAAATATGTTTCTTCTTAAGGAGCCACTCAGGATCCTGTCTTGCCCCGAGTGGTACAGAATGATGACAGGTACTTTGCTGCCACGTTTGATGGCTGGGGACAGTGGACCCGACAGCTCAGAGAGCAGAGTGAAGAGAAAGAGAAACCAACTCATTCAAGCCACTTATTCAGTCTCCCAGAAGGTAACCCTGCTCTAGAGTTTCAGTTTGGTAAGCCTATGCATTCTATTACTGCTTGGGTCCAGACGAATTGAGTTTCCTGACATTTGGGATTAAAGGAGTCTGGGCTGATATGAAGAGCATGATTCCAACTTGGTTTTCTAAACATATTTTAAATATACAATCAAAATTTTAGAAGTATTATCAAAACCCACTATTTTCACCTACCAATGCACTCCTCAGTGTCCAAGCGTTTGCTTTTATTCCTCCAAGAAATAGCTGTGGTAGCCAGTGAGATTCATTTATACACAAATGGAAAGAGAGTTTCCAGATAAATCCTGCAAAAGATCACAGTGGCTTGAGCATGATCATGGTGGATGCGTGAGAGAGAGTGATGGGGAGTGTGTAGGAAAAGTCAAAAAGAATGTTGAAGAAAAGGTTAACAGTGATTGTCTTTGTTAGTATATTGCTTTGTTTTTCTTTTTACTTATTCGTATTTTCTAAGCTTTCTAGAATAAACTTGTATTTTCTGGGTCATATTTCTGGGTCTCTGCCCTAGCTCACAGGATGGATGTCATTATTGACATGATATCAATATAATTTTAACCTCAACCTAAGATAATACAGTACTCTGAGTTCCTAATTCTGTTTGCTTAAGATGCAAATTCTTAGAAGTTACAACATGACAGGGGGGTTTTGCTAAATAGATTGAACAAAGCAAGAGACACAGATTGGGAGGTTTTGCTAAATAGACTGAACAAAGCAAGAAACTAGATTCTAATTCCAGGTTTTCTGTTCCACTCTAGCTTCAGACTTTACTCCTAATTTTTATTAATGTGAACATCTGAGCACACCAGAAAGAATAATAAGAACCACAGAGAAAGAAGCGTCCTCTAGAAGAATGATAATATCTTCTACATCAGAAATAGGAGCATGTGGTCTCACTAGTATTATAGCATCTGGTAAAGTCATGAGGAAAGATCCTCCAAATAAGGGCTGTCCCAAACTATCTGCAGTTATGCTTTCCAAGCTTCCTGGTGTTGGCCCCATGTTTGGGGTGTACCAGGAGAGACTGAGGGGATCCAAGGGAAGGCCGGAGGTGCTCGGGATCTCAGGCATCATAAGTAACAATGACAAAAACACGGATGTGCAGAAATCAATAAGCCGAGACTCACTCAGGAGGCTTTGAGAAGCCAGTCGGTGCCTATGGACCAGGCTGAACATCTGTCAGGCAAACAAAAAGCAAACAGAGAAGAACAAAGGGGAGAGGGATTATTTTCACTCAAGTTCTTCTTCAGGCTCAGCAGGTGACATCCAAGCTGCTTGGCCTTCCTTCCTTCAGACACTGAAACTCCATGGAGGGTATGCTGCCCAGAAAACCCCAAACCAGCAACCCCAGCACAAAAGAAGGACGAAAACAAAGTGCAGATGGAAAATTCAGGCAGAGCCACACTATGGCCATGTCAAAACTTCCCACATCCTCGCTAATTTCCACAGAACCATTTTGTTTGAGTGGCAGAACCATCAATCTCCAAGGGGCATATAAGTCCAGTTAATTGAACTCTTACTTCACCGCTTTTTTATTCTTAAGGTCTGAAGTTGGGGAAAAGGAGGAAAGCGGAGGAGCCATGGGTCTTTGCAAAATGAACAGAGCTCAGAGATAGCCAGATCCCAGGCACAGGCGCAGCCATTAGTAACAAAAACAGCTCACAGTGGGGAAGTCCACGCTGTGCTACGTGCCAGCTTCTCTTACTGCCTTTAGTCTTCACCCAGCTGCTATGAGGTAGATTCTGCTACTATCCAGACCTTTGTGCACGCTAGAGACACAAGGTGTCCCCTGGGGTTGGGAGTGGGGCTGCCACAAGTCTTCCCGAATCAACAGATGAAAAAACTGCTCAGGAATTAGCCCAAATTCCCACAGCTGGTATGTGACTAGGTTATATTGCATTACAAACCTACCAACAAAATTAAGATCACCAAATAACATTTATAAGGTGGCTTGGGGGTCAAGTTTTATGGGTTAAGTTTAGACACACCCATCACAATGATTTTTAAATATGTCCACAAATTCTTTGATATTCGTCCCTTCAAAAGGCAGTCTAATTCCTTTCCCCTTAAGCATGGCAGTGCTTCACAACTCACTTCGTACAAATAGAACATGAAGCAATGAAGAGGTGTCACTTGTCATAAGAAAGCATGTGTACCCTACTCACTTTCTTGGGTCACTTGTTCTGGGGGAACCCAGCTGCCACTCAAGCAGCACTATGGAGAGTCCTTGTGGTGAGGAGCTGAAACCCCCGCCCCCCACCAACAGCCAATACCAACTGGCCAGGCACGGGATTCAGCCATTTTAGAAACAGATCTTCCAACCAGGTCAAGGTCAAGGTCAAGGTCAAGCCTTCAGACGACTTCAGCCCCAGCTTCATGACAGTGTCCTAAGAGACCCTGAGCCCAAACTACCCAGCAAAGCTACACTTACAGACTGTGTTAGAGGATAACTGTTTATTGATTAAACCATTTAATTTGGGGGGTAATCTGTCATGCATCAGTAGATAACTAAGACATCCACCTTTATCTACCTTATGCCTATTATGAGATACCACAATTGCCAAGGCTGAAATTTAACTCTCCCTCTTGGTGAAACCAGAGACTCGCAGGCACTGTGGAATGACAAAGGTGACAAAACTGTTCCCCAAACTCACGTCGCTCTCCCAGGGCACAGCTGGACTGCACTTCTCAGCCCCCTTGCAGTTGGGTGCAATGGGACTGAGGTATAGTCAGTGGAATATGGGCCAAAGCGTTTATACTGCTTCCAAGCCTGACATAAAACCTTCCCAGGTGGCCTGCTATAAACTGAATGCACCCCAGAATTCACATGTTGAAGGCCTAATCCTAGTGTGACCATGTTTGGAGATAGGGCTTTTAGGAGGTAAAGTTAAACGAGGTCATAAGAATAGGGCTGGGAGCCAATAGGATAGGTGGCCTTACAAGAAGAGGAAGAGAAATGTTTCTCTTTCCACATGCACACACCAAGCAAAGGCCAAGTGAGGACACAGCAAGAAGGCAGCCATCTGCAACCCAAGGAGAGAGCCCTCCCCAGAGCCTGACCCTGCTGATGCCTTGATCTCAGACTTCCAGCCTCCAGAACTGGGAGAAAATAAATTCCTGTTGTTTAAGTCACCCAGTCTACGGTACTTTATTATGGCAGCCTGAGCAGACTAAGACAGATTCTCCATGTTCCCTCTTTTCCAATATGCCTGCTGGATATTGAGACTCAGGACAACCTTGGAAATCACACATGGAAGGTGGCAGAACCCCCGTCAGCTTGGGTGCCTGAATGTCTGCATGGAGCAGAGACCTAGCACCACCACTGCTATAACCACTCATCAGGAACTCCCACCATGAGCTTCACAAGAAAGAAACTTCTATTGTGTTTTGCCACTAAAAGTTCAGGTTTGTTCATTATGGCAGCTAGTATTCTGTAACTAATACCTGTTACATTCATTGTGTTAATTATATCAGAGTTTCTTTGTATGTATGCTAATATTAGGGAATCCCTATTTTATTAATTTATTTCACTAGTCTGTAGTTTCAACTCCCACAGACTGACTCAGAAAACAATGATATACAACTGCTTTTGGTGGGGGCCAGTTTCTTGTTCAGGATAATGCATTCCAGTGCCTATATGAGCCCAGGGCTGTGGTTTTGGGGGTGCCTGTTTGACTCTAATGGATGCCATCAGACAACTCTTGTTCACAGGGTGGGAAATCTTCACTTTTCAGTGAAATCTTTGAATGCTGGGTTAGAGACAAGGCACATGCAGGGTTGTCTAGTAATGCTGGAATACTAGGTATTCTAGTAATGTTTGCTATGCTTCCTCTCTTTCTGAAAGATGTTAATCTCCTTCTACATCCAGGGCACATTAACACACTGTCCAAAATTCCCAAGGGGAATAGAACTTTCTTTCCCCTGTCATTGGGAAAGCCAAATTTTCCTGTAGAATTCAGTATAGTGTTTGCTTACAGGGATTATGGTGGTAACCCTGCAGGTCAAAAATCCAGGTGTACACGAATGCGTCACTCGACTTATGTGCCTCAGTTTTCTTTTCTTTTTTTTTTTTGACACAGTGTTTCACTCTGTCACTCAGGCTGGAGTGCAGTAGTGCCACCTCAGCTCACTGCAACCTCCATCTCCCAGGTTCAAGCAATTCTCCTGCCTCAGCCTCCCGAGTAGCTGTGATTACAGGTATGTACCACCATGCCAGGCTAATTTTTGTATTTTCAGTAGAGATGCGGTTTCACCATGTTGGCCAGGCTGGTCTCGAACTCCTGACCTCAGGTGATCTGCCCCCCTGGGCTTCACAAAGTGCTGGAATTACAGGCCTGAGCCACTGTGCCTGGTCAGTTTTCTCACCTACACAGTGGGCATAATGATAGTATCTACCTCAAAGGAGTGTTGTGAAGATTGGGTTGGATAATACGTGTCAATCATGAATCATAGTGACCAATGTACAATATCAGTAAGTCATGACTATTAATGTCACTATGGTGATCGTGAAAGTGATCGCTACTACGCCTGCCAAGGAATAAAAGATCCCAGGCTCTGGGAAAAGTCCTACATTTCATTCCCATTTCCTGGAGGAGCCCCCAGGACAGCCCTTTAACCTGGGCATTGGGTGCCGTTGGCCCAGGCCTTCTTGCAATTCTCTACCTGGCTACTGGTTCTACTGGCCACCTCAGACCTCTAGCCTGTGACAGCACAGCCACCCTCTCCCTAGCAGACATGACACTCACAAACAGGGCCCCAAGGGGCCCAGAGGGGACAGGGCTCTGCAAGACTCACTTTCTTACCAGATGAGACTGTTGAATCCAAGTAAATGGGGCTGTGCTCCAGGAACTTGTGGGACTCCTTTGTCTAGAGTCATCCACCTGAGCAGCCTCCCTGGTCCCATGAAGGTACTACTCCATCACCCACCCTTAATTCCTAGCCCTGCTCTTTGTGCCTATTTCTAATGAGGACCAGGAGGAGGGGAGGAGGGGAGGAGAGGAGGAGGAGGGGAGGAGAGGAGGAGGAGGGGAGGAGAGGAGGAGGAGGGGAGGAGAGGAGGAGGAGGGGAGGAGAGGAGGAGGAGGGGAGGAGGAGGGGAGGAGAGGAGGAGAGGAGGAGGAGGGGAGGGAAGGAGGTGAGGAGGAGGGGAGGAGGGGAGGAGGAGGGGAGGAGGAGGGGAGGAGGAGGGGAGGAGGAGAAGAGGAGAGGAGGAGGAGAGGAGGAGAGGAGGAGGAGGGGAGGAGGAGGGGAGGAGAGGAGGGGAGGAGAGGAGGAGGAGGGAAGGAGGTGAGGAGGAGGGGAGGAGGGGAGGAGGAGGGGAGGAGGAGGGGAGGAGGAGGGGAGGAGGAGAAGAGGAGAGGAGGAGGAGAGGAGGAGAGGAGGAGGAGGGGAGGAGGGGAGGAGGAGGGGAGGAGAGGAGGAGGAGGGGAGGAGAGGAGGAGGAGGGGAGGAGAGGAGGAGGAGGAGGGGAGGAGAGGAGGAGGAGGGGAGGAGAGGAGGAGGAGGAGGGGAGGAGAGGAGGAGGAGGAGGGGAGGAGAGGAGGAGGAGGGGAGGAGAGGAGGAGGAGGGGAGGAGAGGAGGAGGAGGGGAGGAGGGGAGGAGGAGGGGAGGAGAGGAGGAGAGGAGGAGGAGGGGAGGGAAGGAGGTGAGGAGGAGGGGAGGAGGGGAGGAGGAGGGGAGGAGGAGGGGAGGAGGAGAAGAGGAGAGGAGGAGGAGAGGAGGAGAGGAGGAGGAGGGGAGGAGGGGAGGAGGAGGGGAGGAGAGGAGGAGGAGGAGGGGAGGAGAGGAGGAGGAGGGGAGGAGAGGAGGAGGAGGGGAGGAGAGGAGGAGGAGGGGAGGAGAGGAGGAGGAGGGGAGGAGAGGAGGAGGAGGGGAGGAGGGGAGGAGGAGGGGAGGAGAGGAGGAGAGGAGGAGGAGGGGAGGGAAGGAGGTGAGGAGGAGGGGAGGAGGGGAGGAGGAGGGGAGGAGGAGGGGAGGAGGAGAAGAGGAGAGGAGGAGGAGAGGAGGAGAGGAGGAGGAGGGGAGGAGAGGAGGAGGAGGGGAGGAGGGGAGGAGGAGAGGAGGAGAGGAGGAGGAGGGGAGGGAAGGAGGTGAGGAGGAGGGGAGGAGGGGAGGAGGAGGGGAGGAGGAGAAGAGGAGAGGAGGAGGAGAGGAGGAGAGGAGGAGGAGGGGAGGAGGGGAGGAGGAGGGGAGGAGAGGAGGAGGAGGAGGGGAGGGAAGGAGGTGAGGAGGAGGGGAGGAGGGGAGGAGGAGGGAAGGAGAGGAGGTGAGGAGAAGGGGAGGAGAGGAGGAAAGGAGGTGAGAAGGGGAGGAGGAGAGGAAGGTGAGGAGGATGATGGACATGTGAGTACTGAGGCTCCAAGATCTCAGAATCCATGAAAGGCGGATTTGCAGCTGCTCCTCTTCCCCACACCTGCCAGTCACCATGTCCTGCAGATCTGCCTCCTAAGCACCTCTCAATTCACCACTTTTCTCCACTATAACTCTCTTTTTAATATTTATGTATTTACTTATTTATTTTGAGACAGGGTCTCACTGTGTTTCCCAGGCTGGAGTGCAGTGGCGCCATATTGGCTCACTGCAACCTCTGTTTCCCTGGTTCAAGCTATTATTCTGCCCCAGCCTCCCGAGTAGCTGAGATTACAGGTGCGTGCCACCACGCCTGGCTAATTTTTGTATTTTTAGTAGCCACGGGCCTCACCATGTTGCCCAGGCTGGTCTCAAACTCTTGACCTCAAGTGATCCACCCGCCTCGGCCTCCTGAAGTGCTAGGATTACAGGCGTGAGTCACCGTGCCCAGCCGCTTTTTTAGAAGCCAGCCTTGGCTCTGACTTGGTCTCTCTTCTTCCAGCTGAACTTGAACAACTGCTGGAACGATTGATCAAAATCACAAGTCTCACCACTCATCCCCCTGCTTGAAATGCTTGGTTGGCTTCCTGAAGCCTTGAGAATGAAGTCCAGGGCTCTCCATCTGCCCTCTCTTCATTCTCCTTTGAAAACGTTACTGATCTTCCTACAGCTGGGGAGCTTCCAGCTGCCACCACAAGGCCACATGCTCTGCAGGGCATAGAGGTTGCCAGACGGCTGTTCCTGCTCCTGCTCTTTTAGTCTCTCCTGCTGAGCCCGCAGATGCTGGTGTGCCCAGGTTCTTAATGGCTCTTCTCTCTTCCCCAGGAATTTCACCCAGACCCAAGCTTTAAATCTACAACAATTCAGCACCTGAATGGCTGTTTTCAGTCTATTAATCTGCCATTCACTTCCTCATTCATTTATTAAATAAATCCCCAAAGATTTATGGGGTTTCTCGCATTCCAGGAAAGAAAAGGTAGGAAAAAATGACTACATATAAAGTATTGGATAGTCTAACGAAGAGAACAGAACAAGCACATAAGCAGCAACAGAAAGACACTAAATGCCATAAGCAAGTTACAAACAAGATCTGTGGAAGTTGGGAGAAGGCAGAAATTGTTTTATCAGTAGCATCAGGAAAGGTTTCTTGAAGAGGGAAGTTCATTCACTCAGCAGAAATTTATTGGGCACCCACTATGTCCCAGGCACACAGGCATTTAGGAGGGACCCAAAAGGGTGAATCGAATTTTGACTGGGTTGGAGGAACTACAGAGTGGTGATGAAAAGGAAGATGGGGTTGGAGGAACTACAGAGGGTGGTGAAAAGGAGGACGGGGTTGGAGGAACTACAGAGGGTGATGAAAAGGAGGACGGGGTTGGAGGAACTACAGAGGGTGGTGAAAAGGAGGACGGGGTTGGAGGAACTACAGAGGGTGATGAAAAGGAGGACGGGGTTGGAGGAACTACAGAGGGTGGTGAAAAGGAGGACGGGGTTGGAGGAACTACAGAGGGTGGTGAAAAGGAGGACGGGGTTGGAGGAACTACAGAGGGTGGTGAAAAGGAGGACGGGGTTGGAGGAACTACAGAGGGTGGTGAAAAGGAGGACGGGGTTGGAGGAACTACAGAGGGTGGTGAAAAGGAGGACGGGGTTGGAGGAACTACAGAGGGTGGTGAAAAGGAGGACGGGGTTGGAGGAACTACAGAGGGTGGTGAAAAGGAGGATGGGGTTGGAGGAACTACAGAGGGTGGTGAAAAGGAGGACGGGGTTGGAGGAACTACAGAGGGTGGTGAAAAGGAGGACGGGGTTGGAGGAACTACAGAGGGTGGTGAAAAGGAGGATGGGGTTGGAGGAACTACAGAGGGTGGTGAAAAGGAGGACGGGGTTGGGGGAACTACAGAGCGGTGATGAAAAGGAGGACGGGGTTGGAGGAACTACAGAGGGTGGTGAAAAGGAGGATGGAGGAGCTGAGGGAATAGTAGGTAAGGCAGCCGGCAGAGTGAACTGGTTCTATCTTCTGACAACAGTACCCTGGTTGTCCTCTCAAAAACTACTGCCTCCTCTTCACATAACTGGAGAAAGCTGACTTTACTCCCAGCTCCAGGGCTGGGTCCTCAGTGGCTTAAGTCAATCAGCATTTCCCATCTTCCTGATCAGAGCAGTTACTTCAAGGACAGGCTTGTAGCCCAGTTAGAATCAATGACGTTAGAATACACAAGAGGCAAATACACAGGGCAAACCAGATAAATGAAGGAAAACTTGGATTCAGTGACTGGACCAAGTCTCGCCTGAAGTCCCTTTATTGTTTAAGCCATTTTTAGTTGGGTTTTTCTGTTACCTGTAACCTACAAAATCCTGTAGACACAGTGAATCAAGATGTTGAGGCAGGAAAGCAGGGGAAGTCGAAGAAACTACAGATTATTCTAGAAGTTAAGCAAGCAACAGGAGATAAATCTGCAAAGACAGATTTTTTAATCATTGAAATAACTCTTTAAATGTAATAATAGCAGTTATTATTTATAGTGACCACTTATTTCATGTTAGGTACTCTTTTAGGTTGTATATGTTAATTGATTTACTTAGTCCAATGAAATAGACGCTACCATTATCCCTCCTTTTTAACAGATGTGGAATCTGAGGCATTGGATAGATTGACTTATCCAAGGTGGCACAGTTACTGAATGACAAAGCCAAGATCCACATCCTGTCATCTTAGTTCAGAGCCTGAACTCTTAAACATTATGCTGTTGTTTGTAGTTTTCAGTGAACTGTAAGAAGCTAAAAGATCTGTAATCTTACAAGCTTTGGGGTCAGATTCAACTTCTTCCACTTTCTAGCTAGCATGACTTTGGAAAAGAATTTAACCTCTCTGAGTCCCAGGTTCTCCATCTATGTGACAAAACAGAGTTGCTGTCTGAAATGAAATAATGATGGAAAGAGCCTAGCACCACAGTGAGCACACAGCCAGGCTCCACTGCCTTCTCATGTTCCTGCCTCCTGCTGGGCCAGCTCATTGTCCTGGATTCTGGGCCGGTTGGGTTAACAAGAAGCTCCTTTCTTACCTTTGTTGACCTACAGTGGCTAACAAAACCCAGTTGCAGACCCGGGAGAAGCAAGAAGCACTTTCCTTTTATGTCTGCAGCCCTAAGTAATCCTCCTCCCAGAGTCTCCCAGAGAGGAGAGACTGTCAGCTGTGCCCCTCCCCTTAAGCCCACTGCTCTGTTTGGCTCTTGCTCATAGACATATGGCGGGGGCTTTGTCTTCAAATATGTCTGCTTTCAAGTTGAATACAACCATTGTCTGAGCCTGGGCCCTCCAGGAATTTACTGATGAGGGCAGGTTGATGACGGCACAGAATTTCAGTTGAAAGTTTCCAGTTGGCTGGTTGTCAGCAGCTGAGATGGCCAGGGAGCTGACCTGGGCTGAGATTCCCAAACTGCCCCTCTTTTTTTTTTTTTTTGAGACGGAGTCTTGCTTTGTCACCCAGGCTGGAGTACAGTGGCTGGATCTATGCTCACTGCAACCTCCACCTCCTGGGTTCAAGAGATTCTCCTGCCTCAGCCTCCCAAGTAGCTGGACTACAGGTACGTGCCACCACACCTGGCTAATTTTTGTCTATTTAGTAGAGACAGGGTTTCGCCATTTTAGCCAGGCTGGTCTTAAACTCCTGACCTCAGGTGATCTGCCCACGTTGGCCTCCCAAAGTGCTGGGATTACAGGTGTGAGCCACCGCACCTGGCCTGAACTGCCCCTCTTGTGAGGAAGGTCCTGGACACTGTCCCCCACCTAGTCTGAAGACCCTCTTGGACACGTGGAGGCTCAGGGCAGGGCTGTAAGGCTGGGGAGTGGAGTTGGGGTGGCCCATGGCTAACATGCGTGAACAGAATGAAGGGAGTAGCAAAGCAGGCAGGACCCACTGCACGGTTGCCCCAGGGCCAGAGTGACCAGGACACCCCAGGTGAAATAGAGTGGAATCTCACTGCGGGCCTTCCTCTAACTTTTTGTTCTCGAATAGTCTTTGAGATTTATAGAGTAGTTGCAAAGATAGTACAGAGTTTCTATATATCCTTCACCCAGCTTCGCTAATGTCAAAATTCTGTGTAACCTTGGCACATGTTCCAAAACTAAGAAATAACATTGGTTCTGTGAGTCCATAGATGGTAATTAATAAACAAATAAATACAATTAAAATAAATAAAAATTAGCATAGACACGTGTCAAAACTAAGAATGAACATTGGCATATGTATCAAAACCAAGAATGAACATTGGCAAGTGTATCAAAACTAAGAGTTTATGTTGACATTTGTATCAAAACTAAGAATTAACATTAGCACATGTATCAAAACTAGCAGTTAACACTGGCACACCACCACTGCTAAGCTCCAGACCATATTCAGATTTCACCCGTTCTTTTGCCCCAGGACACATCCAGGACCCTATGCTGCATTTAGTTGTTATGCCTTCTCAGGTACTCTGGTCTGTGACAGTTCCGCAGTCTTTCCTTGAATATCCCGTGAACTGGGTTTGTCTGCTGTTTCCTCATGATTAGATTGAGGTTGTGGGCTTTGGGGAAGAATGTGAGCTGCCCTTCCCAGGATAGCAATGTGACGTGGGTGATGTTAGCCTTCATCTCCTGGTTGAGGTGGGTCTGCCAGGTTTCTCCACTGTAAGTAACTAGTTTTTCTATTTAACATTCTGTTCTAAAGCCACTAAATCCAGCCCACACTCAGGGTTGGCGTGGGGAGGGAGCAAGGAAGGACTCACATGTATTGTTTGGAGTGCAGAGGCTTTTGAAAGCAAAAGATGTCTGTTTTGGGTGCCCCAGCTCAGACCACTGCTTTAGAGAGAGTTTCCATGAGGCTTGGGGCCCTTCTGTAGGCTCACGTTTCTTCAGAACAACTAATTCTGAACTTTGGAAATCCTGATTTGAACACTGTAGTGCCACCAGAGAGCTAATGAGAGACAGACAGAGAAGGTATGGCACTTGGAGCCAGCCCCTACCCCCCTGGAGGGCGTACCATAGTGTGAGAGGAAAAGCCTGTTCTCCAAAGCACCTTCCCTGCTGGGCCCGGCTAACAGAGGCCCTCAGCCCACTCCAGATCCCCCCATGCTGGCATTCCCTGAAATCTGTCCCTGATCATCAACCCCTCAGGAAGGTGGCCCTTCCCTACAAGACCCAAAGACCTCTGCATAACACTTAAGGCCTTCCAGGAAGCCTCCTGGCCTCTAGGCCCTTGAGACCCCCACTGGACCCTCCCTTTCTGTCCTGTTTGGTTTTCTGACTAAGCTTATCTCAGTTGTAGAACTGCAGTGCCCATAAGACACACCCCTCCTTAATTAGGAATACAGCTGCACACCCAGAGTGGGCTCTCTGGGGTGGGATGAGGGTCCTGATGAGAGAGGGGTCTGAAAACCTTAACCACCCAGAGTGGGCTACCTGGGGTGGGATGAGGGTCCCAATGAGAGAGGGGTCTGAAACCCTTAACCAGGAAGGTTTTCTTCTGGCCTCTTGGTGTTATATTTGTCTCCTCAGTCACACCCCCCTGCCCCTGCTGTTTCTGAAACTCCCTGCCCCAGTGGTTCTAGTCCTGGTCTTGGATGATTCCCCACTGTCTGCTCACTGATGGAGCCAGATGCCTCACTTCCTGCTGGTGGTGCCTGGTGTCGCTTTGTCTTCTCAGGCACTTCCACGACCAAATCAACAAGTCTCCCTCAAAAACCATGTGGTGTGAGCAGCTGAGGCTCGGAGACAAGAGATCACCTGTCCCATGTCACATGGCCATGTAGCCCCAGTGCTTGTCTACACAGGCAGGAGAGCTGGACCCATGCATTCACTCCACAAGCATTTACTGAACACTACTAAATGCCAGGCTCCCATCTACTAGATCAGAACAGAGAATGTCTGGCCCAAAAAGAACAAGTCCATGACCAACAAGCAGGCATTGGCAAAGCAGAGTAGTACTGACCTCTCTGAGGAACCATCATTTCCCAGAGCCAAAGGGAATGAGAGGCATGTCCCACGGCCATCAGGAGAGGGAAATGAGGGGTATGTCCTGTAGCCATCAGGGGAAGAAAAAGAGGGGCATGCACTGCAGCCATCTGGGGAAGGAAATAAGAGACATGTCCTGCAGCCATCAGGGGAAGGAAATGAGGGGCATGTCCCGCAGCCATCAGGGGAAGGAAATGAGGAACATGTCCTGCAGCTATCAGAGGAAGGAAATGAGGGACATGTCCTGCAGCCATCAGGGGAAGGAAAGGAGGGGCATGTCCCACAGCCATCAGGGAAAGGAAATGAGGGCCATGTTCTGCAGCCGTCATGGGAAGGAAAGGAAGGGCATGTCTTCCAGCTGTCAGAGGAAGGAAATGAGGGACATGTCCTGCAGCCATCAAGGGAAGGGAATGAAGGGCATGTTCTGCAGCCATCAGGGGAAGGAAATGAGGAACATGTCCTGCAGCCATCAGGGGAAGGAAAGGAGGGGCATGTCCCACAGCCATCAGGGAAAGGAAATGAGGGCCATGTTCTGCAGCCATCATGGGAAGGAAAGGAAGGGCATGTCTTCCAGCTGTCAGAGGAAGGAAATGAGGGACATGTCCTGCAGCCATCAAGGGAAGGGAATGAAGGGCATGTTCTGCAGCCATCAGGGGAAGGAAATGAGGAACATGTCCTGCAGCCATCAGGGGAAGGAAAGGAGGGGTATGTTCTGCAGCCATCAGGGGAAGGAAATGAGGAACATGTCCTGCAGCCATCAGGGGAAGGAAAGGAGGGTCATGTCCCACAGCCATCAGGGAAAGGAAATAAGGGACATGTTCTGCAGCCATCAACGGAAGGGAATGAAGGGCATGTTCTGCAGCCATCAGGGGAAGGAAATCAGGAACATGTCTTGCAGCCATCAGGGGAAGGAAAGGAAGGGCATGTCCTGTAGCCATCAGGGGAAGGAAATGAGGAACATGTCCTGCAGCCATCAGGGGAAGGAAAGGAGGGGCATGTCCCACAGCCATCAGGGAAAGGAAATAAGGGACATGTTCTGCAGCCATCAAGGGAAGGGAATGAAGGGCATGTTCTGCAGCCATCAGGGGAAGGAAATGAGGAACATGTCCTGCAGCCATCAGGGGAAGGAAAGGAAGGGCATGTCCTGTAGCCATCAGGGAAAGGAAATGAGGAACATGTCCTGCAGCCATCAGGGGAAGGAAAGGAAGGGCATGTCCTGTAGCCATCAGGGAAGGAAATGAGGAACATGTCCTGCAGCCATCAGGGGAAGGAAATGAGGAACATGTCCTGCAGCCATCAGGGGAAGGAAATGAGGAACATGTCCTGCAGCCATCAGGGGAAGGAAAGGAGGGGCATGTCCCACAGCCATCAGGGGAAGGAAAGGAAGGGCATGTCCTGTAGCCATCAGGGAAAGGAAATGAGAGACATGTTCTGCAGCCATCAGGAGAAGGGAATGAGGGGCATGTTCTGCAGCCATCAGGAGAAGGGAATGAGGGGCATGTTCTGCAGCCATCAGGGAAAGGAAATGAGAGACATGTTCTGCAGCCATCAGGAGAAGGGAATGAGGGGCATGTTCTGCAGCCATCGGGAAAGGAAATGAGAGACATGTCCTGCAGCCATCTGGGAAAAGGAATAAGAGGCATGTCCTGCAACCAACTTGGGATGGGAATGAGGAGTATATCCTGCAGCCATCGGGGAAGGGAATGAAGGTCACATCCTGAAGCCATCTGGGAAAGGGAATGAAGGGCATGCCCTGCAGCAATGAGGGGTACATCCTGCAGCCATTGGGGCATAGAAATGAGGGGGCATGTCCTGCATCTATTAAGGGAAGAGAATCAGTGGCATGTCCTGCTCCCACTAGGGGAAGGGAATGATGGGCACATCCTGCAGCCATCAGGGGAAGGGAATGATGGGCATGTCCTGCATCTATCATGAGAAGGGACTGATGGGCATGTCCTGCACCCATCAGGGGAAGGGAATGGTGGGCACAACTTGCACCCATTAAGGCAAGGGAATGAGTGGCATGTCCTGCCTCCACTAGGGGAAGGGAACGATGGGCCCATCCTGCAGCCATCAGGAGAAGGGACTGACTGGTATGTCTTGCACCCATCAGGAAAAGGGAATGATGGGCACATTCTGCCCCCATTAAGGAAAGGGAATGAGTGGTATGTTCCACACCCATCAGGGGAAGGGAATGAGGGGCATGTCCTGCAGCCTTCTGGGAAAGGGAATGTGGGTCACAGCCTGCAGCCATCAGGGGAAGGGAATGAAGGGTACATCCTGCAGCTGTCTGGAGAAGGAAATTAAATGCAAGTCCTGCAGCCACCTGGGAAGGGGAGTTGGAGTGAGTCCTAGGTCACCAAACAGCAGGCATCAAGCTTGTCCAGCTCCCTGCCAGTCTTCCAAGCAAGCCACAGAAGCTGGTGTCCCACAGGCCTATGGAGTTTCCAGGGAGGACCTCTGCTGATCTAGAAGGTGGCTTCCTGCCTGCTGAGTGGGAAACCAAGCCTGCTCTTCTTGGTCAGGCTCTCTGAGCACCTGCATCATTTACAAGAGCACCAGTGAAAAGCAGAGCAGGAGGCACGAGAGACCTGCAAGTGCTCTGGACAGGGAGTAAGATTTTCTTCTGATCTCATGAAGCTTAATGGAAACACTTGAAAATTATTTTCTAACCCACGTACACCACAGCAAGGGAACACATTGGCTTCTACAAGTGTCTAGTTGGTGTGACTTCCTGAGATACTGCACCAACCTCGTAACTCACTGGAGAATATTCAGAGCCCCCCTGAAGAAGAGGGAACAAGATCCTTTCTGCTCTTAACGCTTAAACCTCTTTTCCCTCACCATCATTGCACTGTGTCTGTGAACATCTGATCACCAGGAAAATATGGCCCTGGATTAAGTCCCTAATGGGCAAATTCTTTAGGCAATTTTTCCCCTTTAAAATAATTAACTCTACTAAAGAATCTGAAAAACAGTAAACAGTTCTGGACATGTGGCCTGTGGAGGATGAAAGAAACGAAGATTCCTTCTACTGGGGAGGCTTTTGGAGACTACCCTGAAATGGGAACACATCGAATATCTGGAAGGAAGACCCTAAGGCTCCTGCATTTTGCATGCTGATGGCTGTTGTGTTATGATGTTTTTTTATGCTCACTTCCTTTTGTTTCTGGAGGTTTGTGCACCCCTGTGGCCCTGGGATCAGTGAAGGAACATATCTCTGGAGTTTCCAAGTTCTTTTCTAACCATCCTTAGCTTTATTGAGCTAGGGACACAAAAGGACAAGGCGATGGGAGCAGGAGCTCATCTGTGCACATTAACTTCTTGCCCAGTGAAGGCCCAAAAGCAAAGTTTAGCCCCACACTGATGTGAGGAAACCTAATTTCACCCACAAAGAGCCCATGGCCAGCTGACAGGTCAGGGAGGGTTTGTCTTGCTGTGCATGGAGGATCCTGCCAGAGGTGCCCGGCTGAGGTTGTCTCTCTTCAGTGACGTGATCAGACACCCAAGGATTCAGGGCAGGTGCCAAGCCTTCTTGCCCCAGTTGGCTGATGCCAGACATCTTCACAATGAGGCTGGCATGCGGCCAACAAGGAGCACTTGGGGACATAAGTCATAAGCGAGCAGCATGCATCTATGTTGACAGAATCGGAGCACTCTGCTCTTCCCAGTCTCTTCAGGTTTAAAAGGGTCTCTCCCCATTAAAGTCTTATTTGAAGTCTAGACTTTAGTCTAAACTTATATATAAAGATTTTAAAGGTTTGTTTGAAGTATAGATAAAGTATAAGTGTAAGCTCATGGGACCTGCTGCTGGAGAGTGGAATGGAACGGAGATTCTCACAAATGAGAACCAGCTCTGGGTCAGAGCTCCCACCACGGTGGCTTGAGCCCACTCTCTAGACTGATAGCAGCAGGAGGAGGCAATACTGGAAGAAAAAAAAGGGAGGAATGAGCTCCTCACTCAGTAGCAATACAACAATACTGAAGGTATTATTTGTACATCAATTGAAAAGAATAGGAAAAGGAGACTGACTAGTTGCTTAAATTCAACAGTTTTCTATGCTATGGCACACCAGAAAATATCCCAGAGGAATTAAAAGACTCACTTTTTTTTTTTGCTATCATACTTCTTTGATTTTTATTTACATATATATGAATATATCATATATACAGGCATATAAACATATACAGGGTATATTCATAGCCCATGCTAAAAGGTACATATCTCATGTAAGGAAATGAAATCAAGGTAATCAATAGATCCTTAGGAGCAAAAGTTTACCTCTTGGCTATCACACACTTTCTTTTTATTATTATTATTATTATTATACTTTAAGTTTTAGGGTACATGTGCACAATGTGCAGGTTAGTTACATATGTATACATGTGCCGTGCTGGTGTGCCGCACCCATTAACTCGTCATTTAGCATTAGGTATATCTCCCAATGCTATCCCTCCCCCCTCCCCCCACCCCACAACAGTCCCCAGAGTGTGATGTTCCCCTTCCTGTGTCCATGTGTTCTCATTGTTCAATTCCCATCTATGAGTGAGAACATGCGGTGTTTGGTTTTTTGTCCTTGCGATAGTTTACTAAGACTCACTTTTTAAAACCTAGTGAAAACACAGAATTATATTTTATTAGTATAGTTTGAAGAAAGCCTTCAACCTATATTAATAAAATATAGAAGAAACAAACCCAGGAGTAACAAAGGAAAATACTGGCAGACTTCATCACATACACACTTAAAACCACCCTATGAGAAAAGCCCACATAAATGAAGTTTATTTTAAGGTGTCTACTGGAATAAAATATTTGCAAATTATTTAAGAGGTTAAAAATTAATATGAATAATATATAAATGAATTATTCAAACTGATAAGAAAAAGACAACTCAACAGAAAAATGGGCAAAAAAAAAAACCAGGCAATTCATAGAAGACAGACAAGATACAAATATATACATAAACATACACATATACATTTATTTTCCAACCTCCTCCTCAACTGTTAGTAAGGGGAAGGCAAGTTTGAGCAAAATAAACAAGTATGCTCATTACTTATAGTAGCTGTGTTTTGCAAAGTCACTGCTGTCAACTGAAGAATCACGAGGTTCATACATTTGGAGAGGAGAGCTTTATTTCTGACAAAGGATTGCACCCTGCAGGCTGGCCATCTTGCAGGCTGGGAAGCAGAAACCAAAAGCAGGCACTTTGAGGGAGGAAAGGCTGGAACAGGGATTTATGCCAAATGGGTTGGCTAAGTACACGTATCCAACAGGTTATTCATGATGGGTGGATGCATGCATAGAGAGCAAACATGCATGCATGTCCGTCCACATTCAATTTGGGGTGAGCGCTTAACGTTTAAATGCACTAAAATTAGGTCTGTATGTAGAAGATGAAATGGAGGGCGCAGAGGCATCCTGTGTGCAGCCACTGTACACCGGCCAGAAGCAGTCCAAGGTCGGTGGTCTCTTATCAGGAAGGATTGCTGGTCCGTAACTGTATCAAAACTACAGAAGGGGAGTCTGGCAAGACTTTTGAAAGGGCTGTGGCTTCTGATTAACCCTCGCGTAAGAAAGTCTAATGGCGATTAGCGAGGGAGGGGGTATAACAAGGCGCGTCCAACCTCCCCATTCCGTCATGGCCAGGAACTCAGCTTTTAAAATTTCTCTGGGGCTCTCTTGGCCAAGAAGGAGTCCATTCAGTCAGCTCAGGGGCTTAGGATGTCATTTTTCTTTTTCAGCACAAACACTGAATTAGTGAACAGTGAACCATCGCTCATGGAGGAAACACAGCGTTAGGTTCCCATGAGCCTCCGGACACAGCCTTTTCATCAACCCATCAACATACAACCTTGTTTTATGTATGCTTCTGTTTAAAGACACCTTATTTAGTATATATTGTAGAGTAAGTAACATGGCCAACGGCACTGTAACTCATGTCTGGATGAAGCTTATCTAATGCGTGTTTTCTCCGAAAGGCACCTCACAGCCTTCTTGCTCTCAGGAACGCCAAGCAGCGCTTCCGCACTGTGCTTGAGGCTATTTTAAACAGTGAAATCACCCACAAAAAGCATAAAAATGCGGGAAAAAAAAGTGGCACTAAATAAACTGTGAATGTAGTCCCAGCTACTCGGGAGGCTGAGGCAGGAGAATGGCGTGAACCCGGGAGGCGCAGCTTGCAGTGAGGCAAGATTGCACCACTGCACTCTGGCCTGGGCCAAAGAGCGAGACTCCGTCTCAAAAAATAAAATAAAATAAAAAATAAACTGTGAAAAGAAAACAGTTGCTTACAGTATGAGTTAAAACCAGAAGGCCGAGCATCACCTCATTCAGCTGGGAGCATGTGCACTGAAGACAAACTTTCACTCATTCAGCTGGGAGCACGTGCTCTGAAGACACAAACTTTTCACTTCTCTGTGCACTTGAGAGTGTTGATTTGAGGGTTACCAATAAATGTTGGTGAGTAGGTATATTCACAAGTAAGAAATCCATGAATAATGAGGGTCAACTAGAGAGAGGGGGAAAGACCTCGCATGTGGAGAGAAAAATAAATGTGAATATTTGCACCCCAAAGCTTGCCCAGTAGAAGCTGTCAACCCTTTACTGCGCTTCTCCCTTACATCATGTTTGTTTCAAGCACTGGGGCAGAAACACTGAGACCATGTTGCTGCCTCAGAGGGTTTATTATAATGGAGGGGTCAGATTATACTTAAGTGAACAAATAATTACACGTTGTGCTTTTTCTAGAACAAAATAATCAGGTTGCTCTGAAAAAGAATAAATACTTAGGCTAGCTGAGAGAGACGTAACCCGTGCTGGAGAACTGAGGGAAGCCATTGCCAACAGTGTGGAGAAGGGAGAGGGGGCCAGGCTGCCAGCAGCCTGTGGCACGGTGGCTGGAGAGCCCAGCTATGGGCCTATTTGGTTCTGGGGAGAGTAGTGGGGTTGTATGTGAGTGGTTAGTGGAATTTTCACTCTTTATATAACTGTGGGGTATTTTTAATGAACATATTAATATATTTACATAGCAGAGTATAAATGAAAATATTTAAAATAACAAAGCAAAGCATTTTCCAGTTTCTTTAAGGGTGGCCTCGTGGTCCTTATTGACATAACAGGGAGAGCTTGTTAACTGTCCATCTCTCATCTGGACACCACAGCAGCCTCTGTACCATTATCACTCTTACTAGCACTATCCTGGACCACTCCCCACAGCAACCAGGATAACAGCTGGCTGTGTGGCTCCTTTCTCTGACTGTCCTGTGGTCTTGAGATAAAAGGTCATCATCTATCACATGCTCCCCAAGGCCCAAAAGGAGTTGCCTCTGCAAGCCTTCCCCACTCACTGTGCGTTCACGCCGTGTGAGCTGCACGCGCTCACTCTGCTCTGCTGCACGTTCACGCCGTGTGAGCTGCGGGTGCTCACTCTGCTCTGCTGCGCATTCACGCCGTGTGAGCTGCATGTGCTCACTCTGCCCTGCTGCATGCGGGGCTTTCTCTGCTCTGCATTCTTGTCTGGCACCCTCTCCTGGGGGGCCCTTCCCTGTCACTTCTCCTGCTCTTCCCAAAGCAGTCAACAGAAAATTGACTATTTATACACAAGTGCCCAGTTACAGATTGGTGTAAGCCTTTGATCAATCTTAATCAGCAGCCATAAAAAGAATGAAATCACATCCTTTGCAACAACATGGATGCAGCTGGAGGCCACTATGCTAAGTGAACTAACTCAGAAAGAGAAAATCAAACACTGCTTGTTCTTGATTATAAATGGGAGCCAACAACAATGGGTACACATGGACATAGAGATGGAAATAATAGACACTGGGAGCTCCAAAAGTTGGGAGGTTGGGAGGGGAGCGAGTGTTGAAAAATTAGCTGTCAGTTACAATGTTCACTATTTGGGTAATGGGCACACTACAAGCCCTGTGCCCGCCAGCATGCAATATACCCATGCGACAAATATGCACATGTTCCTCAATCTAAAATAAAACCAATGCAAATGCACGTCGACATGTGATTAACTTATTCTACTAGACTGTGGGCTACATCACTTGAGGTCTGTCATTTGTACTTTGGGGTTTACATCAATGATAGAATCTTTAACTTTCTAGTTCAACACTTTTACCAAAGCAACATACTTTCACAAGTTTGACAGTCTCAAATTATTGGCAAAATTTTGCCACCCGGCCTCGGATTTCAGAATATGTCTGAATTCGTACATTCATTACCAAAATTTTACATATATATTAACATCATGGGAAACAGAGAAAAATTATAGCTCAGTCATTTCCTCTTGAAACTAAGCTTTACAATAAGAGAAAAATTTGAGTTCAAATCTAATCTAAAATTTGAATTCAAATGGCAGCTGGCAAAAATCAAGTTTTCTTAGCTTTAAGAATCTCTTCTTATACTACGACTACAATGCTTGAAATGTGCAACCTCTTTGAGCTGGGGCAGTCTAGCTATGGAGACAGGGCAGTCTCCACTCTACCTGTCCCGGCCACTGGATCATGTGTGGCCTCATCACCTGCATTCTGATGGTCAGTGAGCATCACTCTCATTTTTCTGCAGGTGCGGTGGGGGTTGTGGGTACTTCGCATCCTCAGTAAGAGAAGACCATGTATGAATTATGAAGCCAATGATCATTGAGACCTCCAATACCTTTCATTCTAAAAAGTCCTTAAGAAGGTGGGATCAGTTAGGCAAGAAAATACCTCCACAACACAAAAGTTTAGATGTGTGAAACAGTGAAGGAACTTGAGTGTGACAGTTACAAATAGTTTGTTAAGAATATTTATTGAATGCCTATTATACACTTGATACTATGTAGATGCTGGGAATACACTGATATATGGAACACACAGTTTCTTCCCACATGGGATTTATCATCTATTGTCCGAGAGAGACCAAGGAAATAAAAAACTAAGAAAAATGCAAATGGGGTAATGTTATAAAGGAGACAAACAGGCTAGGCCACAGTGAACAATGGAGTATGGAACCTATTTCTTCTTAAAAGGAGGACTAGGAAGGTTGTTCTTTGGAGGCGCAACAAGTACTGACAAGTGAGAATGAGGAGCCGTGCATGAATGAGCATGCAAGGTTGACACACCAAACTGGCCAAAGCCACTGAGAGAAAATAACTCTATAGGCTCAAGGGAAAAAATGAGGTCAGGGGAGCTGGAGGACAGTGGTCAATGGGAGAGGAGCATGAAATGAGGGAGGAGAGGCGGCTGGAGGGGAAACGCACACAGAGACCACACATGGATTAACTACCTGCAGGAGGGACACACACACACGCAAAAACCACACATGGATGATTCACCTGGAGGGGATGCACACACAGAGACCACATGTGGATGAGCCATGTGGAGGGAACACACACACAGGGGCCGCACATGGACAACCCATGTGGATGAGCAACACAACACAATGGAGAAATTGGTATGATTCCATATGCTGTAAGAAGGTCATTCTGGCTGTTTGGTGAGATTGGTGGGGGAATACCTAGATAAATTTGTGCAGTGGCTATCGGAATGGCCCAGACCTGTGCAGATGATAAGTTGGATGATGGTTACTGAAGACGACAAGATGTGGTTGGGTCTGAGATATGTATGGTAGGTAGAACTGACAAGATCCATACTGGACTAGATGTAAGGAATGAAAGGACAGCCGTTCAGGTCTATAGTGTGAGCAACTGATGAAAAGGCACATGAAGAAGACTCCTGGATTAACAGATTGTAGGAAAAGCTGGATACCAACATTCACTTTGGGACATGCTTCTATTGGAGAATCTCAGTAGTGATGTTATAGTCATTGAATATTTTAGTCTGGAATTCAAAGGATAGGTTTAGTCTAGAAATATAAATTTAGGACTGATCAGCATATAGATGGCATTTAGTATCATGGGGCTGGTTGAAAAGCTTAGGGAGAGAGTGGCAGGAGACTGAGCCTTGAGAAATGGCCACAACTAGAAGTTGGACAGAGAAAAAGAAAGTGTACAGAAAACTGAGAAGCAGCTAATGAAACGGGAGAAAACTTCAGAGAATGTGGCATCACCAAAGCTAAGAGAATAGACTGTTTCAATCAAGAGAATTATCATGCTATTTGGCCACAAGGAGATGACTTGTACCTTGACAAGATCATTTTAGTGTAGTGGGGACAAAAGCCAGATCAGAAAGCAGGAAAGGATGGAAAGAAGTGGGATCAGCATTTACAGACAACATTTTTGAGAGGTTTGACTATGAAAAGAATCAGCTAGAGGGTACAATAGCTAGAGGGTAATTAGGGAACAAGGGAGGCTCTCTTATTTATTTATAATGGGAGGTAATAAAGCATATTAGTTACTGGTGAGGATGATTAAATACTAATGAAAGATCAATAGCACACAACAGAAAGGAAAAGAAAGAAGTTCTAGACAATGACCCCATGAGAGGGAATGGGATCAAAATCTCCTGTGAAGGGTTTGATTTTTGTTAGTAGGGGAGACCTTCTCCAGTATTATCTGGATGGAATAAAGAGCAAAAGGTGCAGGTAGAATTACAGATTTGGGAGTGAGAATACGAAGGAGGTCTATTATAATATTATAACTTGTTTCAGTAGAGTATCAAGCTATACGGACAGTACTTAAGTGAAAGATGAAGCTGAAAAGATAGGCAGGGGTTATATTATACAAGGCCTTACCTGCCATGTATAAACACCTAAGGAGTGTTTTAGGTGCTAGGAAGCTTTTTAAAAACCAATGAAGGTATAATAATAAGAAAACAAATGACCCATTATAAAAATGATTTAAAACATAATTAGTCATTCGGGAAATACAAATTGAAACCACAATGTAATATTACTGTACACCTAGCAAAATGGCTTTAATAAAACTCTAACAATGTCACATGTTGATGAGAGAGTGAAACAACAAGGACTGCTAACACTGGCAGAGATATTAATTATTATATGACAACGATTTTAGATCAACCATCATAAAAACACTTCAGGCCGGGCACAGTGGCTCACAGCTGTAATCCCAGTACTTTGGGAAGCCAAAGCGGGCAGATCACTTGAGGTCAGGAGTTCGAGACCAGCCTGGCCAACATGGTGAAACCCTATCTCTACTAAAAATACAAAAATCAGCCAGGCATAGTGGCACATGCTACTTGGGAGGCTGAGACAGGAGAATCACTTGAACCCAGGAAGTGGAGATTGCAGTGAGCCGAGATCACAACACTGCACTCCAGCCTGGGTGACTGGGCAAGACTCTGTCTCAAAAAATAAATAAATAAATAAAATAAAATAAAAATAAATAAAAATACTTCAACAAGCAATACAAAAACACTTGAAATATATTAGAAAAATAGAAAGTTCCAGCAAATAATTAGAGGATATTAAGAATAACTGAATGGAAATTTTAGAACTGAGACATGCAATAACAGAAAGGTTTTTAAAACTCAGTAGATGGACTCAACAGCAGAATGGAGGGAACAGAGGAAAGAACTGGTGAACCGGGAATTGAAACAGGGAAATAAAATAAAATAAAAAAAGAAATTACCTAATCTGAACTGCAGAAAGAAATAAACAGAGCCTCGGAGACCTATAGGATCACAATCAAAGGTCTAACATTTATGTTATTGGAGTCCCAGAGAGAGGAGAAAGAGGGCATGACTTAAAAAGTAGTCAAACAAATAGTGGATGAATATTTTCTAAATCTGGCAAAAGACATAAATCTACAGATTCAAAATGTTGAGTGAACTCCAAATAGGATAAACCCAAAGAAATCCATGCCAAAGCATGCTATAACTAAACTTTTGAAAACTAAAGACAAAGAAAAAATATTGAAAGCAGTGAGAGAAATAACATCTACCTATAAGGGAAAACAATTTGAATGATACGGAATTTCTCATCAGAAACCAGGGAGCCAGAAGGAAGTAACAACATTTTTCAAGTGCTCAAACAAAAGAATTGTCAACCCAGGATTATTTATCCAGAGAAAATATAAAGGTGAATGAAGGGGACTTCAAGATATTTTCAGATGAAAGAACAGTAAGAGAATTTGTTGCCAGCTGACCTCCTCTAAAATAATGGCTAAGGGAAGTTTTCTAAACAGATAAGAACTAATAAAAGAAAGAATCTTGGATCATGTTAACCTAAAGGAAAAAACTGAGGCAAAATTAATGTAAGTAGAGAGTTTATCTGGGCTGAAGCTGAGGACTGAAGCCCAGGAGACACATGCAAGTTGCCCTGATCCATGCTCCAATTAACAGTAGCTACAAGTGGTTTGTAAAAGGAAAAAAGAAGTGCAGTCCTTAAGTTGTTTACCAATAATTTGCTTTGCTTTATTAAAATAACAAAAGTGATTGGTTGGCTATACATTTTTCTTTGTATCACAAATTCCAGGAACATGAAGATTATGGATGAGAGTTACATTGTGCAACTTGTGGTAACATTTTAGGTAATTTATCAGCCAGCCTGGAAACTAGAAGAAAGGAAAAAAAAAATCAAAATGCTGTTAAAAAATTGCCCCCAGGTGTGGCTGCAGGGGACATGATTAGACCCTCATGCTTATGTCTCTCTGGGTCTGATACATTTCCCATATCAGGCCAGGCATGGTGTTTCATGCCTATAATCCTAGCACTTTCGGAGGCTGAGGTGGGAGGGTCGATTGAGAATGGGAGTTCAAGACCACCCTGGGCAATATAGTAAGATCAAGATCCTGTCTCCATGAAAGAAAGAGAAGAAGAAAAGAAAAGAAGGAAAGATTGATTTAAAAATTACTTGACATGATGGTGCATGTCTGTAGTCCTGGTTACGCAGGAGGCTGGGGCAGGAGGACCACTTGAACCCATGAGTTCAAGGCTGTAATAAGTTATGATCATGCCACAGTACTCCACTACAGTGTGGGTGACAGAGTAAGGCCCTGTCTCTCTCAAAAAAAAAAAATCATATCTCACATTCCTCAGACTGCTCTGAGACATGTTCTCAATCATTAGGAAAAAAGAAAGAACAAGGAAAATAGTAAAAATATAGATAAAAAAATACATTTTCCTTCTCCTCTTGAATATTCTAAATTATGTTTGATAGTTGAAGCAAAAATTATAACCCTAACTGATGTGGTTGTAAATATACATAGAGGAAATATTTGAGACAATTACATTAAACATATTATTAATATTAAATATTTATGATTATTAAATTATAAATGAGGAAGGTAAGGTGACATAAAGGAGGTCACCTTTTTTCCTACTTTTCATGGGAGCTGGTAAAATGCTGACACAGATAGACTGTGTTTTATGTAATAAGTAGAAAGGCTATACCAAGAGATAAACTAAACAGCACAATACATCAATCAAAGTGGAATTGTAAAACAAAAATATTCAAGAAATGTACAGGAAGGTAGGGATAACAGAAAAACAAAACAGAGAAATAGCAGAAAATTTAAAAAAAGATGGCAACTTCAGACCTAACATATCAACAATTTCATTAAATGTAAATGCTCTAAATAAACCAGTTAAAAGGAAGAGATTGGCAGAGTGAATTAAAGCATGACCCAAATATACACTGTTTATAAGAAACTCACTTCAAATACAATGATAGAGGCAGATTGAAAGTAAAAGGATGCTTGTGTTTGCCATTGGTGGACCTATAGGCAGACCTGCCCAGTCCAGCCCTGCCCATTGTGGCCCCCATTCCACCCCCTAGGGCTGAGCAGGGAGCTCAGACCACTGTGCAATCCAGAATCACCCCATTGCCTGAGGCAACGGTAAGCTTCAGCCAGTAAAGAAGGATCAAGGATAGATCCAGCCATGTTGGCTGCTGCTGGCTCTTACCTATAAGTGCCATCTATTGGATTGTAGGTCGAACTGCACAGCCCAATATAAAACCGTCTGAAAGAAGTGCATAGGGCCATAGAAATAAAGCCAAAAGACCCTACCCAGCATTCTCTACAGTTGCACCCCTAGGGAGGGGGGTAAAGGGAAAAGGAAAGAAAAATAATAATAATACTATAGGAAAAGAAAGAAAAAGATAAGAATCCTGGATGAAAATAATTACAAAAATTAGAAGTGTCAACATCTCCAGATGAGAAGGAACCAGCAGAAGAATTATGACACCATGAAAAATTTGAATATAGTGATTCCACCAAAGAATTGCACTAGCTTTCCAGCAATGATCTATAACCAAAATGGAAACTCAAAAATGACACATAAAGAATTCAAAGCATGGATTGCAAGGAAGCTGAATGAAATCTAAGACAAGGTTGAAAATCAACACAAAGAAACTTTCAAAACAATCCACGAAATGAAGAAAGAGACAAACATCTTCCAAAGGGGGAAATCAATTAGACCTTCTGGAATTCAAAACTCACTTAAGAAATTTTAAAATACAATTGAAAGTTTTATCAATAGACTGGACCAAGCAGAAGAAAGAATTTCAGAGCTTGAAGACCAGTCTTTTGAACTAACCAGTCATACAAAAATAAGGAAAAGAGAATTTTTAAAGATGAACAACATCTTCAAGAACTAAGAGATTATGCAAATAGACCAAACTTATAAATTACTGGGATTCCTGAGAGAGGCTAAAAAGTAAATAATCTGGAAAACATATTTGAGGGAATCATTCAAGAAAATTTCCGTATTCTTGCTGGAGAAGTAGACATGCAGATACAAGAAATCCAGAGAACACCTGTGAGAGACTATACAAAACAAATATCACCAAGGCATAGAGTCACGAGACTGTCCAAGGTCAATTCTAAAGAAAAAATCTTAAAGATAGCTACAGAAAAAAGTCAAGTCACATACAATGGGAACACTATCAAGCTAACAGTGGAGTTTTCAGCAGAAACCTCACAAGCCAGGAGAGATTGGGGGCCTATTTTCAGGATTCTTAAAGAAAAGAAAGTCCAACCAAGAATTTCATATCCCACCAAACTAAGCTAAAAGAAATAAAATATTTTCCCAGCCAGCAAGTGCTAAGAGAATTCATTACCACTAAACCAGACTTACAAGAGATCCTTAAAGGAGGTCTAAACATGGAAGCAATAGAATGATACTGGCTACCACAAAAGCACACTGAAGTACACAGCCTACAGATCCTACAAAGCAACCACACAATAGAAACTACAAAGCAACCAGCTAAGAACTTCACAACATGATTAAAATCATATATTAATATTCGTGTTGAATGTAAATGGTCTAAACACCCACTCAAAAGGCACAGAGTGGAAAGTTGGATGAAAAACAAGACCCATCTATCTGCTATCTTCAAGAGACCCAACTCACATGTAACAACACCCATAGGATCAAAGCACAGGGTTAGAGAAAAATCTACCATGCAAATGGAAAACAAAAAAGATTAGGGATCACTATTCTTATATCAGATAAAGCAGACCTTAAGCCAACAACAGTAAAAAAGAACAAAGAAGGGCCATTACATAATGATAAAGAGTTCAATTCAACAGGATTCATAAAACAAGTACTTCTAGACAGCCACACAATAATAGTGGGGGACTTCCACACCCCACTATCAGCATTAGACAGATCATAGAGGCAGAAAACTAACCAAGAAATTCTGGACTTAAACACAACACCTGACCAATTGGGCCTAATAGACATCTACAGAATACACCTATCAACCCACAATATACATTCTTTTCATCTTGCACACCAAACATACTGCAAGATCAACTGTATTCTTGGCCACAAAACAAGTCTCAATAAATTCAAAAAAATCAAAATTATACCAACCATACACACAGACCACAGTAGAATAAAAATAGAAGTCAATACTAAGAAGACCTCTCAAAGCCACACAGTTGCATGGAAATCAAACAACTTTATCCTGAATGACTCTTGGGTAAACAATGAAATTAAGGCAAACACCAAAAACGTCTTTGAAATAAATAAAAGCTGAGACACAACATACTAAAATCTCTGGGATGTAGCAAAAGCAGTGTTAAGAGGAACATTTGCAGTGCTAAACGTCTACCTCAAAAAGTTAGAAAGATCTCAAATTAACAATTTAACATGACACCTACAGGAACTACAAAAACAAGAACAAACTAACCCCAATGCTAGCAGAAGAAAAGAAATAACTAGAATCAGAGAAGAACAGGATGAAATTGAGACTGAAATATCCATACAAAGAGTCAACTAAACCAAAAGTTGGTTGTTTGAAAGGATAAACAAGACTAATAGACCATAGCTAGGTTAAAAAAGAAAAAAAGAGAGAAGATCCAAATAGGCACAATCAGAAATGACAAAGGTGATGTTACACAACCAATCCCATAGAAATACAAAAGATCCTCAGAGACTATTATGAATACCTCTATGCACACAAGCTAGAAAATCTAGAAAAAAAAATAGATAAACCTATCAAACGAAAAAGCCCCAGACCAGATGGATTCACAGCTGAATTCTACCAGATGTACAAAGGAGAGCTAGTACCAATTCTACTGAAAGTGTTCCCAAAAATCAAGGAGGAGGGACTTCTCCCTAACTCATTCTACAAAGTTAGTATCACTCTGATACCAAAACCTGATAAAGACACAACAACAACAAAAAAAGAAAACTGTAGGCCAATATCCCCGATGAACATACGTGCAAAAATTCTTAACAAAATACTAGCAAACTGAATCCAACAGCACATCAAAAAGTTAACTCATCATGATTAATTAGGCTTTATTCCTGGGAGGCAAGATTGGTTCAACACACACAAATCAATAAATCTGATTCACCACTTAAACAGAATTAGAAACAAAAACAATATGAACATCTCAATAGACACAGAAAAAGCTTTCAATACAATCCAACATCCCTTCATGATAAAAACCTGCAAGAAACTAGGTATCAAAGGAACACCCTTCAAAATAACAAGAGCTGTCTATGATAAACCCACAGCTAACAACACACTGAATAGCCAAAAAAGTAGAACTATTCCCCTTGAGAACTGGAACAAGATAAGGATGCTCACTCTCACCACTCCTATTCAACATAGTACTGGAAGTGCTAGCCAAAGCTGTCAGGCAAGAGAAAAAAATAAAAGGCATACAAATAGGAAAAAAAGAAGTCAAATTATCTCTCTTTGCAGATGATATGCTTCTATACCTAGAAAACCCTAAATACGCCACCAAAAGGCTCCTAAAATTGATAAACAATTTCAGTAAGGTTGTAGAATACAAAGTCAATGTATAAAAATCAGTAGCATTTTTATACACCAATAACATTCAAGCTGAGAACCAAATCAAGAACATGATCTCATTTACAATAGCCACAAAGAAAATAAAATACCTAGGAATACATCTAACCAGGAGGTGAAAGATCTCTGCAAGAAGAACTACAAAACGCTGCTGAAAGGAATCATGGATGACACAAACAAATGGAAAAACATTCCATACCCATGGCCTGGAAGAATCAGTGTCATTAATCTGGCCATACTGCCCAAAGTAATCTACAGATTCAATGCTATTCCTATCAAACTACCAATGTCATTTTTCAAATAACTAGAAAAAACTACTGTAAGATTCATACGGAACAAAAACAAAATCCAAATAGCCAAAGCAATATTAAGCAAGAAGAACAGAGTCAGAGGCATCACATTATCCAACTTCAAACTATACTATAATACTACAGTAGCCAAAATAACTTGGCACTGGTACAAAAACAGACACATAGACTAATGGAACAGAATACAGAACCCAGAAATAAAGCCACACACCTACAGCCATCTGATCTTCAACAAAGTCAGCAAAAATAAGCAATGGGGAAAGGGCTCCCTAATCAATAAATGGTGCTGGGTTCGCTGTCTAGTCATACACAGAAGAATGAAACTGGACTCCTACATTTCACCATACACAAAAATTAGTTCATGTGGATTAAGGATTTAAATGTAAGACCTCAAACTGTTAAGAATCCTAGAAGAAAACCTAGGAAAAACCATTCTAGACATTAGCCTTAGGAAAGAACTTGTAATTCAGTCCTCAAAAGCAATTTCAACAAAAACAAAAATTGACAAGTGGGACATAATTAAAGGGCTTCTGCACAGCCAAAGAAACTATCAACAGAGTAAACAGACAACCTACGGAATGGGAGAAAATATTCAAAAACTACACATCTGACAAAGGTCTAATATCCAGAATCTACAAGGAACTTAAACAAATGAACTAGCAAAAAACAACCCCATTAAAAAATGGGCAAAAGACATGAAAAGACGCTCCTCAAAAGAAGACAGACATGCAGCCAACAAACGTGAAAAAATGCTCCATATCACTAATCATCAGAGAAATGCAAATCAAAACCACAATGAGATACACCAGTCAAAATGGCTATTACTAAAAAGTCAAAAAACAACAGATGCTGTGATGCTGTGGAGAAAAAGGAATGATTATACACTGTTGGTGGGAAGGTTAATTAGTTCAGCCACTACAGAAAGCAGTTTGAAGATTTCTTGAAAAACTTAGAACTATAATTTGGCCCAGCAATCCCACTACTGGGTATATATCCAAATGAAGACAATTCATTCTACCAAAAAGACACATGCACTGGGCACAGTGGCCCACGCCTGTAATCCCAGCACTTTGGGAGGCCAAGGTTGGCGGATGACCTGAGGTTGGGAGTTTGAGACCAGCCTGACCAACATGGAGAAACATCGTCTCTACTAAAAATACAAAATTAGCCAGGCATGGTGGCACATGCTTGTAATCCCAGCTACTCAGGAGGCTGAGGCAGAAGAATTGCTTGAACCCAGGAGGCAGAGGTTGCACATCATTGCACTCCAGCCTGGGCAACAAGAGCGAAACTCCGTCTCAAAAAAAAAAAGACACACACATTCATCACAGCACTATTGACAACAGCAAAGACATGGAACCAACCTAGGTGCCTATAAACAGTGGATTAGATGAAGAAAATGTGGTACATATACACTATGGAATACTATGCAGTCATAAGAAATGGAAATGGATGGAGAAAAAGGCAGCGGGGGATGGGATCAGAGGCAGCTTCACAGAGAGGCACACTTGAGTCAAAACTTGACTCACGTTTGAAAGATGAATGTGTTTCCAGGCATATGGGAGCTGGGGGTGCATGTAGGGGTTGTGGGTCCTCGCTGGGAAAATAGCATGTAAGGCGTAACAGGATAACTGTGATTCACTGAGGACATACTGTGTTAGGCACTGGAACAGGAGCTTTACAAACATTATCTCATGTACTCTTCACTGGGTGCCTATGAGGAAGGTACTATCATCCACATTTCATAAGTGAGGGAGCAAGGCCTAGGGACTTCCAATAGCTGCCTGAGGCCACACAGACAGGAAGAGATGGGGTAGGCCTGATTCTCTGTCTTTTGGATTCCAGAGCCTACAACCACTTCAGTATCTTTGGGCAACGATAAGCAACTTGCTGTTGCCAGAAAAGTGAGGGTCAGAGACCCTTAAAAGTGAGGGGAGGTGACCAGCCTCTGACAGTACACGTAGCAGAGGAGCTTGGCTGCCTCCCGTAGGCTGTGGTGGAGCACAGCGGCCTGAGCAGCATGGGGAGAAGCCTAACCTGCCTTTCCATTGCTCACTCTGGCAGCCTGTGAGTGCGCAGCCCTGGACAGGAGCCCATCCCAGGGACTGGCTGCACAGCTGTTCTGCAAAAGTAAAGAAACCACGTCTCCTCGATCCTTATACCTTACTTCTTGTAAATGTCCAGTTCTTGTTAGGTTTTCCAACATATCGCCCCTGGACTCCCGTTCTAACCTGAGGTCTTATAAACTTTCAGGGCTCCTTGGAAAACCCAGGGTTTCTCTGAGGACCCAAGCCATCCACCTGCTGAGTGAGCCCCCCTCAGACGCATTCTGTGGGGGAAAATCCCATAAATTCCCTTCCAATCTATAACTCTTCTTAAAGTCTTCCTTAATGCAATCCTCAGGGACACGCACTTGACACGGCTGTACCTCTCTAAAGGAAGGGAGAATAGCTGTGGCCTAGCCCAGGCCATTTGCCACACTTGCATGGAATGTTTTTCCTATGGAAGCTTATTTTGGAATATAATCACAGAGGAAATTGAGATAAACAGGCTTTTCCTTTTCTGGACAATTCTTTGAGATAAAATCTACTGCAGAAGGCAAGACACTTAACTTCTGCCCAGAAACTGATGTCACAGGGTTAACGTGTGGTGGCCACATCAACTGAAGCTGACAGTGACACCGAGTCAGCATCCTGGGTGCAGCTGCCACCCTGTCACTCTCATCACATTCCACCATTCCCAGGCCACAGAGGCAAGAGGATACTCTCAAAACTTAAAGATAGCTTTAGTTTTAGGAAAATAGGACAGAAAAATATTTTATGCCTCAGAATAATAGGTGGAATTCAATTGCTCTTCAAGGCGGCACAAGCATAATGTCCAAATAGGCTTACAAAGGCTTTCCCTAGATTGTGGGTGATTGATTTGTGGCAGGCTATTAAGGGAAGTTCAGGATGGCCAGGCTATTTTGAGGCTGATATCTTGGAGAACCCTCTCTCTCTCCTGCAAACCACTCCCTTGGCATCACTCTCAGAGACAAGCTGCTGGCCTGTGCAGCCCACACCCTGACTCAGGGTGGCATTTTTCTCAAGCCCTCTCCTTTTAAGGCCATCAGGGATCTGAGCCCCCAATGAGGAGGGAACAGGCCAGGCAGCTGGAGCGTGCAAGAGTCATCACTACGAATAGCTTGACTCTGAAGTTTCTAAAAGGGTACCTGGACCACCTGAGCCTCCCCAGAAGACGCCTCAGTCACATTTACCCTGCTGCTGACATTAGTATCAGGCAGAGCCATCTGTACACGAGGCAACATGAAGGGCACTTTGCAAGACTTCAGCTGGTGGGTTAAATGTGGCTCACAGCTGTCGCTGAGGCACACTCCCCAAAATAGTCTCAACACAGCAGTAGGAAAGATGACACAGAGGTGACTGAGACTAATAGCAATACAGTACTACTATTATCCCTTGAATAAAGTATGTAAATCAAGGTGTTAACCGTCAGGAGCATAGAAAAGAGAGTGTTAAGTATAGGGGCTTAGCTGTAAAAAGAATCACAAGAACAAGAAAAAAAAACCCTCAGTTAAAGGGCTAGATAGTCTAGAAAATTTGTTAGGTATTTATATTATTAACACAGAGGAGGGTAACACGATAGAATAGAAACCTGTTACAAACAGTCAACAACAACAACAAAATAGACAACAACCCTAGAAGAAAAATGCCTTGAAGGAAAAGCTGGAAAATTGTGAGAGGCTTAGCAATGGCCTGTCTGCGTGTAACTAACTCCTCATCCCGGACTTGGTCACACAAAGGACAGGTGACCATACCTCCAGGAAGGTGGAAAGGGGCCCTACATGAGTGAGAGGTTCAAGTCCTGCCCAAGTGGAATCTGTGATTTTGTGATCTAAATAAAGTTTGTGGCTATTTTTAGAAACTAAAGTTTATCTCATATTGACACAAACTCAAAAATCAATGATACTTTGAGATATGTCATATCACAAAGAAGATTTCTCCTCTAGTACATTATCATTTAACCAATACAAACAAGTCTGGGCCAGGTGCTGTGGTTCATGCCTATAAACCCAGCACTTTGAGAGGCTGAGCAGGGTGGATCCCTAGAGCCCAGGAGTTTCAGGCCAGCCTGGGCAACATGGCGAAACTCTGTCTCTACCAAAAGTACAAAAATTAGCCAGATATAGTGGCACACACCTGTAGTTCCAGCTACTAAGGAGACTAAGGTGAGAGGACCACTGAGCCCAGGGATGTAGAGACTATGGCGAGACATGATTATACCACTGCACTCCAGCCTGGGCAACAGAGGGAGACCTTCTCTCAAAAAGAAAAGAAAAGAAAAAGAAACAGGTCTAATTTGTTCATCTAAGCAATGATAAGATTTATATGAACAGAAGTTGCTTTATTGATGAAAAATTGAACATAATCTAATCAAGCCTCTAAATTTAACTACCAATTTATAGGAAAAGACAGGACGAAAACTACAGGAATGCAATCAGTTATATCTAGAATGTGGAGGATTCTGCATGACAAACGACTTCCAGATTTGAATGACATGTTAATAGACATTCATGAGACAATCAAGGAAATTTGAACATGGACTGGATATTGAATGTTGAGGGATTATAGTTAATTTTTAAAGGTACAATTGTGATACTGTGATTATATTTTTAAATGCGATCGTTATCTTTTAGGAGCACTAAAATATTTACTAATAAAATTATAGGATTTCTAGGATTTACTTCAAAATAAACAAGGATAATAAAATAAGATTACCATAAATAGTGGTGGGTGAAATATACAAGGGGCTTATTTGACATTTCCGTAATAAAAAACACGAATGAACAAAGCATTATAGAAATTCAAGTAAAAAATAGCTCGTGCTTAGTAATAAATCAAAGCATGCTGGACACTTTAAATGATAAACAAAGATAAGATCTTGCCCTCTAGAAAACAGCTCTAATTCGGGACAGACTTGCTCACATCAGATGGAAGAGTCAGAATGAGATGTGCTGAGTAGAAGGTAGAACGGTCGCTAGCAGAGGGTGGGAAGGTGGTATGTGTGGGGGAGAGGAGAAAGAGAGGTTGATTAATGGGTACAAACAGACAGTTAGATGGAAGGAGTGAGATCTGTTGTTCGACAGTAGAGTAGGGTGACTACAGTTAACAACAATGTTTGCATATTTCAAAATAGCTAGAAGACAGGACTTGGAATGTTCCCAACACATAGAAAGGTGATGAACTCAAGGTGCTGAACACCCCAAATACCCTGACTTGAACATTATGCAATAACAAAATATCACATGTACCCTGTAAATATGTACAAATATTACATACCAATTTAAAAAATTTCACACAAGAATGAGATGTGCTGATGCTTGTGGAGGGCCTAGCTCCAGACTGGGTGTAAACTTCAAGCCACTGAAGATCTTATTTCCAAGGTTTTTCTACTTTGAAATTCCAAACTTATTTTTCTAGCAGATTTATAAGGGACATGGGACAACATAAACTTGTTAAAGTAAGAGAAAGTAAATATGCCCTCAAACTTATACCAAATCTTCTGACAAGTCTTGACTGATAATTGTTTCCTTCAAATTTATGAAAAACATGAGAGAAAACGTGTTTGTATCTCATTTTTAAGTGTGGACACTTGGCATTACTCACGGCTTCCAATGGAATAAAATAGGGCTTAGTTGTTTTCCATTAGCTTTTTCCTTTGTGTGTGTGCATATTGGCTCTAAGCATTTATTAGCCCAATATTTTTTAGTGAAACTCTCCACTTCTCAATATCATTTGCTGTATTAGATTTTTGTAACGTGTGCTAAAGGTTAAAACACCTTTTCCCCTTCATGAAGTCTGAGAGATGTCAGTTTTCTGAGTTTTCTCAAGACAATTCAGAGGTTTTGTATATGTCTGTCTAAAAAGTCTCAGATTTTTCTTGCTAATTATGCACTTTCATAATCAAGCAGACAAATCAGAACATTATTTTGGTGAGGCCATCATCTAAACTAACAGTCTTTACGTACAGAAGCAGCACTGACAGGGCTCATACTCCTCAGTTAGCAAGTCAACATCTTTCTCCTGCCAGCAACCCACCCCCAGAATATCTGTGGCTTATTAATACTTATGAGAACAATAGTCTTCATTATTTACTAATTAGGAGATGGTCGGATGTATCTATTGATAGCAACAGGCTATTTAAAAGTGAAATAATCTATCAAACAGATTTTTTACCAACTCAAAGTTTCCAGTTAGATATTTTTCACTAAATTGATTGCTAGATTGCAGCCACAATCAAACTTAAATATTATAAGAAGTTTGGCTGGTCTTTTAAAATCACGCAAAAATTCAAGGGGAGCTATTAAATATAGAATTCCAAATGTATAAAGTCTTGTCTTAAAATGGTCAATAAAATGAACCAGTCCACTGGTTTATTTATAGGGGGCCAGTCCACTACATTAATTTGGATGCTCTTCGTCTGCATTTTCATGTTTTCACATGCCTGCAGTCATTGTGTACAATTCTGGACTCTTGATTTTTATTTAGCGTTCTGCGTTAATATTCTGACATTAATGGCCAGAAAATATTTCATGTAGTGAACATTTCATAAATTACTTAACCATGTCCCAATTATTGGTTATTTAAGGAATTTAAAACTAAAACACCACTCTTGTGACAAAGTTCTGATGTATCCAGACGTACTCATGCCAAGTTGTCCATCAATAGCTCTGCTAAACCCTGTGAGAGCCCTTTTCTGAAGGGAACCAGGAAACATCTCACAACAAGAAGCTTAAGGCCTCTACAAAATGACTTCAGGGTTAGGATTTCAATTTCACTCTGCACATGCAGGAACCACTAGGTTATTTGGCTTAGAATGGAGGGAACTGTCATTTTGTTTCTGTTCGGCCTGCAGGAAGCTCCTTCCTAGGCCCTGCATTGCCAATCTTTTTCTTTTTTTTTTTTTGTACTTTAAGTTCTAGGTACAGGTGCACAACGTGCAGGTTTGTTACATATGTATACATGTGCCATGTTGGTGTGCTGCACCCTAATGTAACTTGTCATTTACATTAGGTATTTCTCCTAATGCTATCTCTCCCCCTCTCCCCCCACCCCACAACAGGCCCCGGTGTGTGATGTTCCCCTTCCTGTGTCCATGTGTTCTCATTGTTCAATTCCCACCTATGAGTGAGAACATGCGGTGTCTGGTTTCCTGTCCTTGCGATAGTTTGCTCAGAGTGATGGTTTCCAGCTTCATCCATGTCCCTATGAAGGACATTAACTCATCATTTTTTATGGCTGCATAGTATTCCATGGTGTATATGTGCCACATTTTCTTAATCCAGTCTATCATTGATGGACATTTGGGTTGGTTCCAAGTCTTTGCTATTGTGAATAATACCGCAATAAACATACGTGTGCATGTGTCTTTATAGTAGCATGATTTATAATCCTTTGGGCATATACCCAGTAATGGGATGGCTGGGTCAAATGGTATTTCTAGTTCTAGATCCTTGAGGAATCGCCACACCGACTTCCACAATGGTTGAACTAGTTTACACTCCCATCAACAGTATAAAAGTGTTCCTATTTCTCCACATCCTCTCCAGCACCTGTTGTTTCCTGACTTTTTAATGATCACCATTCTAACTGGTGTGAGATGGTATCTCATTGTGGTTTTGATTTGCATTTCTCTGATGGCCAGTGATGATGAGCATTTTTTCATGTGTCTGTTGGCTGCATAAATGTCTTCTTTGGAGAAGTGTCTGTTCATATCCTTCACCCACTTTTTGATGGTGTTGTTAGATTTTTTCTTGCAAATTTGTTTAAGTTCTTTGAAGATTCTCAATATTAGCCCTTTGTCAGATGGGTAGATTGCAAAAATTTTCTCCCATTCTGTAGGTTGCCTGTTCACTCTGATGGTAGTTTCTTTTTCTGTGCAGAAGCTTTTTAGTTTAATTAGATCCCATTTGTCAATTTTGGCTTTTGTCTGCATTGTCAATCTTCCCTCATCCCTCCAAGACCGTCACCTTCCAGTGGTCCCTGTTCAAAGCTTAGCCCCTGCTTCCCACCCTGCCTGCTTTGATTCCCCCAGCACCCCGAGTTTGTCAGTGTCTCAAACGCATGATTACACACAGTTTCACTTTGACTGATTGTATTTCTTCCCCCCTTAGAATATAATACGAGCACCTTGAGAGGGGGGCTTATTCTCTATTTTGTTTGCTGCTGCATCCCCAGTGCCTGGCACAGAAATGATGCCAAGACCCTTGCTCTCATCACTGATTTTTTCTTGTTATTCAAGTCTCAGTGCAGTTCTTCCATAGTCTAAAGTTGAAACCCACCCACTCTCTGCACCTCCCACTCAGAATTCTCCTCATAGCCCTCTGAGGTTTTCTGGTGTATTTGTCTGCTTTGCACCCCAAGAGAGCAGGGATTTCATTTCTCTATTAACTGCTATATCCCCAGGACTCAGAAAGTGCCTAGAACATAATAGGAGCTCCAGAAATACTGTTGAAAAAATGAATAAATTGAGCACACTGAATGTCTGAATAAAATACCCTGACCATACCCCTAAATAAACAACATAAATAAGCAAATTTCAATTTCTCGGAAAAGTTATATTTTAGTGTCCAATACTCTTGTTATGCAGTAATGGCATCTTTGAATATTCATATTCGTTAGAGCTTCCAGAAGGGAGTATTACAAATCACATGGGCCTCTGACTCTCATGACCAAATCTCCCTGTCACTGTCCTTGTTCTCTGATCCTTCCTCTGGGCCCTTGGAAATGCTGGTCTCCATCAAGTTGCTGTAAGCAGTTTTCAGAAAAAGTTCTCCTTGAGAAGTTTCAGGAGGAAACCACAAATTTCCTGGAAATGCTTCATGTTTCATGACATTTAAGGCTTTCAGAGCCTTGAACTTCAGGAGCAAGATGGCTGGTAGGTCTTCTGGAGGTCTTGCCTAACCTGAGAAGGTCCCAGAGAATTTGTGCATAGAACCTCCCAGGAAGCAGTAAGACAGGCTGGTGCAGTCCCACAGGATGAGAGAGGTAAGAGCTTACCAATGTCTCCAGTTTTTGTAAATGAATGTTCTTAGCATTTTCAGTGAGGATAAAAAAATATCAAACACATCACAGACAGATCAGGAGTCTCTTGACCTTCTAGGTCACTCAAGGGGTTCTCAACAATCAATTCTAAAATGCAAGTGAAACATGTCAATATAAGGCTAGACACAGTGGCTTATGCTTGTAATTCCAACACTTTGGAAGGCCAAGGCAGACCTAGAACTTTGTAAATCTGAGATTTTGCTCCATGACTTTGTGGATACTTTCTACTAATACCACCTACACAAAATCTTCAACCAAGAATCTTAATTGCATTTATCAACTTGTGTCCTTAGATCATCATAACATCTAGATTCATTTGAAATTTATTGAAGTAAAAGAAATAAGAACTTGATAGCACAAAACAAAGAAAACCCAGAAAGAGAGAGAGAGAGAGAAGTAGAAAAACCAAACAACACTGAGTCTTAATCTGTTCTACCACTAGTCAGCAGCCTGCACAGAGCACTTTAATGTATTCTCTGCCCATTAGTTTCCTTGTTTATGAAAGTATATAGCTCCAAAAAAATTATGTGTTCTTTGTCTCTCCAAACCACAACCAGTCCCCTGTTCCCTTCTCTCCTCCTCCTCCTCCTTCTTGTTCTTCTCTCTCTCTCTCTCTGTCTCTCCCCCTTTCCCTCTCCCCCACCCACCCACCTCCCAACCCCTACATACACCTAGGACACCTGCAGCATAGGTTACTACCAGTTTTGCTGGGTTTATCTCCTTCTGTCCTTTCCGCTTTGATCTGAGGAATAGCTGAGATTTAGGACAGCAACAAGGTGTACCTCCTTCCAGGTTGTAAAACAGGATTAATGATTAGGCTCAAGGCCCCTTCCTAGTCACTCAGTAAAGTCTGTGCACTAGAAAACTGTGGTAGCAGTTTTCTGAGCATTAGAAAACTATGGTTCTCACAGAGGCTGGATGAGTCAACATTGCCATCTGGCGGCCTCTTGGAGGGTGATGTGGAGCCTGGCTTTCATTGAAGAATGAAGGTC
Source organism: Pongo abelii (assembly GCF_028885655.2). Classification (NCBI taxonomy): domain Eukaryota; kingdom Metazoa; phylum Chordata; class Mammalia; order Primates; family Hominidae; genus Pongo; species Pongo abelii. The sequence goes on from NC_071990.2 coordinate 172,524,200, forward strand.
CCTTGATTTCCTGAACCTCAGCCAACTCTCCAGCGGGTTCTCACTGCAGAAGAGGTCAGGCCATTGGTCGGCTTGAGGACAAAGTGGGAGGATCACACTTTCAATCACTTGTACTTTCTAACAATCAGCCCTGTGGACATCTGCTCATGCCCCGTGCTGTTTTTATAGAAATATTTTCCCATTATAGAAATATTTTCCCATTATAGAAATATTTTTCAAAGATGATTCACAAGCTCCAGGCGCCATTCAGACAAGGGAGAGCAACTTGCCAGCTAAACTCATTCAAGAGTGGAGCAGATGCACATGAAGCTCTGTCTGGCGGAGGCACAAGACACCGAGCCTTGCTGGGAGGGTGCTCATGGCAAGAGTGGGGCCACAGGCCTCTCCTTTCACTGGACATAGTGGCCATACAAAGTTGCTGCCTTGAAATGCACCCACATACACTATGGGTCCTCCTGGTCTAGGGAGAAAACTAGCACAGTATGTCAGCAGATAAATCAGCGCGATCCTGTGGGTGAAGCAATGCACCTATACTCTTCATTCTGCTGAGCGGAACTCAAGGGTGAGACACTTGTATTCCTAACTCCATTTGCCTTCAGGCTCCTCCAACATTCCAAATTGCCCATGGACAGAGCTACTACCCCTACATAGAAGTGACAACTTGAAATAAAGGATTTGAAGCTCCTTCTCACATTTAGACCCAGGCCTGCTGCTAGGAACTCCAGAGGAGGGATGGAAAGAAGTTTGCACTGCTCACAGATTTAATGTTTCTCTCACAACCAGAAGTAGGCAGCAGGATGGATTTTCAATCAACGCCAACAAACAGATCACTCCTGGGTCCTTTAAACAAGTTCCATGTCTCTTTATAGGTTTTAGGTGCCTCCTATGTGTCCAAACTTTATAATAGATATATAAGAAAAGTAAATGGGAGGGGCAATATTTAAGAAATAACAGCAAACAATTGCATTCATATTTAATATAAACTACAAGTATCAAGTTAATAGATGCTCAGAAGAAATTCATAAAATCTAGAAAAGTTGGGAAAATCTCAATAGAGAAAATAAAACTTGATCTGGACTTTAAGAGTATGATTTATAAATTTCAAGGGGACAGTACACAAAGTCAGACAATGCTAGTTGAATCACTGAAGAATGAGAATATCATACCCACTTAACAAAGCAGCCCAGCTAGTTGAAGAAGTATGTTGAAGAGGTAGGGAGTTGGGTGGGGAGGCGAGGATGGCGTGGAGGGATCTGAAAACTATCAACCTTAAATAATGAGATTTAGAAAATATGATTAAGTAGAGGGTTAATTCGACTGCAGAGCTTGAGAATGGCCACCTGGAAACACTGACTCTAAACCAGTAAGGTTAATGTTTCAAAGTGGAGAAGTTAAAGTTTCACTTAGAAATTTTAGCAGGATCACATTTTCCATTCAAGACCAGTGCATTCGCCACAGCAATTTGATTGGTTATAGATTGCCGCTCATTCCAAGATTACTTTATTACTCTGTGAGGAGGAGTAGTGATTTGAGGGGTCTTATATCTGGTGCCCTTTTGTCTTATTTACAGGGGGGAAAAAGGCAGAAGTTGCGCCTGCATGCCACATGACTCAGGCTGCATAGCCACATTTCTTTCAAGGCTCAGAATAATTTAAAGTTCCAACAGCTTTAAGTTTGAATTAATTTCACAAAGCGAAGGAGAAAGACTTGAACTTCATGCAGTAATGAAGACCACTGATGGGTACTGAACAACTCTGGTGGGTTTGCACTCAGACAAGGGAGCCTAAGATGCAGAAGGTGCAGTGAGGCAGCAGCCATCTGCTCTTGTGCTGCTGAGCAGAGCATGATGGGCTGTCACCGCTCATGCGTGTTCTTTACCTGCTGACTCACCTGGTGGCATGGGCTGCACATGGGGTCCCATCTCCTTAAGCTCCTGTCAGGCCCTTCTGCAACTTCTCCCAAGCTCTTGGGCCAGGTACATGTCTAGCCATGAAAAAGGAGGCCAGTACCTGATCACTAAGTGAAAGTTCTAAGGTAGTGGGACTGCCACAGGTGTCCCCCATGGTTCCAGGTCACAATCCAGTCTGTTGACCATCCTCCTTTTGCACCATCGCCCCTTTGACAGCCTGTGCTATGGGTTTTAGGCTCCTAGAACCAAACAGAAACAGGCTTATATAGATCATCTAATCAGCTCCTCTTATGTGAGGCCAAACTCTGTAATAAATCTTTTTATGTCTCCTAGGGCTTCTCTGATTGAACCTGTCTGATGAGGAGTTAAAGAAGTTCTCAAATCGTGTATGCATAAGAATCACCTGGGATTTCTAGCTCAGAGACTGGGACAATTGGTCTGTTGAACCTAGGAGTTCATTTTGAACAAGTGCTCTATGTAATTCTGATACAGGGAATCTCCCAGTTACAGTTTGAAATTCACAAATACAAGGAATGAGAGACCTAGAATCAGAAAGCATGTTAATACACTTTTGGGCCATTAAGTGCTCACCCAGGTAACAGGTACAAAAAAGGCAGAAAAAGGAAACCTATCAGAGTAATAATTATACCTTTTTTTTTTTTTTTTTTTTTTTGAGACAGGGTCTTGCTCTATCACCCAGGCTGGAGTGCAGTGGCACAACCACAGCTCACTGCAGCCTTGACCTCCTGGGCTCAAGTGATTCTACCAGTTCAGCCTCCTGAGTAGCTAGGACTACAGGCGTGTGCCACCATCCCTGGCTAATTTTTTGTAGAGAGGGGTTTGGCCATGTTGCATAGGCTGGTCTCAAATTCCTGGGCTCATATGATTTCCCCACCTCAGCCTCCTAAAGTATTAGGATTACAGGTGTAAGCCACTGTGCTTGGCCAAGACATGTTGGTAAGAAATACTATTTTCCTACTAAATTGTCTACATTCCCCTTGGGTAGGCTTGCAAAGTCACTGTGACTAGAGCAGGAGCTATGGCTGCATGGGAAATATGGAGGCACGAGAGTGGTACCTGGCAGTCACCGGCTCAGTGTGTTTCTAACCTCCCAAGTCAGCACAGCCCTACTGAGCAGACTGCTGCAAAGTATTTATGCCATCTGTCTGATAATTAAGACAAATCCAAACATCTACATGCATCCCGTGTGTATAAATGGAGTCATGGCCAACCTCTGAAGCAGTTTTCCATCAATCATTTGTAATATTACCAGATACTTCCAATCCCCTTGCAGGCAGTAATGAAGAGAAAGTCTCTACATAACAGCAGCTTCTCACTGGAATCTTCAAGGCTAACTCTTAAGAATGAATCATACTTCTAATCTTTATCAAAGGTTGTCTTTTCACACAAGGAATGTGCCTGAATGATCTATAAAAGCTACCCAAATAACTAGTAGCCAGGTTAGCTCTAGGAGCCATATGCCAAGCACATTCTGGACTAAGTCGTGTTGACTCCAAAACTGAGACCATGTTCAAAGTCTACAGCAATACTGGATTAAAACAATGTTAGCTGAAGGTTGTAAAAAAACATCATGAAACACTAATTATGTGCCATCAATCATTAGTCAATTTGTAGAACTTCCCTATACACCTTGGGAGGTGAGAACCTTATAGAAAATCCTAGATACACAACTTCATATAAACAGAAAATTCCAAAATGGGAAATCCTTTAGAATAAGAATATACCTAGTATATATAAAAGAAGAAAAAATGTAGATTTGAAATGGGATAGTCTAGTTTTTAGTTGGGACATTGGGATAGTTAATTTTAGGTGTCAACTTGACTGGATTACAGGATATCAAGACAGCAGGTAAAGCATTACTTCTGGGTTTGTCTGTGAGGATGTTTCCGGAGACTGGCCTAGGAGTTTGTGGACTGAGTGCAGATCAGCCTGTGTGAGCAGGCACCATCCAACTGAATGGAGCCCAGATAGAACCAAAAGGCAAAGGCAAATAATTCACTGTCTTTCTCCTCCAGCCAGGGACTTGATTAGCAACCCCTCACACCCAACTCCTTATTTTCAGGACTTCAAGGGTTATAACATCAGCTTCCTTGGTTGTGAGGCCTTCGGACTTGGACTGAGCCATGCTGCCAGTTTCTCTGGTTCCCCAGCTTGCAGACAGCCAGGCATGGGAATTCTCAGTCTCAATAATTGAGTGAGCCAATTTCTTTAATAAACCCTTTCTCATCTCTCTCTCTATACAAACATATCCTATTGGTTCTGAGTCTTTGGAGAATCCTCATACAGACACTATAAGAGAAATATGAACCAGGTGTTATCACTGTGTCCCCAATGCCTGTGATAGTGAGTGACAGTACTGATGTTTGTGCAATAAATGTTTACAATATGTATCTACTAGCTTTTGATAATTTGAATTAAATTATTTATAAAAGGCAAAATAAACAAAAGTGGTATCTAAGATTAACCACCAAATTAGTAAAATTCCATTTATACCACAGGTTGTTCTGCTATGTTACATCTGCTATGTAGATACAAAGCAAACAACAACTCCCATGTTAGGTATAATTTGACTTGTTCAATAACAAGAAAATTACTCAAATATTATAATGGAGTTAAAATGTATTTAATAGATCTAAAACAAAAATTTTGGCTCTATCAAAACTTAGGTCTCAATTATAACATTACTAAAGTGCTTGTAAAAATTATCCCAGATTTCTGGCTAAAACTTGTATAAATGCCTTTTTTTTTTTACAGTTTTATTTTGGTTGAAGATTTTTCTCCAAAATAGCTACTCCAGACTGCTTAACAGTCCCAAAAGTGAAAAATCTTAAGATATTTCATTTATAACCATTAGAGTCTTAATAAAACCCTAGTAAATTCTCTCCCTTCTGGATGGTTTAAAGGTCCCTTCAGGCAAGCTGGCTGAATAAACACCAGAGCCCTCTTCATAAGATAAGTTTGCCCAAAAGGTCAACTTTTACAGAGACATTCCTAGCTCATTAGTGTAAGGGAAAACTAACATGACCTGTTTTCATTACTTAAAATGCAAAGAAAAAAAAAAAAATCTCGGAAAAATAGAAAAGAGTGGGAAAAATGAAGAAAATTAACAGAAATTCTACTTCCTGTACCTGTCCTGCTTAGAGAAGACAAGTTATAGCAAAATGAGTACTTCAGGTTTCTCTTTTAATAAACAAAACCATCCAAGGTACAGTTCCAAAGTACAAAATCAACCAGTTCTGAACTGATTGGTGATAACAGCACACAGATCAGTCCTTCCTTAAGGGAACAGTCTCCTCCCTGATGCCCTCTTTGGTCACTATGCAGATCCGCAGTGCGTCCCCAGTGTACACATCTCTCTCAGCTGCAGAAATGAAGACATCTTTCACCAGCCGCATGGCTCTGTCCAAGGACAGCGGAACATGCTCCACATTCTGCATGTTCTTAAAACCAACCTGGTGGGACAGGAAACTTGGGTGAGATGTCATGTGACAGTAGCACAAAGGAAAGGTTCAAGTTTCTTCCAATACCCTCATGTGTATGAGGATTTGTGATGAAAATACTACACAAAATTAAAATATCCCTCAGACTGAATAAAGACCCTTCCAGACCTGGATGAATTATACACATCAGAAATCTGACAAGGATTCCCTGGCAAAGCTCCCACTCTTGAGAAGCACATGACCTAGAGAGGTGGACATATGCAAGCAAAGTGATGAGAGAATTATTACAACTAAGAAGAAAATAAGAGCCAGGAGAGCCCCAACAAATGTCCAGTAAGTCTCCTAGAAGAAGATAGGCTTCAGCAGAAAGGACTTTTAAGTAGGTGAGCGCTGAAGGCTACACTGAAGAGCACAGAACATTCCAGACTGAAGATGTGGGACGGAGTTAGGAAGAGCACATCTTTTCTGAGAAAAGCAGAGTTAGGGTCTGGGTGTAGTGGGGTGACAGGAGATGAGGTCAATAAGCAATAAGCAGAGGAGTAGCTATATATGACATCCTTCAGAAAACTGAGCAGGATGAATTAGGGAAGTAAACTTGTAGGCAGAAAGGATGTTAGGAAATAAATCCAATAATCTAATAATGTAGGTCTGACTTTAGCCAGCAGTAATCAAAAAGAGGGATGAATTAGAAATACAGGTGACCTTTGAATAACACAGTTTTCAACTGCTCAGGTGCACTTATACATAAATTTTTTCAATAAACATACTGAGAAGTTTTTGGAGACCTGCAACAATTTGAAAAAACTCAGATGAACCAAGTAGCCTAAAAATATCTTAAAAATTAAGAGAAAGGTATGTCACAAATGTATAAACTATATGTAGATACTAGCTGTTTTATCATTTACTACCATAAAATACACACAAATTGATTATAAAAAGTTAAAGTGATCTCTCAATGTTCTCCTTTTTCATTGTGTTTAGTGCAATATTATAAACCTTAAATAAGAAGTGACCCAAACAAAGCACTATTAGTGATGCTGGAAGTGCTCCCAAGAAGCAGGGAAAGTTATGACATTACAAGAAAAAGCTGAATTGCTTGATATGTACTGTAGATTGAGGTCTGCAGCTGTGGTTGTCCACCACTCCAGACAGATGATTCTCCTTGTAAACAGATGATGTAAACTTACAGTATCAACAAATACAGTATTGTAAATGTATTCTCTTTTCCTATGATTTTCTTAATAACATTCTCTTTCCTGTAGTTTATTTATCATAAGAATACAGCACATAATACATATGCAAAATATGTGATAATCCACAGTTTACGTTACTGGCAAGGCTTCCAGTCAACACTAGGCTTATTAGTAAGTTTTCTGGGAGTCGAAAGTTATATGTGGATTTTCCAGTGCTCGGGGAATTGGCACCTCAATCCCTGTGTTGTTCAAGGGTCAACTGTATGCTTGGGAGTTCAAGTACAGTATTGGGTAACACAGAAAGGGTACGTAAGAGGGAGAAAGGCATTTTTATGATCTTCAGGGTAAAGATGGCAAGAGAATTAACCACTACAGACATAAAAGAGTTGGAAGCCATGAGAATACAGGAAAACAATCAAAATCATGGGAGTAGGTAAGGACCCACAAGAGAGTAGGCAGAACACAGAGAGAGACCATAAGGTTTCTGTAGGACACATCTGCCAAACTCAAACAGTAATTTATAAGAAAGTCTTTATATCTTGGCTCTCCTAAGCTAATGAAGAGGAGAACTTGGAGGAAAGCACTTCAACTGAACACCATGACAAGCTGGACATAGTATCATTACCTGGACACAGTATCATTACCTGGTTGTCAAGCAGGGGCTGTAGCATGGCACTTGCTGAGCCTCCAGCCTTGAAGGAGTCTCTCTGGTAAGACCCTACTGGGTCAAAGCTGTATACAGCCCCCTTTCCTTAAAGAAGAGAACAGTATTCATAAGGATGGCATCCAATCACAATCCCAAATCATCGCAAAAATAAATCAGGTCAAAACGTGACACAAAACGGACTATCACCTTGGCTAAAACTTCAGGGAACAGTTGGAACACAGTCACTGTTGCACTGGTGACAGCTGCAGCACACACACTGTTGCACATGTGACAGGCAGAATGCAGTCACCATTGCACAGGTGACAGCCAGAACAGTCACCATTGCACAGGTGCCACCCAGCAGAGAGCCCCAATCCCTGTGTTGGTGTGTTGTTCGAGGGTAAACTGTAGGCTTGGGAGTTAAAATACAATATTGAGTAACACAGAAAGGGTGGGTAAGAGGGAGAAAGGCATTTTTATGATCTTCAGGTAAAGATGACAAGAGAATTAAGCACTGCAGATGTAAGAGTTGGAAGCCATGAGAATACATAAAAATAATCCAAGTCATGGGAGTAGGTGAGGACCCATAAGAGTAGGGAGAACACAGAGAGAGATGGTTAGGTTTCTGTAGGACACATCAGCCAAACTCAAACAGTAATTTATAAGAAAGTCTTTATTTCTTGGCTCTCCTAAGCTAATGAAGAGGAGAACTTGAAGGAAAGCACGACTTATGTATATAGACAGGTCCAAGGGACACATCCGCAAGACAAAGTAAAATGAAGAGAACTCTGTAACTTGCATAATACAACACTGTTTTTGTTTAAAAGAATAAGAAAACTATTTGTACAAGCACAAAAAAGTCTGGAAAGATAAATAACAAACTGTGGTTGGTCATCTTTGAGCACTGAATTAGAGGCAAGAAAAGAAGGGAATTAATTCATATGCTTCTATATTATTTGAGTTTATTACAAAGAACACAGGTAATTCTACAATTTTTAAAAAGGCCTGTTAAAAAGAACTGTGTGCTGGGTATGAGAAATCACAAGTCATTTACAAGGTATGATTTTTTAAAAATATAGCTGATTTGGAAAACACATTATATACCAGAACTCAGTACCCTGGGAGATGTGATATAGGGACAATCTCCTTACTAACCATGTACAACTGCCACTGTTAGCTTTGTATGATTTCTACTATAGAACTGCGTAAACTTGGCCAGGCGCGGTGGCTCATGCCTGCAATCCCAGCACTCTTGGGAGGCTGAGGTGGGCCGATCACGAGGTCAGGAGTTCGAGACTAGCCTGGCCAACATAGTGAAAACCCGTCTCTACTAAAAACACAAAAATTAGCTGAGCATGGTGGCACGTGCCTGTAGTCCCAACTACTTGGGAGGCTGAGGCAGGAGAATCGCCTGAACCCGGGAGGCGGAGGTTGTGGTGAGCCGAGATCACGCCACTGCACTCCAGCCTGGGTAACAGAGCGAGACTTGGTCTCAAAAAAAAAAAGAATTGTGTAAACTGAATTCTCTGGTGGAGAAGGCACCATCTGAGGTCACCTAAGAAACTGGAAAGTACTTTTGCTGGAAGCAAGCTTGGGACAAGACATGAGATCACAGCAGGCAATCCACTAACCTCAATATACAAAAAAAGAAAGAGATGTAAGGTGTAAAGGCAGAAAAATGATTGTATCTCTCATGAGGATGACAGGCCACAAGTAAACTGAGGCCCAAAAGGTTTACCCAAGGATGGAACCAATCTCAGAAAACCACACACAACAAATTTAAAAAAACAAACCAAAGAAAGGGTGGGCTATGTCCAAGAACATAGCTTTAAAGACCCCCTAGAAGAAGCAAGAGAGACACTAGTAAAATCAGTATAAAACAGCAAAAATCAATAGATAAATAAAAATAAAAATAAATGTAGAATGGCATGAATCTTGACTACAAAGTGCTTTTCCTCATCAAAGTAAAATCCAAAAAGCACAATCATTTCAATGTAAAAAATAAAATCAGACAAGTCTTAAAAGAAATACAGCTAAGCTTCGGATGGGAGAAGTTTTTCTAACAAGGCAAGAAACTGAATGTCATAAAGAAATGATTGACAGATTAGACTGTATGAAACACAGAAATTTCTGTGTAGCAAAACGCAGTGCCCAAAAGAGACAAATAACACTCTTGGGAATATCTATAATATTACAGACATTTGACACAGTTGAATGTAGTTCTTGAAAATCAATAAGAAGAAAACTAACCTGCAAATAAGGAAATGGGCAACGGTTAATATATGAATCAGTCTCCAAAGAGGAAATTTATAAAGTCAATAAACATATGAAAACATGCCCAAAAATATATATAAATGAAAATAATAGACTGTACAATAGGCAAAAAGACGTTTCAAAATGTGTTAATTCTAATACTGGGAAGGTTACATAAAATCGGGTACTCAGGGTACTGGCGTGTCCTTCAGAAAGGATACAGTCAACAAAATACAAAAAAAAAATTATCTGACCCGATACTTCAACTACTCGAAGTTTATTCTAGCAAGACAAGCATAATTGGAGAAGTACACAAAAATGTATGTACAAGGATGTTCATCATACTGTTTATATTAAGAAAACAGGAAGCCAAAATGCCCTTTAGAGGACTGGTTAGGTAAATGATGGTATGTATTATAGCAGCAAAAACAGAAGAAAAAAAATTTTTTTAATTAAATACAAAAATCATTATGCATATAGCTTAGATCTCCTTGATAATACATAATGTATAGTTACAGAAAAACAGATACCAAAGTCCTACTTACATAAAACTGCATGAGCGTATGTATAAACATGTACTGATTGTTTTCACTGCAGAAAAACTAAAGCCACTTTTAATTTAGGAGAAAAATTTTTAAAAGGCATGAGAGCAGCTAAGAGATTAACGACAGAGAGGTTAGTGCAGACAGCGGTTGACACCAAGGGAAAGAGCTGTGGACCTTGGTGTCCTGAAGTTTTCAATATGGAGCACTGCTCTCTAGGTCCCTGCATCCACCAACACAGAAGACAGTAAAGGAAGTCTCCTGAGACATTAGCAGAGGCTCTGGACTTACGGGACCAGGCTCTAGAGTGGTAAAGGGTAGGAGCAAAACACATGAAATGGAAAGCTGATGTAAACAAAACACAGACCTTCAGCCCCCTTCCTCCTCCGAGGCCTAAAAAGCTGCCAACCAGGCTTCTCTTCCTGTAGTCCCACCTCACCTCAGGAAAAAAGATTAAAGAAATTCTTCATCTGAAGAAAATGCTGCTTACTTAAGCACCCAGTTAATGGCTGTCAGTTGACAAGCCATGTCAACAAGGACTTTCATAATCAAATTTTGGTACAAGACTCTTCAATGTGAATGGACAGCAAAAAAAAAAAAAAAAAAAAAAAAAAAATCAGAAATTTGAAGGAAGCCTCTAACATAGAAGACAGAGGCCAAAAATGAACACACAACGTGAAAAAAAAAAGCATTCTGATGAAATATAGAAAACTGCAAAGAAAGTAAACAGGATTTTTTTAAAAAAGACAAAAAATAAGAACAAGCTCTTGGAAATTAATGACACCAGAAATAAAAGCAATCAGTAAAGGATGAAAAGCTAAAATTAAGGAAATCTTCATAAAGTAGAACAAAAAAGACAGACATGGATAACATGCAGAGTCAAAAATAAAGTTCCGGGTCATAATCCAGGTAGTTGTGGAGAAGGTGGGGAGAGGTAGGGGAGGAGGAGAGGAAAGAAGGTAGAGAAAGAGGACAAAACAAAGAAGAAACTCTAGGCAAGGAACATCACTATACAATTTCAGAACACCAGGGTAAAGAAAACATCCTAAAAGCAAAGTCTCAAAAAGGTCCCATTTTGATTTTTTCAGAAATCTTTTAGGAGATAAGTCTCTAAAATAAGGAAATAAATCAAGAAAGAGGAGAGCACAGGATGTGGGGGAATCTCAGGATGGCAGTGGTCCATCCTGGAGCAAAGGGAAAAGGGATCCACCTAGTATGTAAGGTCTGACAACCAGATGAATTGTACTCAGAGAATGTACAAGGAACTGACAAAAAGTTTAAAGAAATCTGAGCCAATTAGAGATAGTTAACTTAAGAAAAAAATAAAAACGAGTTACACAAGAAAGAAAATATTAATGCATACTACTTGGCGCAACAAAGATCAATATCTATCTGGTCATAATAAAAACATTAAAGGTCTATGTTACCAAAAGTGTAATGTGTTAAAGGAGGATGCTAATGAGGAAGAGGACACAGAAGAGCTAAGAACCATCATCTACCAGAACAAAACACCAAAAGATATCTCAAAAGAGTGCAGTACAAATACAGAGTTTGGAAAATGGAGGTAAGTAGCAGGAAATACAGGTAAAAGAGCTGAAAACTGTCTTACGGCAATGGAAAAAAAAGATAGAGGACTGCTTTATTATTCACACAAATTCCTCTGTAAAATAAAAATTAGTTTAAAGAACACTTAAAAGCCAACCAGACAGACAAGCTTAGAAAGACAGTTCTAGAGACACCTGAGGTTGTCACCAAAACTAGCAACACTGTTACATGGAAATCAAAGAACAGGGCTCTGAAGTGAAACAAAAGCCAAACCTGAATCTTAGGTCTGCTGGTTAATAGATATCAGCTTTCCCAGATTAGACTCTCTAACTCTCGGAAAAACTCAAAGGATGCTGTCTGGCCTGCTGAAATTCAATGGCAGCTATTTTTAACGTTGCTAAAATCTGAATCTATTAATCTGACATTAAAGCCAGGCATAATGTAAGTCAAAAGACACCAGAAGCATCCTGCATGCTAAGTTAGGCAAATTAATTTGTAGCTAGACTCTAATTACCCAGGTTAAAGGTAATTCATTTCTATTTTTACTATTTCTACACTTTACTTTTTCTCTTGGTTTTCAACTAAGGTTGAAAGCCTTAAAAAGAAATTGTGTCAACCTAATTTGTCTACACCTAAACCATGGCAGGTAAAATGATCAGAATGTTCCCCAAGGCTGTGTATGGGGGCGGATGTTAAGAGTCAGAGATAGCACACACAAAGAAAATGCTCATGGAACAGAAAGCGATAGGAGTCAACAACCGAGAGGCAGAGCGCTGAAAAGAAGCTTGACCCTTTCCTCTTAGAATTCTCCCCTCACAGGATTTAGGGTCCCCAGTCCCCTTGCTTTCTTTCTGTGTCCAACTGAGATGCTCTGTGATGTGGCCAGCTGCATGTATTCCCCTGGAGGCTCTGACCCACGCCAAGGCCTGCCTTGAACATTCCCAGGCACTGATAATGTTGTTTAGGCTATTGCTTGAAACACTGAGAAATTATCCCTGTTGCTAAACACACAGAAACTATCCCTGGCCCTGAACCAAATTCCTTCAACACGCAAATCAACTCCCTCACCTTGGACACATCTTTTCCTGCTGTCTGCTGAGAGGACTGCTGCAGCACTAAATGTTTTTGACTGATTACCCTGAGATTTAGTGTTCTGGAACCCCAACTAGGTTCAGGGCAGTCCCTTACAGGAATTCCTCTGCCCCCACTTTTAGGGCAACTTCAGCTACAGGTTCAGCCAGAAGGAACACAGAAGATGGGCTTACTCCAATGATATCCTCGTCTAGACACTTCTGTAACTTCTTATCTCAATGGACTACTCTAAATGACACAGATGGACTACTTATCCATCTGTGTCAACGGACTACTTATCCATCTGTGTCAATGGACTACTCTAAGTGACACAGATATGTCCTGGGACATTGTACTTGTATTTGGTTTTTAAATGCAACCAACAGCCAATCCAAATGAGAACTGGTGGAAAACATTGGTGCCCATGTGGGGTAATGCAGCTCTGGATCAAAAATGGGATGGAATATTAAGTAACAAGACTTAATACTCTCAGGGAATCCTGGTCTGACTCTGACAAAAAATCAAAGAGGTGTTTCAAAAAGTTCTGAAAACACGGAGTAGATGCTTATTATTAATTACCCCAAATGACTTCTAGAACCTTTAAAGAACTTTTTTGAAGTATATTTGTTAATAAAAAAATTTTCGATATTCAGAATCACGTTTAGGTCAAGCTTTCTAGGTCCGATTTCTTTCTATAAGATAAAAATGCCTAATTATTTACTACTAACTCATGCAAGATCCTGAGAAAATAGTAAAATAACTGGCTGCTCAACATTCACTATTAGAGCTTTAACGTGCCTTTGGATGTCATATATTAGCTTCAGTTTCTTCATCACTTTCATTATCAGAAATGAAATGAGAATTGTGTCAGATGGTATTTATGGTTCTTTTCAACTCTAGATGGAGATACACACATCTAGGGAATAATAACTCCTCCCCCCACCATTTTCCAGAAAGAAGGAAATCTACCTTCTTCATCAAGTCCACCGATGATGTTGTAAACATAGTATGGAAAGAAGCGCCTTGAATACAGGATTGTAGACAGCATTGCAGCAATTGCCCCCGTAGTCATGGCCTTATTATTGGAATGCTTATACATCTGCAATTATTGATAAAAGTCACAGGCATGTAGAGGCAGAGGCCATTATAGACTAGAACAATCAACAGTATAAAGTGAATAAATAAATGCATACCACAGTGAAAGGGGAAAGCATGCCTATTTCCTTCATGATCAACCAACACAGTATTACTAACATAAAATTTTAAGGGAAGGAATGCCAAGTTTGCCCTCAGCTCTCTGGTTTAAAGACTCTATTTTCCATACCACCCTTATTTCAGGTACTGCTAATCCAAGAGCTAATGTGCATGAAAGGGCACATGAAGTGGCCTAAGGAAGATGGGTTTAAATCCATCTCTCTCCCTCACTCTGCATATAGACCAGGGGTCAACAAATTACCCCTGTAGTTTGGCTCAGGGGCCAAATCCAGCCTACTCCCTATTTCTATGAATATTGTCCGTGGCTGCTTTTTCACTACAGAAGCAGATCAAATGGCCCATAAAGCTGTAAATATTTACTATCTGGTCCTTTACAGAAAAAATTATGGCAATCCCTGATCAAACCTAGATGTAAGTCCCTCTCTTTGTGGAGCAGATCTCTGTGAGAACAGAAGACACAGGGCGGCACGCTTACTCTGCATGATTTTAATACACAGCAGTGGTCGTGATCCTTAAAACATCTACAGTAGAGAACACAAGCATCCAAAACAGGGTCTTAGCATGACAATACAGTGACTGCAAATCCTAGCTTTACTATACCGTTGGGAGCCCTACATTATCCACTGGTAGAGAAACTTCACAAAAATTATAAACATAAAATGAATTCAAGATCACCAATTTTTGTTAACCATATAGCAAACATCTCTAATGAGAAACCTAATGGCCAGGAATAGTGGCTCACACCTGTAATCTCAACTGAGGTGGGAGAACGTTTGAGCCCAGGAGATGAAGGCTACAGTGAGCTACAATTGCACCACTGTACTCCAGCCTGTGCAACAAAGCGAGATGCTGTCTCTAAATAAATAGGCAGATAGATACCTAACTAGCACCGTAAAATTAAACAATGACAGTCAAAACACTGAAAAATGATTAGAAATGAACTACAAGTAACGGATAAGTTTTTTATAGAGGAATGTCTTTCCAAGATAAAAACTATAAAAAAATTATTCATAGGCCGGGCACAGTGGCTCACTGCTGGCCTGTAATCCCAGCACTTTGGGAGGCTGAGATGGGTGGATCACCTGAAGTCAGGGGTTCGAGACCAGCCTGGCCAACATGGTGAAACCCCGTCTCTACTAAAATACAAAAATTAGACGGGGTGGTGACAGGTGCCTGTAATCTCAGCTACTTGGGAGGCTGTGGCAGGATAATCACTTGAACCCAGTAGGCAGAGGTTGCAGTGAGCCAAGATCATGCCATTGCACTCCAGCCTGGGCAACAAGAGCGAAACTCTGTCTCAAAAAAAAAAAAAAAAAAAAAAAATTTCATTCCATTTCATTTCGAAACCAAGCACCAACATTTATTTCACCATCTAATAAAGTATGAGAGAAAAACTTCAGGAAGGGGTGTGTATTATGTTGAATTCACCATTCCTTGTTTTATTAACAATATCATGTTTACTTTTGTCTTCTAACTCCCATTTATAAAATAAGCATTAGGAATTATCATATAAATATGCCAATAAATGTAAGTCACTATAGCTTTCAATGTAAGTTTCTAAAAAAGCATTAACAATTGATAAATACTGAGTGAAATCCTTTCTACACATTCAAAAAGCATGTGTCAGTTAAATAAATATATTATATACTCCAGTAAACACTCATAAGTGTAAATAATCTCAAGTGTTATTCATGAATAGGCAAAACAGAATGTGATCACCCCTGACTTCTGGCAGCTGGCTATCAACTGAAGCCTGTCAGGTGACAGAAGTTAATGGTGCATGTTGTGCCTCTCATCCAAGCTCCCGGCTTATTCATTCTTTCGTATTTCTACTCATGCATCCTGCCAACTAAGAGCACAGCACTGTAAAGAGGAAAAGCTTGTCAACTGATGGTGATGCAAACCAAGCTCCTGTGTCAAATCTTTCCTGGGCTCTCTCCTGCCACAGAAATTGATTTGCTTTGTTTTTGAGGGAAGAGTATCTTCAGAGAAGAAATCCTCCCAGGCTCCTTCTAAAAGGGTAGAGAACCCTTCATATGATACAAGACTTTAACAAATGGAATATGCTGCTGTTTCACATTATGCAACTTTAATGACCCTGCAGTAATGATATCATTTCATTTCTTGCATACATTTGTAATTCATCTACTAACCTAGTGACTCTCTAGCTATTTGACCAACAGTCATGCTGTAGGCTTCAAAGAATTTAATGAATTACTATTAATTTAAAATAGTGTAGAAATGTACAAAAGCATCTACCTTTAGTCTTGCTTCAATAATCTTTGTCAGCGTAAGACAGTCTCCATGAAAACCGCTGCATCCAATGACTGTTTTGTCTGTTCTGTAAAAAGCACATTTCAGAAAATTGAGCTGGTTAGATAGTAGAGCAAAACATATCTTCAGCAATTTTAAATTTAAAATTCTGATTCCCACTATTCCCTAAATGGTAATGGGACAAACAGCCACCCTTCTGGGGAGGAGGGGTCTGTATTCCATCTTACCCCTTATTCCAGATGAATTACAGGTGGATCAAAGACTTTAAAAATGCAACTACGAATGGACTAAATAAATCATGGGTGAATTTTTTTACTATCTTGGGCTGAGGAAGATACGTAGGTAGGTTGATTGATTTTTGAGACGGAGTTTCGCTCTTGTCACCCAGGCTGGAATGCAGTGGTGCAATCTTGGCTCACTGCAACTTCCGCCTCCTAGGTTCAAGCAATTCTCCTGCCTCAGCCTCCCAAGTATCTGGGATTACAGGCACCCACCACAACACCCAGCTGATTTTTGTATTTTTAGTAGAGATGGGGTTTCACCATGTTGGCCAGGCTGGTCTCGAACTCCTGACCTCAGGTAATCCGCCTGCCTTGGCCTCCAAAGTGCTGGGATTACAGGTGTGAACCACTGCACCCAGCCTCGTGAAGGTAGATTTAAACAACACAATCCAAGGGCCACACAGAAAAATTTCATAAATTTGACTACATAAAATTCTACAGGGAAATTTAAGAATAGCTTTTTAAAACCCTAAGAAAATATATTAGTAGCATCTACCCCCGAAGTCTAATTTTAATTCTATAAAAATTCTTACAAATAAGAAAAGCAATAACATAAAGGAAAGATGGGTAACCTTCTATGAACAGACAAGTCACAGAAAAAAGAGACATTAAGTCACCATAAACATAAGAGCCTCTATGTTACTCAGAAATCCAAATCTAAAAAAGAGACTATTTCAACCAATTATACTGGCTAAAAATGCCTAACTAAATGCTGGTGAGGTTGTGGAAACAGTATAAACTGATTAACTTGTTAGATGGGCAATTCGGTAGTATCTATTAAAAATTTAAATACACACCACTTTAACCAATTCTATTGCTAGAAATCCATCTTGTCAATATACTTGTGCAAGTATGCAAAGGGATGCTCTAGACTCACCAGTGAGTACTCATTTAAATAGCACCCCAAAACAAAACAAAACCTAAATGTCCATCTGTATGGAAAGGATTAAAATTTGGTATAGACATACAAATTCAACTGTGTATTTCAAAAATTAATTCCTAGATCTTGATATGAATCTACAAAGAAACCTAAACAATATTTTGCAGAGGCCACATAATTCCTTTTGGAAACTTATGAATGACTCGCACAAACCATACCTGTCCTACTAGGAGAGCAGCTGACACCTCTGGGGTCATCACTAACATCACCTCATCTATCCCTACCATCAACCTCAATGCACTGAGGTGAAGACGTCCAATCCCCTATAAGGCTTTACTGCCTTTACTAACAAGATTGGTTGACAATACCAACAGGGAAAGACAGAAATCTTAGAACTTCAAGATGCTTTTCCCAAATATCCAGGTGCATCAAAGGAATGGGAGTTTTCATGCAAAGAACACAGTCTCAAACAGGTTTGGAAGAGGCAAGCTTAGTTCTAGGTCAGCCCCACAGGACATGGGATGAGGGATATATACAGGCATTTGTTAATGCTGCATTGTTCTTATTCTCTATCTCTATATCTGACGTGTTTCATTAAAAAAAAAAAAAAAAAAAAAGGTGCTCACTTCAGCAGCAAACGTAACCAAAGCAATATTTAAAAGATGAGTAAAAGCTAGTACAAGGATGGTATCCATAAAGTTGTTTTAAAATCTTATTTCTAATATTTACTACTTTCAAGTTGTACAAGTGTCATCCTTGAGGACAAAAAAACGTAACACGAGAGCACCATAAACAGAAAGCAGAAAGGAGGTATGGGGGTATCAAAAGATACAAGTGGAGAGAAAGAGAACTGGGAAGATGAAAACAAACTTCATTGCTTTTTAAGATGTGGGCCATCCCTGGGACCAGGAAAGACAATGTATCTTTTCTTCTGTACCTACTTCCTACAATACAAGGAGGGTCCATCCAAACGACCTAAACCTCGTAAGTCCCATTCCTATTACAATTCAAGTTTAATTAACCCAGGAATTCATGACCATTTATAAGCATTTCCAAAACTGTTAAATACAGACCACTGCCAATCTGCAGTATGTATTCAGGTGATTTATGCAGGTTTTTTTTTTTTTTAAGTTTTGGCTTTATTTTCATGTTTTAGGAAAAACATAGCTAGCTTATTAAAACTGAGCTGTGGATATAATTGCTTAGGATATTTCTAAAACGAATGTTTCAGGTAAAAAAAAAAAACAGTGTGGGGAGGCAGATTTTTAAAAAATATCATTTAATGGATTAATGGAGCTGTGGTTTGAATGTTCCCTTCAAAACTCATGTTGAAATTTAATTGCCATTGTGATGGTACTGGGAGTTGGGACCAGGTGTTTAGGTCCTAGGGCTCAGCCCTCATGAATGGATATTATCACAGCAGTGGGTTCGCTTGCTCTTCTTTCTTTCTCTGGCTTTCCACCATGTTAAGACACAGCAGGAAAGCCCTCACCAGATACCAGCCCATCAATCTTGGACTTCTCAGCCTCCAGAACTGTAAATCAATAAATTTCTGTCCATTATAAGTTACCTAGTGTGTGGCATTCTGTTACAGCAGCATAAAATGGACTAAGACAAATGTATAGATGGAAAAAGTGATGAAGTAATTTTAGTAAAATACAAACAGTAAGATCCAGGTGATGGCATATGGGTTTTCATTATGAAACGCTCTTACTTTTGTTGTATATTTGAAATTTTTCACGGTAAAATGCTGGGGTGAACACATTTAGGTTACCGAAAGCACTTTTGGTACCCTGAATATAGCAAATATTATTACGACTGCACATTGAATTATTAGGAAACATTAACTTAGAAAATGGTTTTCTAATAAAAATGCTCCCAACAGCAACTTAAAAACTCATGAAACAAATCATTTAGAAGTAGAAACTCTCACAGCATTAAATCATTACAAAGGCATTGTGAAATGTCTTTAGAAATATTTACTTACAATTTGTAACATTTGGGGCTATCCCGCGTATGAATTGAAAACCCTTCACTCAATCGAGTATCAGAAGCAACAATTGCAAAATCTTCTCCAGCAATTGCCAATACAGTACTGAGGAAAAAAGAAAAAAAATTAATTCTCCAGGGTGGTAATCCTATCCCTACAAATAGAAGAATGCTCCATAGCACATAATGGGATAAAATACTCTAGATGTCAACAAAAACATGATTCAAATGGGAAGAGGAAAGATGAGCGGGAAGACAATGAACGCCTGGCTACAAGCTGTCTGGAAAAAAAAATTATTAATAAGCCTAAATCAGGGCAAAGTCTCCTTGGCAGGAGGTAACAGAAAAGCCAATGAATTATCATCACCAACACATTAAATACCTACTTGTGCAAGGTACTACTAATACAGAACAACTAAATACCACGTCTGTGCCCTTGAGGATCAGGTATAGACAGTGGTACTACAACGCAAGTTCTGTAAGTTTAGAGAAGATGGGATTTTTTTTTCTTGTTTCATTTCTTTATAACCAAGTCCTTATATAACGCCTATATAATGCTTATTTCTTTATACCCAAGCCCTTATATAATGACAAATAAATGGACAAACAGTAAATTTTTCCCTCTGTGGCTGTACAATTTGACAGCTTATCAAAGAGACTTACAGTAGAATTCCAAAAGCAGACTGCCCGGGTTCTAATTCTGGCTTTCCCATTTCGCAGATATGAGACTGCGGGTAAGTTACTTCTCAAAGCGTCAATTTCATCATATATACAACAGAGATCACTGCAGTTGCTACCTCATTAGGGTGTTCAAAGGATCAAATATGTAAAGCCCTTATAGCAGTCCCTGACATGTAACTGGTCCTCTAGTAAGTGTTAGCTATAAGTGCTATGGCACTGGAGTATGACTAAGCACCTGGGCTCTGGAATTACATGAGACAGAGATCCACTCTTTCTACTTACTAGGTATGTGATCTTGGACAAATTCTCCAAATGCAAGTTGATGATAACAGTACCTGTGTCACAAGGTGTGTATGTATATTTGGGTGTGTATATTTTAATGTACAAGGCTTGATTGATAACTACAACCACTGCTTCAATGCAACAGTGGAAATTAAAGGCATGGTGCCTCACAGACGTAAGCACTCAGAAAACTTAAGCCACTACTTTTACTGAGGAGGGATTTGTGCTAAAGCTCTCAAGTAGAAAAGGATGGCATTCCAGGTAATATAAACAGCAAGCAATGGCAAACAGGTAATTATTCAAATAGTACATACATTCAAGCAACTCATACATACATTCAAGCAACCCTTTTGCATAAGCACATGTAGTGACGTTAAGGTTTATGTGATGGACAGGGTTCAATACTGTAGAAAATCCCAAATGCCAAGCTAAAGATTTTGGAATTTTAGCAAGAAATCATGAAGGTATTCTGAGCAAGAATGATCTGTAGTTGTAACTACTCAAGAAGCTGAAGTGGGAGGACTGCTTGAGCCCAGGTGTTCAAGGCTGCAGTGAGCTATGATCGTGCCTCGGCATTAGAGTGAGACCTGGTCTTTAAAAAAGAATGCAAGAGAGAGAAAAGTTCCATTTACAAAGTGGGGTTTTAGGAAGACTACTCTGACGATAACATAGTATGTGAAATGGGACGGAAACGCTGTTCTAATACTACTAATGCAATAGTAAGGTAGCAGGGTGAACAGTAAATCCAAAATCATCACAAACACACAAAATAGACAAATTTTTATATCCACGTAAATGTTTTAGGAACTGGGAAAACCAATTATGACATCCAAGATTTCGAACTTAGATGAGCAGAATGATGGCATAATTATAAGTATTTTAAAGGAGAGGAGAGGAGGCCGGGCACGGTGGCTCACACCTGTAATCCCAGCACTTTGGGAGGCTGAGGCGGGTGAATTGCCTGAGATCAGGAGTTCGAGACCAGCCTGGCCAACATGGTGAAACCCATCTCTACTAAAACTACAAAAATTAGCCAGGCGTGGTGGCAGGCGCCTGTAATCCCAGCTACTCAGGAGGCTGAGGCAGAAATGCTTGAACCCAGGAGTTGGAGGGTGCAGTGAGCTGAGATCGCACCGCTGCACTCCGGCCTGGGGGACAGAGTGAGACTCTGTCTCAAAAAATAAGAAGAACAAAGGAGAAGAGGAGATGGAGGGGAATAATTAGCTTGCTTTTTGTTTTGCTAGCTGTCCTGAGTTACCCTGAGAGCAGAAAAACCAGTTAGAAATGTTTTACTGAAGAAGCCGAATCGAGGGACTCATGAGAGGCAGAACTGGAAAACCAGATTTGGAAGTAATCCTCCCAGCAATGAGACATGAAAGAGTGCTGATCGATAAACAAGGCGGCTAATGACTTGTTTAACTACATTTAAAGACAGAGTAGAAAAAGAGAACGAGGCCTCATTTTGCAGAAGCGAAGGCTGCCTGAGAGCCAGCTGCAGTAAACACTAAAGAAAAAGAACAATGACTGAGAAAAAGTAATCAGAAAGTTCTAAGTAATTTTTAGGGCAGTAATGGCTTAAACTGGATTACAAGGGATTAAAAAGTGAGTAATGAGCAGGGCATACTGAACACCGAAAATTCTTATTTATAGAGAACAGCCTTACGAAACAGGTCCAATAACCCTCCTTACAATATACAACTTAATTAGTCATCACAGGAAGTGTTAAGGTGCGTAATGGAAAAGTATCCATAAACTCAGTGGTGAAATAGCTATGAATTAAGTCCTGGCTCAACTTCACACCAGCTCTCTGACCCTGACAGTTTAACGTCTAATATAACCCTAGGATGCTAATATCACCTAACATTCACTTTTCCTAAGGATTAAATAAGATGACAGCTTGCAATTTACAAAATGCATCTCTCTTGATTCTCACCAAAAACTATGAAGCTACTAAGGAAGATAAGGAAATTTAGGTTCAAGAAGTTCAGAAGTACCCAAAGTGTCCTTTAGTGGCAGAACCAAGTCTAAAATCAGACTTTCGTTATCTTTCTAACACACTCCAAAAATGTGCATTTATATTTCAAATTTATGAGGAACCAATTAACATTTTTGCTTTGTTTTTAAAATTTATTTTTGTAGAGATGGGGTCTTGCTACGCTGCGCAGGCTGGTCTTCAACTCCTGGCCTCAAGCGATGATCCTCCTGCCTTGGCTTCCCAAAGTCCTGGGATTACAGGTGCGAGCCACAGTGCCCAGCCAATATTTTTTGTTTTAAGAACCATCGGTTCGTTCAAATTGAGTGTGTATATTTTAATGTACAAGGCTTGATTGGTAACTATAACCACTGCTTCAATTTACAGCTCTTCCCTGTCAAGAGTCTTAAACAGAGCATCTTTCTATAACCCTAAATCTCTGGCGTGCCACCACGGAAAATTATACTACTCAAGATAAAGCTGGTAATTAAAATAAAAACCCAAACTTGAACATAACATACAAGAACACACATACTAAAAGGTCCATCTTCTGAGTATTTTGTTTTCCTGAACTTAAGCTAAACGTTAAAAAAAAAAGCACTTATCTATGAAACTAAGTTTGCTCAGCCAATCCCACCTTCTATTTGAAATAAAACAAAATGATTACACTGCTACAATTAGAAATAACAGAAATCAGGCGGCTACAATTAGACATTTCGGCTACCAACCCAGCTATGCATCTAACAACACAGACCAAACAATCCTAACTTTTAAGTTTCAGACGCTAAACCTCTACCCTCGCCTGCTGGCATACGAAACGTGTACATGAGGTCCAGTTTTAATGGTCTTCCACAGAGCAGAGACTATGTTTCAATTTCTACTTTACTGTCTTACAGCAGCAAGGAGCATGGAGTGGCAGTCCACATAAAAACTCAAATGACATGACTGTAATGGGAAACCCTAAAAATCAAGGCTGTATCGCAATCACCAAGTAAACTTGAGCAAAGCGAGCCTGAAGAGGGAAACACAGGGCATGAGAGGACGGCAGGGAGACCGGCCTTGTGCGGACCCACTCAGCTCAGGGTTCTGAGGCCTGCAGGGGCCCGGGGCAGCGCCACCACGGCGGTGACTCCTAAATAGGCTTCAGCAGATGGGGGAAGGGCGAAAGTGAAAGCGGCAGCTCTTTGGGGTTTTTACCCTCCGTTGAAAACGTAGGGCGAAAATCGCAGCTGCAAAGGGCCCGCGGCTCTGTGCGGTTCCATCCCCAAGTCTCTGCCAGGAGCCGAATATATGGCTGTAGAGGCCAACATCGCACGGCTGCGCCTGCGGATCCGACACCTGCTGTCTCACGGCGAGATGGCTGCCTTGACCGGACGTTACGCCACTTCCGGTTTCTCCTGCAGTTCGCTCCCGCCCTCTCTATCTCGCGCTAGTCGTTGCTCTTGGAGGGCTGCGCGGCTGCTTGTCCCTTTGGTAGTTGAGTCCCGCCCATTCCAAAAAGCGCTGACAGAGATGTAAAGGGTTTTATTTGTTTGTTTTTTGTTTTTTTCCCTCTCGAAGAAAACATTGGAATTCACCCCAATGGACAAAAGTTTAAGTCTGACCATACAAAAAAATTGTCAGAACTATGGTGCAACGGCAACTCGAATAACGGTGGGAGCGTTAATTGTCCCGGCTAATAAAAAATGTATATAACATTTCCTATCCTTAAAGAGCTCACTACCTCAGATAATAAAAAGTACAAAGAAAACAAGCAGTATAACATATGATTACGCTACAGTGAACTACAGAAGGGAAAATCAAGGCGTGCTGAAGTCCCACTAAGAAACAACTGCGGAAAGAGCCATGTGACAACAGTGCATGAAATGGGAGTGGCAGAACTGAATATAAATGCATGTGTAAACATAAGCCGTTTGTTTTGCTTAGTGTTTCCTGTCATTCTACACGCTTGAAGATCAGCTAGCGTTCTTGCTGACAGGTAAGGAGCACGCGCTTACTGAGTGCTAAGCACTGCTCAGGCACTGATTCTGTCAACCTCTGTCAATCTCCCGACAGCCCAAGGGTAAGCACTATTATCATTATTCAATTTTACAGAAAAAAAATGCGGGGGAGAGGTCAGGTAACTTGCCAAAGGTAACGCCGCTAGTTGCTTTAAACAACAACAACAAAACAACAACAACAAAACACACACACACCTATACACACACACACCATTTAAAAATCGATCTTTCCTACGTCCAGCAAGGGCCAATGAGAGACGGCTGTGGCACGGCGGCCCCGCCCCGGAACTCCTCAAGAGCTTCGCCCCTCCTTACCTTAAGCTCCGCGCCTATGGAAACACAGGAAGTGACCTCTGCCCACACTTCTCATGGCCTCGGCCCTAGTGGGAGCAACTCCCTGAAGCCGAGGGCAGAACTGGCGGAAGTGACATTATCAACGCGCGCCAGGAGTTCAGTGAGGTCGGGCAGGTTCGCTGTGGCGGGCGCCTGGGCCGCCGGCTGTTTAACTTCGCTTCCGCTGGCCCATAGTGATCTTTGCAGTGACCCAGGTAACAGCTTGTACTCTTTTCTGACGGTTCGGGCGGAGGCGACCACTGCATTGAGGCCTGGGGGCAATGGTGGGGAAGAGACTAGGAATTGGCGCGCGTGCAGGCCCCTCGGGGGACGTTCCTCCCTCTCGTGCTGCCGCCGTTCCGGCCTGTAACGGCCACTCGGCCGCCGCTCCCGCCTGGTGCCCTACTCTGCTGTGTTTCGCAAGCGGCTTCCCATCGTACGATTGTGGGGCTCAGGGTACTACTGGCTGGCTGGGCGGCGGCAGACAGGACAGGACAGTCCCTTACATCGAAGACCCTAAGTTTACCCTGCCCTGTCCTGCCATCCGCTTCTTCTCCATGTTAGAAGCAGATTCACCCAGATCTGTGCCCGCCTGTTTTGCTGCCAACATTGAGACGTAAATATTTTGTCAGAAGCCTGAGACAGCGGGCACGGTAGCGCTTAAGATGTAATACACAGCACTTTATTTACAAGGTCCCCCGTCTCTCGGTTCAGGCCATCATGGTTTTCCAAATCTCTAGGTAGACTTTTCTGTGAAAAGACTGTGCTTCATTTAGTTATACAGACACTAGAAGGCTATGCAGAATTAATTTGATTGCCTCCAAAAAATATCGGATTTGATGTTTCCATTTCCAAGAGATGGAGATACCCAGCAAACAGCTCTTTTCTGAGGATAAATTAGTGCAGTAATCACTGTGCGGTTTCTTCTGTAGACTTATTTGCAAAAAGTGGCCTGAAGCCACCGAAGGTCCTGGATAAATCTCTAATCATACTTATAATGGCTTTAAATCCTGCCGTCATTATCTCTTGCCTCAACCTTAGATTCCTGAAACGGAACTTCCATCCTCCAGTTGTACTCCTCTCAAATTCATCTAGTCTTGCCAAATTAGATCTATTCATACTGCACTTCCAAAATTCCATAACTGTTATTATTGCCTATGCAATAACATTGAAAACTCCTGGTAGTATGAGCCACCAATATGTGCTGTCTCATCTCCTGCAGTGACCTTCTATACAGTCATACTAAGCTTGTCGCCTGCATACTGCATGCTTTTTCAATCTGTTATCTCTTTCTGCTTGATTTCTCTTTTCTCTGAAGCCCTGATGTGTAAATTCCTACTCACCTTGTGAGACCCAAGTTAGATGGTCCCTGCTTTGTGAAAACACTGCCCTCTCTTCATAGTGATTGGCTGTTAGTCTATATTGTCTTCTCTTCCAGGGGTGTATATGGGCTCATTCATGATCACATACTGTATTCCAGGCATAGTGCTAGATGCAGAGCTCACAAAGACATGTAGGCTGGTTTCTGCATTCAAGGAACTTAGCTTAGACCATACCTGCTATTATAATACTATGTTTTACAGTAATTATTTGCATACCCTTCATATTGAACACATTGATGCCAAGGACTATATCCTCCTATCTTTATATCCTCATCTGCAGCACTTCTGTTATTGTTATTATTGGATAACTGTCAAAAAAAAAAGTATACTTTAAGAAATATCTCTGATAATATTTATTTCCAGAAGCAGAGCTTGCTTTCTTTTTTGGTCTGTTTTTCAGTGATGAGTATGTAGGATAGATAGTCTTTGGGGGCCTTTGCCCTTTCAAAGTGATCGTCAGAGTCTTTCATACATTCAGCAAATATCTGAGTATCTGTTCTGTACCAGCACATGCTTGAAGTGCATATGCCTGAAGGATCTTTGGACATATAATTTGTAACTTTGAGACCTCTAAGTTCTATGTGAGAATATGTTGTTATAAACTCATTTCAGATGTGTAGTGAGTAAAGCGATGATGATTTAAGAAAAGTCAGATAACAGGCACAGTTTCCATTAATGTGTTCTAAAGAGGTAAGGTTATTACATTTATAAAAATTCAGGGCTTTATCTTTGTGCAGCTTTTTTTTTTTTTTACAGTTTCATTACAGTAGGAGCTTGATAAATGATCACTCTGAAGTATATTGGATTGAATTTAATATTTACTTTTTTCCCCAAGACATTGTAGAGGATGTAAAATTGGAATATTTAAAGATCTAAACTTTGCTTAACAGTGCTGTGTATATAGTGCTTAGTAAATATTCTGCTCTGATGTTACATTTTGCTTAGGAATTATTTTTCTCTAGGTGTTTTTCCTCAAAAGTTTTTAATGCTGGTTATGACAGCTCGATTTTGAGCATTTTTCGAGTATTTAAACACGTAACAAAATGATGTTTGTTTTGTTGGCGATTTTACATGCAATCGCCGGAAACATGGAAGGAATAAAACTTTAGGATTATAAGGTAAAAACAAATGTATTCCAAAATAGCTTCACTGGTTTTCATGTTTGTGTTTTGTATAGCCATAAAACTGGCTTATAGGACTGTACAGGTTACCTGGATCCTTAAATTAAACCTTAGATTTTTTTCCCAAGCAGCATCACTGTTTCTTGGCGTGTGAAGATAACCCAAGGAATTGAGGAAGTTGCTGAGAAGAGTGTGCTGGAGATGCTCTAGGAAAAAATTGAATAGTGAGACGAGTTCCAGCCCAAGGGTTTCTGGTTTGCCAAGAAGAAAGTGAACATCATGGATCAGAACAACAGCCTGCCACCTTACGCTCAGGGCTTGGCCTCCCCTCAGGTAATACAGCAGGAGGGCGAGAATAGGGAGGGTGGAAATCTGAGCTGCAAGAGATGGTGTCAAAAGGCAAGGAAGGGCATTTAATGATCTGTTTTTGAAAATGATTTAATATATTTTTTAAGCCTTATTTTGTTGAGAAGTTCTATTAGGCTTTGAATAGGCACAATGGTGTTTATTTGGGGAGTCTGTTTGGAAGCTAAGTTATATATTTATGAAACACCTAATCTTTTGATAAACACTTATGAGCATGTTCCAAATGATTATATAGGGTCTTTGATTTTGAAAATCACCCTCACCAAATTATTTTCTAGTTTTATTTTTCCCCTTTTACATTTCAAGCTCTCAACCACCCATCTACTTTAAAAATTTTTCAGCCTGGCTGCAGTGGCTCACGCCTGTAATCCCAGCACTTTGGGAGACCAAGGTAGGCGGATCACCTGAGGTCAGGAGTTCAAGACCAGCCTGGCCAACGTGGCGAAACCTCATCTCTACAAAATATACAAAAATTAGCCAGGCGTTGTGGCAGGTGCCTGTAATCCCAGCTACTCAGGAGGCTGAGGCAGGGAGAATTGCTTAAACCCGGGGGGTGGAAGTTGCAGTGAGCAGAGGTTGTGCCACTGCACTCCAACCTGGGAGACAGAGCGAGACTCTGTCTCAAAAAAAAAAAAAAAAATCAATAACTTTTGTTGAAATATAATTTACATACAAAAAAACTCATTTTAAGTGTCTGTTTTGATAATTATATATAATGTATAAGTTACAGAACATATCAATTACTTTAAAAAGTCCCTTCTTCCCCTTTATAGTCACTCTGTTGGCCCCAGGTAACTACTGAATCTGCTTTTCAATGCTGAAGATTAGTTTTGTCTATTCTAGAATTTCATATAGATGGAATCATAGTGTATGCTTTTTTGTGTATGTCTGACTTCTTAGCCCAGTATACTGTTTGTATATCAGTAGTTAATCCATTGTATAGCTAAGTATCACTCCATTGTTTGGATGTTCCACAGTTCATCCATTCTCCAGTTGCTCACATTTGGGGTCTTTCCAGTTTGGAGCTATTATGAATAAAAGCACTGTAAACATTTGTGTAGACTTTGAATGCACTGTTTTTACTTCTCATGGGTAAATACTTAGGAGTAGGATTGCTAGGTCCTATATTGGTATATGTATAACTTTATAAGAAACTGCCAAACTGTTTTCTGAAGTGGCTGTATTGTTTTGCAGCATAAGAGATTTAAGTTGCTCCCCATCCTCACCAACACTTTCTGCTGTCAGTCTTTTTACTTTCACTCTAGTGATTGCTTAGTAGTATCTTATCGTGGTTTTGATTTTTATTTGCCTGATTACTAATGTTTCTGAGCATCTTGGCAAGTGCTTGTCAGCCACTCATACACAGGCCCACCTCACTTTACTGCATGTTTGACAAATAGAAGGTTGTGGTAAACCTGTACCCAGCAAGTCTGTTGGCGTTATTTTTCCAACAGTGTGTGTACTCACTTCATGTCTTGGGGTTAGATTTTGGTAATTTTTGCAGGATTTCAAACTTTTTCATTATTATCTGTTATTGTTATCAAACTTTTTCTTTTTTTTTTGCAGACAGCCACTCTGTTGCCCAGGCTGGAGTGCAGTGGTGCAGTCTTGGCTCACTGCAACCTCCATCTCCCATGTTCAAGCGATTCTCCTGCCTCAGCCTCCCGAGTAGCTGGGATTACAGGCATGCGCCACCACACCCAGCTAAATTTTGTATTTTTAGTGGAGACGGAGTTTCACCATGCTGGTGTCAAACTACTGGCTGCAAGTGATCCATCCGCCTTGGCCTCCCAAAGTGTTGGGATTACAGGCATGAGCCACTGTGCCCAGTCAAACCTTTTCATTATTATCCATTATTATGATCAGTGATCTTTGATGTTACTATTGTAATTATTATTGAATGCCATAAACTGCACCTGTATAATACAGGAACTTAATTGATAAATGTCTACAATGTGACCAGCCGTTCCCCCATCTCTCTCCCTCTCCTTGGTCTTCCCTATTCCTTGAGACACAACAATATGGAAATTAGGCTAATTAATAACCTTACAGTGACTTTTAATTAAGTGTTCAGATGAAGGGAAGAGCTGCACATCTCTCATTTTAAACCAAAAGCTAGAAATGATTATACTTAGTGAAGAAGGCATGTTGAAAGCTGAGATAGGCTAAAAGCCAGGCCTCTTCCACCAAATAGTTAGCCAAGTTGTGAATGCAAGGGAAAAGTTCTTAAAGGAAATTAGAAGTGCTACTCCAGTAAACCCACAAGTGATAAGAAAGCAAAACAGCCTTACTGCTTATATGGAGAAAGTTTGAGTGGTCTGGATAGAAGATCATACCACCCACACATCCCCTGAAGCCAAAGTGTAATACAGAGCAAGGCCTTAACTCTCTTCAACTCTGTAAAGGCTGAGAGAGGAGAGGAAGCTGTTAGAAGAAAGTTTTGAAACTAGCAGAGGTTTATTCATGAGCTTTAAGGAGAGAAGCCTTCTCCACAACATAAAAATGCAACGTGAAGCAGCAAGTTATCTGGAAGATCTAGCTGAGATAATTGATGAAGGTGACTGTACTAAATAATATATTTTTAATGTGGATGAAACAGCCTTCTACTGGAAGAAGATGCTATCTAGGACTTTTATAGCTAGAGAGGAGAAATCAATGCCTAGCTTCAAAGCTTCAGAGGATTGGCTAACTGTAGTTAGGGGCTAATAGAGCTGGTGACTTTAAGTTGAAGCCAATGCTCATGTACTGTTCTAAAATCATAGAGCCCTTAAGAATTATGCTAAATCTACTCTGCCTGTTCTCAGTAAACAGAACAACAAAACCTGATGAGAGCACATCTGTTTACAGCATGGTTTACTGAATATTTTAAGCTCTTTGAGATCTGCTCAGAAAAACGTTTCATTTCAAAATATTACTCACTGACAGTGTAACTAGTTGTCCACAAGCTCTGATGGAGAAGAACAAGGAGATTAATATTGTTTTCATGCCTGCTTAAATAATATATCCATTCTTCAGCCCATGGATCAAGGAGTAATTTCAACTTTCAATTCTTACTATTTAAGAAATACAGCAGGGCATGGTGGCTCATGCTTGTAATCACGGTACTTTGGGAGGCCAAGGTGGAAGGATCACTCAAAGCCAGGAGCTCGAGACCAACCTGGGTAACAAAACAAGTCCCTGTTGCTACAAAAAAAAATTTTTTTTAATTAGCTGGTCATGGTGGCATGTGCCTGTAGTCCCAGCTACTTGGGAGGCTGAGGCGGGAGGGTCACTTGAGTCCAGAAGTTGAAGTCTACAGTGGAGACCCTGTCTCAAAGAAAGGAAGCAGGGAGGGACATATGCTGTAGCTGCCATAGATAGTGATTCCTGTGATGAATCTGGGCAAAGTGAATTGAAAACCTTCTGGAAAAGATTCATGGTTCTAGATGCCATAAGAACGTTCGTGATTCATGGGAGGAGGGTGACATATCAACATGAATAAGAGTTTGGAAGAAGTTGATTCCAACCCTCGTGGATGACTTTGAGAGGTTCTAGACTTCAGTGCTAGAAGTTACTGCAGGTGTAGTGGAAATAGCAAGTGAACTAGAATTAGAAGTGAATCTGAAGATGTGACTGAATTGCTGCAATTTTTTGATAAAACCTGAACAGATGAGGAGTTGCTTCTTGTGGGTAAGCAAAGAAAGTGGTTTCTGGAGATGGAATTGACTCCTGGTGAAGAACTGATGACTTTACAATATTACATAAACTTAGTTGATAAAGCAGCAGCAGGGTTTGAGAGGATTGACTCCAATTTTGAAATAAGTTCTAGTGTAGGTAAAATGCTGTCAAACAGCATCGTATGCTACAGAGACATCTTCAGTGAAAGGAAGAGTCAGTGTAGCAAACTTCGTCAGTCTTATTTTAAGAAATTGCCACAGCTACCACCCTGATCAGTCAGCAGCCATCAACATGGAGGCAAGACCCTGTATCAGCAAAAAGATTATGATTTGCTGCAGGCACACATGATTGTTAGCATTTTTAGCAATAAAGCATTTTTAAATTAAGGTATATACATATTATTAGACATAATGCTATTGCACACTTAATAGACTATAGTGCTAACATAACTTTTGTAGACACTGGGAAACCAAAAAATTCATGCCGCTTGCTTTATTGAGATGGTCTGGAACCTAACCCATAGTATCTCCGAGGTATGCCTGTATCTTCATTTGTAATATGTCCTTCACATGTTTTGCCTTTTTCTATTATTTTATTTGTTGATCTTCTTTTATGGAGTTGTCAGAGCTCTTTACTATTCTGTTTACCAGTCCTTTCTCAGATGTATGTATTATAGGTATTTTTTTTCCCAGTCTGTGGCCTGCCTTTTAATTTTCTCAATGGTATCTTTCAAAGAACAGAAGTTTTTAATTTTTCCGAAGTTCAGTTTATCAATTTTTCTTCATGTTTATCCACTGTGTGGTATTAAAGAAGAAAGCAATGTGTATAAGAATAGCTGGTTCTTCCGTAATTAATGTTTAATAACCCCATTATTCTCTGAAGGTATCTGTCTTTGCACATCTGACCTGCTGTTCCACCAAGAAAGTTCCACAAACACTTAGCAGCAGCCGGCCTAACCTGCTTTTCTCCTTGCTTTCCACAGGGTGCCATGACTCCCGGAATCCCTATCTTTAGTCCAATGATGCCTTATGGCACTGGACTGACCCCACAGCCTATTCAGAACACCAATAGTCTGTCTATTTTGGAAGAGCAGCAAAGGCAGCAGCAGCAACAACAGCAGCAGCAGCAGCAGCAGCAGCAACAGCAACAGCAGCAGCAGCAGCAGCAGCAGCAGCAACAGGCAGTGGCAGCTGCAGCCGTTCAGCAGTCAGCGTCCCAGCAGGCAACACAGGGAACCGCAGGCCAGGCACCACAGCTCTTCCACTCACAGACTCTCACAACTGCACCCTTGCCGGGCACCACTCCACTGTATCCCTCCCCCATGACCCCCATGACCCCCATCACTCCTGCCACGCCAGCTTCGGAGAGTTCTGGGATTGTACCGCAGCTGCAGTGAGTACTTGGTGTTTTATGTTTCCTCCCACTTAGGAGTCCCTTTGAGTTGTGTTCCTGCTCTGTTTTCAGATGGATCCTTTTATTAAGGGAGGGAGTGGCACTAATGGTAATTGTGTATCAAAATTTGCTTTATTTCACACTTTGGAAAGGGAAGCAAAGCTATTTTAGTCAGTGTCCTCAGTAAAAGGCTCTTAACAGGTTTAGAAATGTGGTCATTTGTGTTTACATACCTGAGCCAATAAAATTTAATCTGACTTTCACTGTTGTTATTATTATATTATAGACATTTCCCTGTATCTGATATCGCTAAATCACAATGTTATATAGTCTCTCCCTTATGCTATTTTAGGTCTTTAGTCACAATATCAGTATAATTTCTGGTAGTTCTTGTTTTTTGTTTTTACTATGGGGGCTGCATATAAATCTTTGAAGGTCTGTGTCCTTCCCACAAAATGAGGATGACTGTTCTTGTCGTAAATGGATTTTTCTACCTAAATGAAGTGGGTTCTATATGTAACAGTGTAGTAGGAGTAGGAAATAATTTCGTCTTCCTGAAAAACCAGCAAATATTTCCAAATAATCCCATTCAATAAGAAGTGTATAGCTTTTCATTTTAGAAAGCTTATGACCAAATTAAAAGGTTACTTGCAGTCTCTGCATCTCCTCAGTTTTCTTGTACAGATACCTTCCTCCTTCATACTCCCTTTAGATCTAGTATTTCCTGTTTACATTTATTCACCTTGTTACATGTATGGTTGTCGTTTATAAGCTGTCTCTGATCATTTTTGGAACTAAGTGGTGTGTAATCGTGGATGCTGACTTTCACCCAAAGACCTAAATCTTGCCTCCACAATTTTGTTTGACCCCACACACAACTTTAAAAACAAAGTAATTTTAGTGATTTTAGAGAGAGCCCTTTTTAGCTCACCCTTGTCTATACCACTCCCATGTGTCCAGCATGCTTGTCTGACTCCCAGGAATATTTAAGTTTGCATTTCTGATTTAAATAATAAATTATAAATAGTACAGTCAGGTGTTTGTTTCTTGCGAGTGCCTTTGTTGTTCTGATACTCCCCAGAGCATCCAGTCATCCACATTCCTGAATTTCCACTATCTACTAAGAACCCTCCTGGGTGGTAGTTCAGTGCCCTCTCAATCTTGTAGGCTTAAGAGGGATTAAGGTAAATATTTAATTAATGAAAATATATAAGAATACATTTAACAATTATGTGACTAAAGTTGTGATAGATATACTAAAATCTACTTGGTATAGTTAGTTCATAAGTGGACAAATGCTAAAGGCAGGTGTGTATACAATGGTGATTGGAAGGAAATAGATGATATGGAAATGAAAACATTCATTGTGTGGATCAACCTAATTGGCTTTACAGTTGTGTATCATAGACTGCCATTCTCTTTTGAAAAAAATTATGAGCCATCAAGTTTTCAAAAGTATTGCATTTTGACAGTACAAGAAAAAGAACCAGAAGCAACAATGAGCTAAAACCTATTGTATTTGAACCTATGTATTTGAAATCTGGACTCGATATTCTTGGGATGGTGATTTCCAGGTCCATGCGAGACAGTTGTTGAGCAGTTAATTGCATTCAAAGGGCATTGCCCATTTCAACTATATATACTTTCATAAGCAGAAAAATGTATAATGAAAATGTGGGTTTGTTGTTTAAATTTTTATTAAAATTTCTAATAGAGTTGCTTTTTAGTATATCTTTATCCTTGTATAAGTTATTCATTAAGTGATTTAAGAACACTGAGAAATGAAAAGGGTCAGTGGACCCAGATGGCTCCATTTCTCCATATTTACTGAGAGTTAATTAGAAGAGAAAGCAGGGTTTTGCTTTTTTTTTTTGCTAAATACACTTAGCTCTTGTTTTTCAAAAGATACTTACTTTGAGAGAACTGGGCAGTTCATGCCTGCTTGTTTTCATTATAAATAGTGACTTAGGAGTAGGGTGGTGGTGGTAGCTTTTCAGAGCTCACAGATGAGAATTGAGTTTGTCTGTGAGAAGGCTAAGGGCAGGCTCTGGAGACAGACAGACTCAATGGCTCCTCCACTTGGGAGCCATTGCGTCCTGAGCAAGTTGCACTACCTTTAAGCCTCAGCTTATTTATCCAAATGTGAGAATACTGGTAACTTCTACCTCAGTGTGTTATGCATGATACTTGTTAAACAATAAATGTGAGCAATTAAAAAAAATTAAAGCCTGGTTGAAATAATCAGATGTCTGCATAATTTCTAATGCCTCATCCAACGAAAGTTAAGTAATTTAAATAGTCGTGTTTTCTTTTTAAATCTCTTACAGAAATATTGTATCCACAGTGAATCTTGGTTGTAAACTTGACCTAAAGACCATTGCACTTCGTGCCCGAAATGCCGAATATAATCCCAAGGTTAGATCTATTTTAATGTATTTGTTTTTTTTTTCTTTTTTTGTCTTCTCTGCCATGTCTCTATATTTTAATGTATTTCACGCTATATAACAAATGTCTGTAGATCAGGCCAGGCACAGTGGCTAAAGCCTGTAATCCCAGCACTTTGGGAGGCTAAGGAAGGAGAATTTCTTGAACCTAGGAGTTCAACACCAGCCCAGGCAACATGGCAAGACCCTGTCTCTTAAAAAAAAAAAAAAAAATTGGCCGGGCTTGGTGGCTCACGCGTGTAATCCCAGCACTTTGGGAGGCCAAGGTGGGCGGATCATCTGAGGTCAGCAGTTCAAGACCATCCTGGCCAACATAGTGAAACCTCGTTTCTACTAAAAATACAAAAATTTGCCAGGAGTGGTGGCATGCGCCTGTAATCCCAGCTACTTGGGAGGCTGAGGCAGGAGAATCACTTGATCCTGGGAGGCAGAGGTTGCAGTGAGTGGAGATTGCACCATTGCATTCCAGCCTGGCAACAGAGCGAGACTCCGCCTCAAAAAAAAAAAAAATCTGTATATCAAAGAGTTTGTGTTATGTTTATCCCTTGACACCAACAAAATGAAGATCTAAAGTAAAATGTGCATTGTTTTGTATCTTTTATTGAGTGTCTGTGATAAAAGAATCCTTGGGAATACAGCAGTCTATAAAATAAGCTAAGTTATATATATATTGTATTGGGATCATGTGAAGAATTTTGTATATGTATAGGGATGATGTTTGCCAGCTATAGTAGGCAAAGTAATTTGGATAAACATTAGCTGGGTTGAGAGAAATGTTAAGTAATGGACTTAGGGTGCATTTTAAAATCCCTGAAACATAATGCCTAAGATCTGAAAGATAGCTAAGGGTCTGAAAATCACCTTTTAACCACTCATAATGAGTCTGTATGACATGTAGCATTCTAAGAATTAATCTTTCATCTATTATAATCACATTTAGTTGAATACATAATTTTATTACTTTATGATCTTAAGTGAAGTGATATTTAACCAATAAAAATAGTAGAGGAAATTCTGGAAATTCAAAATAGCTAGGCTCTTCCTGGGACTTATATAAACTACTATATACTGCTAGCTTTTTTAGATGTTGATAAAATCACAGGGAAGACATAGAGGAGGTTTTAAACTAAAATTGTTAAAAGCCAGGCATGGTGACTCAGACCTGTAATCCCAGCACTTTGGGAGGCCAAGAGTTCAAGACAAGCCTGGGCAACATAGCAAGGCCTCATTTCATCAGAAAATTTAAAAAATTATCTGGGGTTGGTGGCACACACCTATAATCCCAGCTACTTGGGAGACCAAGACAGAAGGATCTCTTGAGCTCAGGAATTCGAGGCTGCAGTGAGCCATGATTGCACCACTGTACTCCAGTCTGGGCAACAAAGTGAGACTCTGTCTCTAAAAAAAAAAAATTAATGAAATAAAAAAATAAAATTGTTAAAGCAATCTAGTTTGTCATAGAGTCGTCTTAATTAGAAATATATAGATTTTTATTG
The DNA here is from genome assembly GCF_028885655.2 of Pongo abelii. Classification (NCBI taxonomy): domain Eukaryota; kingdom Metazoa; phylum Chordata; class Mammalia; order Primates; family Hominidae; genus Pongo; species Pongo abelii. The sequence continues at coordinate 172,560,585 of NC_071990.2, forward strand.
TATAATTAAATGTATTAAAATCTTTAAGTTGTTTCAAAGTAATTATTTGCTTTTTATCATGTACCTAATAACTGAGGCCATTAATTCAACCCATAGTTGAAATATTTTCCCCTTGAGTTACCACCTTAGCAAGAAAATTTTCTGAAAGAACATGTTTCAAGCATAAAAAGCAGAAAATAAAAGTTAAAACTGTGTTTTTTTCCTAATTTGCATTTATATGTGTTTAATACATTAATATTGTTTCCAAAGGCCAATTGGAAGCAGGATTTTACTTCATTACCTATTGATAGGCTTGTAATCTGATTTATTAATTCCATTAAGGTAGAAAAGATTTATTGATTTGCCTCAAAATTCATATTAATAAAACAAAATGTATCATTAGAGAAGCTATAGTCATGATAAGCAGCAAATATAAAGTAGAAACAGAAGCACTGGTATTTATTGAGAACATAACCAAATTTTGCAAACATTTCTCGTGATGGAATGCTCATGTGAAAGAACATACAGATTTGGTATAACTTAGTAGTCACAATTGATTATTTTCTGCTCCTTATGCAAAGGAATATTTGTTACATGTGGTGTATGCAAATCCTTTACAGATATACAGAAATACAGGACAAATATTTTGATAACTAGATGTACTGTGCCCTTCCTACCAGTTGTGATTTTTTGTCAATGGGTGGTTCTCCTAACAAAATTGAGCAGTTTGGCGTGACCTCACTAATGATTCTCTCTGACCGTTGTAGCGGTTTGCTGCAGTTATCATGAGGATAAGAGAGCCACGAACCACGGCACTGATTTTCAGTTCTGGGAAAATGGTGTGCACAGGAGCCAAGAGGTAGCCGTAAGAAATTCATTCTTCTGGTCTATGGGTTATGAATGAAAAGGTGATATCTCATTGTTTTTAGGTTATTAGGTTAGCACTTTAACATGTTATTATTGCTTTCTTATAAAAACCATTTTAATACGATTCTCTTATTTTTATTTATTTATTATTTGATTCTATTAATTTTAGATAGCAGTGATTTCATTTTCTTAAAAATTAGATATGGGCAGGCGTGGTGTCTCACCAAGGTGGGCAAATCACTTGAGGCCAGGAGTTTGAGACCAGCCTGACCAACATGGTGAAACTCCATCTCTACTAAAAATACAAAAATTAGCCAGGCGTGGTAGTAGATGTCTGTAGTCCCAGCTACTTGGGAGGCTGAAGCACGAGAATCGCTTAAATCTGGGAGGTGGAGGTTGCAGTGAGCTGAGATCATGCCAGTGTACTCCAGCATGGGAGACAGAACAAGACACTTTCTCCAGAAAAAAAAAAAAAAAATTAGGTAAGATGTAATACAACATCAGAACTATTAGTAAAATTCCCTTTATGTGAAAAATGTTGTAAATAACACAAATACATCTTGAAAGGGAAGAAAAAATTGATCAAGAATTAAAACACTATTAAGCTAATGGTGTAAGGGCTTTGCACACCTTATTGGGCCTGGCAGCGTGACAGCACCACATATGTTGGCCACAGAAACCTGCCTTCTCACTGGAACTAGCTTTCATTATGAGTGTTTGAGTTGTGCAGATCTTAAGGAATGCACCCTTGTTATAAAATGTCATTGCCTGTATTCTCCATCTGAAGTGATCCTGTCTGAAGGTTAGTACTCTGGGGTCCTGACTGTTCTAAACAGAGCTCATATACCTGGTAGAAGTCAAAAACTAGGGGGAAAATTAGTGACATTAGCTTCATAAATGAACTGAACAAATAAACTTAAACTTTTTAAATGAAAGAGTATTAAATGTACTTGGAGGTATCAACACATAGAAGTGGGCTGTGGATATTTTTGCTTATTCTGAAGTTTGAAATTGTCTTTCAGTGAAGGGAATGCCATTGGTGTGGACATTCTGGCTCCTGGTCTCCAAGTTTTTTCAGAATGCAGGACAAGGATCTGTTCTTGCCTTTCACTTCCCCTTGGCCACAACATGCAGTAGTAACCTCTTTAATTAAGAGCCTTTTTGTTTGCTTGTTTTCCCCTGCATGGAACGTCAGAAACTTTTGGTTTATCAAGGCAAGCTTTTCATGCAGCATTTAGCCTTTTTGTCCCAGAGCATCTGAAAACTGAATATTGTATATCTAGTTGGATGACTATTTCATCAAGACAAGAAACCACCAATATATTTACCTGAAAATTAAAAGCATAGCATATATATATATATGCTTGATTTTTGTTCTTCCTGATCCCCTGCACCTGATAGTCTTTTTATGGTAATATTTTCACATTCTTTTTTGTTGTTGTTGTTTTTGAGATGGAGTCTCGCTCTGCGCCCAGGCTGGAGTGCAGTGGCGCGATCTCGGCTCACTGCAAGCTCCGCCTCCTGGGTTCACGCCATTCTCTTGCCTCAGCCTCCCGAGTAGCTGAGACTACAGGTGCCCGCCATCATGCCCAGCTAATTTTTGTATTTTTAGTAGAGACGGGGTTTCACTGTGTTAGCCAGGATGGTCTCAATCTCCTGACCTCATGATCCGCCTGCCTTAGCCTCCCAAAGTGTTGGGATTACAGGTGTGAGCCACCGTGCCCGACCTGCCTGCCTGCCTTCCTTTTTCTCTTTTATTTTTTCTTTTTTCTCTTCTCTTTTCTTCTTTCTTTCTTTTTTCTTTTTTTTTTTTTTTTTTTTGGCGGAGTCACCTAGGCTGGAGTGCAGTGGCACAATCTTGGCTCACTGCAACCTCCACCTCCCAGGTTCAAGTGATTCTCCTGCCTCAGCCTCCCAAGTAGCTGGGATTACAGGTGCCTGCCACCATGCCCGGCTAATTTTTGTATTTTTAGTAGAGATGGGGTTTCACCATGTTGACCAAGCTGGTCTCGAACTCTTGACCTCAGGTGATCTATCCGCCTTGGCCTCTCAAAGTGCTTGGGATTACAGGCGTGAGCCACCATACCTGGCCCACATTCTGCTTTTCTTATGTAAGCTCTGAACTGCTAAGTCATAGTTTATTCAACAAATGACATAGGAATGTCTATTCATGATGAGTCTTGGTATAAAAGAGGATAGAATTAGTGAATACATTGTTCAATAATAAATCTCATCAACATTTTCTGATCAAAATGAAGTTTGTTAGTTTTCCTCTCAGTAGAAATGCATGGGCTAAAATACAGAAATAGTGATGATTGATGATGGTGATAATTCACATCCATAAAATCTAGGGCTACAATAATTTCGCGGATTGAAAGGTCATTTTGGCAGGCCTACAGTTTTCTGTCAAGGATCCAGGAATACTTTATAAGGAATTGTGAATGCCTGTCAGTCTTTTCTCCTATTGCAAGAAGGCTGACCAGTTTACACTTTATTAGTTTACTGTTTTGGACTTTTTATAAGCTATTAGTCTAAATAAGTATTTTAGCTGGCTCTGAGTATGAATAACTCACTTTTTTCCTTTCCCTAGTGAAGAACAGTCCAGACTGGCAGCAAGAAAATATGCTAGAGTTGTACAGAAGTTGGGTTTTCCAGCTAAGTTCTTGGACTTCAAGATTCAGAACATGGTGGGGAGCTGTGATGTGAAGTTTCCTATAAGGTTAGAAGGCCTTGTGCTCACCCACCAACAATTTAGTAGGTAAGTCTGAAATGTATTATGATTGTTCTTGGCAACAGTTCATTTATAATCTAAACATTGTTCAGAATAAAACACATGCAAAATATTCAGTATATGAGAACAGTTGACATGGTTATAGTTGTATGTATTCTTGCATTGTCTTCCTGATGTTCTCAGTCATCTTTATCACCCTCACCAGCCTCTGCTTCCTTTAGCACTTTGCGGTACCCATAACTCCCCTTTACTGGAATGAATTTGATTCTACTTCTGTATGTTTTATCATTTTATTGCTGAATACACTTGGAATGCATGAATTGAACCTAACCTCTTGTATCAATTTATTTTCCCAGTTTGGATCTTCTCTTTTAGTCAACATTGTGTCAGATCTACCAGCAAAGTGTGAAGTTGAGCCATAGGAACAACTTCCTAATTATCTTCCCTGCTACTTGCAGGTGAAGACTCACAGGCAGGCAGCCCTGCCCACCTCACTGCTTCATCTCATGGTCTTCTGGTGTCTGTTTACAGGCATATTAGTTCTGTGTGCCCCTTGGGCTCACTTGGTTCCTCCTGCCCTGGGCCTTTGCACTTGCCACTTTTATGCCTAGTATGCTCATTTCCCTTTTCACCTAGGAAGCTCCCACTTGAGTTCCATGTGTCTACCCATTCCACTCTTCCTCAGAGAAGCCTGTCCTGAATTTTGTCTTAGGTCAGACACACAGAAACAGAGGCATCCTGTTTTCAGTCTCTCCGAACTGAGAAAAATGAGATTACTAGGCTTAGAAGAATATGTACCAGGCCTGGCCTGGTGGCTCACGCCTGTAATCCCAGCATTTTGGGAGGCCGAGGCAGGCAGATCACTTGAGTTCAGGAGTTCAAGACCAGCCTGGCCAACATGGTGAAACCCCGTCTCTACTAAAAATACAAAAATTAGCTGGATGTGGTGGTGCATGCCTGTAATCCCAGCTACACGGGAGGCTGAGGCAGGACAATCACTCGAACCCAGGAGGTGGAGGTTGCAGTGAGCCAAGATCGTGCCACTGTACTCCAGCCTGGGCGACACAGCAAGACTCCATCTCAAAAAAAAAAAAAGAATATATACCAATAGTCCATTCAGTCAGACAGCTTAATCAGGTATAGGTTAATTCTCAGGCTAGTATATAAGTTTGATTAAATTTCCTGACCACAATTGACGGCTAGAGAATATTTTAATTTAAGGAGGTAAGATATGATTAAAAGTTAAACTGTCAGTATTGGATCTTAGAAGTAAATGATTATTAGGGCTGTAATAGTAATTATTAGGACTGTAAAAGTAAAGGATTATTATCTGCATTAGATATCATTATATCTAATGATATAGAGACTGCAGACATAACTACAGGGCTCTTTTTCTTAAATCAGAAAATCCAGATTCAATAGAAATAGGGTAAAGTGATAGGAGGACAAATAGCCTTCCATCCAATGGTTATCAATTGATGCCTACAAATCGGTCTCACTTGCTTTAATTGTTCTGTCCTTTGATATGCTGCTTGAAGAACTGTGCTTTACCTCTTGACTAGTTTACTTGTTTATTCAATGTTTTTTCTTGTACAGGTCCTCATTTTATCTAAAAGCACACAAAGCTCTTGATTTCTAAACTGTTTTTGCAATTTTCCTTCTAGTTATGAGCCAGAGTTATTTCCTGGTTTAATCTACAGAATGATCAAACCCAGAATTGTTCTCCTTATTTTTGTTTCTGGAAAAGTTGTATTAACAGGTAAGTTGTAACAGGAAGTAGTATCTGAAAGTTTGTAAGTGTTTCGAGTATGGCATTTTCTCAGTGCTGAAAAGAAATTTCAGTGTTCAGACAGTGGGCTAGCTTCTTGTACAAAGGCCTGCCACCCAAAGTCTGATGAGAAACGTGCCCACTAAAGGCACAGTGAGAGCAGGGAAGTCTGACCACAGCTCTGCAAGCAGACTTCCATTTACAGTGAGGAGGTGAGCATTGCATTGAATAAAAGATGGTGTTTTCACTTGGAATTAGTTATCTGAAGCTTTAGGATTCCTCAGCAATATGATTATGAGACAAGAAAGGAAGATTCAGAAATGAGTCTAGTTGAAGGTAGCAATTGGGAGAAGAAGATTCATAAACCTGCTTGGTTTATGGCCTGGTTCAGGACCAAGGAGAGAAGTGTGAATACATGCCTCTTGAGCTATAGAATGAGACGCTGGAGTCACTAAGATGATTTTTTAAAAGTATTGTTTTATAAACAAAAATAAGATTGTGACAAGGGATTCCACCATTAATGTTTTCATGCCTGTGCCTTAATCTGACTGGGTATGGTGAGAATTGTGCTTGCAGCTTTAAGGTAATAATTTTACCGTCTTAATATGTTAAGAAGTGCCATTTCAGTCTCTCATCTCTACTCCAACTTGTCTTCTTAGGTGCTAAAGTCAGAGCAGAAATTTATGAAGCATTTGAAAACATCTACCCTATTCTAAAGGGATTCAGGAAGACAACGTAATGGCTGTCATGTACCCTTGCCTCCCCCACCCACTTTTTTTTTTTTTTTAAACAAATCAGTTTGTTTTGGTACCTTTAAATGGTGGTGTTGTGAGAAGATGGATGTTGAGTTGCAGGTTGCGGCACCAGGTGATGCCCTTCTGTAAGTGCCCACTGCGGGATGCCGGGAAGGGGCATTGTTTGTGCACTGAGAACACCGCGCAGCGTGACTGTGAGTTGCTCATACCGTGCTGCTATCTGGGCAGCGCTGCCCATTTATTTATATGTAGATTTTAAACACTGCTGTTGACAAGTTGGTTTGAGGGAGAAAACTTTAAGTGTTAAAGCCACCTCTATAATTGATTGGACTTTTTAATTTTAATGTTTTTCCCCATGAACCACAGTTTTTATATTTCTACCAGAAAAGTAAAAATCTTTTTTAAAAGTGTTGTTTTTCTAATTTATAACTCCTAGGGGTTATTTCTGTGCCAGACACATTCCACCTCTCCACTATTGCAGGACAGAATACATGTGTTAATGAAAATGAATGGTTGTACATATTTTTTGTTTCTTCAGAGTACTCTGTACAATAAATGCAGTTTATAAAAGTGTTAGATTGTTGTTATGATACCTTGTAAGAGTCATGTGATCATACTGTTTTCTACAAAGTTGTATTTTAGATATAATGCCTGAAACCATCTTGGTGTTTGCTTGTTTCAGTCAATATTTCATTGTATTTTGCAATGAAAAGAGATTAATGATCTGAGAACTCACAGTTGCTCGGGAAACGTGTATTTATTACCTTCCATATATTGAGCAACTCCTGTTTTCTAGGTATTTTACATACAATGCCTGGAATCCTCACAACGCTTCAGTTAGGTTTTGTTTCTCTGTTGGAGGTGAGGAGATAAGGGCCCCAGCTAAGGGACTTGGCTGAGGTTACACAGCTAGTAAGTGGTAAAAATGAGTGAGTCCTTCAGGTGTAGAAGCTGGTGCCCTATCCACAGGCTGCCAACTCTCTGCAGTAACTTTTTTTTGCTTGTTTTGCAGTTTTTTTCTCATGGACTATCAGGTGGACATTTGTGGGTTCTTAGGTTTTTAGGTTTTATTGTTAGAGTGGCTTGTTTTTTTTAATTGTAAAAGTACATCTTCAGCTGACTCAGAGGAATAAAATCAGAAAGGGGAGGTCCTTCCTTCCTTTCTCTTCTGTCTCTTTCCCCAAGATAACGACCAGATTAGTGGGTATCTTCTAAGCCCCGTTCTGTCTATCCTCTGGGCATGGTATTTGATCCCATTACTGGAAAAAAAAAATAATACATTCAGTTTTATAGCTTTCCCTTTTTTCAGTCAATATATCATAAACCTATTTCCATGATTGGGAATCTAGGATACTCTTCTTAGGTACCTTCACTTACTGAGCTATTCCTGTAATTATGGTCTTTACATGACCTCTAGTTTTTCACTATCATAAACAGCGCTGCAGGGAACATCCTTGTATGTGTTGGATGAGTGCAGGTATTCATGTAGTAAACTTTCCTAGAAGAGCAACTAATCAGTTGATACCAGATTGCAGTCCAAAGAGAACGGTGTATGAAATGTCCTTTTCTTGCATTCCCCAATCATTAGTGATGCCAATAATGTATGGATTAATTGGAAAGATATTCCAATATTATCTCCTATCTAAGAAAGAAGTATCTCTTCATGTATGTAGGTCTTATGTTCCTCAGTGAAGTTTTATAATTTTTTTCACACAGGGCTTTTATATTTCATAAGTATTACTTCCTTAATTCCTAAGTATATTATCATTTCTGTTTTATTACTGGAAGTTTTTAACACTTTAAAATTTATTGTTGATAAATTTTTGTCAAAATTTATTGTTGATAATATTTTTCTTATTCCAAGTTTAGTGAACTCCTGTTACCGCTGATTTAGTTGATGGCATTGAAAGTTCTAGGCATGTAATCATCTGTAAATAATAATTTTATGTTTTCCTTTCCAACATTTATTTTTCCTATCAGTGCCTAGGACTTTAGTGTATATACCTTAAAAAAAAATCATCTCTTACAGTTGTAGCTACATATACAGGAAACCTAACAAATGTATAGCATAATGTATTATTCAAAGGCAGACACCCTTGCAGCCACCAACCAGGTCAAGAAACAATTTTGCTGCCTGTCCTAGAAGCCCCTCCTTATGGTCCTATCCAGACACACACTCCTGGCTTCCCTCAAGCAGTAACTATTATCCTGACTCTCACGCATTTAAAGATAATTGAAGTTCCTTGTCCATTTCTTTTCTTTCCAATTTACAGGCCATTTAGTGTTTAGAGCTTCTCATAGTCTGGGGTTTCCTAGTTGGAAATTCATGGTGTAGTTTCCCTATTCTCTGTATTTCCTGCAAATTGGAAGCCACTGTGTAATTCCTAGATCTGTTAATTCATTAGTGGGTTGCAAAATGACATTTTAGTCATTTCATTTCTTTTTCATTTATTAATTTGAATACTTTTATAAAGTGTTGTGCTCCATATAGCAGAATACTTGCTTCTTTCCCCTTTTAAGTTTTCAAGATAAAATGAGTTCATATTAACATGTCCAATTCAAAGCTCATAGGGTTTTTATTTAACCAATTCTATATCCAATTCAAATTCAAAGCTTATAGGGTTTTTATTTAACCAATTCTGTATTATACTCTTTCTTCTACACTGAGAATTTTTAATTCTTAAAGACATGGGGAATGAGGAATTAGAATGTCCCATAATTACTCATGTACTTTACATATTTACTTTATCATTACTTTATCTGTTATATGTGCAATTTTTTTTTGAGACACGGCCTCACTCTGTTGCCCAGGCTGGAGTGCAGTGGCACAATCATGGTTTGCTGCAGTCTCAAACTCCTGGGCTCAAGTGATCCACCTCAGCCTCCGGAGTAGCTAGGACTACAGGTGCACACCAACACATCCAGCTAATTTTTTTTACTTTTTGTAGAGACAAAGTCACTCAACTGTTGCCCAGGCTGGTCTTGAACTCTTAGGCTCAAGCCATCCTCCCACCTCCACCATAACATTCTTAAGAGTAACAAAAATACTGTCACCGATGATTGCCAAAAACACTTGGAACTTTTTTTTTTTTGCTGTGATATCTGAAATTGTCAAAGGATATTCAGTATCTGAAATAAAAAGGCAAAGCTGAATATGCTGCTCTCTACAGCACAGGGGAGCTGCTGTGGCTGGACAGTATCTGAACCAAGCAGATCTTAAAACTTTGTAGGTGTTGAGAAATGGTGGATGCATGGACTGGTACCGTCTGTGGAGCCATGATTATTTAGGTGAGACTTGCTCATTATCTTGTAGTGTTTTAAAATGTCTTCACATTTCTAAAGGCAACTTGCTTAATGCATTTTTTAATTTAAATTTTTTATGTTGTACAGTTTATTTTAAATATAGTTGCTATTTTTTAACACAGATGCCAAGTCGGTGCTGTGAGATTTTCTTTCTGGTAATTTGGACCAGTTTGTCTCCCTCTTGATATATCCGTCCCAAATGGAAAGGCCCTGTAAACTGTTATGATCATCTCCAGAGGTTAACTGGAATATACACCAATGACAGCTTGCCTGGGTACACCAGAATACCTGCAAGAATGTCCACATCATCTGGTGATGTCCCCAAATAACAGTTTTTACCATAGAAAGATCGTAACATGTTTGCTTTAAAAGCCCTTAGCAGTCATAACGTACTTACAGATTCTGCCTATAGGGAATAATACATAATTTTAGATATGAAGGCCCCACTAGTCCAGGTTTCCTTACACCACTGTGCTTCCTACTAAGTGTTGCGACCAACTCTTGTCACTAGTTGATGACAACTTACTCCAGTAGCCACAGGCTGTGACACCATAGTTATAGGTGATTCTCATAGATTTAGCCATCCCAGGTTCGAAACTAGTATCCTCTAGCTCTTAAGTAGCTGATAACCTCCCCATGGGAGAAACTCCATACTGCAGTTTCCCATATGGTGCTATGTATAACTATCTTACACAATTAATACAAATTGCATATATATACTTATATAATACGGACTACTAGGACAGAACTTTTTAAATTACAAATAAAATAGCCAAGTAGACAATTACATTAGCAAGTGATGTTACCTATGAAAACGTGAGGATTTATGGTGGCAATGCATTTCAGTTAACAGGGATGTGTTAGGGGACAATGTGAGCCAATGTAGATTAAGGAAATAAGCCTGAGAAATTTATCAGAATTAGCCAGCAGTATTCAAGCACTGATCAACAGCAATGTGTCTTCAGGGCAGGCATCACTGGTGCTGAGAGAACTGGGAATTGTCAATTGTGAGCTGCTAGGGGACGGAAGAAACCTTAGTGTAGTCTTAGGAGCCACTTGCTTAAACAAATGTATCAGAAACATAATAGGCCAAGGGTCAGCCCTTTGAAAACTGACTTCAGGGCCTTCCTTTCCTCAGGCTGCTGCCTCCTAGGCCAGACCCTTATTTTGGCTTACATTCCATAACCCTTGTATATGCGACAGGGAACCTGTATACAATGCTGACATGGAAAGGGAATGGAAAGGGAAGACCATCGCCTTTTGCATTTCAGTGTCTCATCTGTAAGCAGGGCCACTGGCTGACAAAGATCAGTTCTGAAGGTAGAGCCTCTTTAAATTCCAGTTCTGTGATCACAAAGCCACTGTTGTTCCTGATCCTGCCAACTGTGATACTGCTGCTTCAGAATTACTGGGTTTCCTGTTCATCATACTCACCAACCTGAGGTTTGGTATTTTTGTAATATTCTGGGCTTCCAGTACATACTAGAGCCTGTGATAATCACCTAATGATCAGACAAGTTTGTTGGAGTTTTACCAAGTATTTTTGTGTTTTAAAAAACTTAGGGTGGGAAATGCTCTCAGAGTGAGATGGTTTGACTTCATTAGGCACATAACCCATTTTTATTATAAAAAGAAATGCACATATAAGTAAAAAGACCATTTTAGTTAGTCCCACCATTCGTTGGTAACCAGTGCACTAAGTGTACATCTTTGCAGATTTCTGTGCATACAAATATTTTTACAAGAATAGACTCATACCATGAATACCACCTATAATGGTATGTCTGTTGTCAATATAGGTGTTATAATTAAGACTGTAGCCTTCCACTGTGGATGTACCAAAATTTATTTAATTCCCTGTCACTGGACACTTTTGTTTCACTAATAAGTAGACACTGTGTAAGCAATTCATCAACATCTCTGCACCTCTATTTTTGGTATAAGTATTTCCTTAGGATAAAATCCCAGAAATGGAATTGCAAGGTATAAAAGATTATTAACATTTTTCAAGGCTTTAAGATGCCTTTACGGTGTATCTGTTACATCCTGCTTCCACACAAATTCTTCTGTATAGCCAGTACCCAACCTGCAGCTCTCAGCACAGGTGAAGACAGCCAGGATGCCCCAGTCAATGCTCTTGCCCAGTCTGTCAGCCTTCAGGTAGTTTAGGAGCTGAGGCATGACCTGAGAAGAGGGTGACACACAGTTAGAAAGCTGCTTCACAGCAGGGAGCACGAGACCTCAGCCAGGATGATTATAGGGATCTTGGTCTTTCAATCCTCATACTACAAAGCAGGATTATAGACATTATACAATTAACGTGTTTAACAATCTAAAACTTCCTTATGACTTCAAAGCCCCTCTCACCTTCTGTTTGGTCTTTTCCATTTGAGAAAGAAGTTCACAAGTGGCTGTTAATGAATTATTTTCATTACTAATATGTCACTCAAAAGGGCTGAGGCTTCTATTTGGGCAACTTTCACTTTGTATCATTGCAGATGTTGTTACTCTTGACTCAAGAAACAGTAATTACTAGTAATGAGTACAGAAAGGACATCTGTCAGTGTAGTTATAGAGACCAGAGAGGAATCTTAGAAGTAGTCTAACTGAAAGAGTGAATAGACAGAATAGCCACCCTGATATGGAATCACTTTATACAAATCCTGTCACCTCAGTTTGGACATTGAGAGCTTTGGCACTAAGAACCAAGCAGAGTTTTGTGTATGGTCCTCATAATTCCTTTTTTACCCAAAGAAACAAACCAGTATTAGCTATGACTTTGGTAAGGTTAGTGAATCCATAGCTCAAGAGCATTTCCACCCTACCCAAATGGATTTTGATGCTAACAAATCCTTTTGGGCAGGGGAGGACATTTATCTTTAATGCTTATATCCATTTGTTCTAACAAATCCACAAACCAAGATTAAACAGTAAAGACTCCTCTCATAAAGTATGGAGTCAAAGACTTTAATTAATGGAACAAGAAAGGAAGGTATAAATTATTTAAAATAACAAAAGTTAACAGAGGCACTAATAATAATGACATAACCACACTGGAGGTGGAGAGCAGTGTAGATATCCTCATCGTCACAGAAGTCAGTCAACAGACCGTGTCTGAAAACTAAGAAACAGAAAAAAGACAGTTCCTTCCAGGGAACTAGCCCCAAGGTGAGGCAGGAAACTGATGATTTTCATTATAGGGCACCCTTCCGTACTGCCATGTTGACCCATGTGCACAAATTACCTTGGTGAAGTTTTTAATGTTTAAAAACAATCATGGTGATTACACACCAAATGGTCCTTATTTAAGGTCATACCTGGAATTCCAATATTCTCTTGGCACCACAGGGGCAATCTGGAATATCCTTTTCTTGAGGAATATTTTCACCAGAAATCCAGATGGGGGCAATACCTCTGCCATATCTAAGAATCTAAAATCAATGAAGATCATGTTCAAATAATCAATACCTTACCTAAAAGTTTCCAATGGTAACATGCTATCTACTCCATGAACGTTCCTACTCTTGATGTAGCACTGACCCAAAAGGCATGTCACAGTTCCCCCATCAGACCTGGCTGTGCCAGGGTGCCATTCATGCCTTCTCAATCACCTCAAAGTGATTATTTCAGCTTATCTGACTCAGAGGGCATCAAAATCTATTTCCCAGATGACGCTTTTACTACCTAATGTCGGAATCTTAATCCTATGAATATATTGTGAAGGGACTAAGAATGAGCCTCTGCTGTGATTGCAGAATTCTGCCCAGAGTCTGTGCCTACCTTTAGAGTTAAAAAATTTTAGAAGGGACAAATACCAAGTGAAACATAGTGTTTTGAAAACTACTACAAACATAAGTAAATTTCACTGTAATAAGCTTCCTACAGCAACTGAGTGGTTTTCTGTATTTTGTCTAAAAGCATATGCATTGCTAAAAACTGCCTTAGTGTTTAAGACCTAGATGTATTCTTCCTATATACACCCCTGTGTATTTATTTGAACCAGTGACTGGCTTATGGGAATTTAGTTTTCTTTCGTGATTTACGTTTATGGTAGGGGAGGTTAAGGAGAAAATGTTAACATGTCACATTTTACAAACCAAAGTTACCTGTTGGAAATGGGCAAAAATAACCTTTTTTCTTTTTGTGGGGGGCAGCCAATGGTGCCTAAACCTCATGTACCTTAGGCAACATCTCATTCATCTCCCATCCCTGACGCTTGCTTTAGAAAATGAACCCTGTATGATAAACAGTATAATCTTTAGTCTTTTAGTAACTATTAAATGGATCAGCACTGCAAAACACCTTTCTACATGGCCCATCTGCGTGAGGAACTCCTCTAACAAGATAACAAAAGCCTGCTTTTATAGGCTCCTAAGGAATAGACTAATGTTACTATGAAGTTATTTCTTCTCACAGATGATACTCATAAAACATGGTCTGAAGAGAACACAATGAGGAGCTATGAGTTCCACTTTACCTGTTCTGGTTCAAGGGCTATCTGAGTTTTAAACTTCTGAAAAATTTTATCTTCCCTGGATTCATGTTTTGCCATGGAATCCAGTTCTTCCTCAAGTGCTTCACCTGAAAAATCAACGTTAACTATTATGAAAAACAGGAGTAATCCCCACAACTTGACAATTCACACATGGAGAAGGGGACCCACTTTTAATCAGATAGCTTTCCCTGTTTATTCACTCATTCAAATTGGACCATCTGAATTTCCAGGTACTCCATGCAACTCTATTATATGGACTTCCATTTAGTGCATTTCCTTAAAGCTTCAAAATAACAGAATGGTCAAGGGCTTAGGACTGCCCAGCACATCACAGAACACCCAACAAATGTGAGCCCTTCTTATCATTAGTATCCTCAGCTGGTAGGCTCACTCACTCAGTCATCAAGTGTTCATTTCTGGCCTGGAGCAGTGGCTCACGCCTGTAATCCCAGTACTTTGGGAGGCCGAGGCGGGCAGATCACCTGAGGTCAGGAGTTCAAGACCAGCCTGGCCAACATGGTGAAATCCCGTCTCTACTAAAAATATAAAAATTAGCCAGACGTGGTGGTAGTTGCCTGTAATCCCAGCTGCTCGGGAGGCTGAGGCAGGAGAGTCACTTGAACTCGGGAGGCAGAGGCTGCAGTGAACCGAGATGGTGCCATTGTACTCCAGCCTGGGCGACAGAGTGAGACTCTGTCTCAAAAAAAAAAAAATTTTCATTTCCTTCTCCATATTCCTTCCTGGGATTACAGCCACCCTAAGACACTGCTGTCCCCAACAGACCCGTGTCTCTAAGTATAACCATTAGTCTTTGTAATGTACATTAAAATAGAACGGATATACCTTGAGTCAGAGAAGCTAAAATAACTGCTTTGATGAAACTGGAAAGGCACTGATGGTGTTCACTTGCACCATCAGGTCTGATGGAGGAAGTGTAGGATGCCTTCAGATTGATGTTCCATCAAGTATACGTGGAAAGTTTCAGTATAACCGTTAGGACACTGTAAACGCTGTTCCCTCAGGCCCTAGTGCCTCCTGCCAAGTCTCAGGTAAGACACAGCTACCTCCAGGAAGCATTTTTCTTTTCAATTCTTTTATTTTAGAAAATTTTGAACATACACAAAAGTGGAAATACTATAACGAACCGCCACATATCATTAATCAGCTTCAACACTATCAAGTCCAGTGTTTCCTTTCTCTGCCACTTCCAACTCCATTACTCTGAAGTAAATTCCACACATATCACTTCATTCATAATTAAGTTATGTACCCCTAGAAGGCAAACTCTTTCCTTTTATTTACCAATTTGAAAATGAGTCTGTTCCCAAGTATCCTACAAAGATGATTACTGAGTTTTTTTAAAATATCATTTTGAACCCATTAAACATATCTGATGCAGTTAGTGTCCCTGTGGATGTTCAAACTGTCCATCTTTTGTAAGCAGGAGCCTTTTCATGTTGCTTGCGTTCTGACATGGCCCTAGTAATCCTTATCCTTAATCTTTGATACGACCATGTTCCCACATTATATGAACATTTCCTGACCTAGTTCTGGAATCAACCACCTCTCCAAAGAGCCTGGAGTTCCTTTTAGAGAGAAATGGTACGTAGACACAATCAACATTATCTTCCTCCTATGCCCAACATCTCAGTTCTCAGTAACACCAACATAATTACTCATTTCCTTTTCCCCCAGTACACACACCACCATCTCAAAATAAAAGCAACAGTCTAGTAATAACATGTTTATTCAAAATACTAACACTGTTACGTTCTTTTCATTCTCAGGGTATATTCCACTAGAGATGTACTGTCCTATGTTTTGAAGTCACCTAGAAGAGTTCTTAGTGTGGTTATATGGCTACATCGAGAGTTTTTTACTTTTGATGATTAGGGACTGCTTTTTAAAACTTACTTCACTCCATAATCTTAAAATACTCACACAGTTCCACAGTCACATTTACACTAACAAGGCACATTTGGAGTCCAGCTTTCATCCTTGATCCTCCTACTCTAGGCTCTCCTTTCTCCTAAAGGTAAAAGCACTTTCATTATCTATCATTTGTATCGTACAGGTATGAACACGTGTGGCCCCTTCCAGGAAGTCTTCAGTGATGTCACTTGTTCCCATGGCACCTGTATTGTACTCTTACTAGTCATTACATGGACTTTAACTTCCCCAAGTATTATCTGGGCTCCTCCATGAGACTATGAGCATCTGACCACTGGAGTATTGCTTCGCATTATATTCCTGTTATCAAGCACAAGGTCAGGCACAGAGTAAGACTCAAACATGTTTTGGAATGTATGACTAGTATGAACTACAAACCAGTAAGCTGATGTTTTCATTTTGAGTCTGTAAATCTAATTTTGTGGTGGTTTTGTGTATGGCTCAAGGCTCAAATTGTAAAATTTAATATTATGTGACCAAAGAAAGTTATGCCCAGAACCTCAATTTCCTCACCTTCAAAATGGGGCAGTTTCTGACTTACTGGTCTGCTGTCACGATTTTAATGAGCTCATGCACAAACAGCCCTTTATATAAGGTAAGTGCTGGATAAATGTTGGCTACTATAATAAAATAAGCCTCTGAGATACTTGGTCAGCACAAGTACTACCCAAGAGTATGCACTGTAAGTAAACTGACAAAATTGTGTACCTAAAACTGGCCAGATGAAAGAGAAACTTTTAAGGGGCCCTTCTGCATGCCCGACACTGTGCTAGGCACTCACACTATCCCGACCTAAGAAATAGATCTGCGACCCAGCGGAACTTACCAAGCCTCCAGCATCTTGTGCAGTCCTACTCATGGGACCATCTGGATACCTACCCTTGTCTTTACAGGGAGCAGAACACACCTCATATGTGTCAGAAAACAAAGTCCAGGAAGTATATTTTTACCTGAGGCAATATCTGAAAATTGTATGCTACAGCCTCCAAAGTGAGTGAGTCTTCCTCTCAGTACCTCTCTTCTAGGCACATTGAGCCCTTTCTTCCAAGCATATGTTTAACCACTTAATGAAGTCCTGAAACTGCTTACCCATGCTCTCTATAATCTCTGAGTAATCTTCCTTTTCCACAACCTCAGGCATAATCTCATCTTCTGTTTCTATTACAATTTCAAATTCTGGAAAAAGGAAGTTGTGGTCTGGAATTATATGGTCCAGATGATCTGAAACAAAAAGGACAGCACTATTAGTAATCATTTAGTTTTGAAGACAGTCTAATAATTTGCTGTCTCTAAAGTACTATATTCCCTATAGTTCTGGCATTTTAGATAAAGGGTCATAAATTAAATGCCTATATGGTGACATTATTCAGTGATTCAGACTTCACAGCCGCTTTTTTTACAAAGGTTTTCCAGGCATGAAAAATTTTGAAGTACTATACCTTTCCTAATTTTACCTTTAAAGTTATCCTGGAAATATCTGGGTTGACAAAGGCGATGAAACTGAACTGAGACTTAAAAAAAAGATTACCCACCTGGTTGTGCACAAGCCTGCTTATGTCCCAATCTCCAGTCTAGGGTCTGATGCTCCTTGCTGCAGTAATATGCTTTGTGGCATCTGGAGCACGTTTTGGGGCCTAAACAGCCACAAACCCTGCAGAGATGAGCACCAGACTTAAGCTGGAGACACACTGATTCTCCTGTTTCTGGGGGAGGATTCTCAGAAGGTGGCTCATATGAGTAAAAATCGTTTTTCCTGGGTAGTTGATTCCTAAAAACTAAAAAAGAATGCAGAGAAAAGTTTTAATCTTCAAACAAAACAGCAATTCACATATTTCATCGTCTACACGTAAAACTGAAAAGACTCAACAACAACAAAAAAAAGAAATGAACGTTTTTGCTTTCAGGAATAAGCTTTTAAAATCCAGAAACTAGATTTCGTCCGGTACACGCAACTGAGTTGCCTCCTGGAGGTGGTTTGAGTTAATCAAATTAATAAGACTGATCGTTAAGAACGACTGCCAAAAATACGAAAAAGCTACTGGGACCCATCTTTCCAAGACAATTTCTATTATCTGAATTAACACCATACCTGGTACCCACTGATTAAAAGCTGGGGGTTACCAATGCGCGTGGGCACAGTTAGAAGCTTATGTAGTAAAAATGAGGACATCCTGGAAGGGCTCGGGAGAAGGTGCTCCTGGGGCAGCGCGGAGGGAGCTCTGAGGATGGGGCGGCAGAGGGGCGGCAGCGGTGCTTTCCGCCGTCCCCCTCGTCGCTCCCAGGATTAACGCCGCACACGCGTAGGAGGCATGGCCCCGTCCCGACCCCGTCTGGCGGCTCACCTCGCAGGCCGGCACAGCACGGCTGCTCGCGGCAGCAGAAGAGGAAGATGCAGCGGTGGAAGGCGTCCGGGCGGCCGGGCAGCGGCGCGTACACCTGCAGCAGGAAGGAGAGCGGGCGGCCGCACAGCTCGCAGGCCAGGGCCCGGGGCCCCGGCAGCCCGGCCGCGCCCAGCCATGCTGGCCGCCCGCCTACCTTGCTGGGGAACTGCTCGCTGCGCAGTCGCCACGCCGGCGCCGACTCGGCGAAGCCCAGCTCCACAGGTCTGGCCCCCGCGGCAGCCATGCGGGGCGCGGGCTGGCGGGGGGCGCAGCCCACAGCTGGGTCGGAAGGCGGAAATCGGGCGCCGGGCAGGAAGGCAAGAGGCGGGCACCTTTCCGGAGGACAGGAGGCGGAAACGCGTCTGACGGCAGTGGCTGCAGGACCAATGCGAGGGAACGGGGCAGAGGAAACCTCTCGGCCTTAGCCCCGCCCCTGGCGCCTCTGTTTCCGAGCCGCTTTCCTGGTTCCTCCGTGTGCTCTGGGATGGTTCTGGCTTTGGGAGAGTCGCAGCTGGTGACGGCGCTCCGCTCACCTCTGCAAATGTCCTGCTATGGGCCTGCGGGTGGCCGTCAGGGAGGCAGAGCCCTCCCTCAAACCTTCCCTGCTGGTGTCCACCTCAGGATGTGGGAAACCTGTGCACTGGCCAAGTGCTAACCAAGAGTAGGCAGTGAAAGATAAATGAAGGTTGAACAGGTAAAGTGAGGACCCTACAGTGGAAACCAAGAATCCTGTGTGCCTGAGAGTAATGAAGAAGCCTCTGCACAAGAGTCTTTTCTATCAGTCTTAAGGTCTCTGTTTTAATGTTAGTGCTGGCTTGCTGTGCCTGAATTCCAAGGGAGGAGTGTATAATGAGGCATGGCCAACCCCCACTTCCCATCATTGCCTGAACTAGTTTTTCAGGTTAACTTCAGAATGCCCTTGGGCAAGCAGAGGGTCCATCAGTGGGTTGGAGGGTTTAGAATTTTACTGTTGGTTTGCAAAGGTCTGAAAGAAACATGTACCATCTGTTCTCTTTAAGGACTTCTACTTAGGAGGTTTCATTTACATAACAAGACCGTGGTTGTCAGCCTGGTCTCCACCCCCATAACCTGTCATGCCACAATCCAAACCCCCATTCTGTAACCTCAAGATGGTATATAAGTTTCTGAACCCCATGTGGGGTTTCAGCAAAATCACTCTGGTTCTCCCCCATGTGCATGTTAATAAATTTGTGTGCCCTTTCTCCAATTAATGTGCCTTTTGTCGGTTGACTTTTCAGTGAACCTTCAGAGGACAAAAAGGAAGCTTTCCCTTGGCTACTACAGTGGCTTTAATGGAAGTAAAGTCATCAACAACATTTATTTTTGACAAAATAACAGTTTAGTTGGCAGTATATTTGTTTTGTTTTTGTTTTATTTGCGATGGAGTTTCACTCTGTCGCCCAAGCTGGAGAGCAATGGCGCGATCTCAGCTCACTGCAACCTCCGCCTCCTGGGTTCAAGCATTCTCCTGCCTCAGCCTCCCGAGCAGCTGGGTAGCAGTATATTTGTAATGGTACATAAAATAATGTCTGTTTTTAAATAAACATTTACACTGTAAACCAAAAGTTAACGCTCCATCAATTTTTTTTTTGTTTTGAGATGGCATCTTGCTCTGTCACCCAGGCTGGAGGAGTGCAGTGGCATGATCTCGGCTCACTGCAACCTCCGCCTCCCGGGCAAGCGATCCTCTTGCCTCAGCCTCCTGAGCAGCTGGAATTATAGGTGTGTGCCAATACACCCAGCTAATTTTCGTATCTTTGGTAGAGACAGAGTTTCACCATGTTGGCCAGGCTTGTCTCGAATTCCTGACCTCAGTTGATCTGCCCGCCTCAGCTTCCCAAAGTGCTGGGATTACAGGCATGAGCCACCGCATCTGGCATCCATCAATTTAGAAAGTTTATTTCACCAAGGGTAAGGTTGCACCCATGACACAGCCTCAGAAGGCCCTGATGACCATGTGCCCTTGGTGGTCAGGGTACAGCTTGCTTTTATACATGTTAGGGAGACATGACACATCAGTCAGTATGTGTAAGATGTACTTTAGTCAGGTAAAGTGGGACTTGAAGCGAGGGCTTCCAGGTCATGAGTAGATAAGAGGCAAAAAATGGCATTCTTTTGAGTCCTTGATCAGCCTTCCACTGAATACACCATTTAGTCTGGCTCAGTGAATCATCATTTTTACCTAAACAATAGGGGAGGGAAAGCAATCAGATATGCATTTGTCGCAGGTGCGCCTTAAAGGGATAACTGAGTTCTGTCTGTCGTTTATCCACAAGGAATTTCCTAGTGGGCAAATTTTAAGGGAGGTATGTAGCCTCTTATCTTGGCAGCTATCTTATTTAGGAATAGAATGGGAGGCAGGTTTGCCTGACATAGTTCCCAGCTTGACTTTACCCTTTGGTTTAGTGATTTTGTGATCCTGAGTTTTATTTTCCTTTCACAGAAATTATACCATAAAAGCAATTGAAGAAAATAACTTCTTTCCCCTTCCCTCAACTAGGCCTTGACCGTTTTAAATAAAATCAGGATTTGTTGAAGGTCAGTTAAAACTTAACTGTGAATCTATCTGTATGTTCCTGGGGTCTTTTCCAGTGAGAGATCTCTAAGCATCATTCCAAGCTTTTCTATACTAACTGGCCTATTTGTATGTTTCTTATTTTAGGATTCCTTTTGTTCATGTGTATTTTTATTAGGCAATCACCCATTTCCTCTAGGTTTCCAGGTTAATAGATTTCTCTTATTGGAATTTTAATTTATCCTCTCTAGTTTTCTACATAATTTTTTTTTCTTTGAGATGAGGTCTCATATGTTGCCCAGGTTGGCCTCAAACTCCTGGGCTTAAGCAATCTTCCCACCTTGGCCTCCCAAGTGCTGGGATTATAGGTGTGAATTACTGTACCCAGCCCAGAATCCTTAGTCCTATATACTTCTGCTGTTTTTTTCATTGCCAACCTGAAATAATAAAAAGGGTCAGAATCCTATAAACCAAAAATAAAATAAGGCCCCCCAACCCTCTGAATGGACTTCCTCCTCTGACACAGATTTTTTACAATTTAACCTGTATGAACCCCAAAAATTGGAGACAGGTCTCAGTTAATTTAGAAAATTTATCTTGCCAAGGTTGAGGACGCACGACCGTGACAGCCTCAGGAGGTCCTGACAACATGTGCCTAAGGTAGTCAGAGCACAGGGTGGTTTTATACATTTTAGGGAGATATAAGACATCAATCAACATATGTAAAATGAATATTGGTCAGGAAAGGTGGGACAACTCAAAGTAAAAGTGGGACAACTCAAAGTGGGGAGGGGCTTCCAGGTCACAGGTAGGTGAGAGACAAATTGTTGCATTCTTTTGAGTTTCTGATTCACCTTTCTAAAAGAGGCAGTCAGACATGCATTTATCTCAGTGAGCAGAGGGATGACTGAATGGAACGGGAAGCAGGTTTGCCCTAAGCAGTTCCCAGCTTGACTTTTCCCATTAGCTTAGTGATTATGGGATTACAAGGTAATTTCGTTTCACATTTCCCCCCTTTTCTTTTTTAAAATATTTTGGAGAAAGCGTTTTTGAAGAAAATAAGTTTCTGTTCCCAGGTTTTATCTGCTCTCTCATGGCTAGGATGGTTTATTCCTAGGAGGGTAGGTCCTGAGTTATTAGGAAAGCTAATTTTTAGAAGGTTGTGAAGTCTAATGTCCTATGAAGAGAAAATTTGGAGAGGAAGGGAGAACAATAAGAACAATCTTGGAAAATTGATCTAGGCCACATTACTCTGAAGTCCATACATCAGTAAGCAGGTATGAAAGTGGCTTATGTATGTAGTAAATAGGTTCCCATTATTTTCTTCTGAAGTTTAAGTTGTCTACTTCAGTTCACAGGGCTTCACGAAAGTTAGTTTTAAGTGACTTAGTTTAGTGACAGCTTAGTTTTAAGTGACTTAGGTTAGTGACAGCTTAGTTTTAAGTGACTCCAAATTAGGAAAAAATGGGGGAAAAAAAGAAGGAAAAAAATTGAAAACATTATTTTGAAGACTTGTAGCCCACAAAAATTAGAATTTGGTCCAAACTGTAGAAAATGATAAAAATTGAAAAACATTAGGCAAGACTAGAATCTAACAACTGGTGGACTATAGTTTTTCTGTCTCTAGTTTCCCATTTATACTAAAGACAAATCATGATAGGTTTGCCTTATTATACTTGGCCTAATTATTTGTATACAGTGCAGCAAGAATCATTATTTTTTAACATTGGCTTTTAAATTGGCTTTGATGGAACTTTGTTCCATAGAGGGTATTTCAGATAAGACTTTTTAAAAGCTGAGCCCAGCCATGGATTTGTGCCCTCAAATACCTGTGAGTTGGGTAATCCTCTCCTCTTGAGGTTCCAAGATAAACTTGAGGCTCCTGGGCCTGTCAGAAAGTGACATTATTTACTTACCACAGGTCAATAACCCTGTACAGGAGCTGTGTAGACAAAGTTATGAGGGCAGTTTTCCAAGGGGGTTTAATTGGCTCCATAAGTCAAGTAAAAGCCTTGGTAAAACAACCAGTTTCCCCAATTGTGTCCTGTTACAAATGAAAACAGATTCTTAGTGCACTTCTGCAAATAACTGTATTGTCATAAGTTAAGAATACTTATAAATAGTTTCCAAATTCTGGAGAAATCAGGTAGAGAGAACCAAATGTGGTCCAAATTTTGTTCATAGGAGTATATGTTACTCAATTGTTAAAAGTTGTAGATAGCCTGATCAACATGGTGAAACCCTGTCTCTACTAAAAATACAAAAAATAGCCAGGCATGGTGGCGCGCACCTGTACTCCCAGCTACTTGGGAGGCTGAGGCAGGAGAATCGCTTGAACTTGGGAGGTGGAGGTTGCAGTGAGCCGAGATCGCACCACTGCACTCCAGCCTGGGCAACAGAGCAAGACTCCATCTCCAAAAAAAATTATCTTGTTTTTATCAATCTTTCTTAAATGTATAGCTCACATTTATTTCAATGTTTAAAATGATAAATATTTGGGGTCTTTATTTAGATGTTTGTTGATGTTTTTGTGACCAGAAATATGTTACAAGAACTTAACTCTTGTTTATATCAATCATCCCATGGCAAATTGGTTTTATTACCAGTAGTGTTGCTTAAAGTCACATAAAGATTCCAAGAATCTATCCATGATGAATGAGGACTTACTAGACTTAATAGTACTGAATTGTACACATAAAAATGGTTAAGATGATAAGTTTTATGTCATGTGTATTTTACCACAATTTTTAAAAATGAAAAAAAAATCCTGGGGAATGATATGTTCAAAGAAGGCTTTGAAAAGCTCTGATATATTCCAGAAATCTAGACAGCTACACAGGGGCAGGGCTTTGTGCATGGCCATGAAAGACCTGAGGCAGCTGTAATGTTTTACATCTGACTCTGGGGTTCTGTGCAATCAGAAAGTGAAGGCTAAAGCAGACTTGGACTGCCAGAGTGTTGAAGATGTGTCCCAACACATACAGAGCCACTCTAAAAAGGCTGGGAGACTTATAGGTTCAAGGCATTTAAGGAAATCTCTATCTAATCATTAGCTGACCACTCAGCACACTAAGCAAAGACTGAAAGACACACAACAAAGCATACAGACTTCATAGAATTAGTCAGGGAAAGTCACTAAAAAATTCAACAGCAACAACCACAAAACCCTTGGGGAAGGGTCTGGCTTACAGTTACCACATCCTATTCTTTAAAATGTTCATGTTTGAGCAAAAATATGAGATACACAAAGAAACAAAAGCCCGCGCAGAGGAAATTCCAAGACCAGCACGATCGGGGAGACCCTAACCCAGCGGCACTAGGGGATATTAAAGACACACACACACACAAATATAGAGGTGTGAAGTGGGAAATCAGGGGTCTCACAGCCTTCAGTGCTGAGAGCTCCAAACAGAGATTTACCCACATGTTTATTAACAGCAAGCCAGTCATTGGCATTGTTTCTATAGATATTAAATTAACTAAAAGTATCCCTTATGGGAAATGAAGGGATGGGCTGAATTAAAGGAATAGGTTGGGCTAGTTAAGTGCCGCAGGAGCATGTCCTTAAGGCACAGGTTGCTCATGCTATTGTTTGTGGCTTAAGAATGCCTTTAAGCGGTTTTCCGCCCTGGGCGGACCAGGTGTTCCTTGCCATCATTCTGGTAAACCCAGAACCTTCCAGCGTGGGTGTTATGGCCATCATGAACATGTCACAGTGCTGCAGAGATTTTGTTTATGGCCAGTTTTGGGCCAGTTTCTGGCCAGATTTTGGGGGGCTTGTTCCCAACAGGAAAATAAAGCAGTCAATGGAAATTGTCCATGAGGAGGCCCAGATGTTATCCTTCCTAGGCAAAAATTTTAAATTAGCTATTATAAATATGTTCAGAGAACTAAAGGAAACCATTTCTGAAGAACTAAAGGAATGTAGAAGAATATCTCACCAAATAGAGAATACCAATGAATAGATAACAATTAGAAGAACCAAGTAAGAAATGCTAGAGTTGAAAATTACAAAACTGAAATACAAAATTCGCTAGAGGCACTCAACAGCAGATTAGAGATTGCAAAAGAAAGAAACAGCAGACTTGATGATAGGTACATTGAGATTACCCAATTAGAGGAGCAGAAAGAAAAAAGAATAAAGAAAAATGAACAGAGCCTTTGAAATCTGTAGGATACCATCAAACAAATCTGGAAGTCCCAGAGGAGAGAATGAGGGGGAAAAAAGGCAGAAAGGCTATTTGGAGAAATAATAGCCAAAATTTTCCATTAAGCTTTTCATTTGATTAAAATTTATATATTTTAAAAAGTTAAGTGTATCCTACTCATACTTTTTAAAGAGGTCCATACCTAGACACATCATAGTCAAACTGCCAAAAAAGAGGGAGAGAATCGTGAAAGCACCAAGAGAAAAACAATTCATTTTGTATAAGAGATCATCAGTAAGATTAATAGCTGGCTTCTTGTAAAAAACTCACAGAGAACAAAATGCTGCAGAATGACATACTTGGGAAGGCAGTGGAGTGGAGAAGCATGCCAACTAAGAATTGTATATCCAGCTAAACTAGCCTTCAAAAACCAAAGAAGAAAAATAAAAAAAATGAGATATTCCCAAATTAATAATAAACAAATAACACTGAGATAATCTGTCATTCATAGATCTGCCTTATGAGAAATACTAAAGGGCATCC
Source organism: Pongo abelii (assembly GCF_028885655.2). Classification (NCBI taxonomy): domain Eukaryota; kingdom Metazoa; phylum Chordata; class Mammalia; order Primates; family Hominidae; genus Pongo; species Pongo abelii. The sequence goes on from NC_071990.2 coordinate 172,586,041, forward strand.
TCTTTCAGGCTGAAATAAAAGAACATTACACATAACTTGAATCTACAGAAGAAAAAAGAGCACTGTTAAAAGTAACTACATAGGTATATAAAAACGATAGTATAAATGTATTTTTGTTTGCTTGTAACTCATTCTCTCTGATTTAAAGGACAACTGCAGGAAACAATACCAATAAAAATGTTTTGACAATGTTATATGAAAATTTAATTTGCATGATGTTAATACCACAAATAAGACAGAGGGGAATAGAGCTATATTGGAGTAAAGTTTTTGTGTATGTTTGGAATTAAGTTGGTATTAATCTGAACTAGATTGTTTTAAATTAGGATGATAACTGAAATTAAATGTTAATTGAAAGGCAGTCACTAAGAAAATAGAGTAAAAGAAACAAAGAAATAAAATGGCACATAATAATATCTAACAGTAAAGAAAGCAATAATGGAGAGCAAAATGACTTGAAACATACAGAAAATAAAGAGCAAAATGACAGGCACAAATCCTACCATATCAGTAATTAAATGTAAATGAATTAAACATTCTAATAAAAAAGGCAGAGATTGGCAAAATGGATTAAAACACAAAACACAGACAGAAACAACAACCATTCTCCAATTATATGAGGAGACTTGCTTTACATTCAGGAAAACAAATAGGTTGAAAGAAAGGGGATGGAAATAAATATACTCTGCAAACAGTACCCAAAGACAGCTGAAGTGGCTATATAAACACCAGACAAAATATACTTTAATGCACGAATTATTAGAGACAAAGATATTTTATAATAAAATGGTCAATGTATCATGAAGACATAACAATTATAAACATATATACCTCTGACAATAGAGCTCCAAAATAAATGAAACAAAAACTAACTTAAAAAGAGAAATACACAGGTCAAGAATAAATGTTGGAGACTTTAATATCCCACTTTCAATAATGAACAGATCTAGGCAGAAGATCAACAAAAAATGGAATACTTAAACAACACTATGAACCAAATAGACCCAGCAAATATCTGTATAATACTGCATCCAACAACTGCACAATATATATTCTTCAAATACACGTGAAACATTCTCTAGGATAGACCATGTGTTAGGCCCTAAAACAAGTTTTAATGAGTTTAAAAGGACTGAAATCATACAAAGTATGTGTTCCAACCACAATAAAATGAAATTAGAAATCCATAAAAGAAGAAAATGTGAGAAATTCACAAATAAGTAGCAATTAAACAAAATAACCTATGGGATAAAAAGGAAATCACAGGGGAAATTATAAAACATGTAGAGATTAATGAAAATACACCATGTCAAAATTTATGGGACACAGGACAGTGTTGAAAAGGAAATTTACAGCTGTAAACACCTATATTTAAAAAGAAAGATTCCAGTTCAATAATCTAAACTTCTACCATTAGAAATGAAAAAGGAAATGCAAACAATCTAAATCAAGCAGAAAGTAGAAAATAACAGAGATTAGGGTGGAAATAAATGGAAGACCCAAAAAAACAGAGAAAGTAACAAAATCAAAAGTTGGTTATTGCTGAGACCAGCTTGGTTGGGGAGACCCTAACCCAGTGGCACTAGAGGAATTAAAGACACACACACAAAATTATAGAGGTGTGGAGTGGGAAATCAGGGGTCTCACAGCCTTCAGAGCTGAAAGCCTCAAAAAGATATACCCACATATTTATTGACAGCAAGCCAGTGATAAGCATTGTGTCTATAGATTATAGATTAACTAAAAGTATTCCTTATGGGAAACAAAGTGATGGGCCGAAATAAAGGGATGGGTCTGGCTAGTTATCTGCAGCAGGAGCATGTCCTTAAGGCACAGGTTGCTCAAGCTCATTTTTTGTGGTTTAAGAACACCTTTAAGTGGTTTTCCACCCTGGGTGGTCCAGGTGTTCCTTGCCCTCATTCTAGTAAACCCACAATCTTCCAGCGTGGGCATCATGGCCATCACAAACATGTCAGAGTGCTGCAGAGATTTTGTTTATGGTCAGTTTTGGGGCCAATTTATGGCCAGATTTTGGGGGCCTATTCCCAACATGTCCCCCTTATTTGATTTGCAAAGTGATAAAAGCAAAGGCAGCTTTGTTACAGTGGGCTACTTCTTGCAGGAGTCAGTATCCGCATCTGCAGACTATACAAAAACAACACAGATTAAAAGCACAATCATCATTGAAATCACAGAGCTTCCAAGTGTTTTTATCCATTTTAATGGGTTGCTAGCTGCTTATCTGTCTGCAGCTCCTTTAAGTACTCCATTTCCTGGCATTAAGGTCAGGTGTGCCTAGGATGCTTTATTTGTTCTTTTAATTTTGCAATATCCAAAGGCAAGTTTGTAGAGTGTCCTTCTAGATGCTTTTTAAATTCCTTCCTAAATTTTGATCTAATTAAGAGCTATTAATAATTTCCACAAATCTTTATTTAAGCTCCTAGAGTGGGCCATATCATTTGAGGTTGAGGTGCCACTATACTGCCATGGTTCCAGATGATAGGAACTCTTGCCATGTCTTATCATTTCTACCATCTGACCTTCTTATCATTTCTACCGTCTGACCATTTTGTTCAGACCAGCTGAACATAGTGTGGCCATGGCATGCAGACTGAGAGGTGCAATTCAAGCCAAACATCCCCTTAGGGGACCAATCAATAATGATTCCATAGGAAGCATTGTGCAGCACCTCTGCCTGTTCTGCAATTCATTCTTCCTAAACAAGTATGTTCATTTTTTCTAACTGGGTCCAATCCTGTTTACAAATAGGTTTTTGAGGGCAGTATGTCTTAATTATAGGAGCAGATTTATTATGGTAAATACTGAGATCAGAAAGCATGTGTAAGTGTGTCATAGAGTGATTACATCCAGGCATTATTGCCAGCCAAGATTGATAAATATACCCAATAAGTACATTTGTTCTCCGTGTCAGCCCTTGTTGAAGGAATACTCATGGCAATGGTGATCACTGCTGTCATAGCTACCATTAAATTAGTCACTGTGACTGGTTGTCCTGCTTTCCTCAGGGTTTCTTCTGCCATCTGTGACAGCTTTGCCTTGTTTATTTGTGCTTTCAAATCCTCCTGTTCATTTAATTTAACTTTTCCCTATTTCCACATATGGCACAATCAGGAGCTGTGCTATAAGCTCTCCTGGCTCTGCTTTCCAGGGAACAGAAGTGGATATAACAATTTGAATTTCCCCATTGTAATGTGAATCAATGACTCCTGTTTGTACTTGTATCCCTTTTAAATTTAAACTAGACCTTACTAGAAGTAATCCTATCTTCCCTGCTGGCAATGGTCCACAGACTCCTGTTGGGACCTTTTGTGGGGGTTCCCCAGGCAGAAGGCTCACAGCATTTGTGCAGCATAAATGTACTGCAGCACTACCAGCTGTGGCAGGGGACAGACGCTGTAAATCTCATGAAGTATATGGGATATTAGTGCATTCAATTAGAGCTGAGGGCTCTTAGGTGGAAGATGTTAATAAACTGTCCAGGTTCCATGGTTCAGCAGAGCATTTTCCATTGCTGGGGCCCTTAGGGATCTCCAGGATTTATCCCAGGGTGCCCATAATGGACAGTACAAAACTGGGAAGAGTTTCCACGAAAGCAAATAACCCATCATCCACCACAAAACACACTCTCAGCTTATTCATCAACGTGGCACTGGGGTCCTTAATGTGTGGCAAGCAGAGGTAACAACAGTGAGCAAATAGCCCAGGGACTACTTGAGCTAAAATCAATAAAGGAACCAAACACTTCGACTTTCTGACCTAACTCAGTTCCCAACTGAAGCTGGTCTCGTGCAAGTGTGCTGGCCTGAGTGATCTCACATCCTGTGAAGGCTCTGCCAAGGAGGGATGGTGGCTAGGGTCAGGCCTCGTTAAGAGGGGTCCTGGATCCCACCAGAGGCTAAGGTGGGAGGATCGCTTGAGCCCAGAAGTTTCAGACCAGCCTGTACAACATGGAGAGACCCTGTCTCTGCAGAAAAAAAATTAGCAGAGCATGGTGGCAGGAGCATTTAATCCCAGCTACTCAAGAAGCAGATGTGAGAGGATTGCCTGAGCACAAAAGTACCAACCTGCAGTGAGCTATGGTTGTACCATGATACTCCAGCCTGGGCAAGAGAGCGAGATCCTGTCTCTTGCCTCAAATAAAGACAGGAAGAAAGGAAGGAAGGAAAAGGAAAAGGAAAAGGAAAGGGAAGAAAAAGGAAGGGTAGCGAAGGGAGGAAGGAAGGAAGGAGAAAGAAAGAGAAACAGAGAAAAAGAAAAGAAGTATAGTTAATTTGCATTCTGCCTACAGATTCTATTCATTTTCAAAGTGACTGAGGTCAACACCATTTTCCCTACACCTTCAGCGACTTTTTCCCTGTATTTGGGTCTTAGCCCATTTTGTGCTTCTGTAACAGAAGACCTGAGGCTGGGTAATTTATAAGTAAAAAACGTTCACAATACTGGTGGTTGGAATGTCCGAGATTGGGCAGAGGCATCTGGTGGGGCCTCAGTCTTTTTCACCTCATGGTGGAAAGTGGAAGGGGAGCAAGGGAGTGCACCAGAGAACACATAGCAAGAGCAAAAGCAACAGGGAAGCTGAGGAAGTCAGACTCTTTTTAACTACCTACTCTTGCAGGAATTAATCCATTCCTGTGAGAGCAGAACTCAGTCACCCCTGTGGAGGACAATAATCTATTCATGAAGGATCCATCCCATGACCCAAACACCTTCCACTAGGCCCCACCTCCCCACACTGCCACATTGGGGGTCAAATTTCAACACGAGATTTTGCAGGGACAAACCACATCCAAACCATAGTAATTTGTAGCATAGTTAAATTCTTTTTCACATGATGTATTCTGTGCTGGGATACTCCACATCCTGAATATTTTAATTTAATTAGAATAGAGTTTGATTTACCCATTTTGCTGTAAAATTCTGTGTGTTTTAACAAATGCATAGTGGCAGGTATCCACTATTAAAGAATCATATGGAATGCTTCAAATCCCCACCCCATGCAGCCAATGGCTTTCCCATCTGTGCAGTTTGCCTTCTCCAGAATCTCATTAAATGAGGTCACACTGTGTGTATCCTCCTCAGACTGTCTTCTTCCACTTAGTAATGTGCATGCACGATTCACTCATGTCTTTGTGTGAGTTGATAGCTTGTTCCTTTCTATGGCTAAATAGTATTCCATTGCATGAATGTACCACAATTTGGTTATGCGTTTTAGGGAGCAAAACCTTCCTCTTCTAACTTTGTTCCAGGGTTGGAGACCTTCAAATTAACTGACAATAGATATATTAGTAGGAGAGACAATACTTGGCTTTTTATTCCACAAGTATCATTGTGGGACAAAATTCATCAGATGGCAGGATCTAGTTTACAAAGAGGTGAAAATAGCCCAAAACGAGAAACAAGACTAGAATCTGATAACCCACAAGGGCTATAGTTTTCCTTTTTAAAAACAATTTTTTGAGACGGGATCTGGCTCTGTCGCCCAGGCTGGAGTGCAAGGATGCAATCCCAGCTCACTGCAACTTCTACCTCCTGGATGCAAGTGAACCTCCCTCCTCAGCCTCCTGATTAGCTGGGACTACAGGCACATGCCATCATGCCCAGCTAATTTTTGCAGTTTTAGTAGAGGTGGGGTTTTGCCATGTGGCCCAGGCTGGTCTTGAACTCCTGGCCTCCAAAAGTGCTGGAATTATAGGCATGTGCCACCACGCGTGGCTTAGTTACAGTTTTCCACTGAAACATAAAATTTCTCTCTGTAGTAACCATCATTTTTGATCATAGATAATCGGTGTAAGATTATTCTTGTTTTAAAAATAAGTCTAGTTTTGTTAGATTTTGCCTGAGTATTTATGTAAGTGCAGCAAGAGCAAGAGCTGACCACATAGGTGCTTTCAAGCTTCTTCGCTGGAAGTTTTCATACAGAATCTCAGATTGGACTTTTAAAGGCCTTATTGAGGCTAAAAGCCAAGCCAAGAACATACTTTCAAATTTCAGCTGCAGTCATAGCTTTATGTGAATTCCTCTCTTCTTGACTCCCCCAAAATATCCCCAAATTCCTGGGCCTACCAGGAAATGACCTTCTTTACTAACCGGTAAGGCTGTGAACCCTGTAATGTAGGTACCAGGCTGGCTTTTGTCAAAGTGCTTTGTAAGCATTGGCTTCATAAAAGTCAGCCTTTGTTCCTTAAAATTGCTGGTCATAACTGATCTCAGGTACACTATTCCTAAATATGATATTCCAGTAAAAACCTTGATAATATAACCAAAGTTTCCAATTATGTCTTGCTATAAGGTGAACAGATTCTTATTGGATTTTTGCTAACAACTATATTGTCATGCAAATAAGAGTATTCAGTAAGATTTTCAAAATTTTGGAGAAATCAGTCAGGGAAAAAAGATTCATGCTTCATTTCTGTTTACAAAACTATAATCTACTAAATGTTTGTGAGTTATAGTTAGCTTAAGAGAAAGAGATTTCTTAAATCCAGAAACTGGAACATTAAAGAACCAGCAGTGCTCCAATAAATCTATAAAATTATAATCAGTTTTCATCAGTTCATTCAGTGCCATGTAATCAATTCCAGTCTTGCTGGATCTTGGGTTAGCAGTGTCATGAACCCATCAATTTCTCAACTAGACTTCTGGAGATCTTCACTGAGTCAAGTGTATGGTCTTAAAGTTATTTAAACAATATCATCAGAAGCCTACAACCAGAGTACCTGTCATAGGCTTTTCCGTGAGTCTCAGAGCGAGTCCTGTGTTGGAGACAAACATTCTGACCTGTAGCTGATTGCAGGAGCTTTCAGGAAAGTATCAGGGGGAAATAATATCTAAACGCCAAAGAGTATGAAATGGCTGTGATGAAAGGTCTGATGAGAGTTCATTATACCACAACTGACAAGGATATTCTATTTTTTTGGTGGCACAAAACATTTAAAATAATAATTAAAATTATGACTCAAAACAGTATACCGGCACATAGCATGGATAAGGAGGACATTGACAAATTTCCAGTCATTTTATACAATTTCTGAAAACATAACATTTTACCCATACAAATATAACCCAGGGAAGGTTAGGTATCTCTTTTTATTTTATATTTTGTATGGTTTTTCTTATAAAAAATACATCCTACTTTACCTGCAAAACATGCCCTGCTTTTTGTGTACTTTTCATAGAGTTGTTTCTAGTTTTTAATACTTAGTAATCTCTATCTTCCAGAGAAACTAGGAAGTAGACAATTTTAAACTGTCGCACATTAGCATTCTATAGTAGATTAGAAAATGTATGAGTATATCATCTCCCAACATCTAGAGGGATGTGTTTCCTCATTGTACAATTTCTCAGTGTGGTAGACAAAAATATGTTTATTAACGGGCCAAAATATCTTTAGTCTCTCTGTAAAAACAAGAAGCCAAAAGTATATAAACTTGCATTACTTATGTTCAGTAATTAATGTTTTAGTATTGTATCTTATTTATAAATGATGTAGATATTCAATGCAAATCTTTTACTTAGCTTAACTTTAAGGTTAAAAATTACCAAAAGTATTTTAGAAACTATTATTAGGCAGATTTACTGTAAAAAATTATTATTGAAATAATGCTTTTCATAAGAATGACAATTAGAATCAAATCTATAAGCTTTAAGATTTTAAGTATCTAGTAAGTATAATATTAGCTTATTTGAGTAGAACTCAAGCAGAATAGAAATTTGTTTTATATTTAATGGTGATAACTCTGAAGACATAGTTGTTTTATTACACCAAAAATATAAAATTACTCTTATTTAACTAAGTTTTATTGAAATTGTGTTAACTTGAAAATCATTTGGATCAGTTCCTATATTTATTGGAGTTTAGGGAATATTTATTTATAAATGCTTGTTTTTTTTCCAAGCCAAGTTAGAATAGAGCACTTTTAGAAGATTTTATAAGTGAATTTTGCAATGCTCTCCGGAGTGAAGAAAAATCACATATACATAACATATATTAATATACATAGAAACACAAATAGAGGTCTCATAGCTTCCATCCTGAAATATTAGCCATGAATCAGGCATAAATATTCTGATGGTTAATTTTAGACATCTGCTTGATTGATTAAGAGATACTAACATAGCTGGGAAAGCACAATTTCTGGGCATAAGTGTGAGGGTGTTTCTGGAAGACACTGAGATAAGGAAGATCCACCCTGACCCAATGTGGATGGGCACTGATATGGTTTGGCTGTGTCCCCACCCAAATCTCATCTTGAATTGTAGTTCCTATAATCCCTACATGTTGAGGGATGGACCCTGTGGTAGGTGATTGAATCATGGTGGTGGTTACTGCCATGCTGTTCTCATGATAGTGAGTGAGTTCTCATGCTCTGATGGTTCTATAAGGGGCTTTTCCCCTTTTGCTCAACATTTCTTCTTACAGCTGCCATGTGAAGAAGGACTCTTCACTTCCTCTTTTGCCATGATTGTGAGGCCCCTCCAGTCATATGGAACTGCCAGCCCATTAAACCTCTTTGTTCTTTTTTTTTTTTTTTTTTTGAGATGGAGTCTGGCTGTGTCACCCAGGCTAGAGTGCAGTGGCATGATCTTGGCTCACTGCAAGCTCTGCCTCCCAGGTTCATGCCATTCTCCTGCCTCAGCCTCCTGAGTAGCTGGGACTACAGGCACCCACCACCACGCCCGGCTAATTTTTTGTATTTTTTGTAGAGGCAGGGTTTCACTGTGTTAGCCAGAATGGTCTCAATATCCTGACCTCATGATCCACCTGCCTCAGCCTCCCAAAGTGCTGGGATTACAGGCCTGAGCCACTGTGCACAGCCCAATCCTCTTTGTTCTTTATAAATTGCTCAGACTCAGGTATTTTTTCATAGCAGTATAAAAGTGGACTAATACAGGCACCATCCAATTGATTGAGAGCCCAGATAGAAGAAAAAGGAAGAGGAAAGGCGAATTATGTCCTTCTGAAACTGAAATATCCTTCCTCCCCTGCCCTTGTCATCAGAGCTTCAGAGTTACACCATTAGCTTCTCTGATTCTGAGTCCTTTGGACATGGACTGAGCCATGCTACCAGCTTTCCCTGTTCTCCAACTTGGAGACAGCCTATCGTGGAACTTCTCAGCCTCCATAATTATGTCAACCAATTCCCCTAATGAGTCTTCTCTCATCTATCTATCTACATATATCCTATTGATTCTGCCTTTCTGGAGAACCCTAATGTGATTACAATAACACAAAATTCACTAGTTTATATGGAAGACTTGGTTTTTGCCATTGCCCCATTTTATATTCGTATTATAACTGTTTCTGGAAAATGGAACAAGTTTTTATCTTCTTCATATGAAGGCTAAAGCTTTTTTCTCACCAATATTTTTGGAAATTTTTAAGATTTTCTTTTGTCTTGACATATAATCTTATGAAGCCTGGGAATTAAAATTATTTGTCTATTTTATTTTTCAGGCTCAAGTGTTTGCTTTTGAAGATTCTTGAGCACGTTGAGAGCCTCCAAGGCATGGAGGGGGTGCCTAAAGTTTCAGTGATTATAGGGAGCTGAGAGACTCAACTGGGAAAGGAAAGGTCTAAAGGAGGCAATTTGAGAGATAAAAATTTTCTCAAAGGAGCCATTAAAGTTCTAAATAATTCTTAGTAAAGTCATGCAAACAGGAAAGGAAGTAAACAGGATTAGTTCCTTATTGGTGGAACACATAGTCAGTGGAGGTTTGGGAAGGGAGATTTTAGTCAACTGAGAAGTTCCCATGAAAGGAACAAGATCAAGATCTGATGAAAGGGGAAGAGACAGCATGAAACAAAATCCAGGAATAAGTTCCAACTCAAGAGGAGAACAGAGAGGCCTCAAAACCAAAGCTAGGATAAGAAACTTCTAGCCCAAGAGTTATCTTCCAGACAAAGACGCCTGGGATTCCAACCCAGATTCAGAGAGTACTCACTCAAAATGTTACTCAAACTTTAGGCTTTTTAAGGACTTAGCTATGCATGCAAAAGGCATTCCCTAAGGTGGCACAGAAGACGGAGCCCCTATATCCAAAGATAGCCAAGGAGAAAGAAAGACCCCTGTTGCCAGAGCCAGTGGATAAAGGCAACAGAAAAAGAGACAAGGGTCCTTATGGGATGAGACCCTTTCAGATTTAGGCTTATACAAACTCCTGAGAACAGGGAGGATGACAGCCACAGATGGGGTACCAACATTTCTACTCATTTGATTACAAGTTCTCAGGTATCCAAAGTGATTAACAAAATGACAATTTCTAGGGCTTCTGTGGGACAGTATGGAAGGTCTTTTTGAACGTTTTAATGCTGTTAACTGAAGAATGATGAAGTTCATATATTTGGAAAGGAAAGATTTCTTTATTTTTATGTTTATTTATTCTTTTTTTTGAGACGGAGTTTCACTCTTGTTGCCCAGGCTGGAGTGCAATGGCATGATCTTGGCTCACTGCAACCTCCACCTCCCGGGTTCAAGCAATTCTCCTGCCTCAGCCTCCCAATTAGCTGAGATTATAGACACACACCACCATGCCCAGCTAATTTTTTGTACTTTTAGTAAAGACAGGGTTTCACCATGTTGGCCAGGCTGGTCTCGAACTCCTGACCTTAGATGATCCACCCACCTCGGCATCCCAAAGTGCTGGGATTACAGGCATGAGCCACTGCATCCAATGAGAGATTTATTTCCTATAAAGGGTTACAGCCTGCAGGGTAGTCCTTCTGACAGGCTAGGAAGTATAGCCTCCAGCCAGAAGCCAGAAACAGACACTTTCAAAGGAGAGTTAAAGGAAACAGTAATTTATGGTGAGTGGCATGGCCAAATACACGTATTTAATAAGCTCTAGGAGGAGTCATGAATATTTATGAAAGGAGAAATGCGTGCATGAGCAATTGAGTGTCTTGCTCCTTCATGGGTCCCATGTACAAAAATTGGCAGTGTTAGCAAGATCCCAGGATAGAATTTTCAGCCCCCTAACATTAAAAGGTGAAGCAGAGGACATGAAAACTCGCTCTGTGCATGCTCTGTACGCTGGCCAGAACCTCTCTGTCATGGGTGGTCTCTTATCAGGCAAGAAAGGAGAGGCAGCTTCAGGCAGTTGGTTGATATCAGTGGTGGAGTCTTTTTAAAGGGTTGGTTTCTGTTAAATCCTTATGGAAGAAAGCCTCATCATGGTTAGCAAAGGAGAGGGTATAACAAGGTGTGGCTGACTCCCATCATCCCACGCTGGCCAAGCTGAGAACTCAGTTTTGAAAGTTATTCTGGGCTCCCCTCAGCCAAGAGTGGGTCTGTTCAGTCAGTTGGGAGCTTAGGATTTCATTTTCATTTATCAATGCTAATGGGAAAGAGTACGCTGTCTCCATGGCAGCTGAATTTGCAAGAAACTCCTTGGATGGGGTTAATGGCAGCTGTATTTTTCTTTGACCTTGGCTTTAATTAGATAAAGTAAGTTATAGTAAGATTTCTTCCTTTATCTTCAGTATGTCAAATGTTTTCATTTAAATAATCTTTGTAACAACTTTTGATGTCTGAGTGGATTCCCACACAGTCATCTATTGTAAGACTTTCTGATTCCTTTTTTTTCCTTTGGTCATTATGAATAGGGCTTCTGTAAATAACAGCATGGTAGCTTTTGTTTGGAAATAACATCAAAGTAGTTGTCAAAATACTTAGGAATGTGATTTTTGGATTGTAAGGTGAGACTTGTTTAGCTCTGGAAAAAAATGTCCAATTTGTAATAGAGGAGGGAAAATAATTTTCTATGTTTTTGGAATTCTTAGATGGGACCCTCTGTAAAAACTAAGAGATTAAAATGAGAAAAACAGAAAAGTTAAAAAACATGTATACCTTATGGATACATGGGAGATACTCAGGGAAAAATGAGTAAATCTCCAACAGGTGGCTTTCAATTCAAGCATAAATACTATCTTCAACTTAAAGAAAGAAGATTTGAGGTGCAGTAGTGGGGAGTTAACCAGCAAAAGCACAGTAGACAAGGGTAAGGTTTGTTATACAGACTTAAGTCCATGCATTCTGCATTGATAAGACTCTTTAGTGATTTAGTTATCCTTCTCCTCTTGGTGTCGAGAGAGGTAGCTTTTAAATGTGGATTTCCTTTATAGATGTAAATTTTCCTTACACAAGGGTAACTTCTCTGTTTTCAGAACTTCCTTTGTTAGCATTTTTTTTTCAAAATAATCAGCTTGGAATAATTCTGAAGCCAAAGGGACATATTTTGGGGTGGCATATTCTGGTTTCCTACCATTATATTTTGGTGTGGCATATTTTGGTCTTATACAGTGTGTTCCACCTGCAATGAAAAGAGTTGTTTTTCCTCCAGCGATTTGTCATTTTTAAAAGAGTTTAGCAGTTCTAAGAGATATCGACTAGCTGTGCTATGTCATTGTTTTTTTCAGTTCTCTAGTATGTTGAGCATCTTTTTGTATGTTTACTTGCCATCTGTAGATCTTCTTTGGTGAGGTGTCTGTTCAGATCTGTGTGCATTTTTAATTGGGCTGTTTAACTTATTGTTTAGTTTTAAGAACTTTTTAATATATTTTGAATACAAATTCTCAGATATGTATTTTGCAAATATTTTCTTTAATATGTGGCTTGTCTTTTTTTTCCTCTTACCTTGGTCTTTTCCAAGGTAAGAGAAACTTTAAATATTAACAAATCCACATTGTCATTTCTTCTGTGTATATCAACCTTTCGTGTCATTTGTTAAAATTCATTACCAAACCCAAAGGCACAAAGCTTTTCTTCTATAGATTCTTCTAGAAATGGTATAGTTTTGCATTTTTAGTGTAAGGATGATTTTGAGTGATTACTTGTGTAAGTTGTAAAGTTTTCATCTACATGCATATCATTTCTTATGGTTTCCAATTAATCATCCCCTCACTATTTCTGGGAAAGACACAGGATAGAGGGGTCTGTTAGAGTATATAGATAGCTATACATGAACAGGAGGGGGAGCTCCTGGAAAAGAGAAAGTCTGGGAAGGCTCACCTGGAGGGACCACCAAAAATTCACATATTAGTAGCATCTCTAGTGCTGGAGTGGATGGGCACTTGTCAGTTGTTAAATAGAAGGGAGAAGAGGTACCTATGCAGAAAAAAACACCCTAGAACTCCTCTTAAGATGTCCCAATCATCATTCACTCCGCAATAAAAATGTCAGAATATTGCTAGCTACATGCTGATAAGAAGGACAAAGGGGACGTTCTTAAGAGAAACTGGCACCATAAGTACAGATTAGGGCAGAGAAGAAGTCCAAAATAAAATTGTGAAGAAGTCCAAAATAAAATTCCCTGCACAGGACTCTTAGGCTGTTTTCATGCACGATCAGCCCACTCCTCCCTATTTTCTACAATAAGCTCTTTACACTGTATTTCTTTTCAGTGAAGTTATCTGCCATTTTTCTACTGCCTCTTGGTTAAAATCTTTCGTCCAAGTTAGACAAGAACTGGGACATCAGCTCTCCCCAGTAATTGCTTCGTTTCAGTTTGAATTTATAGAACTGATGGGGCTTAAAAACTGGCACTCTGACTTTAAGTGGTGCAGGAGGCAGCCAGTAGGGGATGCCAGCCGTCACACCGGGAGCAAGAGGGCCCTGCCTAGTTCCCATCTGCCTGCAGGTGGCGTGCTGCCACGACACTGCCAGCAAGAGGGCCCGGCAATGTCCCCAGCTGCCAGCAGGGGGCGTACGACGACTACACTCTGATCAACAGGGCCCTGCAGTGTCCTTAGCTGCCAGCAGGTGGCGAACGGGCATCACACCATGAGCAAGAGGACCCCGCAGTGCCCTGGTTGCCAGCAGGGGGCGTGCTGCCGCTACACTGTGAACAAGAGGTTCCTGTAGTGCCCCCAGCGGCCAGAAGAGAGCGTACCCCAACAACACTGCAAGCAAGAGGGCCCGGCAGTATCCCCAACTGCCAGCAG